>NW_026692116.1:5300000-5900000 GCF_021218885.2 Marmota monax
TGGGTTTTACTTATATAAATTACAAAGCCTATACTTTCTTTCCCAAGTTGGAGAAGATGCTTTTCCTTTTAAGCCCAAGAGATTCAGGGATTTGACAGTTTACTGGCAATGTTCTATAACCAACGTGAGCGGGGCCAGGGTGGGGATGGGGGGTGGGGTGGTTCCAGCCTCTTGGTGAAGTGATGAAAAACAACTCTGGCTTGTTCTTTCTGTTAAAAAATGAATAATAGCACTTCCCCAGTCTTTAAAATCATGAGAGCGATGCCTTACAGACGCATTTTGCGGGGGATAGTCTTGCAGATTTTCTCCCCACATTTCTAGACCATTTCCTGCAAGCTGACATCACAACTCCAAGCAAATAAAAAGTTGGGTAATACTTTTCTTAAGTCCCATCTACGTAAAGAACACTGTGCTCTGGTTACAAAGTCATGAAGGGTTGGGGAAAAGAATGCAATAAAATACTCATGGCTAGATGTGAAGGAGGATGGCATGTGACAGACTGCGGGCTCAGGTGGACACAGAAGAGCCTGGGTCCTGGGTGCATCCCCTCCCTTTAAGAGCTGTGTGATCTCAGGCATGACAGTTAGCATCTCTGTCCTTATGTGCTCAGATGTACAATGCAGGAAAGTAGACCAAATCAATCCAAATGTCTCCTCCAGTCTGTGCTTCCAGTTAAGGAGGTGAAAAGATGTGAGATAAATAATAAAGCATCCTAAGTGCTGAGGCAGGTACATTAGGTAGGAGGTTTAAATGTCTATTTTTCCCCGTTAGGTTTGTTTAAACATTTTAAATCCTTGAACCATTCACTTTCCTCAGCTAATAAAAAGGAACTAGTAATGAGAACGTTCAATGTTTTTCACCTATAAATGAAACTCTGCAGTGTCAACATCAGCAGAACAGCCTCGGGGGAGAACAAGGCCATCTGCTGTGTTGTAGAACAGCCTGGATGGACGGTGTGCCTCTCCCAGGCCTGCTGTCCAAGGGTTCAGCCTAAAGATAAGCCACACCAACTGGGGAAGTCTTCCTTCCACCACAGGCAGGTGGGGGACAAGCGTACTGCCCACCCAGCTTTTCCATAGGGGTTTCAGACACCCCCACCTGTGGGAAGCGGGCGGAGCTGCCCATTTCAGCCCCTTTCAATTCTGAGATTCTGGGAGCCCCCATAGTTCAGCCCACTCAGCCCTTTCAGGCATGGGCACTGCACTCCTGCTCCCAGCTCTGTCGGGAGGGGCCTGGCAAGAGGTCTCTTTTCCTGAATCATTAAGCATAAGTCATAGGGCTCTCTGGGGATCACTGTTGCAGGAAGTAACGTCTCATCCCCTCCACTGGTGTTAGCCCCCCTGGAGCGTGGCTTCTCAGAAACATCCGGGTTACCACTCTTGCAGACACTTCTAGGTGAGTTAGCTCATAGCAGGGCAAAGAAAACCTATTTTCACCTGGAACAAATGTCATCACACACTGATGCTATGATTAGGAATAAAGAATAACCATTAAACCATGCACACACCCTAAGAAAACATGCAGGCATCCATTCTAGACTTGCCGGGAGTTCTCAGGCTTCCATGGCATTCACCATCCTGTCCCCTCCTCCTAGAACAACTGTTTTTTCTGGCTACTGGTATTTGTGTTTGTCCTTGGAGATTTTCTGGAGGTCAGAAAGTCTCTCTGGGCACATGGTCTGCACACCCACACGTCCATACTACCTGAGCATGCCGGTATGTGCATCCAGAGCATCTTCTGAATGTACCTAAGCACCTGACTCAGGGTGTGGCAAAGAAAGAGCTCAACAAAAGATTCTAAACCAATGATCAGTGACCAAATAAATAATTTTATAAAGGTAACATCACCTTCCCATTAATTCAGGGTGGGGAAAAAGTATGGACTGGCCAGGGCATGAGGCAGAATCCTGAAGAATGTTCCCAAGTCCACAGCAGCTTCAAACCTCTGCGAAGATCAACATTTCCCAAGCAATGACATTTCCCAATTTAGAAGCCACTGATCCTTGAGAAAGGATATGCCATCAGAGGCAGAAAAGTTTCATTACCAAGTGTCATGAATG
The DNA here is from genome assembly GCF_021218885.2 of Marmota monax. Lineage (NCBI taxonomy): Eukaryota > Metazoa > Chordata > Mammalia > Rodentia > Sciuridae > Marmota > Marmota monax. Next base: position 5,302,060 of record NW_026692116.1, read on the forward strand.
TGCAGAACTGGGGCAATGAGGTCAGCTAGTCATCCACTAACTTTGCATATATTTGGTAAGAGCCTCCAGAGTGTCAGGCACTTTGCAAGACCCACAAGGTGGTGAATAAGACAGATTTAATCCCTGTGGTCATGAAGCATGTGGCAGGAACTGACATGTAACAAGTAAGTACACAATGAGAGGCTGTAATTAAGCCTCTGAAGGAAAAGAGCACAACACAAGAGATTATCTAACAGGCAAGAGGCCTGATTGGCTGCAGGGAATGCACATGCTCTGCTCGAATCTGAATCCTTGGATCATGACCATCTGCATCCAGAGCAGATTGCGATTCTCACACAGGAGGACCTAGGGCTTTCCAGTAGCACTGTTTCCTCCTCTGTCGAAAGTGGAGGAAATGGGGCTGGGGTTGTGGCTTAGTGGTAGGTAGAGCGCTTGCCTAGTACATGTGAGGCACTGGGTTCAATCCTCAGCACCACATAAAAATAAATAAATAAAGGTGTTGTGTCCACCTACTATATATATATATATATATATATATATATATATATATATATAGTCATTTCATTCACTTAATATATATACATATATATGTATGTGTGTGTGTGTGTGTATATATATATATATTTTTAAGTGAATGAAATGACACCTTGCCTACTTACCTGAAGATCAGCATTCAAGTACTTTCTCTTTTCAAACTACTGGGTGAAATTAGCATTGAATAATGGCTTTTACATAAGTGAGCATGATGTCCTGGAGTTCAGATTCATATTCAACAAACAGAACTCATTTCCACAACCATCCCAACTCTCATTTTTTGTATTATGATTTTTTTGGCCATTCTTTAAAAGATGCTGTATAACACTGCTAAAAGGTAAAACCATGTGGACTAAGAAGCTTGCCTCCCTCAGGAACAGGTATGAAAGTCTCCTTGCCTCCTTCCCCACATCCTCCTTGCGGCCAGAGGCAAAGCTTCCGTCATCCCAGAGGCCAGCAGAGATACATTTTGCCTCATGTTTATTTGTGCATTTATCTTCCACCCCAGCCCACCTGGGGCAGTGTGAGCACTACCAAGACAATGGGATGGGCACACAGGATCCCCCAAATGTAGCCCTACTTTGGATGCCTCTGATCCTGGTGAGTCAAGGAAAGACAGCAGAATTTCCTTATCCTCAGAACTGTGTGACAATTTGTGGCCAAAATGGGGCTTGCTGGACAGGCTGGTTCCTGGGGACATCTAGGAGTCCCACACAGGAGGCTTAGTGACCAGCAGCTCCATTGGACACCAAAGGAGAGTTTGGTTCATGTCCTCTCTCACCACCCAGGCTGACTTTTCTCCACCATAGCCCTCTTTCTGCCTGGGACTGCTGGGGACTCAGTAGCAGCCTCTGTCCCAAAAGGGGATAAAAAAGAAAGCAATAGTTAATGTCTTTGTGGCATTAAGTGCATGCAAGAATCTGGAAGGGCTTCCTCTAGATAGCAATCTGCACAGGAGAGGCCACCTGCAGAGCAGTGGTGTGTGCACAGCTGCGGGGAGAGGGCAGGTGGCCATGTGATTCACAGACCCCTTCATAAGATAGCTACATTCCATCTGTATAACAGCTCAGCAGGTAAGGAACCTGAGGCTCAGAGGGTTGGCTGTCACACTGCCCTGCTGTGTTTTTGTTACACTTCCGCCTCCCTGTGACCTAGGGCTTCTACTATAGAGTTGGGAAAAAATGGTGACCTGGGAGCAACCCTTCTGTGGTCATATGATCTGCTTCCTCTGCCTCCAACCCAAACCCCAAGAAGCTAGTTCACCCTGTTATTATGTTATTCACCACTCACAAGCCCACCCTCCAGCATATTTGTTGTAGAGGAGCAATGCCTTAATATAACGGAATGATTTTCACAGTGGACTATGGAGGCAACAAATCTATAGAGAGGAATTAAGGGACTTTTGCGTGATGGTCCTTAGTCTTTTCCCACCAGAAGACAAGCTCTTTTATCCAGAGCAGGGCCATATCTGCTTCATTCTGTATCTGTGGTTCAAGACAGTGCCTAGCACACGGCAGGTGTTCAGAATGAAGTGGCACCCCCTTTCTCCACAGAAAAGTCCTAACTGGGTTTCTCCAGAAATCGTCACCATGGCTGATTTTAGGACTGTCAGCAAAAGAGTCTCTGCAAAAGAGTTCAATGTAGATAAACTTCCTGTTTTCGTGTTGCCCTATCTTACTTGGCCACTGGCCAGGAAGATACAAGCACTCCAGGTGCTGGACACCCCCTTACTAGTTTTTCACAAATTTATCCAGTATAGTAGTTTATAGAAATGTACAATCAAGGCCTCTGGCCTTGAGCTGGGCTTCACAGAGATGTCTACATTTTTAAGACAAGTTACCAATTGGGCTCCATGGTAACAGCTGGCAGGGTGAGGAAAGAAAGGGGAGAAGAAGCTCTCCCCTTCTCAGGTATTGTCCTTGAAGGGTTAACTTGCCCAAAACAGTGAAAGAAAAAGCTGCTTTTATGTGAACTTCTGCAGACTGTGAACTTCTGAGCCCCTCCCCTTACATGCTGGGTATAAAACTCTAAAACTACCTGAACTCGGGGTTCAGGGGATTGATTGATAACAGCAAAAGCTGTGCCCTCTGAACCTGGCTGTAGCCAAATAAAATTGTTTCCTATGATCTTTGGTACCTTGCCTCATCTGTACCTACAACAAGAAGAGATTTGATAATGGACAAATAGGTGGATGGATACATGGGCTACCCCAAATCTTCCAGTAGGTAAATCATCCATTCTCTCTTTCAAATCATAATCACCAAGAACAATGCCTATACCAAGGAATAAGCTAGGCACTAGAGAGTACTGTGAACAGGTAGAACTGAGTCAATCACTAAACAGTGGCCAGAGAATGAGTTAAGGTAGGTATGCTATTAAGGCTAATAACCAGGATCATAGGTTCTGACATTTGGGTATCCAGATGCTAATCTATAATCTAATTTTGTAATCTAGCCATTATACTGACCAAATTCTAATTTTTAAATTCACTTTGGTGCTGTTTAAACATATCCTATGTGTTGCAATTTTTTTTTTTTTCAGTTCAAGAGTTATGCTTAACATGCACAATGGAAAGCCAAGGCACACACATCAAATGTCTAGAGAATGAGGTTTCAGTTCCAACCAACTAACACATTGCTCTCAATCAATCCAATGACTAAAGTTCTAAAATCCAAAAAAAAAAAAAAAAAAAAACTTCTATAGTAAAATGACAATTATGTAAAAATTATGTTCCTAGAAACACTAAAAGGAAATCTTAAGGCTATAAACAGTAATTACCTATCAAGTGAGATGATTATGGGTGATATTTTTACCATTCCCATTTAGAACATTTTATTTAATGAATGATATAACTTTGTAATAAGATGAGATTTTTTAGAAAGTGGGTTCAATTTGTGATATATTGTCTCATTTTCTCTTTGGAACTATTGCAAAATTTACACTATTTTACACATAGTGGGTGTTCACTATGGTTTTCTTTTCCCTCCTACCATCTATCTTTTGAATGAAGAAGTAGATGAATGAATTTTGAATCCCATCAGTAAGACTAACATATCAGTAAGACTAACATAGAAATTTTTGTCTTAAAGTATTGAATCCAGATGACCCAAACAATGACTAAAATCAAGATCTTTGGCTTTCTTTAAAAAGATAGATCGAAAGTTTGTTTTAATTGTACTTAGTTATGGATTTTGAATATAGTAGGTGGATTAAATTAAAGAACAAATATTTAAACACATTCTGATAAGCATAACATTCTGCAGGATTCTCAAGAAATACTGTTTATCATCAACACATATTTGGATCCCATCAGAATATTTGTTTTTCATTTGTAACTGTATCTCATTTGCAGTCCTGGATATGTTAAGTTATGACTAATAAGTTAGAAAAGATAAGCTAAAATTTATTCAGTTATGAATTCTAATTCTACTTGAACAGTCATTAATAGTCATTTAGTCCAACATCCCTCCCAAAGCAAAAATCCCTTCCAAGGCCTCCGTCAATGGTGTTCTGCTGTCTGCTTAAATACCTCATATGCTGGGAAGCTTGGTGCTTCCCATGGGAGCCCAGTTTGTTTTTAAAAGATGTTTATCTTTAAATTACATCCAGATAGATGAAAGTTTCATTTTGCTTCTATGTGCATTTCTAATCCCCAACACATCAAAAATATTCAATAAATTGTTTGTTGCCTATTCATGTGGAAGTTTGAGTTCACTTAGCATATTTGTTGAACGTCTACTATATGGGGAGTATTATTTGGAGCACTGGGGGCACAGCAGCAGACAAGAAGCCCATGGTTCCTAGCCCAGGAGTTGTTTACATTCTAGTTGGAATGAATCATCTACCATATTTCCCTTCCTTACTTAAATCTTAGACACACCATCATCTGGCAGATGGGGAGCAGTCAACATGAGGTCAGGTTGAGGAATGTCTAAGTTTCTTGTATATTCCTAGAAATTACTCAGGAAACCCCCAGAAGACTGGATTTCCTGTCAGGCTGAACTGGTGTGTGTTCTTGGTCAATGTTGTTTGAACATTAAAGACTCACAACCTCCTTTTGTTCCCAAAGATGGTGAGGCAGTATATCCAATAAAGATAGAGGGAAAATGGGCTGGGGCTGTAATGCAGTGGTAGAGCTCCTGACTCTCATGTGTGAGCACTGGGTTCAATCCTCAGCACTACATAAAAATTAAAAAAAGATATTGTGTCCATCTACAACTAAAAAAAAAAAAAAGAGGAAAAAATGGAGAAATATCAGCATATACATTTATATTTTCTACTTATTGATATATTATATGTGTGTGTAAATATGTGCATGTATACACACATACACATACTCACATATATTCTTATTTATACTCACATAAAGATGGAAGGATAATCATCTAATTTTTAAACTGATTATTCCTAAATAGTGGGATTATAGATTTATTCTTTTTATTTTTCTATATTTGGCTCATTTTATAAAATAAAGTATTGCTTAAATAAACAAAACAATTTTATAAAAACAAAACAAGCAAAATGAACACAGCAGGTCCCGCTACTGGCTCAGCTGTCCAAGCCTTGTTGCTGTGTTCCTGATGATGTCTCCCTCTCCCTCCCTACTCTCTCCTTACCTTCCTGGCTTACTAAATAAAAAGCCTCAGCTCAACCACTATCTCCATCTTACCTTCCTGGCTTACTAAATAAAAAGCCTCAGCTAAAGCACCATCACCATCTTTCCTGATGTTCTTGCCCCAGGAGCCCTACAACCCCCCTTTCTCTGGGCACCTACTGAACTTGGTACAGACATTTATCACGACACCTCCACTTTTGCATTTCCTGTGCCACTTGGCTCTGGACTCCAGGCCCCAGCACATGCCTCACTCTCAGTAGGTAATCAGGAGGTAGGTGACAAATTCGTGGGCTACATCTTGGTCAGTGCCACGACTGCCCATTGGTATCTTCTCTCCAGCTCAGATATTACTGACCCTCCTTATACACCTCTGCAGGGCTCAGCCTAATGAAGAAAATGTAGGGGCTGGGGATATAGCTCAGTGATAAGGGTACCTTCCTGACATGCACTAGGCCCTGGGTTTAATCCCCAGCACTATAGAAAAAAAAAAGAAAAAAAATACAATACCTTAGGGCACTGAAGAGCTTCTGTGATGGGCCATCAGCTCACCTTTCCATCTCATTTCTCTCCTTTACATCCCCTCCCAGGACCACTCATTCAGCTCTAAATTAGCCATGTTTTCCACCTTTGTCTCCACTGGTCTTTTAAGGTGGAATTCTGTTCCCCATTCCCACCTGAGGAATTTAAAAAATAATTTGTACTCATCCTTATCCTAATCCAAAGCCACCAGTGCTGTGATGTGCTCATCAAAGTCTCTAGTCAGAAGTCACTACAATCTTCTCTTATTTCTAGGCCCTTTTTTAGCATTTTTATAAGTCCTTATCCTACAAGAGCCTTGGGATGCATGCAGGTCCACAAAGTCATGAAAAGATAAACTCCCTCAAGACATGAGTCATGCCTTGCCCACATTCATATTCAACCTAGTGGGCCCTCAGTGAGGGTTTGTTGATTTAAAATAATTTGGAAAAGAAAATCCTACTTCTCTTGCGCTTGAAGGTCATTGGAAAGGACCATATAAAATTCTATGGAAGGCATTAGTAAAGAAAATGAGAGAAGAGAAATCCAGAAAGTACAGTGAAATAAGATAGGTTACCAATCAAAGAACAAAACTATAAAAATAGAATGTGCTTCAAAGTAAAAGTTTAGCCAGGTACAGTGGCGCATGCCCATAATCCCAGCAACTCAGGAGGGTGAGCCAGGAGGATCTCAAGTATAAGGCCAGCCTCAGCAAATTAGTGATGCTCTCAACAACTTTATAAGACTCTACCTATCTCAAAAGATTTTTTCAAAAGTCTGGGGATGTAACTTGGTGATAGAGTACCCCAGGTTCAATCCCCAGTACCAAAAAAAGAAAGTGAGAAAGAGAGAAAAGATAAAATTTTAGGTATTAAATATCTGAAACTTCTCTTTTCTTGTTTTTTAAGCATTGGATTCAAAGTCACAAGGCCTTGTTTCTACCTTTAATGTTGCCTCTGATAAGCTCTGTGACTTTCAGTTAAGTCATTTAACACTTCTGATATTTACTATTCTCTTCCTTTAAATGGATATAGGATAAATAGAAACAATAGCTGTGAACGAGCTTTGAGGAATCCATAAGGCACATAGAGATGAAAGGCATTTGAAAATGTAATGTGATTTATTTGAATAGTAAATACTAATTGGGCATCAGCTCTGTCAGATACTGTCAGGTGCTAGAGTCAGTGACCGGGGAAAAAACATTCAAGTGTCATTACGGGTATCATCTTGCTTCCTTCTTTTCAGGTGTGTCCATTGGTGATTTGTCTCTGTCCTCCAGTGGTTTCAGTGCATAAGACCAGGAGCCCGCTCTTGTCTGTGATGAAGGAAAAGAGAAGGAGTACCCATAGATCACCATACATCCCCTGTCCCCAACTCTTCCAAGCCCTACACCATGAGGACACACAGAGAAGTCAGGAGGAAGGATCACTTTTGGCTATTAGTGCTCCAGTGCTTTAGTGCAAAGGAGTCCGAACTGTTCTACCACCCGCCATGGGGGTTAGTGCTCAACCATGAGCAGGATGCTGACTTGGCATTAGGATCAGTGTATTTCCAAACAATGCAGAAGCCCCTCTCTATTATTAGGGACTTTTGATTTCCCTTGCCTCCCAAAAGGAAAGACAAGACACCATGTGTAAGTGAGGAAGGTGGGCCAGGGTTACCATCAGCTGTTTCTAATGCCTAAGGGATGCAACAACCCCACCCCAGATGCTGCATCTGAGTGGAAGGGAGGCAGTACTTGGACATCTATTGAGAACAACTCATTCAGACATTCATTTAATAAATCCATAAGACAATACAAATAGTTAAAACACTGGCTTTTTAAATGCTGCACAAATTTGGGTTCAACTCTTAGCTCCATCCTTTCCTAGCTGTGGGAGCTTAGCAAGTTATAAAAGCTCCCTAAACCTGCCACCCCATCTAAAGACTAGGATAATGTCAATAGCTACCCTTCAAATTGTGGTGGGGATTGAATGACATCATGACATCATGTATGGGGCAAATGTCAAAAACAGATGCCTTCTATCTGCTGAATACATAATAAATAATAATTATTACCATAATCATCATTGTCATTGATACCTGCGAAGTGTCAACCTAGATCCTAGGGCTAAAGAATTTTTTTAAAAAGTTCTTAGGCAGGTCAACAACTCACTATAAGGCACTATGGTAAGTATTATAAGAGAGCTAGGAACAAAAAGCTATGGGAGCAAGGACTGGGAGAGACAGGTGGTGTTTCCTCGGAGTTTTAGAGAATAAGTAGGGATCTCACCAGGATATCAAAAGAGAATAAGCTAAAACATCCTGAGCAGAGGAAATGTCAAAAACAGAAAAATGGAGGAAGAAATGAGCAGGGCAAGTTTAGACAGCTGCATGAAGGATAGTCTTTCCTTTGCATTGCAGATGATGGTCTTCTTATGCCTCCCACAGCTCAGAAAACACAACCTGGGGTGCTGGGCCCACAGGGAGATTCCTTAGGAGGGCGTGCACAGGGTCATGGTGTCCTGACTGCTGTCACCCTAGAGCAGGGAGAGGTGGCTGGAGCACATGCCCTTGGCCACTAACATGCCTGATCCCAGCGGGAAGGGCAGGGTTGCTAAGGTCCCAGCTCAGGGAGATAAGAGGGAAAAGCACTTCTCAGAAACTTGGCCCAGCCTTCCAAAGAAGATCCACAGTCTGCCCGCATCTCCCACCTCGGCTGGGGGAGGCTGCCAAGCAGCTGAAGAGCAGTCAGCAGGGCGGCCCATGCAGCCTTCACCACAACAGTTGGTATTTACTTTGGATGCTGGCCGTCCCCACAATTCACAAGATTTATCACCAGAAGCAAAGTCAGTCAGACAGTTACACTAACAAACTTTGCAAACACAAGCCTTCCCCTCCGTGGCCAGTGGGGAGGATGTGAAGGAGGAATATTGTCCCATTCTGGGGAAATTCTGTATGACTTAAATATTTAGATCAAATAAGTTCTTCGGAAAAGTTAGGGAGTCTTCCCCCCTATCTTGAGCAACTTTATATCTCATCTCAAGGACAGGGTGATTTGCTGAAATCTAAACTGGGCTAATGCTCCCTGCATTTTCCCCTGACTCCTTATTTCCATCAAGAAAACAAGCTTTGTAATTTTGGGTAAGGGAGTTTTTGACAATGTGGAGCAATCTAGAGCAATAGAAGGCAGAGGCCAAGGCAGGAAGAGTGTCTTTCAGACAAGGTAGGAAATACGTTCTGAAACCTGGAAAGGAAGTGGCAAGGCTTCAGAAAGAACAGCTAAGTGGCAACGGACTCACCACAGATCCTGGGAACCAGAGCTTGCTGCTGAGGGGAATACAGAGAATTATCCCCCAGCCACCGGGGCCCACGGGTAGCCAGGTGGCAATTAGAGACAAGCCAGGACTGGAGGGGCCTCCCTAATGTCTTACTCCATAAAGCCCTGGGATGAAGCCAGTCCTCAAAATGTAAGAGCTGGAATCTCCTACCTGTCAAATGAAATGGGAACTAAATGAATGTTCTTTGCCAGTAGAGGTGCCTGAGGAAACCGTACTGGCATCCTCCGAGGTAGGTGCCTAGCAAGGCAATTATGATTCTCCTCAGAACCCAATCCCTCCATTCTGCTTTGCTTCTAAACCTATGAGACTCAGGTCACAGCAGGACTTGAGAGATGCAGACCAAAGAGACCCAGAAGGAGGTATGCTACACTCCAAAAGAAGTACATGATTTTCCCAACTTCAGAGATCTGGAGAATACATTTGGGAATGAATATGAAGGGTGTGGGACAATGGTAGAAGGAACATAAAGTCAGATTGGGTCTACGTTGTTGATCTGGCTCATTAGGCAGAGAGTCTGGATTTAATGTTGTAGCAGTGGGTACAGGAAGGGCTCTAACAGTTTGCTTGGTTGGTGGGTTAAAACATGGGCCAAAAAATGGTCCTCACCACATGAAGTCAAACTGTCTTTGTGTGTTGCAGAGAAAGGTATGCAGAGGCTTATGGAGACTGAACTATTCCCATGGATTTATCGTGTAAGACCTGCTCACCCATCCCAGGAGAGTCAGAGAACATGTCTTTCACCATGAAGAATAAATTTGATGAGCCTTATAATTGCTCTTCTTTGTGGGTCAGGAATTATTATGGTTAACTGCTGCCACTAAACTGAAATCCTTAAATGGATAATTGTATCCCAGGGTGGCAGGAACCAAGCAGTAGCACTTTATCTGCAAATCAATGTAAGCTTGCTTACCATAATGGAGGGCAGAGTCAAAGCCATCTTCAGAGTCACATGACTCACAGAGACCTATGGCACTGGCTAATTGAGCACAGTATCCCTAAAAGTGAAAGAGATGGTCAGTCTATGAAATTCTTACTTGATCTAAATAAGCAGAAGAGTTCTGGCCAGGTGAACAGAGTATAACTCGAATCATAAAAATGTGAGTTCATGGGCTAGGGTTGTCGCTCAGTGATGGAGCGCTTGCCTCACATGTGTGAGGCACTGGGTTTGATCCACAGCACCACATAAAATAAATAAAGGTATTGCGTTTATCTACTATATATATTTATATATAAAGTAAGATCATAATCCTTTAATTAATTCCTAGACTTAAGTCAGTTTATAGACACAAAACCCCTTGAATGAAGGGAAGGGTTTATCACCTTGAAGAAATGCCCCATTGCACTGCCCAAAATTCATACCGTTATTCTGACAGATGCTTGCTCAATCCAAGGTCACAAATTTTTTTTATTTTTTTCCTGCACATTTTATAGGTTCTGGATTTACATTTTGGTCTTTGATCCATTTTGAGTTGTGAATGGTGTGAGGCAAAGGTCTACTTTTTTGCATATGGAGATATAATATTTCCATCTGTTGAAAGATTTTCCTATGATTATCCTCTCATTCTTTGAATTGCTTTGTCACTTTAGTCAAAAGCTAATGACCATAGGGTAGGATTTACTTCTGGAGTCTGTTCTGGGTTTTTTTGACCTATACATCAGTCCTTATACAAGGACTGTCTTAATTATTGTAGCTTTATAGTGAGCTTAGAATAAGTCCTTCAATTTTATTCTGCTTGTTCATCTTTTTTTTCCCTTTTCCTTGAATTATTTTCAGTTCTTAGAATTCTCGTGTAAATTTTAGAATCAGTTGGTAAATTCCTACAAAATTAGGATTTTATTTCTTTGAGCTTGTCAAAGAAAATATGTAGATCAAGTAAGAATTTCCTAGATCTAATAATAAGTTGTCTTATTAGATCTAATATATTTTCTGCAGATTTTGTATATTTTTATCTACAAAATTATTTAAAGACAGTTTTACTTCTTCCTTTATAATCCACATGCCTTTAATTTCTTGAAATTGCCTTATTGCCCTGCGTGGAGTTTCGAGAGCGGACATCCTTGCCTTGTTTCCAAATTTAGGAGGAAAGTATTCAGTCTTTCACCATTAAATATGATGTTGGCTGTAGGTGGTTCATAGATGTCTTTTATCAGGTGGTGAATATTATTTCTATTCCTAGTTTGTTGACTTTTTAAAAAAATCATTGCAGGGGTTGGAGATGTAGCTCAGTGGTAGAGCACTCACCTAGCATGTATGAGGCCCTGACTTCAAATCCCCAGCACACAGGGAAAAAAAATTAGAGAATATTAGACTTTGTCAAATGTTTTTCTGCATGCATCTACTGGAATGACCATTTAGACCTGCCTATTCTTTTGATAAAGCTTTTTATATATTAATTTATTAGATAGGACACCCAAAGCATGAGCCATGAAAGAAGAAAATGTTCAATAGGGCTTTATCAAAATTAAACTTTCACTCTTCAAAAAACACTCACAAGAAAATTAAAAGGTGTCCTGTACATTTCGAAAAGCTAAAAGAAAGTATTTTCAATACTTCAAACAGTAGGGAATCAATTCCAGCTGTATTTAAGCGAGGCATCTAAACTTCTGAATCTGAGGGAAATTATACCAAAACTGAAAAGCAACTATTGTGAAGTTAAGAACCAGAAGGAAAATGGTCTCTTCCCAGGACCATGTCATTCCGTATCCACCAGTCATCCTGCTTCATAGACTTCAAACACAATTCACCGCCTCCTGCCTCAGGGAGGACAGAGGAGTTTGCAGAGGTCTGTAGTTTCTATTTCTGATTTAGGTTTAGTTTAGTGTTTTCTTTTTCTTTTCTTTTCTTTTTTGTTTTTGGCTGTTTGTGTTTTTTGTTTGTTTGTTTTTGGTAAGGCAAGGATACATGCTCTCTCTGCACAACTGGGGACATTTAAATTGTGAGTCACTACACAAGAAACAAAAGGAATTCCCAAAGCCCTGTACATATATCCTTTAAGGGTTTTTTTTAAAGGTTTCATGTATCATAAAATAACACGTAGAAATTGCGTAAAAAAAAAACAATTCATAAGCTCTCCAAAGAAGGGCTCAGAATGATTATCTGTTGTAAGCATCATCTTGCCAAATAGTTATTACTCATGGAGTTGAGGGTGCTTGCATTCCTTCTAAAAATAGATCTTTCCATGAAAAAGCACAATATGTTATTGCTGCATGAGGTAAAACTACAAAAGAAGTTATTTTTATCCGCCAGGCAGTTAACTTTTGATTCTAAATGGAACCAAACAAATCGTTTACGAAGTTTAAAAAAAAAAAAAAAAAGGAACCCAGACATCCGGAAATTTGCTGTCTTTCTCTTCCTTCAGTTTACATTTCTGAAATACCTTTTCCTATTACATAAAACCATATTTTCTAGCCAATGATGTACAATAATAAGTGTCTCCAGCATGTAGAATTATAGAAGCCAGTGACTGTGAATTCAACCTTCCAAACAAAAATAGAAAGAGCATACCATTCAAAGAATAAAGAGTTCACCCTAAAACAGATTGTCTTTTTCTTTTATTTCTGTCCCAGAATCTGCATTGAAAGGCAGTACAGTATCACAAAGAGCCTGATCTGTAATTAGAAAGGTCTAGTTGTAAAGATCTGTGTGGAGACACCAGCTCCATAGCTTCCTAGGCTTAGAACCTGGAGTGAACTTCACCATCAGCAGATCAGGGTCCCCCTCAGCAAGGTGGAGCAATGGTACCTCCCTCAGAGGCAGGGTAAATGAGACTTGGTGGGAGCCAAGCGTTTAGCACAGTGCCTAACACAGGGCCCGCACCGCTAAGGTTGGCAAGGAGGATCTCCACTGGTAGACTCACCCAGGATTTTGAAGAGGAATGCTTGGAAATGACAAGAAGAAAAAGAAAAAGAGTAAAAGGACATAAATAACAGAAGGACACAGCTTGACCTGGTGGTCTGCCCAGACATCAGATACTTTACAAGTATGCTATCATATCACATCTCTCTATCTTGGTGCTTCAGGAATCACACATCAATTAATTTTCCACCCAGGATATGTGTAAAGTAGCTATTCATAAGTTCCTATTTTTTATGGTACAAGCCTAAATATCAAAAAGTTAAAGCAAAGGCAAAGCCAGAAAGGAAAGTCACACCTGGTGTCATCATATAGCTGCCCAGTGGTCAGCTTCAAAACTTGATCTAATTGTCTTTTTTCTTAAAAAAAAAAATTATACATGAATTTGGGTAAAAATGCAAAAATATTTATGGTAACATTATAACTAGGTAAAAAATTTGCATATCATGAGAACTAAGAGGTAATTCAGACAAATGAGGACACCATCTTATTTGGGAAAAAAACTATAACATTTGTGTTGGATTTTAATTATTTAAAATTTTTAGAATAAAAACTCCACCCCTCACACATACATCTTAAATATTTTCTATCTCTTTTTCTAAATATTAAAGTCTGAAATCACTGGCTGATAGGTGACACCCTTATCGACCCTAACCACCTGCAAGCTTCCCTTCTATCTAGTCCCGTGATGTATGAATGATCATAAGAGATAATTTCCTAGTACATGTGCCCTGTTCCCTGCATAATTAGTAACGATAGATTAAAAGAAATGGAAGTCAAGAAACCATTGAGTACAAATTGCAAAGCACATGGTTTTCAGAACTTCCAAGGCTGATTCTTGGAACCAGCCATCTGAAAACTTGAGGAGTTCTTGACTTAACCCTAGAAGCACCACAGTCCTGAGTTACCAGAGAGCCCAGAAGTAAAAGAGGGCCCTTAGGGAGTTTCTTGCAGGATGCTAATTATCAGCCTAAAACTCAGAGAAGGCCATCACTTTTCTTCTTCAACCCACTCCCATGGAAGGCTGCAGGTGAGCCATTGGGCAACCTTCCTTGTGCCTGAGACACAGGACAGAGAGGGGGAGAGGAGAAGGAAAGAGAAATAAGTCACAACAAAGGAGCAGGGACAAGACCAGAAGGAACCCTTGCCATTCTTGAGTCCAAGAAGCTCCTCTGTCAGACGAGGCAACTGAAGGAAGGAAAGACAAATGGTACCATGAGCAGGGGGTGTTGGTGCTCCAGTCCAGAGAAGCCCGATGCCTCCTGGGCTTCAGGGCTGCCCAGAGCTGCCACAACCCATCCTTCCCTTGCAGGGAAGTAACAGAATCTCTATTTTTGGACAAGATCCACAATCTCATGCTCCTAGGACTTCCACAGAGAAATTCCCAACATTGCGTACCTCTTCCTGGAGGCAATGACCAAAAGGACATATTTCTATTTCTTAGATTGGAATGATTTGGGTCCGACACAGTCAGGTAGATAAGATTTGGCTTTTAGCCAGGTTTGGCTCTTTTTTTTTTTTTTGACAAGAAGCTGGAGAACTTTCAGAAGCATGATTTGTGGGCTTTGGTTCATGGTGTCTTTAGGAATTATATACCAAAACACATACACACATACGTGTGTAGCGTGCAAACGCCTCCTAACGTCATGTTTTCCCAACTGTCTTGGGCTGCTGCCCCACTTCCTGACATCATGAACAGGATGTGACCCAACAGGATGTAGCGGTCCCTTGTTTTCCACTTTCCAGCTCTAAAAAACCGATGTCTGGGTTTAATGACTTGATCACTGACCTCTGGTGACCATGGACAACAAGAGGAAAATCCACCCTCCAGTAACCTGAGCCTCACAGCCTCATGGAAGTCTGGACTTTCTGCAGATTTCCTCTCCCTTGGCAGGTGACATTAGCTCTTAGGATCATTCATAAGAACTGAACAGCTGACCCATCACCCTTCTCCTGTGTCTCTGCCTGGACTTGCGGTTGCAGTGGGTGAACACTCCACACTACAGAAGACCACAGCGACCACGGGATCACCACAGCCCAGCCTCCACACCCCAGCCCCCTACTGCACACTCCACTGGATCCTCTGAGATCCTGGGCACTTGCCCAGCTGGATGTGTGAGGGTGTCTGATCCTGGCTCCTTCTAAAGAGCTGTCATTTATCAAGCGCCTGCTCAGGATCTGCCCTGTGCCAACTCTTCACTGATTCAATTATGTAGGTATTATTACTCCATTTTATAGATGGGTTGACTGAGGCATGAAAGGTTAGGTTATAGGCTCAAGGTCAATGTTTTTACTACTCCAGCACACTACTAAGGAAACGGCAGCAGAGGAACCTAGAGACCTGGGAATTGTCCGGTACGGGCAATAGCAGACTAAAGATGCCCTGGGAAGGAAAGCACACCTCCTTCCACTCAGCACCAGCTCCTCTTAGTCACGTGACATGCACCAGATTGTCAAACCTTTCTGTGTCTCACATCTGTCATTTCCACTGGTCCTTGAGATAATGCCTGCTGCAGACTGGCTCTTACTGTCTTTGCTTTTCTTCCTGTGACAGAGGAATACTTGTGTGGCTGCCCCTCCCGTTCATGTCCAACAGAGAAGTGACAGTGTAAAAAAGGAGGAAGGGAACAGGCTGTCCCAGAATGGCCTGAGCTTTCAGAGCTGGAATCTCAGTGGTCAGTGCTCAGCCATCAGACCACTGCCATACCCCCATCAACATTCCCCCAGGCTCTTCCAGACCAGTTTGAGAGAGCAAGGAAATAGCATCAGTAATGTAAAGGTACCTCTGTCTTATTGCAAAGCCATTGTCCACTGTGTCACAGACGGAGGAAAGTTGGGTTTTGGAAGATTCAGGAGGGAACTACAAATCCTATTAGGCAAATGGGTTAAACCTCGGCTTCCCAAGGACCATCTAGTGGGATGTCCAGTAAGCAAATGGAACTCTCTCGTCTGATGAAAACCTAAAAGCCTAAACAGCACCTTGATTCTCCCACAATGGAATTTTATTAATGAGACTCTAAACCAGCTCCCATCAAATGAATCTCCTTGTCTTAATTTACCACTAAATAAGATTCAATAAACATTGCATTTTAGGAACTGTGGCTTGTGGTTGCTAACAATTTATAAGCCAAAATGAACCCTTCTATAACTCTATACTGGATTCTGAATTAACCTTCAGATGATTATGATATTTCAAAACTATGTGGTGTTTAAAGGACAAATACAGTCTTTTTGAACTCAGATAAAAGAGTTTCTAATCTTTCTTGTTGCTTTTTGGTATAAATAATAAAAATGATCATAAATGAACCACACTGAGGACATCAGAGACATAGGTTTCAAGTGGTCTTATTTCTAAATCATATCATTTTGAGTTGACCACCTTTTTCCTAGTGTTAGTTATTTACATACATAAATTTGGGTGCCTATTACATGGTGAGCTGCTAGCTCCTCTTCTAAACCCATAGGTCAGGTATTGCGCTTTGCACATAGTAGGCTTCCAAAAAATGTTACAGAAGCTGGGCGCAGTGACCCACGGCTATAAGTAATCCCAGCAACTTGGAAGGCTCAGGCAAGAGGATTGTGAGTTCAAAGCCAGCCTCAGCAACTTAGTAAGGCCCTAAGCAAGACCCTGTCCCCAAATAAAACACAAAAAGGGCTGGGAATGTTGCTCAATGGTTAAGCGCCCCCAGTACCCCCCCCAAAAAAAAGTTAGAGGACTTAAATTTAAACAAAAAGTAACATGTGCTAATAAAAATTTTTTAAAAAAGTGACACATGCTTGATAACCAGAATTCTTACTATTGAGCAAAATATTCTAGAAGGTTCAACATATTTATTTAAATGCTTTTCAAGTGAATTTTGAAATAAATATCATATCCAAAGGAACATCAAACCAAATGCTTTTTTTTTTTTTTGTACCAGGGATTGGACACAGGGCCACTTAACTGCGGATCCACATCCTCAGCCCCTTTTATACTTTATTAGAGACAGGGTCTTGCTAAGTTGCTGAGGCTGGATTTATTTATTTATTTTTTATTTATTTATTTATTTTTTAGTATTTGGCGGACACAACATCTTTGTTTGTATGTGGTGCTGAGGATCGAACCCGGGCCGCACGCATGCCAGGCGAGCGCGCTACCGTTTGAGCCACATCCCAGCCCAAGGCTGGATTTAAATTTGCAATCTTGCTGCCTCAGCATTGGGATTACAGGCATGTGCCACCTACTGGCTCCAAATGTTTTCTTTTTAAGTAAAAATCTAGATATGTTCCCAAAAATACCATCATACAAAATCCCTCTTTTATTATAACCATCTATAGCAGTTGTTCTCAGTTGTGTCCACAAATCCTGATACCTGGGCCTAATCTTTACAGATTATTTGATCCAGCAATTAATTTAATGATTTTTTTAAAAATTTTAATGTGTACTGGAGGTTGAGAAACTTCAGTGTATTTTTTAAAAATATATAATTTTCCAAAATATTCAGCCTCTCTAGTAATTAAAGAACAAAGAAATAACTTATCATTGTCTCTGATTATTATATAGGTAAATATTTAGAAGAATGCTGATTTTCAAGCATCAGCCTAGTATTCTTTCAAACAGTGAGTTACTACCCATTCATGAATTATGAAATTAATTTAATGGACCATATGTGGTATTTTTAATTTTTTTTAAAGAAAGGAAAGGAAGAAGAGAGTTCATTGCATCTGGTCAGAAAAATACTAAACTGTCTTTCAACTCTATGTGTGTGTGTGTGTGTGTGTGTGTGTGTGTGTGTACATGCAGAGGATCACTACATAAAATGTATTTCTTAGAGGGGTTAAGGGGCATAAGGCACAAAGAATACTCAAATATAGAGAAAAGCACTCTCTCTGGATGCTGGTGGGATATATAATCAGACATGATTTTTTATTGAGGGCCTGTTGGCAACAACCCTGAAAATCTTCACTTTGACCTGGGAATTTATCCTAATGACGTAATCTCTCAAATGTACCTTAGCATGTAAGGATATGCATTTTCTTTCTGATCACAATAGTGAAAATTTTAAGGCATCTAACCATATAGATTAAATGCATCATTCATGGAACAAAATGCAATGCAATCATTAAAAATAATGAAATAAGTTTATGTCCATTGATTTGGAATACTGTTCAGATATGTTGAAAAGAAAAAAGCAGATTATGAAATATTAGGGGCCACATACATCCACTTTGGTAAGTAAATATTTGTAAAAATTTTGATGTTGTGGAGAAGAGAGGTTAAGCCCTCCCCCTGGGCTGCTGTGTCCTGGCTCTGCCTCTTTGCAGCTGCGTGGTCTTGCTCAAGGAACTTAGCTTCACTGGAAAATTATTGTTTCTGCCTCAGAAGACTCTCCTGAGAATGACCTGGGTTAATACATGTAAAACCTTCCAAGCAGTGCCCAGCACCAAGGAAGCACCCAAGAGATAGTGGCTCTGTGTTTTTCAGAAAGAGAACGAGAGATTTCACATCATAAACCAACAGTGACCACTCTGCATGCTATGATTACTAGTAAATTTCACTTTCTTCTTTATACATTGTAATCAGGAAAAAAGATAAAACAGCATAAAAATTTAAAAGTATGTTATTCTATCTTCAGGTCCTAAAATGTCTTATTTGACAACTTGAGGTTAAAAAATAGATAATAGTAAAATAAGAATAACAGGAGCAACACATTCTTATTGGATTTTGCTTACATCTTTAAAGAGATAAGGCGTGTGGGATTTTTGCCCAATCAAGCAATAAATTCCTTTTTGGAATTACATTTTACTAATTTTGGAGTGTCTGTAACTTCAGCGGCTGCTACAAAGATTCTGTTTTCTCATCTCCTTTTCTAAAAGGTGGTCTGCTTTCTTTCACTTTATCAATTCAAGCCAGTCCACTGACAAAATCTGTATTAAAGTTGCATGCACTACTATGCAAAGCTACTCCTGTCCAATATCATACCTTAGGCGGCTGCATTTCTCACGGAATGATGATGACTTTACAAAGAAAACAGTTGGAACTGAGCTGTCCCTTGTGTTTATTCCTGAGTTACCAATATGGACCTTAAATGGCAATTGTGTGTGGGTGGGGAGATTCATTATTAAAGAAAATGGGGAATTACAGAAATGCATGGGGAAAGAAAAGGATTTAAAAATCATCCATTGTTTCTCCACTCATACTCCATTATTAAGACGCTAGTAATTTTCCTCCCAGTCTTTTTCTTTGTTATCTTAGGCGGCTGTAGTCATGTTATTGGCACAATTAAGCAAACTGCTTTTTCACTTGGTATCAGATCAAATGTAGGCATCATGTAATCATTTCCACAAGTATAATTTTCACAAAAACATTTTTAACAACTGCATAAAGTTTTCTTGAGTGATTTAATCATTTCTCTTTTAGAGCACATTCAGATTGTTTTCAAGTTTTCTACTATAAATAGAACTACAAAAACTGTTATGCATAAGCTTTTTATGTATGCAAAATTATTTTAGCTTTTGCATGTGTTCAAGCCAAAAATAGAATCATTGTGTCAGAGGTCATGAGCATTTTAAGTCTTAGAATAGTTGTTGACATATACAACTTGTTACTGAGGAAAAACCTAAAAACGAAAACAAAAACAAAAAAATTCATCTAAGTCAGGAGTGGTGGTGTGTGTCTGCCTGTAATCCCAGTAACTCAGGAGGCTGACACGGAGGGATCTCAAATTCCAAGCCAGCCTCAGTATTTTAGCAAGACCCTGTCTCAAAATAAAAAAATAAGAAGGGGTAGGGATGTGACTCTAGGTTCAATTCCTAGTACCAAACAATTTTTAAAAACTTTTTGTTTCACTTGCTTTTTGACTTAAAAATGACTAAATTCCGAGGTCACAGAGCTGGACAATGTAATATTAGTCTCCCACTAGCTTTTCTGTAGATCACACCTCCGATGTGTGAGCTATGATGATAATGGTTGTCTAGGTTACTCTTCAGGGACCTGAAAGCAGCTTTGGTGAGAAGCACTGACTCTTCACTTGGGCCTGTGGATGTCCCAGAAAGAAATGGCTCTGCACCTCTGCCTTCAAATAGTGTCTGTCTCCTTTGTTGCCTTAATCTTTGAGTTAGAATCTACCCAGCTTTGCATGTAGACCTGTTAATCAGTTCAGAAATGTTCTCTTCCAGATTTAATAGAGGGTAAACTTGACCTAGACTCACCTAGTTTCTCCATTCTCAAGACTTTTAAAGACGTCTGTCAGCCACCTTGACCAGAAACACCAAACCATGAAATCAGTGAGAAGAGGTGGCTCCCGGGTTCTGGAAGGTCTCCACCTAGTCCCAGAAAAGACACGGATATTGCTTCCCTTTATAATTAGCCTGTTTTACATCTGCAGCACCTCAACCCCCTGGAGTTGAAAATATGTTTTGTGAACAAACCTCCCTCTTCTTTCTTTGGCCACTGAATAAAGTCTTTCTTTCTCCCCAACACCCATCTCTCAGACATTAGTGTATCCGTGGGATGAACTTCTGAACCGGGATTTGGTGTCAGACTGACTCCACTATCCAATTACTCTTCTCCCTTGGAATTGGCATCATAAATTTGTTTAACTCTTTAAGAAAGCATTGGCAGTATATATTAATTTATCTGCAGCTTTGTTTCAAAAAAGGATTTAAAGTGATTCATAAAAGCCAACAGTTAAACAACTTTTAAGAGATAAAATTAGGGTAAAAGAGAAAAATAAGAAAAGTAACAACTAGCATTTTATTGAATAATTATTCACTGATTATCATTCACTGATTATAATTATTCACTAATTATTATCAGCTCTAAGCCCACCATGTATAATCTCATTTAATTCCTGCAGCAAAATCATTTCTAGACAAGAAAATTGAGGCTTGGAAAGTTAGCAACTTGCCATATTTTACAAAACCAGTAAAGGGCAGAGCTATAATTTAAGCTCTCAACCATTATGCTGTACTTCATTTGGGGGTGCAGTGAGGTACATTTTTCTAAGGCTAAGTTGTTTCCCATTGATCCATGCAGAAAGAGATAGGAAAACTTGAAGATCCCATGCTGTTCGTAAATAAACCGATTTCTTCTAACTGTGAGCATAACTATTTCATCAGCCTTTCTCCAACATTTAGATCTTTTCATTTTAAATGTGTATCTTTAAGATGTTTATGTCACTGAATGCTATATACATGTTATTTTCATGTTAAAATCTGGAGTTGGGTATTTTTCCATAGGCTTATGTTTTTTTTTCTCTAAATTTGTATGTCTTCCTTGATGAACTGGCCAGTTCTTTCCTTTACCCATTTTTCTATTATTTTTCCCTTCAATTTTTATGATCATACCTGACACTAAAGATACAAGATTTTTCAGAAACTATTTGAAACAAATAGGATAACCTCTAATTTTGAGATCAGAAAAATTTATATGAATTTATGCTGCACAGTCAGGTATTTTCTAATATGATTCTTTCTGTCATTCGAAAAATCAGTATTTCACCTTCTAGAACCTTGACAAATATTAAAACTTAAATCTGTGAAGTGTTTCGATGACATAATGTTTCCTTAACCCTAATTCATCAGGAATGTATTTGGGGGCATGACGTTGAGCTGAGAACACCCAGCGATTCTTTCTCTTTATGTATAATTACTGTTTATTCATGATTTTCTTAATTTATGGTTTGTTTTTTATTTGATTTATGTATTTGTTGATGTGTAGACTTGTTCTTGCAGGGACTAATTTTATTTATTATTTATACATTCTATCTCTTTATAATATATATTGAGCTCTTATATATGTAATGTGGAATATCTTGAAGCCATTGAATCTTCTGCACAGAACACTGTTTCGTTATTGTAGCTCTATCATGTGTCCTGACCCCCGTACTCCCTTATTGGCATAGTCTCCTTTCAGATTTGATGACTTCTGCCAGGGATGGAGCTCAGTGGAAGAGTCTGTGCTTCGAATGTGTGAGGCCCTCGCTCAATCCCCTGAACAACAATAACAACAATTTGGTTTTTGATGAATCCTTGCCTAAATATACAAGTAGATAAAGGCTATTTTGCCAAGACTTCTCCCCCACAAAATAATCCCATTAGGTCTGGTTAGAAATAGAATTACACCTATGAAGTATTTATTTTGAAAGAAGTCACATCTTCACAAGTTTTGCCTTTCTAGGTGTGGGCCTTCTGTTTAGTCAAAGCCTTCTTTTGTGTTTTTCACTATGATTTGTGCTTTGGTTTCTGTCATATCAATGCCAAGTCTCCCTTCTCCTACCTCCACTTCAGTTTTACTTTGGCTCCTCAGATTCCTCGAGAATGAACATCCAAACGTAACATAATAGGACTTTTGTTTAGGGAACAGAAGAACTCCTCCTCGCTTCTCATTTAATGAAACAATTAGCAAAAATGCTGCCTGAGAAGCCCTGGCCATATCTAGAAGGATAGAATTCTCTAAGTCATTTGTTGTATCTGGTTCATAACCACTTAGTCATGTGGCCGGTTGAAAGTTATTTGGCTCCATCTTCTGGGTTGAATTGCTAGTATTTGGAGGAAGAACAGGGCCTTGGGTAGTTAGGGAGGTGCCTAGGGTCAAGATTGCAGAAGGAACCTGCCCTTGGGCCCTGGGTGCCTCTTCCTCTAACCTGGCCCAGCAGCCCCAGGGAACTGTCTGCTGTGAGGCAAGCCAGTGGTTGAGGGAGGGAGTCACCTCTTTCTCCTCTAGCCTGGGGGGTGGGAGTTTGCTGGTCACCATTGAAGAGCACTTGGTCCTGCCTGAAAGCACAGCAGCATTCTTGCTTATCCAGGTTCCTACTGCCTTTAGGTAGCAAAAGACATCTGTAAGCTAGGCATCCAGACTCCGCAGCCCTGTCTGAATGCTCTTTCAGATTCCCCAAAGCCAGTCCAATTCCACTGAAGGAACACTTTGTCTGTTTGTTGGTCAATGGGTTCATGATCTGCCCTCCAGCCTCTGCTGCCCTCTCTGCCTAGAACAAACACCAACCCAAAAGTAACCCCCCAAAAATCCCAGAGTAGAAAATCCAAGAACTCAAAATAAGCAGCTATAACAAAATACATGACAAAACCTCCATAGGGGGGTGTTGCTAGGTAAATGTGATGATGAATCCGATCGTCTTTGTATACAAGTCAAACAGAGAACAACATGTTTCTGGTTTGGGGCTGTGGTAAAATGGGCAGATGTTTCAATATCTTTATGTGTGTACTTTAAATCTTGAGTGGTGTTCTTGTTGAAATAAACAGTTCAAAAGATAAGGGAGTTGAGTCGGGGACACATGAATTTTACACATTCTCATTGGTTAGGAATTGTTCTAAAAATGAAGAATTTAAGAGGATGAAACACAGAATGAGAGATTAAAAGAAAGTAGAAAAGAAAGATGGTGGAGCAAATAAGAAGGAAGAGAATATCAGAGAACAGAAATGTGACATTGATGGAGGTCGGAAAGATGGTGGAATGAGATGGATATCATGACCCTTGGTACATGTATGATTCCACGAATGGTGTGACTCTATATCGTGACCAACCAGAGAATTGAAATGTTGCACACCATTTGTGTGCAATGAGTTGAAATGCATTCTGCTGTCATGTACAACTAAGGAGAACAAATAAAAATAAAAATAATTTAAAAAGAAATGTGACAGGGGTCGCAAGAGGCACACACAGAATACCAAGAAGACCCTGGAAAAGTCTCACGAAGCAGAGCAGGTAGTTAGCCTGGGGCGGGTGTACCTGCCTACCATCATCCCACACAATCTGCTCACAACAATCCTCAAAATTATCACCCAGTACAACAATTTATGCTCTTACTAATGATCCTATGTCATTAAGAAAATTGAGGCTTAAATTTCCCCTATTTGAAACAGCCATGCTGCTCTGTTTCGGTATAGTGTTATTTGTCTCTGAAATATCATACTATAGATATGTCAACCCTTTAAGGAGACCACCACTGAAGCCTTGAAAGTCTGACCGGAACTTGCACAAGCAGCAGCTGGAAGGAAGTGTGCACAGGCACAAGTCATGACTGAGGGCACTGGACCCCTTGGGAACTGCTCTTCATAGAAAATTTCCAGCTGCATAAGTGTGTGTCACAGCTCTGAACATCACATGTTCTATTGTGTTCTGTGTGCTAAGAAAGAGCCTGAGCCTGAGACATAGGAAGCCATCAACACGTATTTGTTGAATAATTTTCATTGGAAATGTTGAAATAGTGTTGGATTTCTTTGCTAATAATGCCATAACAAAATACCATAGAGTAGGTGGCTTAAAAAGCAGAAAATACATTTCTTCATAGCTTTGAAGGCTGGAAGTCCAAGATCAAGGTGTTGGCAGGTTTGCTTTCTCATCTACCCGTCCCTGCACCAGGGGTTGAGCCTAGGGGCACTCTGCCACTGAGCTACGTTCCCCCACCCTTTTTATTTTAAGACAGGGTCTCTCTAAGTTGCCCAATCTGGTCTTAAATTTGCAGTCCTCCTGCCTCAGCCTCCCTCAGTAGCTAGGACTACAGGAATGCACCACCCCACCTAGCTAGGTTTGCTTTCTTCTTTCTAGGTTTGCACTCTCCCATTTGGTGTAAATTAAAGGAAACTGTTATTTCATAACCTCTCTCCTGGTTTGTAGGTGGCTTCTGCCTGTGTCTTCACATGGTCTTTTCTCTGTATGTGTCTGTGTCCTAATGTTCTCTTCTTATAAGGACACCAGTCAGGTTAGATTAGGACCCAGCCTAACAACCTCATTTTAACCCTTTAATGGCGCCATCTCCTAATACAACCACATTCTGAGGTATTAGGAGTTAGAGCTTCAACATATGAATTTTGAGGGGACACAATCCAGCCCCAAGCAAGTGTAAACATTTAAATAGTTAAACTTCAATTATCTAGAACTCTCAGTCACCAATCTATAATTCTTCAAACTTTCTGACTATCTTACACCATAGAGATGGAGCTTCTTTACTGGCATCCTTAAAGCAAAGGGAGACAGGAAAATACCATATCCCTGAATGACCCCTCTTCGCTCTTAAAAACCTAACCAAGTTATAAGGTAAATAAGAGCAAGCCTGGGTCTGAAAGTCAAGATGTGTATTATCTTGGAGGACAGTGGCTTTATCTTATGCACACTAGGAAAATAGAGCAACTTAGTGTCATCTGTAGAAAGCTGCTTGGTTGCATAGACACCAGGAAAGTTGCTTCTTGGGATGCTGGTCAGACAGACAAGCTAATACTGAGAAGATCACTGCTTCTGTAACCTGGGCATGGCAAATCACAGTGAGGGAGAGAGATGCTATCTGTTTGGTCTCTTATCACTGAACTCTTCTTGGCTGATCTCATGTAAATTTTCCCCCAATAAATCCTATGTCTCACGCACTGTTTCCAGGCACTTTCATTGGCCTTTCCACATCTTACCCCACAGCCCTGGAACAACTGGGCTGTGGACATGACAGTTGTCATGCAAGACCCACTGCAGAAATCAGTGCAAATGGAAAATGAGCAACACACAGGGAAGCAAAAAGAAGGAACCACATGGTCCTATAGTTTTATTTTCCACCATCCAAAAAGCAAGGTAAAATTACCATGTAGAATTCAGTTAGAAGACAGATTCTGAGCCCCACCTCTCGATTTTAATCTGGTGGGTCTGGGGAGGTGGGGGGTGGGCTGAGAATCACCCTATTTAACAGGCACCCTGGGAAGTTCTGTTGAGGAGCCACATTGTTAGAGATGGTAAGCAGTGGCATTGAAACATATAGCCAGTTAAAGACCCCAAGCCCTCAGCTCCTGGCCACTTAGCTCATTCATGGAATAGCACAGATGCACTTTCCCATTTGGTGTAAATTAAAGGAAACTATTATTTCATTATTAACAAATTCGTTTTAAAATTATTTAATACTAGCTAGATGTTTTCATATCAGTTGGGGCCAAGCTATGTGGCAGGTATATAATAGCAGACTTCTGAATTAGCCATTTTAAAGACAAGGAAACTGAGATTTATAAAAGGTAAGTCAATGTGCCCAAGATCACACAGCTGGCAAGTATTCAAGCCTCTGCGTCAGCCTGAATGCAAACCTTCAGTGATTCCCAGACAACAAAATCATGAATGCGTCATTTAAAACTGTTCAGTAAGAACTTGTACCTAGTTCTTTAAAATACTCTACAAAGGAAATAAATTCATTCCAGATTGTTCTCTGGTTTGTAGCATAGTGAATATCCTCCATTCTAAGATAATTTTAAGATTTAAATAAGAAGCAACATTAATAGCTTGAGATCATTAAACACTAAAGTAAACCAATGTAGCATACAAGATGCCTCTCAATTTTGGAAATGTTAAAATGCAATAAATAAATTACAAAAGTAAGAATAAAGATGAGGGGAAATGTCTTAGAATCAGTGGGGGGGAAAACCATTCCTGGTTTGACAACACAGCCACAGGCTTACATCGCCATCTGCTGTCAAGTAGTGGTAACTACGTCAGTCCTCAAAGCCAGGGTTTTACCTTAACATGGAAAGGAGGCTGGTACCTCTCTATTGCCCAATCCTCTAACAGAGGGGACACAGCGTTCCGTGGAAAACATGGATATGGAATAAAGGAGGAAATAAGAATGAGAGTTAAAAATAAGGAGAGAAAAATAAATAAGATGGGAGAGAAAAACGAAAACAAATTAGGGAAGGGGTGTCGTCTCTGTATTAGTACCTATCTCTTATTAAAACCTACCAGGTACTTTGCATATTTTATCTCCAACTTATTTTTATTAATCTGTCTTACCAGACATTTGCCTTTTTCATTTTTCCAGGTTTTTTTTTTTCAAAGAACAAGCTTTTGTTTGTATTGATCATCTCTCTTGTATTTTTATTTCTTTTTCACTTTTTTTTTTCCTGACTGCATCATTTGCTTTTTTCTACTTGTTTTGGCTTTTAGTTTTCATACATATGCCATGTGGTTGTAAATCACAGAATTTCAGAGCTGGAAGGAAACCTCGAATAACCCGACTCTCCTTTCTCATTTCACAAAGAGGCTCAGAAAGAAAGATAATATGCCTTATGTCCTACAGCTGGTACCTAGGTTTCCACATTCATGATTAATTGCTCTTTCTCCATGCAGACCATCCCTTCCCCCTCCACCCTTCTGTCCTCTTTATTCCCTTTCCATTTCTGCCTCCCCCCACTCAGAGCAGAAAAAAAGATAAATCATCAGATTGACAGAATTCCAGATTTATAGGCAAAGCTTCCTCTTCAAAAGATCCATATGTAAGAATTTTAAAATCAGAGCACACTTGACTTGGTGGTTAGCAGATTCCCCTGTCTTTACAAAACTGCACATTTATTCCAGATGGACAGGTTGTCCACTGATTAAGGGAGAAAAAAAAAATCACGGGTAACCAAATACAACAAAATTTTAGAAAATAAAATTCAATCTGCCTCGTAGAATCTTATGCTCATACCCATTAAAAATTGAGATTTATTATGATGTATAAGAAAGAAAATATGTATTTTTTTAGTAATCAGTGTCAAATGCAAAGGTAGTCTTATATTTCAGACTAAACAAATGAGCTAGTTACAAGGTTTATTAAATTGTGCAGTAAAAGAACTGGCCTGAGAAGGTTAAAAAGATGCTGAAGTTTGACTTGGGGGCCCCAGCTTGCCTTTCATGTCCCTGCTTGGTCTTCAGAAGTGCTGGTGGCCTTGAGGTCTGGGTCTCTTCCTCTCTATCAAGGCCTGTGATAAGAAAAGAATCTGGTATTAGCCATTCCTATCTTGTCCCAAGTTTATTACTCAAGTGCCCTCTCTCAGGGTCATTTATATTTTAAGTTTTCCTCCAACATGGGTTAAAATGTTTCCTTGTGAATTTAGAAAAATTTAAGTAGCATTGACAGGCCGGGCGGGCATGGAGGAGTGAATGGTCCTCCTTGCCCTGGGGTTGAAGATTAAACACAGGAGAAACAACTAGGCAAGCATAGAAACCAAGTTTTATTTAAGAAAGGGAGACAGACTTCTCAGGAGAGAAGGGACCCAGAGCTGGGTATCCACAGGACTGGGTGTGCCTTGCCTTGTTATAGATCACAGGTTCCCTCTCCCTCACCACCTGCCTACTGCCTAAGGGCGGGAAAAGAGCAGCCCAGTGAGTCATCATTGGAAACTCCTTACGTTGGGAGGAGGGATTCCCTGGAGGTGTTAGCGACCCATTTCCTTTTCTTTGATAATTAGCCAATTAGCCCCCATCTCTCCCATTTACTACCTATCTCATTTACCATCTATGCTGACCACCTGTCCTTTGCCCTGTCTCAGAAGGAACTTTTTCAAGTGCCTTGGAAATCATTCCACTCACTCTAAGACCCTGCATATTTCATGACAACAGCACTTTCCAAAGGGAAAAAAAAATTTACCAGTGTTAATAGTTGTTACACACACACACAGAGGTATACTGTGGTCAGATCTCTAATGTATTAATGAACACCTCAAGACTAAGAGAGGGAAATAGAGAACAATATTTCCAAAACACATTAAGTGCAGGACATTTCTTTAAGGAGCATTTACAGCTCGGATGTTTCTCATGACACACAAGAAGGATCAGGTCTCCAGAACCATCAGGAATCATTCTAAAGGTATTCAAAAGCTTTGTGGTTAGACCTTTAGTTATTCACTTAAAGGCATAGAAAGAAGAAAATGGTTTCTCAAGAGTGCTGCGGACCCTGAAGAACTTCAGCAAGAGGTGTCTGAGAGATGGGTACAAATACTTGGTGCTGGAAAGTAGAAAATTTCTTGATGTCATTCATGGACCTCTGCCCTCCACAAATGTAGGAGACAAGAGAAATGATTATGGTACAAACGCTGCCCCCGCTAACATGGAGCTAACTGGAAATGGTGGGACCAAAGAACCACAGCGAAGCAGACTGACCATTCTGCCCTAGCAGCTCCGGCATCTGATCTTCCACAAAATTTGAGAACTGTGCAATCAGACTGCTCCAAGCTTCTCCATTACATCCAGAAGTCGGCATTATCTTATTTGATTCAGTTGATGAAGGACCAACCTCGGTTTTGAAACCACCCATGAAAAAACAATGTTGAGTGGAAAAAATGTGAGCTGACTCTGCAAATACACCACTGTTTCTTTGTAACATGCCCTAAAAAGCAAACTAGATTATGTTATTTAAGGAGTAAAATGACAGGAGGTACGTACATTTAAGTGAGAGGATGGTGACTAATTTAGAACAGTGGTTACCTCTGAGGTGGAAGGTGAGGCAGAGGTTGTATCTGAGAAGCAACATTATGGTCTCATTCTAGCTCTTATATTAGGCGGGGGTTCAGGGTGTTCCCATCATCGGGACTTTTAAATGACATATATTACGCACAGAACATGCATGCATTACATACCACTTTTAGTAAAATATTTCATATACACAAAAGAGATATTAACATAAATAATATAATTCGGTATATATAATCTCTTGTAATTAAAAAAAAATAATAAAGCAAACCAAAGGTCCCTTAGGGCGAGATGAGAACTGTGTTCCAAGGAGCACATTCAAGCAGGGTACCTGGTGGCTGTGTGTCCCCAGTGCCTCACTTCCCCTGAGAGTTTTCCTCACTTGAATCTTGCTGCCCCACCCCAACTCAGCCCCCAAAGTCTCACTCCTGATTTGTGTTTCCTTGGGCCCAAGGGGAACACAAGCCTCTCTCCTGCCTTCTGAGCACAACCAGGGAATGCACTTTCCCAATGCCATTCTCCAAAGAAAGGGAGGGTGATTGGGAAAGATGGAGTCACAGGCAAGCACTCCATGTGTGGCAGGCCAGGCCCTCCTCGCCTTCCCACCATCTTCCCTGGGGTTCATCTTCAGCGACACTATGTCACTTGGGGCTCTCCAGGCAGCTCCAAGCATCTAGGCCTTGGTCTGTGCTGTTTCTCAGTCTCCTACTCATTCCCCACCACTCAGCTCAGGTGTCCTCTCTCAGGAAGGTTTCCAGAAACCACGGTGCTGGGCAAAGAACCCTCATCAGTATATCTTAAAATCAACCACTGAGCATGTCCTCCCTGAAGGGGACAGATGTTCCTTTTTGTTTGAGCCCTCAAGTTGATCCAAGCTCTAACACAAAGTAAGTGCTCAGTTAATCCTTTTTTAATGAAGGTAAGCAAAAAATAACCAAGGTTCCAGAGACCAGATTTCTAATCCAAACATATCAAGAAGGAAAGAAGGATTTTATGAAACTCCAGCTTCTTCATCCTGAAATGACCACAGTCCAGCTCCAGCCAGCTGGGACCTGTCTGCACACAGACCCTGCTTGGATTCCTTCCCCCACCTCCTGCCTCTTCTCTAAGCCAAACAGCTCTTGATGCCACTGGATCTGCCTTATACACCTTGAGGTACTCCTGGACCAACCACAAAGGCCCAAGTTGCATCCTTCATCTCCCTTCTCACTTCTGGTCTGGTGGGTGGGTGGGGGGGGATGAGTCTTTTTGGCTGACAGGAAAAGCAAGTTGATGAAGAACAGAACCACCAAGCCAGAATCAATGACCCTGCCCTCCTAGAACCTCTATTGGCTCTTTGAGGTGAGCCTTTTCTTATTCCTGGAAGATAAACTGCTTTATCAGATTAGGGTATCACGGGATTTTAACCAGGAGCAAAGCATGCTGGGAACTCAGCCACAGGAGCTGGTGTGGAGAGGAAGGAAGCTTGAGGAAAGAGGAATGACGGGTGCGAGGTCGTACAAATATGCTCATATCCACGTATTTCAAGGATGGGATATTTCTAAGGTTTTTAGGGTCTGGTATGTGTGGGGCAGCTGATTGTTCTCTGGTTGGCTGGAGCTTTAGTCTGCACCTGAGAGACCTGCCTGAGCCAAAGGAGTAATGGTCAGACACTGGAAAGCAAGATCAGCAACCTGAGTGGTGCTGATTCCATCCTTGTGTGGAGAGATCGGGAGAGGAGCGAGATTCCAGCATCTGTGAAGAGCAGCTGGAAGTGAAAGAAGGTGCCCAAGGCCTTTGGAAGAAGTGAGAATTAGCATGTTAGTAAAGATGAAAGGAATCATGAGAACCTTAGGGGTAGACAGAAAGGACCCTGAGGGAGATGGTGAAGAGACACTGGGAGAGAGGAGAAAATGTCATGGCCCAGGGCCTGGATGGGGGTTGTAGTGGGAAATGGAGGTAGGGAAACTGAGAGGTTGGTGCCTTGTCTGGAGACACAGGAAGCTAATGCCTAGCCGGAGTGCCCTCTCAGTGAGGAATGCATGAAATCAGGCCCCAGTGGCGGATGGAATAAAAAAGGAAGGCAGGTTTGTTCAAGATGTCTGCAGACAGGAGCCTTATAGCATGTCCCTACCTCCTAAGAAGAGGCTGGGGAGGTGGTATGCCTTGCATTTTCTCTGTGTATCCACATACATAGAGAAAATGCAAGGCATACATAAATACATGTCCACATATATATATATATATATATGCATAAAGTTTCAAACATGCAAAAGTACAGAAAATAGCTTAATGAATCCTCTTGTATATTCCCTCAGCTTCAGCAATTATCCATGATAATTCTCTACCCATTGCCCTTTAGCCTGGATTTTTTTTTCTTTTTAAAGTAAATTCCAGGCCACATATCATTTTATAAGTTTTAGGTCTGAAAATCTTAAAGAGTCCCCCTCTTTTTTTTTCTTCCTGTTTGTCATGCTGGGGATCAAACCCAGGGCCTCAGTTTACAAGCAAGTGATCTACTACTGAGCTATACCCCCAGCCAGGACTTTCCCTTTTAAAACTTAACCTTGATGTCATTAGACTCCCAGATTCCTTCACAGGAGTTAGTTAACATCATCAAACATCCAGTCATAGCTCACATTTCCCAGAGTGGCCTCTAAAAGTTATTTCTTTCTCCAGTTCATTTAGTCTGGATCTAAACAGTATCCCTATATCATAATGAGTTAAAATCTCTCTCCTTTTTTCTTTTAATCCCTACCACCACCACCCATTTTTTTCCTGTAATCTTACTGCTATTTTGTTTATTGAAACATGGGCCAAAATAAAGACTTTCCCATTCTAGATTTTGCTGGTAGTGTCTCTGTGGGGTGAGTTGGCTTGTTCCTCATTCTCTACATTTCTTGTAAGCTCGTAGTCAGATTCAGTTGGACTCTTCCAGCAGGACAACTTCACAAGTATGGGTGTGCTCTTCACTGGGAGGAGGCTGACATCTGGTTGTCCTTCTTGTGATACTGGAAAACTGTGATATCCTGCTTCTATCATTCCTTCTGCACCTATAGGCCAGAATGTATTTATAAGGAGAAACCTCCCTCATTAAGTATTTGATTATCTCAAAGTATTATTCATGTAGGAGGCAGGATATGTGTTTCTTTCCCTTTACTTTGAAATGATGAATTGGCCTCTAGAACTTTCTAGAGGTAGTCAATAAGAATTTGTTTTCATTTAGTATTGAGAATTTATGAATATAAATGTAATGAATGTATTTCAAGGATGGGCTATTTTTACAAGGTTTTTAGGGTCTGATGTAAGAATGGTTTCTCAATGCAGGGAAGCTGATTCGATTGGGCAGGTTTGTCATATAGCAGTTGAGGATTAGTGGCCACAGCAAGGAGTGGGTTTAGTGAGCCCGGAGGGGCAGAGTGGTAGGGGTAACCCAGCCTAGTGACTTATGGTCATCGTCCTGATAAGGAGTCATCTGAGTGGTCAGTCTATTGCTCCAACAAATAGGTTTTTAGGAAATTCCTAAAACAGTAAAGGTACTTGAAATGTCCTCCCAATTCACAAATGAAATAATGTGCTGGCTCTCCTCTCTCCACATACCTACCTACCTACCTACCCCCCACCCCAACCTTCTCTCTTTCTCTCTTTAAGTTTTGAAATGGGTTAATGCCGACCTCACAGCCTTTGCTCCTTTTCTAGGAATTAAGTATTCCTTAGAAGTCAAGTTCCTAGGCAGGCAGTATTGCCCAGTAGTAGAGCCCTTGCCCAGCATGCTGGAGGCCCAGGTTTGATCCCCGTTATCACATACACACACAAAACACATCAGGTTCCTTCAAAGCCTCTAGATCTGAGTTAAGATGGAGGGGAGGGGAGAGGAGATATTTAACTACCATTTCAATTTATTTCACATTTACTGGTCTATTAAATTCTCTATTTCTTCTTATATAAATTCTTGCACTTTATATTTTTAAGGAATTTGCCCACTTTATCTAGGTTAACATATATGAGGGCTCATAATATAAAAATCATTTTAGTATTTTTGGCTATTTCTGTCCTCAGGCTGAGACTCATTTTATTATTGAGACTTCTGTCTTTTTTCTAAATCAGTCTAGCCAAAATTTGGTCTTATTAATCTTTTCCATAAAACTAGCTTCTGTTTTATTCATTTTCTGTTTCACTGATTTCTGCCCACATCTTAATTATTTCTGTTCTTCTGGTTTTCTTGGTGGTATGCTCTATTACTTTTTGAGTTGAACATTTAGCTCCTTTATTTTTAACCATTTTTGTGTCCTGATAGATATTTATAATTACAAATTTCCATATAACTGGCACTTAAGTTGTGTCACACAAGTTTCAACATGTAGAATTTTTGTTAACATTAAATTCTACATATTTTAAATTTCCTTTATAACTCATGTGCTGTCTTGTAAGATATTGTTTTTGTTTTCAAACAGTTTTTTGAGGATTTTGTTTATTATTGCTATTCTGATGTATTGTTTATTGCACATGACAAATTATCACAAACATAGTGACTTTAAAAAACATCATTTCTATTGGCCAAGGTCTGTGAACAACCTATCTGGGTTCTCTTTCTTACATAATATAATGAAATCATGGGAATGGCCTTCGCCATAACCTTTGCCATATTCTTTGGTATATTAGTAAGGATTCTCTGTAGAAACAGAGTCAACAGGAAATATATACATTTATAGAGACTTATTACAAGGAATTGGCTCATGGGATTATGGCAGGTCCAAAATCTGCAGAGCCTATGACCCAGGTCAAGGCCAAGGGCCAGAAGCTGCTATAGAACCAAGAGTCATTGTGCAAGTTTGAAAGTCATCAGGCAGGAAAATTCTCTTATCCTGGGGAAGGGTCAACTCAGCTTTTGTTCTACTCAGCTTTTCAAATGACTCTTTGAAGCCCACCCACATTAGAGAAGGCAATCCGCTTTACTTAGTTTATCAAGTTAAATGTTAATCTCATCCAGAAACACCTCATAGACACCCAGAATAATGTTTGGCCAAATATATGGGCAATCCATGACCCAATCAAGTTGACACAGAGCCCACTTATGCCCAAATAAGGGAATTATATAAAGGTATAAACACCAGCAGGTAGGGGTCATGGAGGCCTTAATCTGTCACCATACCTATTGTTATTTATTATTCCTAATTTTACTGCAGTGTGGAATTTATTGAGTTTACCCTTAAGACCCAACATATGATTTATTTTATTTTTGTGTTTCATATGTACCTGAAAAGTATTTTCTATTTGATGGAAATTTGTATGTGTTATGAATGTCTAATAGCTAAAGTTTATTGATTATACCATCTTTATCTTCTGTATCTGTTTTGTGTGTGTTGGGGAGGAGAGGGAGTGTCTACTTGTCTGCTTGATCTTTTGGATTCTGAGAGGAACCATTTCAAAATCTCCAGCTGATTTTGATTTATCTGTTTCTGCTGCTTGGTATCTACTGAGGCTGTATTGTTAGGCACATGTATGTTTATTACACTCATTATAATCTTTTTGTCTTCTATTTTGTGAAGTTTTAAGAGTACTACATGAGCTTTCTGTGTTTTGTGTTTGCCTGCTATATTGTTTTGATCCTTTTAGTTTTAACCTTACTGACTTAAATAAGTCTCTTTTAGAAAATGTATTGTTGAATCTCATTTTCATGCAATATTATTTTGTTCTCTTTGTGTGTGTGTGTGTGTGTGCGTGTGCGCACGTGCGTGCATGTGTGGGCTGGGCATTAAACCTAGGGGTACTCTACCACTGAGCTACAGCCCCAATACTTTTAGTTTTTAACTTAACTTTGAGACCGAGTCACTAAGTTGCCCAGACTGGCCTCATACTTTCAGTCCTTCAACCTCATCATTCTGAATAGCTGGGATTACAGGTGTGCATCACCATGCCCACTGAAACTTTCTTAATGGTTGAGTTTGAGTCACTGACCCATATTGTAATTACTGCTCTATTAGGGAGGCAGCATGGCATAGTGGTCCAAGTATACAGAAATCAACAAATGTAATTCATCACATCAATAGACTTAAAGATAAGAAGCATATGATCATCTCAATAGATGCAGAAAAAGCATTTGACAAAATACAGCACCCCTTTATGTTCAAAATATTAGAAAAACTAGGGATAACAGGAACATATTTCAGCATCGTAAAGGCTATCTACGCTAAGCCTCAGGCCAATATCATTCTAAACGGAGAAAAATTAAATCTGGAACAAGACAGGGATGCCCTCTTTCACCACTTCTTATTCAACATAGTTCTTGAAACATTGGCCATAGCAATTAGATGAAAGAAATCAAAGGGATACATATAGGAAAATAAGAACTTAAATTAGCTCTATTTGCTGACGATATGATTTTATACCTAGAAGACACAAAAAACTCCACCAGAAAACTTCTAGAACCAGTAAATGAATTCAGCAAAGTATCAGGATATAAAATCAACACACGTAAATCAAAGGCATTTCTGTATATCAGTGACAAATCCTCTGAGAAGGAAATGAGGAAAACTACCCCATTCACAATATCCTCAAAAAAAAAATAAGATACTTGAGAATCAACTTAACAAAAGAGGTGAAAGATCTCTACAATGAAAACTACAGAACCCTAAAGAAAGAAATCAAAGAAGACCTTAGAAGATGGAAGGATCTACCTTGCTCTTGGATAGGCAGAATTAATATTATCAAAATGACCACACTACCAAAAGCACTATACAAATTTAATGCAATTCCAATCAAAATTCCAATGGCATTCCTCATAGAAATAGAAAAAACAATCATGAAATTCATCTGGAAAAATAAGAGACCCAGAATAGCTAAAGTAATCCTAAGCAGGAAGAGTGAAGCAGGTGGTATCGCTATACCAGACCTTAAACTATACTACAGAGCAATAGTAACAAAAACAGCATGGTACTGGCACCAAAACAGGCTGGTAGACCAATTGTACAAAATAGAGGACACAGAGACTAATCCACAAAATTACAATTATCTTATATTAGACAAAGGGGCCAAAAACATGCACTGGAGAAAAGATAGCATCTTTAACAAATGGTGCTGGGAAAAGTGGAAATCCATATGCAACAAAATGAAATTAAACCCCTATCTCTCACCATGCACAAAACTTAACTTAAAATGGATCAAGGACCTAGGAATTAAACCAGTGACTCTGCGTCTAACAGAAGAAAAAGTAGGCCCTAATCTTCATCATGGGGGATTAGGCTCCAACTTCCTTAATAAGACTCCTATAGCATAAGAGTTAAAACCAAGAACCAATAAATGGAATGGAATCAGACTAAAAAGTTTATTTTCAGCAAAAGAAACAATCCATAGGGTTAATATGAGGCTGAAATAAGAGGCACTCAGAAAAGCATCTGAAACACAGGGCTCTGAGAATGTAAGCTATTATTAGTATTTTTATTTCTGCTATATGTTTCACGTATTTCAACTATTATACTTTCTTTTTATTTCTTCCCTCAAAGTCTTTTCTTGCCTTTATTGGATAGGTTTTTCTTTTGCTGCTTTAAAAGTTAAGTGTTCTGCCAGACACGGTGGTGCATGCCTATAATCCCTGTTACTCAGGAGGCTGAGGCAGGAAGATCACAATTTCAAGGTCAGCCTCAACATTTCAAGGATGTTCTAAGCATTTTAACAAGACTCTGTCAAAAAAACAAACAAACAAAAAAACAAAAACAAAAACGGGGAGGCTAAGAATTTGATTCAGTGGTTAAGTGCACCTGGGTTCAATCTCCAATACCAAAAATAAAATAAAACAAATAAACTTTAAAAAAAAAACAAGTTAAATAGTCAAAATTGGGCACAGTGGCACACACCTCTAATCCCAGCTACTTGGGAGACTGAGGCAGGAGGATTGCAAGTTCAAGGCCAGCCTGGGAAACTTAGTAGGTCTCTATCTCAAAACAAAATTTTCAAAAAGAGCTGGGGATATAGCTCAGAGGTAGTATACTCCTAGGTCCAATCCCCAGATTTCTCCCACAAGAAAACACACACACACACACACACACACACATTCTCCATATATAGATTATATATGTATATAGATTATATACATGTATACCCCTATAGATTATATATAATCTATTTTTTCTTTTTATGGAGCTACCCTTAAAATCTAAATTTATAAATATTAAATATTCATTTCTATCAATGTTTTAAAATGATCTATAGTCTCATCTTCCTCCTAAATAAGATAGTAGTCTAACCTAGTACTAGTCAGAAAAGTACCTTTCTAGGATGAAACAAGGGTCTTGAGTCTGGATACAAATCAACACACCCTTTCTTCATAGCAAAAATGTCTTTCTATAAAAATAACATCCAGTGAACCGGAGTTTGCTGTGACATAGCCGATTCGCGTCTGGTACCAGCTCCTTATCTCATGGAGAACTATTAACACATACTTGGTGAACCACCCTGTAAGTAGCACTTCTTTAAAACACTGAGGAGTTGCTGTGGCCTTCACTTCTCTCTGAATCCCATACCCTGCACAATATTAGTGCTGCCTAGGATTTTAGTTCTGGGTTGTTATGGATATACTCTTCTTTGTTTCTAAACATTTTTTTTTAGTTTAAAAAAGCCCATTCTAATAAAAACAGTGTACCTACAATAAAATCCACCCCTTATGGTGTCTAATTCTGTAAGTTTGACAGATACCATTGGGTAATCACTACATGATAGATTATTTCCATCACTTCAGAAAGTTCCCTCAGGCTTCTCACCCCAGCATCTGACAAGCACTGATCTATTTTCTATCCCTGTACTTTTGACTTTTTCAGAATGTCACAAAAGTGGGAATCATAGAATTGTTTACTACACCTGGCTTCTTTCACTTGACATGCTTTTGAGACCCACCTGTGTCGCTGCCTATATGTTTGTTCCTTTCTTATGCTGAGAGGCATTCCGTCCTACAGAGGTCTCACAGTCTGTGCCATTCACCAATTCCTACATATTTGTGTTGTTCCTAGTTTTTTTTTAATATATATATATATAACTTTGAATAAAGCTCCTAGCCTTTCTTCTAAGACAACAGTAAATTTATCCTGAATAGTGTATCGCTCTCTTGCTATAGCTATAGTTTCATCCCAAGTTTGTTTTTCTTCTTGTCTGATTACTTCCTCCAAGAATATCCTCCAACTGGGTCTTCACATGAATATTTTTATTATATCCTTACATTTCATAGTAGAAGATTATATGTATAATAGAAAATAATGCATTCAAAATTATCATTATTATGCATACATATATTTTATATGTAAGATATATATGGGGGCTGGGGATGTGGCTCAAGCAGCAGTGCCATGTGCGGGGCACTGGGTTCGATCCTCAGCACCACATAAAAATAAAATAAAGATGTTGTGTCCACAGAAAATTAAAAAACAAATATTTAAAAAATTCTCTCTCTCTCTTAAAAAAAAGATATGTGTGTGTGTGTAGATAGATAGATAGATAGATAGATAGATAGAGTGTGCCCTTTCCATATGATACTGATTTCTTTCTTTCAACTTCGGAATTTATCTCCAGTATATCTTCAATTATTTTCTCCTCTTCACTTTCTTATCACTCCTTTTCTGTTCTATATCTATCCTGGATACATTGGAAAATTTTTAAATGAGCTACCTTATTCAAACTCTGAAGAGTTGTTGAAACTGTTCTTCCAATTACTAATTCATCTTCAGTTGCATCTATTCTACTATTTGTTCCACATTATTAATAAATAGAAGCAAAAAACAGTCATTCTAATCATTATATTTTTCATGCCTAATATCTGTTTGGTTTAGTTTCCTGGTATTTTTTCCTGCCTCATATTGCTATTATCATATGTCATCTCCTTAAAGATATTTATTGTGTATTTACAACTCTGGGTCCATTTGTTCAGTTTCTGATAGATTAATGTTATTCATCTGTGACATTTTAATAGTGGTAATCCTTGTCTACTTGTTTGTCCTGTGAATTTGTGTCCCCCTGGATGTTCAGCTATCTCTGTCTGATAAATATGCATCCAGGAACACCCATTGAGTTTGGAGGTAGAGGTGGCAATGAGCACAGAAAAAAGTTTCTGGATCTGCGGTTGGATTTCTTTTCTTTTCTTTTAACTTAGGTTTATTTATCTATTTTAACTCTGCTCCTTAATTTTAAAAAAAGCTTGTATTAGAATATTCCAAATAACTGAGGGTGTGCTAAATTTTGTAAATTCAGTCTCATACCTAGTGATCCTCAGCTTGTATTAATAAGGAAAGTAAAACACAAATGAAATCATTGTTCTTGTATTATGCAGAAATATATACATTTTTCTTCACCTTCCCATGCAAATAACTTGAATAAACATTATGATAGATACACAGACAAGGAATCATATATTTCACCAAATAATTTTTGCATTTATTACTATAATCACTGACAATTTAGGGAACATCAGTTTAAATACTTGCAAATACTCAGATGTTTAGTATCTCTATGCTTTTTAATTTTTTTTTCCATTCAGTTTGGCACTGTATAGATATTGTACAAGTCACATTTATATATTAATATTAATCAATATAACCCTTTTTCCTTACCATAGCAATACTGAATACATTTTCAGTTTATAATGTTTAATTAAATAGTTAAACTTATACCAGTTAGAACACATGAATGGTATAATATACTTTGTATACAACCAGAAATATGAAAAAAAATGTGCTCTATATGTGTAATATGAATTGTAATGCATTCTGCTGTCATATGTAACAAATTAGAATAAAAAATAAAATAAAAAAAATAATAATACAAATAGCCGAAGAAAGCAAAATGACCTGAGGACTGCAGTCAGTACCTTTATATGCAAAGTAATTAGTTGATTTAGGAATGGGAAGAACTCAAGGCTCAATGAGTATTTAATTATGAGAAAAACAAGGGTCATATTGGTAAAAAGACCTGGCCTTGGAAAGCTACTGAAACCACCATTTATCTAAATTATAACTTTATTCAAGTATGCAGAAAATAAATTTTAGCATTTTATATGCCTCACCTCTGTTCCATTTCTGGCTGAATACCAGAGCTATAGATAAATGAGCAAACTAGGTTTGAATGATCTACTAAGAAACTTTTGGTCTCTGTAGATTTGACATTGGTTGAACCCATTTATGACAAACCAAGACAAATATCTCTGATACAAATATATTTCAATGTGAAAAGCAAACATCTTAAGAACTACAATTTACCTTTCAAGAATATATATTTACAACCCAGTAAAAATGGACACAAATTAAATAAATATATTACTACAAGAATGTTTTAATAATAGCTATCTTTAAATCTAATCTAGCTCAACTGGCAAGTTTTGAAAGAAGCACAATATAGTAAGTCTCATATAATGAAAATGAAATTTGGACTGTGATTTTATTTTAAGGAAAAAACTTCATTTCCAAGAAATGCAGTTAGGTTTCTGATGCAGCTTAGTGGCAGGCCACATGCTTAAAGTGTGGCAGGCCCTAGGTTCAATCCCCAGTGCTCGCTCGCATTCCCTCTCTCTCTCTCTCTCTCTCTCTCTCTCTCTCTCTCTCTCTCACACACACACACACACACACACACACACACACACACAGAAAGTAAACAATAATCTAGCAGCCCTGAGGGCTTGGAGGAAGGATACAAGTGTTGAGTGGAGAAAGGGGGACAGGGAGAGGCGATCATCTACAGTTGTTTTTATTAATAGTCACCCCAGCAGCGCTTCTCTGCTGATCTGACTGACCCGGAAAACTCCCCTGCCCGCCCTTGCTTCAGGGGTTGCTGACATTTCAACTGTACAGTCAAGCAATGATCAGCCCCACGCAATGCAGGGAGAGGTGAGGCCGGAATCTAAAATACT
Organism: Marmota monax; assembly: GCF_021218885.2. NCBI lineage: Eukaryota > Metazoa > Chordata > Mammalia > Rodentia > Sciuridae > Marmota > Marmota monax. The sequence continues at coordinate 5,342,953 of NW_026692116.1, forward strand.
TGGTCCCAGCCGCCTCCCACACACTCAAGAAGTAAGGCAGTCTCCAGGCTCTGCAGGTTTGGTTCTCACTGTAGTACCCGGAACCCGGATTCTCTAGGGTGGACAGTGGGGAGACAGCCTGCAGCCTCGGGATATACCATCCTATAGAAACAGAAACTGCAGGGGAGACACCCAAGTGTTGCTGGAGGAGCCACCTGGAGAGCCTGCCTCTTGGAGTGCTGGGTTCAGTTCTTGCCTCTCTACAACTTCCTAGCTGCGTCTCCTCAAGTTACAACACCCCTGTTCTGTGCCTCCGTTTTCCTCACCTGTAGACTGGGGGTATCAGTAGCTTCCGCCTCGTGGTTATTGAAGAATGCCTGTAAAGCGGGCACAGCAGAATACCGCCCACAGTAATTGCTGCTCACCTGTCATACATCGCTCTCACTTCCCCACCCCGCAGGACAATGAGGTGAGACTTCACTTCCTGCTCACTGCGGTGGCAGAACACCTACATCAGGCCGCAGGAGGGCCCGCCCTGGGTCGTGGCGCGGCCGGCTCTGCCCGGGTCGTGGCGCTTGCAGAGGTTAGGCGACATCCTGGGAGCCACTGCCGCGCAGGTGGTTGATCCGGCCGGCAGCGAGGTGTCCGGGACCTCTTCTCCAAACAGGGCAGGACGCCGGCCAACAGCGGAAAGAGCTAAGCAGAAAATCAAGGCAGAGAAAGGGCGGACCTCAACCCAAGATCGCGGGGGAAGGCGCCCAGGGCCCAGCGCAGGGCGCGCGGAGGCGGCCGCTGTGCAGCACTGCGCCCTCCGCCCCTCCCCGGCGGACCGGCCCCGGCGTCTGGGCTCTGCGCGCACCGCGGCCGCGGCCGCTCGGAGTCCCCAACACAGCCGCCGAGGACACGATGCAGTGCCTGGGTGCCAAGTACCTGGTGAGTGCCTACAACTTTGGCTCTCGGATTAGAACCCGGAGGGAGGAGTCGAGGCTGATTCCTGCAGGCACCTGCTACCTGCCCAGCCGGGACACTGCTGCCCCCAGCCCTCGGGGATAAGCCTCTGGTCAGGCACCTCCATACCCCCGAGGGCACCTGGCCGGGAGGACTCTGGGCCCCCACTCGGGTGCTGGGGCAGAGATGAGGGAGACTCTGGCCGCGGGGCGGGACAGGGGGGCTGCGGTCAGGTGCACCTCCAGGTAAGAACTTGGCGGCTAGAGATTTAACATCCGCTCTGTGAGGTTGGGTGTCTACCTGGTTGTTTATTCTTTTTCTCACCTCTCCTTTTTTTTTTCTGGAAGGTTTCTGAAGAGAGAGCTCCCAGGCCAAGAGAGTGGCGACCCCAGATTTATAGGAAATGCACAGATACAGCATGGCTATTCCTGTTCTTTTTCTTCTGGACCGGTTTGGTAAGCGTAGCTGCTTGGCAGGGAAGAGGCCAGTGTGTGTGTTCCGAAATAAATGTGCCTCAAACGTTAATTGCTTAAAGTTTATGCTGCAATGAAAAACTTCTGTCATTAGTCCAGAATGAACCTTAGTCCGGGGGAATTCTTGTCTGGCACTTGCTGCGGAATCTGTCTTGCTGCAGGCTCCACTGGTTAACTTCATTAGGAAACTGAGAATCAGAGTTTGCTGTGGGATCATTGTATAGTAAGGCCAGTGAGAATTATCTGAGCTCTCTGAGTGGAAGTTCTCTTACCGTCTGTCAAACCCCTAAATCAAATATTTCTCAAGTTTTTGCTAGCCTCTAACAAAGGCAAATCCAGAGAGAGCCTAGAAATACATTACTTTTGTTTTCTCTGAAATGCATACACACTCTTGGTATATTGTGTTTAGTATCTCGGAATGAGCCCTTTAGGTAAGTAGGTAATAACTGTTCCCACTCTAGTTTCCAGGTAGTTGCTGGGAGACCTCATCCGGCTGTGCCATGTTAGTCCTGGGAGAGTCTCTTGGAAGCTGAACCTTGACACATTTATACTTATTTTAGAGTTGTAAGTGCAGCAGAAAAAGTCTCACTCAACTTTTTTCAAAGGCCATGTTCTTGAAATTTTCCATGCCAGGTTGAGGCATGCTATTTGCTGCATGGTAAATGATTAATTTATAAAACCTGATAATAACTACCAGGTAGTAACTATCTTTGTTGAAAGAGTTCAATTAGAATAGACCCTAAAATATCATGTTCATTGTTCTAAGTAAGAAAAGCATTCATGTGTTCACTTGTTGACTTTGCAGACTGGTTTCACATAGCCAGACTGGATTACAGGCACAGTGGCAGGTTGGCCTGAAATTTTATGTTGTTGCTGATGCTGTTTATACCATGGCCTCGAGGAGCTGAGAAAGGCAGTGCACCTTCAACACCTTCTGCCTCCCTTTCCCACAGATGGCAGGTGCTTTTATCTGGGTCTGCTATTGTATCAGTGCAGGGAGCAGCTGTCCTGCCTTGTGCCTGGCAGCTTTGACCTTGGACTGCTATTGTCATTTAGCGATCTTCCCTAACCCCTCTATGGTTCAAAGCTAATACATCACTTCCAAATCTCAGCCCAGCAACTGTCTGTGGGAAGGATTTATAGATGGTCCACTGCAGCCTGAAGAATTATGAACCAGCTGAAACATGACATGAAGCTGGAAAGTGCTTTAAAATTACACTGTATTTGCAGAATAGATCTGAAGATTTCCATATATCCAAGTTCTCTTCACTGAGTTCAGATTTAATAAGGAGAGTCCTTTCTTAGTTGACTTTTTGTAGCTTCTGCAACATTTTTAGCCACAAAACATATTTAAAATACAGAAAAAGGTCCCCCCCCCACCGTCTTTGTGGATCTGCTTCTTGTCTTGTGACAGATGTTCTAACGGGTGATATACTGGACAGGATTATTGTTGATAGTGCTGCCCTGAGTTTGGGCTAGACAATGAAGGCTTGGGGGAAGATGTCTGAATTACAACTATGGTCTTTTGCAGATAGGAAAAGCACCAGCTAGTGCTTATGTTTGCATAAAATACACAGAACAGAACATCTTCAACTCTGGGTCAACTCTGCTTCTACTTACCTCCCCACGATACCCTCCCACCTTGTCCTTTTCTATTCATATTTCAAGTCTCCATTTCCCTAATATCTCCCATGCACATTGACAGTAATCTCTTTGGTGACCACAACCTCCTATATCACCTCTCAAGTGCAATTGCACATGTATGTTTGCAATTAGAACAATGATGGTTTAGGGTACTAGTTGTGTTATGGCAGGGACTCAGGAAAACTCAAATCCTATTCCTACTTCCTCCTAAAAACTTTCCATTTCTCCCCACAAGCTTTCCAATGAAGAGATCACATACACTCTCATGGCAAATGAAAAATGTCACTTCATAATTAGGTCTCTAGTGAGCTGTGTAGAAGTATAAAACCCTTTTCTTCCCCCTGAGCCCAAATGCAATCAGGACCTTATTTACTGTGCTGCAAGTCAGAAGGACAGGAGGTGGGCATGTCATTGCTGGGTAAGCTTACCATGCCAGCTTTGGGGGCACAGAGTCATCTCTACATCCGCAGACTTTAAATGAGTGAGACCCTGTCTACTAGTAAGGGTGATCTACTCATTCTCAATGAATGACCTACTCATTCTCAAATCTGGTCTCAGATCACAGAGAACCCTGGAAAGTGTAGGAGCAGGAAACTCAAGGTCTGAGCTGAAAAGTCCTACTCTTTTCTAGGCTGAGTTTCTTTTTATTTTATTTTGTTTTATTTTTTATTAGTTCTAATTAGTTTTACATGACATAGAATGCATTTTGACACACCATACATAAATGGAGTATAATTTCTCATTCTTCTGGTTGTACATGATGTAGAGTTACACCTGTTGTGTAATAATATATGCACATAGGGTAATCATGTCCAATACATTCTACTGTCATTCCTACTTCCACACCCCCTCACCTCTTTTTATTCCTCTCTGTCTAATCCAAAGTACCTCTATCTTCCCTAGCCACCCCACTTTATTGTGAATTAGCATCCACATATTAGAGAAAACATTTGGCCTTTGGTTCTTTGGGATTGGCTTATTTTGCTTAGCATGATATTCTCCAGTTCCATTCATTTACTGGCAAGTGCCATAATTTCATTCTTCTTTAAGGCTCAGTAATATTCCATTGTGTATATGTACCACATTTTCTTTATCCATTCAAATATCTGTTGAAGGGCTCCTAGGCTAGTTCCATAGCTTAGCTATTGTGAATTGAGCTGCCATAAACATTGATATACTATAAATTGTATTATACTGATATTAAGTCCTTTGGGTGTAAACCAAGGAGTGGGATAGCTGGATCAAATGGTGGTTCGATTGCAAGTTTTTGAAGAATCCTCATGCTTTCCAGAGTGTTGCACCAATTTTCAGTACCACTGGCAATGTAAGAGTGTATGTTTTCCCCCATATCCTCTAAGCTGAGTTTCTTGAGGACAGGGACTAGGTTTTGTTCATCCTTGGATACTCCAACAGAGTCTCTGGCACACACTTGACACTTAAAGAATGTTTGTTACTTTTACTTCCAAATTAGCATTGAAAGCAGAATATCTGAAATGTATTTGACTTTGGATGCCCCTTTGGAACATATATCCATATAGTATGTTACTGAGTGGTATACTATATACTCGGTCCCGCAATGAGCTTGTTTGCATCAAATACTAAACAGTATTCTAAGTAGGTATTGTATTTTGGGAAACTAGCAACACTAAATTTGTGTTATGGGAAAAAACATATTCAATATTGGCAGAAGGCCTGGTAATGCATACCAGTGAATAGTTGTTTGAACTGAAATTTCAAATATACCGCATTCACTATAAAATTAGATAAAAATGACCATGAAGCCTGGCATGGAGGCCTCAAGCCTATAGTCCCAGCTAAGGAAGGAGGACTTCAAGTTGGAAGTCACCCTTAGCAACTTAGTGAAACTCTCAGCAACTTTGCAAGACTCTGTCTTAAAATAAAATTTAAAAATTAAAGGACTGTGGATGTAGCCCAGTGGTCAAGTTCCCCTGGTTTCAATTCCCAGTACAAAAAAAAAAAAGACTATTGATTGCAAGATATTTGTGTCCAACAGAATTCCTGAAATTCTTTTTTCTTAAGTTCTCTATTTTGTAAATTTAAGCAGTTACTCCAAAACACTATTTTAAGGCTTCTTGTAAATAATATTTTAATCCACTTCAACTGTGACCTTTACAGAGATCACTAAAAGACGCCCCAAAATTTTTTTTTAAGAAGAAAGGAAGAAAACTTGGGGGAGATAATGAGCCTGGCCTTGATGCACTTAGATAAACCAAAAACCTCAAGGAAAAAAAATTAGTTGTCCCAGTGAAATGTGTCAAAAAACAAAAATTGACAGATTCCTGAAGAAAGTCAGAAGGTGAAGAGGTAAGAAAATGGAGAGGAGGGGCTGGGGATGTGACTCAAGCAGTAGCGCGCTCGCCTGGCATGTGCGGGGCGCTGGGTTCGATCCTCAGCACCACATAAAATAAAAATAAAGATGTTGTGTCCACTGAAAACTAAAAAATAAATATTAAAAAATTCTTAAAAAAGAAAATGGAGAGGAATCTACGTGTTTCAGGTTGCTACCCCTACACACACACCTAACCTGCCAAAACCCAGATTCTAACAGCAGGATACTAAGCAGATTCAGTTGTTGCTTCTAAAGGAGGGAACTGCTGGGGACCTGGAGAGATTTGTGTTTCGCCTGGTTCCATCTTATATCGACATCTTCAGGGACACAGGGGATGGTGTCTTGTGTCCTGTGAGCAGGTCCTCATGTACCCCTGGGCTTTTCTAGATGTTCATCATGGGCTACTCGGCAGTGGCTGGAGCCACAGCAAGACTCCTGTTCGGCTATGACAGCTTTGGCAACGTGTGCGGCAAGAGGAACTCCCCAGTGGAAGGGGCCCCTCTTTCAGGGCAAGACATGACCCTAAAAAAGTAAGTGTCAGAGTTAAGTCCCCAACCTATAGAGGGACTGTGTTTCAAAGCTGTACGAATTTGTGGTTTAGAGTCCGGAAACTGTTTTCCTATTTAAAACTGTCAGCCTCTCTCATTAGCAGGAGGGTCGTGTGTGTGTGTGTGTGTGTGTGTGTGTGTGTGTGTGTGTGTGTGTACTGGTGAGGGTGCAGCTTTGTCGTCCTAGGTGCAGCTTCAACCTCTGCTGCTTTTCAGCTCTGTGGCCTTGGGCAGAATCCTTAGCCTGTCTGAGCCCAGTTTGCCTAATGATAACTGCGATAGCTAGGGCACAATAAATGTTGTTACTGTTATTATCCATAATGTAATAGAATCACTAAAAGGAAGGGGATTCCACTTAAGAGGTAGACAAAGTAGTTATCCTCAGAAACAGGAAAAGCATGGTTTCCAGAGGAGGAGCAGGGAGAATGGGGAGTTACTGTCTACTGGGAACAGAGTTTCCATTTTGCCAGAGGGAAAGAGGTCTGTGATGGACGGTGGGGATGGCAACACGTGGTGGCCACACAGTGAATGTACTTAATGCCACCCACCTGACTTAAAATGACCAAGACGGTAAATTCTATGTCTATTTTAACACAATTTCAAAATTTTTAAAAATAAAATATCTATTTTCCAAACACCCAGGAGATGGGTCCCCCTTCTCTTTGTGCACTGCCTCCCTTCCTGCCATCCTCAGCTGGAGGGAAAGTGGCTTCTGAGACCCCTCCTCAAGGCCTCTCCCATAGTAGACAGCCTACAGGGCTCTTCCTTTGACATTCCTGATTTCAGCAGCCTGGTTATGTGTTAGACAGTGGCCCAAGAGCTGCCACTGCCTGCAAATGAACCATGATTGGTGATACCAGTTTTTTTCTTGTTGTTGTTTTGTTGGGGGCTGGGGATTGAACCCAGGGGCACTTGACCACTAAGCCACACCCCAGCTTTTTTTTTTTTTTCTTAGTTTAGAGACAGGGACTTTTTAAGTTGCTTAGGGCCCCCCTAAATTACTGAGGCTGACTTTGAACTTGTGATCTTCCTGCCTCAGCCTCCTGAGCCACTGAGATTACAGGCGTGCACCAGATTGCTGGGCCTAATTTTGTTCTTTGCCCTATCTTACCCAGCCGCTGGGTAGCTGTAGGCAGGGTCTTCTAAATGTCCTGGCTCTTAAACTGCGTTTAGTTCCCAACATTGGCCACTTTGTCCTTTCCATTTGTCACTTCCCAGTATTCTGTGTTCAGCTGTTCTCTGGAGTTTATTTGAACACTCTTGGGCAGGATATAGTTGGCAGGGATGCCAGTGTGTACTTTATGCATCCATATCTGGCAATCTATGGGCAGTTTAACTAATGCCTTCTCTCCCTCAGGTACCTCTCAGAATTATGCCCTGAAAATGCTGAATCTAGAGAAGGAAAGTTTTGTTAACATTTGAGTATGGTTCACAAGCTGTGCTACTCTGTAGATGACCCCGGGTTGGCATAATATATATTCAGTGATGCTGAAACATTTGATTAAAAGTTTGCCTTATTAATTCTCATAGTTGGCAGTATGTAGATACTTTTTAAAAATTTTTATTGTTGGTTGTTCAAAACATTACATAGTTCTTGACATATCATATTTCACACATTTGATTCAAGTGGGTTATGAACTCCCATTTTTACCCCATATACAGATTGCAGAATCACATCAGTTACACATCCACATTTTTACATATTGCCATACTAGTGTCTGTTGTATTCTGCTGCCTTTCCTATCCTCTACTATCCCCCCTCCCCTCCCCTCCCCTCCCATCTTCTCTCTCTACCCCATCTACTGTAATTCATTTCTCCCCCTTGTTTTTTTTCCCTTTCCCCTCACTTCCTCTTGTATGTACTTTTGTATAACAATGAGGGTCTCCTTTCATTTCCATGCAATTACCCTTCTCTCTCCCTTTCCCTCCCACCTCTCATCCCTGTTTAATGTTAATCTTCTTCTCCTGCTCTTCCTCCCTACTCTGTTCTTAGTTGCTCTCCTTATATCAAAGAAGACATTTGGCATTTGTTTTTTAGGGATTGGCTAGCTTCACTTAGCATAATCTGCTCTAATGCCATCCATTTCCCTGCAAATGCCATGATTTTGTCATTTTTAATGCAGAGTAATACTCCATTGTGTATAAATGCCACATTTTTTTATCCATTCATCAACAATAAGAAAACAAATAACCCAATCAACAAATGGACCAAGGACCTGAACAGATGCTTCTCAGAGGAGGACATACAATCAATCAACAAGTACATGAAAAAATGCTCACCATCTCTAGCAGTCAGAGAAATGCAAATCAAAACCACCCTAAGATACCATCTCACTCCAGTAAGATTGGCAGCCATTAGGAAGTCAAACAACAACAAGTGCTGGCGAGGATGTGGGGAAAAGGGTACACTTGTACATTGCTGGTGGGACTGCAAATTGGTGCGGCCAATTTGGAAAGCAGTATGGAGATTTCTTGGAAAGCTGGGAATGGAACCACCATTTGACCCAGCTATTCCCCTTCTTGGTCTATTCCCTAAAGACCTAAAAAGAGCATACTACAGGGATACTGCTACATCGATCTTCATAGCAGCACAATTCACAATAGCTAGACTGTGGAACCAACCTAGATGCCCTTCAATAGATGAATGGATAAAAAAAATGTGGCATTTATACACAATGGAGTATTACTCTGCATTAAAAAATGACAAAATCATGTAGATACTTTTTAAAGTCTACAGTTAAATCCAATGAGAGGCCATGCTCTAAGACATGCTTTCTGCTTCATTTGTCTCCTTAGACATGTGTTCTTTATGAATTCCTGCAAACCGGATATCAAAGGTAGGAAGCTTGGTTCCACTGCCCTCTGTGTGTCCAGCTGTCCTGAAGAGCAGCTCAACACCTTGGAAGAGGTTCAGCTCTTTGCAAACACCAGTGGTAGGCACCAAGGGGCCAGTTTGCTCTCCCTGCCACACCTTCCCACAGTGGAGTAACCTGTGGGGATCTAGAGGGGGTAATTTAGCCTGACCCTGCTTTCTTTGGAAAGCTACTCCTTTGGAGGTGCCTCATCTTGTGTGGAAAAGGACTTAAACATTTTCTCATGAGCTTACTCAATTTCATTCCAGCCTCTCTGGATTTATGAAACCTAGGCTGTTTGGCGCCTGCTCCCTGCAGCAAAATGGTCTTCCACAGAGAGTAAGAAAGAGACATCAGACTCTTTTTTTAATTATATCTTTTTATTTTTAAGTTTTATTTTTCGTGGTACTAGGGATTGAACCCACAAGCACTCTCTCACAAAACTACATCCCCAGACTTTTTATTATGAGACGTGGTCTAAGTTGTTGAGGCTGACCTTGAGCTTGCAATCCTCCTGCCTCAGCCTCTGGAGTTACTGGGAGTATAAGCATGTGCCACTACCACCTGACAGACAGCAGATTCTTAAGGCCTGAGGCTTCAGGTCGAATTGCCTACAAGTTGGTCCTTTGATGAAATTGTCAGGGCTGGTAGATACTTTGTTGACCTGTTGAATAATCATAAACTGTACCAAAAGCATTCATGTAGCTGAAATACTTGCTCTGGACTCACTGGTTCAGATTTTTGTTTTAAGAATTAAACAAACAAAGGAAAGAAAAGGAATGTGAGGCAGCCCACTGCAAATTTTATCTGCCTAAGAAATACAGTGCCAGGTTTTTAAAATGATTTGCAAAGCCAAGTTAAAAATATCAAGCTCCTGCAATAAATTATCTTCAAATAACTTTCATGTCATTTTAGTACCAATCATTTAATGTTTAGTTTTGAATTTGTGGTTTTGGAGAGAAAAGAGGCCCTAACTCAATCTAAAATTGCATGTTTATTCATTTTGTTTTTAAGTCACCTGGTTCCTAAATCCAGGTAATGTATTCTATCTCCTTCTGGCTTGGCAAAATGATGTGATTTCTTTAGTGGTTTCCCCCAGGAAAATGGGTCTAATGTAGGAAAATAGTACTGTCTGTGTCTTGTGCTTTCAGGGTCTTTCCTGTGCATCTATAACTTGAATTCCATCAACTACACGCGGAATCCAAATGCAAACTCACTGTGCCCTAGGCTACCAGTTCCTCCAAGGTAAAATCTTCTGTACTTCTTTATGTATCAACAATAGCTATCAGGTACTTGTCTTCTACTCTTCTAGGCATGTTTTGTAGAAAACATGAAGGACATATTGAGTAAGCTCCTGCAGGGAGCTTAAGGTCCACAGAAGGCCAAGGACAAACAAGGAGGGATCATTTGCAACACACACAATGGACAATGTACTAGTAACCAGGATAAATAAGGAGAAAATTTAGCAAACAATAAAGATATATATAGTCTTCCAACAACACCCTACAGCTAGCCATATATATAATATACATAATATGTAATTTATTACCAAATGAGAGATTTTTATGAAGTAGTTGGTATGTGTTTTTTCTTTAATTGCAAAGTAAAAACATTGTGCTTTTTCATACAGCTACACATTGTTAATTTTGGTTTTTGTTTTGTTTTGGGGGGGCTGGTTTTTGGTACTGGGGATTGAACCCAGAGGTGCTTAACCACTGAGCCCTTTTTATATTTTATTTTGAGACAGGGTCTTGCTAAGTTGCTTAGGGCCTCGCTATATTACTGAGGCTGGCTTTGAACTCACAATCCTGCCTCAGTCTCCCAAGCCTGTGCCACCACACCCAACTATTGTCAGTTTTTATAACTAGATTCCTCCACAAGAAACAGCCTGGGAGAGCAAGGCAGAGTGGGTTCCATATCTTTCTTCTCAAGGATCTACTGGGTGAACTCCTTGCAGGTGTTATTCCTCCCTATCAACTATGGTACAGTGTAGGCAATTTACAAATATTTGTAGAATCAAGTTGTAATGATGAAGTAGTGATTGCCAGGGCAAACCGGTTCACATTGGCACCTTCACAAAGTCCTAAGGGAAAAATACAATTCATTATCACAGTCAGGCTACTGAGATTTGTTAATGGAGAACTTGGAATGGGTGTTGCTATCCTTTTGAAAAACATAAGTATATTTACAGTGAGTAAGAACTGAGAAAAAAATCCCTGAGAAATAATAATAATTTAAGTGAAAGACTTGTGACAACTTTCTAGTAGTACAGTCTTTGTTAAATTCTTGGTTGGGACCCACATAAGTAAAATAATATATCACAAACCCAGTGTATCTATACCATCAAATTTACTTAGGTATAGAAAACAGAAATAGAGATCTTGCAAAATAAGACTTCCCCTGCATAAGATTCATAATAATAGTTCCTATTCTGCTGCACTTTAAAAAATAATTTATTTCATGTTCTTCTAAGTGGTTGTAAGTACAGCTTGAAAAATACTAATCTTGCAGGTATTCAAAAAAGACTCAAATAAGTTTTAATTACATATGAAGCAGAATATAGTTAGTCATTTTGGTGACATTCTTTTCTTTTTATCTGTTCTTTTTAGGTATGCATGACAGTAGAGTATATTTTGACATTCTATACATATATGGAGTATAATTTCCCATTTCTGTGGTTGTACTTAATCTGGAGTTACACTGGTTGAGTGTTCATATATTGGCATAGGAAAGTTATATCTGATTCATTCTACTGACTTTCCTATTCTCATTCCCCATCCCTGCCCTTCATTCTCCTTTGTCTAATCCAATGAACTTCTATTCTTCTCCCCACTCCCCTATTTTGTATTAGCATCCACATATCATAGAGAACATTCAGCCTTTGGTTTGTTGGGAGTGGCTTATTTCACTTACCATGATATTCTCCAGTTCCATCCATCTACCATAATTCCATACCAAATGCCATAATTTCATTCTTATTTATGGCTGAGTAATATTCCATTGTGTAAATGTACCACGTTCTCTTTATCCATTCATCTGTTGAAGGGCACCTAAGTTGGTTCCATAGCTTAGCCATTGTGAATTGTGCTGCTATAAACATTGATGTGGCTGTGTCACTGTAGTATGCTTATTGTAAGTCCTTTGGGTATAAACCAAGATGTGGGATAACTGGGTTAAATGGTAGTTCCATTCTAAATTTTCTAGGGACTCTCCATATTGCTTTCCATAGTGGTTGCACCAGTTTGCAGTCCCACCAGCAGTGTATGTGTGAACCATTTTTCCTACATTCTTGCCAACATTTATTGTTACTTTTATTCTTGATAATTGCCATTCTGACTGGAGTGAGATGGGATCTCATCATTCTAAATGGAGAAAAATTAAAAGCATTTCCTCTAAAAACCAGAACTAGACCAGGATGCCCCCTTTCACCACTGCTATTCAACATAGTCCTTGAAACCCTAGCCAGAGCAATTAGACAAAAGAAAGAAATTAAAGAGATACAAATAGGAAAAGAAGAGCCCAAATTATCCCTATTTGCCAATGACATAATTCTATATTTAGAAGACCCCAAAAACTCCATCAGAAAACTTCTAGAACTCATAAACAAATTCAGCAAAGTAGCAGGATATAAAATTAACACCTGTAAATCAATGATATTCACACACCAATGATGGATCAGCTGAAAGAGAAATCAGGAAAGCTATTGCATTCACAGTAGCCTCAAAAAAAAGAAAAGAAAAAAGAAAGAAAGAAAGTACTTAGGAATCAATTTCACAAAAGAGGTGAAAGACCTCTACAATGAAAACTACAGAACACTAAAGAAAGAAATCGAAGAAGACCTTAGAAGATAGAAAGCTCTCCCATGTTCTTGGTTAGGCAGAATTAATATTGTCAAAATGACCATACTACCAAAACATAATACAGATCAAATACCATTTCTATTAAAATTCCAATGACATTCTTTAGAAAAAGTAGTCATAAAATTCATTTGGAAAACTAAGAGGCACAGAATAACCAAAGCAATCCTTAGCAAGAAAAGTGGTGCAGGAGGCATCAAAATACCAGACCTTAAATTATACTACAGAGCTATAGTAACAAAAAAGGCATGGTATTGGCACCAAAACAGACATGAAGAAGACACAGAGACAAACCCACATAAATATGGTTATCTCATACTAGACAAAGGGGCCATAAGTATACATTTGCGAAAAGATAGCCTCTTCAACAAATGGTGCTGGGAAAACCAGAAAGCCATATGTAATAGAATAGAATTGGTGGCATTCTTTTCTAAAATGAGCACTTGTGTTGTAGGTAACTGAAGGAAGCCAAAATTATTTGCAGAAGAGAGTACTCCGTCCACGTTTCAATGTTATCTTATTTTTTAAATTCTGGTTGTTGTCAGATATCATCAAATATGTCTCAACGAAACCTTACCCAGGAAAAAAACCTAGTATGTTTAAATGGGTTGAAGAAAAATTATTCAGTGCTTAAAGAAAAAGATTTTTTTTAGGAATCCTATTTGTACCTGTACCTACAGATGGAATTGAAGAGAATGGAATTGTTAAGGTTGCCACTTAAGCAGAGTTGGGTGAACTCTCCTCCTACAGTATATGGGATGACAACCCAAATTCCACAGCAAGCCTCTATCTTGATACTGATGGCAATCACAGAGAACATTTAACTGAACTTTCGATACTTAGTAGGTACTTTCTAAGTTCAAGTTTGTGATGTGTATTAACTTTTGGGGCCTCACAAAGCTTGTGTGCCAGGGGTATTTTTTTCATCCCTGCCCTAAACCTTCGAAGACTGATCAGAGAGAGGGGAAGTCAGCCACCCAGCCAGTGGGATGACTGGCATTCACACCCCAGCAGTGTCCGTGTTTGTTTCTAATCCAGTCTAAATGTTCAAGGCCAGGCTGAACCACCTGGCCAGTGGCCTCCTTAGGCTCCCACCAAGCTAGGAGGGAAACCATCCCTACCTTGTGTCCTTGGGTCGCCATCTTTCTGCCTCTCCCGCCAGTCCTAGCCCTTTCCACTCTCAGATTCAGACCTTTCCAATACTAACTTTTCAAGTGAAGACAAAACGGTTGATTGACTGGCCTTTTCTTGGACAGAGTGAGGAAAACAGAAATAGGCTCCAGGGCTCCGTTTCCTTTTCCTACACAAGTCAGTGTTTGTTTAGGATGGAAATTATCATATTTATCGTGGAAGAATGGTGCCAAGATTCAAAAGCTAGAAAACATGAGAAGTGTGGCTATAGGGCCAAAGAACATTTTCCAAATACCTCTTTTTGACTACACCAATTGTTTCGTCTTCCTCTGTTGATCCTATGAGGTATTAGCATCCCCTTTTTATGCAAAAGCTGAAAAAGGTATGAGCTTTCAAGAGCAGCAAAAAAGTACTGCAAAAGATAACAAGCAAGCATATCTTTTTCCTTTTGGTGTTCAATATAATACTGTATTTTGAGTCTCCTGTGTATTTAAAAATCTAAAAGGTTTGAGACTCCCCCTCCAGCCCCAGTAAATTCTAGTTCTAGCCTCTCGCATAGAGGTTCCAGCTGGGCGCTGCTATGTTTGCTCTGAGAATTCCACAGACAGGGTCACCTAAATATGCAGGCAGCTCTCCAGAGAACTTCCTGAAAGTCTGACTGGCTTTGCTAGTGGTAGGAAGAAAAGGAACATGGAGAAGAAACCTCAGACTGTGTCCTAAAGACAACCCCCTGCCTCAGTTAATGATATACTCTGGGGGCAACTAGTCAACTACCCAACCTGGGTGGCCCATACATCACATGCTTCTCTGTGTTGCCCTCAGGGTAGAGATGGGTCATTCTTTCCCAGTATATGGTCATTAAGTGCCTAAAAATCACTATAGTTGACAAAATGAAGGTCTTATGAAGAATTGTGTTTGAGGAAAAAACAAAGTAGCATTAAAGCTGTATCTGAACTTAATGTTCAGAAACACTGAATGAAAGCTCAGAAAACATGTGCTTTCATAACATTTCCGGGAGAATGGGGCTCAGAAGTGTAGCTCAGCAGTAAGATGCTTGTCTAGTATGCATGAGGCCCTGGGTTCCATCCCAGCACCACCATCACCACCAAAACAAAAAAGAAAAGAAAAAGAAAAAAATCAGATTTATTGGTGTTAAGAATCTGTTTAGTGGTAGAAAAAGAAATTAGAGGTTTAAAAATTGAAAAGCAGAACGTAAAATTACTACTCTGCAAATGGTATGACTATAGACCTGGAAACCTAATGACTAAAAAGCTCCTATGAACAATAAGAGAACTCATGTAGGTGGCATGCAACATGATTAACATACTGAAACCTAAACATTTGTGCTTTTACGAGAGCAAGAAAAAACACACAGAAAAACACAAAAGTGCCTAGAAGCCAATTTAACTAGGAATCTGCTAGATTCATAGGAAGAAAACCTGTACATGTTCTTCAAATACAAAGAAAACTTGAACAAATGGAAAGGCATACTGTGTGTTCTTTTTTTTTATTATTAGCTACACATGACAGTACAATGATCTTGACAATTCATATATTTGAATCAAATGGGGTATAATTTCTCATTTTTCTGAGTGTACAGGTTGCAGAATCACATTGGTCATATAGTCACGAATATACATACAGCAATAATAATGTCTATTTTATTCTGCTGCCCTTCCTATCCCCCCTTCCCCACCCCTCCCCTCCCATCACTTCTCTCTACCCAATCTAATGTGACACGCTTTTTTTCCCCTCTCATCTTCATACATGTATTCTGTATGACAATGAGGGTCTCCTTCCATCTTCCGTGCAATTCCCCTTCTCCCTCCCTTTCCCTCCCATCTCTCTTCCCTATTTAGTGGTAATCTTCTTCTCATGCTCTTCCTCCCTACCCCATTTTGAGTCACCCCCCTTATATCAGAGAAGACATTCAGCATTTGTTTTTTAAGGATTGGCTAACTTCACTTAGCATAATCTGCTCTAATGCCATCCATTTCCCTGCAAATGCCATGATCTTGTTATTTTTTTAGTGCTGAGTAATATACAGTTTGCTAATATAAAGAAAAAATGTCAGTTCTCCCTAAGTTGATCTATAAATTTATCATAATTAGAATAATAGGATTAGACCCAAATGCTTACAAGAATTTACTACATGATAAGATTATCTTCCTAAATAAAGAACTATTCAACAATAGTATTGTACAACCAGTTAACATCCAGGAGGAAAGTACTGGAAGAAGTCAAGGGAGAATTCTTTTATAACCTAAGAGTAGGAAAACTACTCTTTATGGCTTAAGATTCATAAGACAAAAAATTCATTAATTTGACTACATAAAAAAGGAATCATTTCTGCCATACAGAAACACTGGAAGCAAAGTTAATAGGAAAATACTCATAATTCATATAAGAAAAAAAATTGCTTTCTCTAATTTGTGAAAAATCTTGCAAATCGACTTTGAAAAGACCAAACTCTCAGTGTAAAAATGGGGTAGGGCCAGGCGTGGTGGTGCATGCCTGCAATCCCAACAGCTCCAGAGGTTGAAGCAGGAGGGTTGCAAGTTCAAAACCAGCCTCAGCAAAAGTGAGGCGTTAAGCAACTCAGTGAGACCCTGTCTCTAAATAAGATATAAAATAGGGCTGGGGATGTGGCTCAGTGTTCCAGAGGCCCTGAGTTCAATCCCCAGTAGTCCCTGCCAAAAAATGAGGTAGGAATCTGAATAAATGCTTCAAAGAAAAAAATAAAATGTTTCTTTTTTAAAAATATTTTTTAGTTGTTGATAGACCTTTATTTTATTTATTTTTATGTGGTGCTGAGAATCGAACCCAGTGCCTTACTCATGCCAGGCAAGTGTGCTACCACTGAGTCCCAGCCCCAGCCCCAGCCCCATAAATGTTTCTTAAACATAAAAGAGGCTGGACCTCCTTGTGATAGAGGACATGGCATCTAAGTCTCCACTGTCTTCACCTATCAGATGGTCAGCCTCTAAAGGTTTGATAATGCTGTTTTGGGCCAGGGTCTAGGGAGATGAGCACTTTCATAGATTGTTGAGCCAGTGCCCCAAGGAGGGCATCCTTGGCCCTGACAAATGTCATGGCCCTTCACTCTGTTGCCAAAGCCACTCTCCCTCCACATTTCCCAGGGTGGTTCAGATCTTAACCTTTGGGCTTCCCTAAGCTCAATGAGTTTCCCATGAAGCCCTTGTCTTCTGACTTAGGAGAGGTGCCCATGACTCTCTTTCCCTTGGGGACAGGGAGGGGGCACATGAACATTCTCCAGAAAAAAAAAGAAAAAAAGAAAAAAAGAAACCTTCAGAATTGCTGTTCTAATGACTCTCTGCACTTGTCAGCACCCGAACAGTAGTGAATTTCACTGTATACCAATAAAAAATAAAATCAGCCAAGGTGTCAGGAGCTCTCAGGATAGAACATAGACAATTAGGAATCTAACTCTATTACAAATATTTCACAGTCTCACTGAAGGAGGTGAAGAAGTTGTCCTAAGTGATTTTGGAAAACAGCTTTGTGACTGTATGCTATAAGCTAGAGACAAAAAGAGCCATATATAAACACTGCTTGATTGAGTGAATTTATCACAGCAGTACCAACTAGCAATTCTTTTTAAAAACTTTTAAAAATTATTTATTTATGGACTTATTTATTTGATAGTGGGGATTGAACCCAGATGTCGTCTACTTCAGAGTTATATCCCCAATTCTCTCTTAACTTTTTATTTTGCTGGGCTCAGTGGCCCACACTTGTAATCCCAGTGACTCGGGAGGCTGAGGCAGGAGGATTGAAAGTTTGAGACCAGCCTCAGAAGCTTAGCAAGGTTCTCAGCAACTTAGTGAGAAGCTGTGTCAAAAAAAAAAAAAAAAAGGCCATGGGGTGGGGTACTGGTAATGTAACTCAATAGTAAAGCATCCCTGGGCACAATACCCACTGCCAAAAAGTAAAATATAATAAAATTTTGTTTTGAGACAGTTTCTAAAGCTGGTCTTGAACTTGAGATACTCTTGCTTTAGTCTTCCAAGTAGCAGGGATTAGAGGCATGGGCCAACACGCCTAACCTGACTAGCAATTCTGAATGTGCCATGGGGGGGGGTGATTATAAGGGGACCTAGAATAGAGATACCTGAGTAGCAATAAGCATGTCCAATACTCAGGTTTTTGTTTCTAATTGCTGTTCTCTAAAGGATCTGTGGAGAAATGAAGGATTCTACAGCTTAGATGAGGAAAATACTAGCTAAGCCTGGTGTCATACCCAGAAAGTAAAGAAGTGCTCAAGGAAAAAATATAAAAAGGACCAGGCATATCAGAAGGACACAGGGGTCCACCTTAAATACCTGCTAGTGACTAATTAATGATCATATTAGATTTTAACAAAAACAATAGAATAAATACCCACGAGCCTATGCTGATAAAAATGAATAATTAAATAAGTAAATAAATGGAGTAAAGAGGCTAAATCTTTACAGAAGAATCCCCATAAGATAAATACTTCTCCCTCCAGGAGATAGAACTTAATTTCCCTCCCCTTAAGAGTGGGCAGGTCTTAGCAACTTACTTCCAAAGAATAGAGTATGGAAAGAGAAAAATGGCAACTCCACAGGGGAGAGACATGGCTATCCCACCTTAATCAAGCCACCAAGTTCAATAGTGATGATAATCATGTTCCCTAACCATGCCTTTCTCCGATCTTTTCCCAAAACCCATAACTGTGGTCTAACTGCATGAGAAGACATGACAGAATTCCTACAAATGGAAGGACATCTTACAAAATTCCTGACCATAAATCTTCAGAAATGTCAAGGTCATGAGAAACAAGGACAGACCAAGAGATTATCACAGACTAAAGAAGAGATATAACAACTAAATGCACTGTGGGATCCTGATTGGACCCCAGAACAGAAAACAGATATTGTAGAACATGATGAAGTCCAAATAAAGGTTGTGGTTTAGTTAATAGCATAGTGTCAATGTTAAGTCTTCATCCTCTCAAGAGCACTGTTTTGTGTAAGATGCTAACATTAGGGAGAAGCCCGTGAGGGGCACATAGGAACTCTCTTTCCATCTTTATACTTTTTCTGTAACTCTAAAATTATTTCAGTATTAAAAGTTTATTTTTTCAAAATGCTCTTCTAACCAACCCCCAGCCCTTTTTCTGTTGTTGGTGTGGGTGTGGGAGTTAAGAAAAATCTAACCCATTACCCCTTCCCCACCCACGCCCTCTTTTGGCAAGCTCAGCACGGCGGCATCTCACATTTTGTTTTTCGAGTATAATTTTTGTTATTTTTGAGCTCAGCTACAAACTTCTATTTAAATTTCCTGTTACATTTGCATATGCTAAAAAAAAATGTCTTTAGACTGATAGGCGAGAAACCAAAACCAAGGGTTCCTGTGAGGAAACAGACTCAATGACCCAGGAATGAGGATGGGTGATTTCTAAAGCTTTAGTCTAGTGTATTTTTTGGAATTTGAGCCAGGTGGCTGTTTTACCCCTTTCAAGACTTAAATTAAATTTTTCTACAGTGTTGCTTCTCTCTTAAATCACCATTTGGTGACTCAGGGACTATTGCTATAATATAGTCACCTCCTAAAGAAGTTCATTCCACGTTTTGTTCATTGAAGTTCCAGAAGCCTTTGCCTTCTTCATTGCATGGAGAAGCTTGCATTTGGGTCGTCCTTTGTTTCATCTTCATACATTTCACAAAACAATTAGTGACTCCTTAGTTTTTTTAGCAACTTGTTAGATAATTTGGCATTTCTTGGGTTGGTATTATTTCCATTGTTTGGGAACCATGGAAATAAAGAAAGCCAGGAGCCTATGAAGGTATTCATGGCCTCATTAAGATTCTTTAGAATTCTTTAAAATCTGCAGAATATATGTTACCAGGCTATTTTCACATCTCAAGAAAGAATTCTAAAAGATTAGCTTTCTTGGGTTGGGGATATAGCTTGGTTGGTAGAGTGCTTGCCTTGTATGGACAAGGCCCTGGGTTCAATCCCCAGCACCACCAAAAAAAAAAAAAAAAGTTGCTTTCTCATTTACCCAAGGTGTCACTCATATGTTATTACTCATTTTTTAAGCACTCACTCTGAGAGTGCTTCCTGGGAGGATATAATGAAGCTGGTACTGTCATTAACACAGCTTCAGGTTGGTCCAATGCATATACCTACCAGGGCCTTAAAGAAATCTGATTCTCATGTTAGAGTTGGTAGTTAGTTCAGAAAGGACTAAGACATCAGAGTCGAAAATGATGTTCCCCATAAATAAAATGTGGTATATACATATACATATACAACAGGATATTATTCAATCTTAAAAAACAAAAAAGAAGAAAAAGAAGGAGGAGGAGAAAATCCTGCTATTTGCAGTATAGTGAACTTGGAGGACGTTATATTAAGTAAAATAAGCCAGAAACAGGACAAATACTATATGATCTCACTTATAAAGAAAGTCTTAAAAAAATCAAGTTTATTACAACAAAGAGTAGAATGGCAAAGAGTAGAATGGTGATTACCAGGACAGAGGAAGGGAAGATGTTGGTCTGGGGTATGTTTCACTTATTAGGAGCATACCACAGACCAACTTTCTAAAGATATAGTGTATAGCATGGAAACTATAGTTAATAATACTGTATTGTAAACTAGAGTTAAGAAGAGATCTTACATGTTTCATCATAAAAAAAGAAACTGTAACTATGAGGTGATGGATATGTCAATTAGTTTGTGGTAATAATTTCACAATGTATATATCAAATCATCACATTGTACACCTTAAATATATACTGTTTTCATTTTTAAAGTATTGTTCTGGCTGGGAGTGTTGCTCAGCAGGAGCACCTGCTTTGTATGCACAAGGCCCTAGGTTTGATGCCCAACACCAGAAACAAAACAAAAATGTTGTTCCCCAAGTTCAGGTTTCAGGCTTCTGTGGGTCCCCATCACCTGCTGCCTGGCTTCCTAAGGTGTACAGATATCTAAACACCCTTTTAATACTACAGATCTTAGCCTTTCTTGGTTGTGCAGAATTTTAAATGAACATCTTTTTAAAGATGAATAATGAAATAAACATTTTTTTCTATCACTTCTTTTACTTTTAGCAAGTCTTTCCCATTGTTTAACCGGTGCGTGCCTCAAACACCTGAGTGCTATTCCCTGTTTGCATCTGTTTTGATAAATGATGTTGACACCCTCCATCGAATTCTAAGTGGAATAATGTCAGCAAGAGATACAATCCTTGGCCTGTGTATCTTCGCATTAGGTAATTTTAATTTTATTTTAGCAACTATTTGTGGAATGCCAAAATTTCTACTGCTTAAATATGTAGTGCCTTGAAATTAACTTCTTAACTTAAATATAAAACTTTATGTTTATTTTCTTTGAAGATATTTTCAACATTTCAGGTTAAATTTGGGAAAGGGACAGTGGGAATGGAAGAGGTCAGCTGGCTATCTGCCAGGAAGCCTCACTGGATTATATTCACCAGTTTCCGGGGGTTTTTTGTTCTCAGCTCTGCATGAGGGATGGATGCATAAAGCAGAGAGTAAGTTTGTACTTTGGCTCTGAAAAGTACAACCATCAGGGGATAAGAAAACACATCTTCTGGCCAACGTGCCTTCTACCTGTAGGTGAGCCAGATCAGCGGGCTGTCTGGTGAGCCCGGGAGGAGTGTGCATCCACATTAAGAGGGTCAGACTGCAGTGCCCGTGAATCCAGCTCTTCAAAGGAACATACCTACTTTGGGTTGTACTCAGAAGAAGTCCTTGGGCCAAGACATGCCTCTCCTGGGCATTTCTGGAAGCAGTGACCCACTCTTGATCCTTGACTTCCCACTTTCTCTCTTTCCACTTGCTGAGCCCCTGGAGCCAACTGTCTCTTTGAACAGGTTAATGCCCTCTGCAACTTTAGACCATAGCAATAACCTATTATCTAGTCCCTTCCCAGATGGTCATCCATTAACATATTTTGGCCAGTTCCACAAATTGAGTTTTCCTTAATTTCATTACCAAAAGGTTACTAATTCCCCAGTGCTTGGGGAAACTTCAGTAATCACCATATATAGGGTCCAAACATTTACTTAGACTGAGAATGACTTCAAATGACCCAAATAGTATTTTCTGACTCCCAGACACTGACGTGGTAACCACAGATACAAAAAAAAAAAAAAAAAAAAAATCCAGGCTAGTCCTGATATCATATACCTCAACCGAATGTCCCCACAAGGGCTGTACTTGTTAGATTCATAATGGCATTAACAGCTGTTATTTCCCAAGCAGTTCTCAGGTACCAGGCACTGTGCTTATTATCACATTAAGGCTTTAATGTGATAAACCCCATTCCGCTCAGAGTAGAGGAACCTGAGGCTTAGAGAGTTTAAGTGCCTTGGCCAGTAGTAGAATGGGTGGCAGCTAGTAGAATGGATGACAGAGCTGAGACTCAAACCCAGGTATGTCTAATTCCAAACTCCATGTTCTCAGCCACCACACTGAAATATCTTTATGCAATCCTGATTTTCTGTTTAGTAAAAAAATAAATAAAATAGCATTTATAGATTCACTGAAATATTTAGAAAAATTCATAAGCATACAAGCTCAAATATTGGAAAGTGAAATGCAATGCTTTATACAGCTTACTTTATATACTTAGACTCAAATTTTTTATTTTAAAGGCATTATTCTTTTAGGTTTAATAAAAGTACCTAAGGACATTTAAAGTCAGAACTTTACACAAGCTCAGTATGAAACTTAGTATAGTAAAATTTTTAAACAGTTCAGATAGACTTGTAAGGTAACTTGAACTTTTGGGAATAAAATACCTTCTTTTTAATGTTAACTCAGGAAGACTGGCATTGTTACAGCCTACTAAACCCCACATGCTTCAGAGGGTGCCCTGGTTGTATCCTGTATTTTCCTTTAGCATTTAGCAGGTGTCCCAAGACATTTGGAGATGGAGTAAAACCTGGGCCCTCACTTTTCCTGCTTCTGCCACCATCACCCTCACCCTTTGCTGCTGTTTGGGTTTATGTGTTTTACTTAATTTTTCAGCCTTGTCCTTGACCATGATGTTCACCTTCCGATTCATCACCACTCTTCTGGTTCACATTTTCATTTCATTGGTTATTCTTGGATTGCTGTGTAAGTATGTATTCTTGATGGATTTCTTTTTGATTAAATGAAAAGCCTTTACATTAAGTACAGAACTTTAAAGTTGGTATTTGTGAGCTAAATGGAGTCTCAGAGAGTGTGTCATCCAGCCCCATCGGTTTGCACGTAAGAAAAATCAAACCCAGGGAGATTGACAGGAGTTGCTCATGTCACAGATCATGGCAAAGTTAACGCCAAGTCTGTTGTCGCTTCTAGTATATTTTGCGGGCCTGAGATGAGCCTGGTACCCATAATACTAAGAGAGAGTTCCAGTGCCATCACAAGCATTTTGGAGGATCTTTTCTGAACCTGCACCTCACTCATTGGCACGTTGGTGACCACAGTTGTCGGGCAAAGGCTCTACAACCTGGAGAACAGGCCTGAGTAGGCATAGGGTTCTGAAGGCCCCTGTGGGCCCATCATCAGTTGCTGGATTGTGGGTCTTCCTAGGATCATTGGGAAAAGGGTATCAGTGTCTTTTATTTTTAATGAGAGACGGTAGTGTTTCATTCCTCTGAACTATCAGCTCTGCGCTTAGCATGGGAGCACCCCAGAGCCCTGTGCTGGATGGCAGCACTGACTTGTGAGGGGTGCTTTCCTCACCTATAGTTAATGGATGGCTGTGACCTCTGTAGAGTTCCTGTGGAGGTGGCTTATAGTAGTGTTTTATAGCTAAATGCAAAGTATTTGCAATGTCAAGGTATCCTCAGAGCAAGCCTCTGATATACGTGAGTCCCACAGCCTGTGTAAGTTGCCTGGATTTGGTGGGTCAGAAGCCAGTGTCCAGGCTCCTGTAGCAGAGATCTCCAGCAGAGTTTGCCTGATCATTTTAGTCTTTGGACACTAGCAGAGTTCCCCTCACTATCCTGTTGATGTAGCTATTTTCCTGTTCACACTAGACCAACCTGTGGGCTAGGCACCTGTATTCTGGGGCCACCTCCTGGGTCTCCCAAAACCAAAGGCTCTTATGGGCTGGGGGGTACTCTGTGGGCTACCCTGGCTCTGCCCAGCTCCTCCAGAGGGTAGCTGCTGGCTATAAATGCCCCAGGAACTTGGGACCCACCTCCTAAGCAGGGCCACCCAATGGGCTTACAGTGGGAGGACGGTACCCCAGGGCGTGTGTGCTGAGCCCTGCTGGTGTTGTTTTCTAGTTGTCTGCGGTATCTTATGGTGGCTGTATTATGACTATACCAACGACCTCAGCATAGAATTGGACACAGAAAGGGAAAATATGAAGTGTGTGCTGGGGTTTGCTATTGTGTCTACAGTCATCACGGTAAGAAACCCCCTCCAACTGGGTGTGGTGGTGCACACCTGTCATCCAGCGATTTGTGAGGCAGGAGGATCACAAGTTCAAAGCCAGCCTCAGCAACTTAGCGAGGCCTAAGCAACTCAATGAGACCCTGTCTCAAAATAAAAAATAGAAAGAGCTGGGAAAATAAATAGAAAAATAGAAAGAGCTCAGTGGTTAAGCACCACTGGGGTGAATCCTGATACTCACCCCTCATCCCCTCAAAAAAAAAAAAAAAGAAAAGAAAAAGAAAACCCTTTCAGCAGTGGGTTGAGTCACCAGCCAGAGCTCTGAAACCCAGATCATTGAATTTTAGTCAAAAACAACTAGCATTTGTTTTTCTTTCACCTCAGAATGTACCTACATGATGGGGTACCTTCTTTGGATTTCAGATACCTATGTAGGAATAAATCAAAACCTTCAAAAAAATAAATTCTTTCCAAGTCATTTCTGTTGTCCTCCAGAGGCTGATTCTATATCCTTGCTGTTAGGCCATTCCTACCCAAGGGGCTCCAACGGCGGACCTGCGGGGAGGAGGGAGCAGTTTATGACAGCTCTCATTTCCTGTTTGTGAGCCAGTGGGTACTGAGCTCTCCCAGGGTGTGCCAGCTCCGCTGCCCTGAGCACACAGGGCCCTTTGTCTCCACACCTGCCAGCCACTGAGTTATTTTGGTTGGCAGACAACCTGCTGCCTCCTCAGTGAACTCCCTAGTTAAAAACAGGAGAACTGGGAATATTGAGGCAGGGGATAGTGGTTGTTGGAGGAGGCTGACTGGCAACCAAAAATCATTTCAGTCACTCCTCAGGTGGCATAGAGGTGCTAGAATCACCAGGCTCTGGGCAGGGGGGGTTGGTGTTGAACCTCTGGTAACCCCAGGTCAAGTGCTAGCTGTTGCTCACTCACCGTTGTGCAGGAGAGAGGCAGCCAGGGCCTTCCACAGCCCATTAAACCTTTCTGCAAATGCAGATTCTCTCACCAGCTCCATTCTCTCTTCTGAGGAAATCCTTCAGGTCTCATATTGGGTACAGGCTTCACATTTTCTCCTTTCCACAGTGAGTTTTCAGGTTTATGTTCTTTACATAAGATGTGTCAGGGAGCAAGTGGCATCAAATAAAGCACCCAACTTCTTCCTCAGTCAAGGGCCAGGCTCGCTGCTAAACAGGGACTGTGAAGGAGGCTGTAGAGGAAAAGGCTCCCCAGCAGCCAGGCCTGGGGCTTTGGGGCTCAGGGGAGGAGGAGCGGGGCCCAGAGCTGGGGAGAGAGCCAGGTCCTCCCCAGCCCTCCGCAGGGTCCCCTTTGTCCTCACACACTGCACTATTCATGGCCACCAGATCTCAGGGTCAGGGGTGACTTCTCCTCTTTACCTAGTATGAGGTGAGGGAAAGGTGAGTCTGTGTCACCTGTCCCTGAGAGTCACAGGTGGCTGTACAGAGGGCAGAATCCAGCCTTGGCTCATGTGCCCTCATTTGGCTTGGGTTTCTCTCCTGTGCTGGCCCGGCTGGCTCTACTCTTACCCTCACAGGAGCCCAGATCCTTTGTCTCCGTCATCAGTTACATGCAACTTCTAACGTACACAGGGCTCAGCACTAAACAGTGGAGCTAGAGAGGCCCTGACACAAGCCAGCACAGCCTGTGACCAGGTGAAGTGCACAGCAGGCAGTGCCATGGCACAGTGCATAGGAAAAGAGCCCAGTCTCTGTGGTCCCAGGCCTGTGCCCAAATCCAGGGCCCACCACTGAGACCTGGGAAAAATGACTTGGTCTCTGAGGCCCTGGTCTTCTCATGCATCAAATGGGAATGCTGTTGAGAGGTATGGTCCCCAGGGACCACAGAGGACCTCCTAGGCAAGGATGTGTTCCTGTCTCCTGGAGTTCTTAGCAGGAGCCTTACAAATAAACTTGAGCACATGTTCTGGGAAGATGGGGGTCAACTGTGAATATCACTTAAGGAGTTTCAATATAACCACTCGAAACAATGAGGAAAATGGGGTGAGTGGCATTATATGCCCACTTCAGCCAATACTCTAGGATGATTAGCAGAATGCAGCTCCCTGCCACTTAGAAGTAAAGCCTGTGTGGTGAGCTCTGCCCACCCACTCGGTCCACACCCGCAGCACTGGGTGGTGACACTGATCTCCATCCAGATTGGGGAAAGGAACAAATTAGAGTCAACCCTTTCCTTGTGATGGACATGCTCACAGTGTACTCTAAGTGTGAGCAGGGCATCAACTGGATATTTCTAATACAAGTTGTAACACACACACACACACACACACACACACATTTAAATACTCACCTAGATTAAGGTTCCTCTTAGGAGCCAGAGCCAAATTTATTTGCCTAAAGATTATATTGTTTTGCTTCCTGAACAGTTAAAGTGAAACAGTCCCTTCCTTGTTGATTGTGTTAGGCATTGAGAGCCCTTTGCAGTTTAAAGGTCTCTTCTGGGCTTGGCTTCTCAAGAACCCCCCACAGTAGGGGTATGCTCTCAGATCCTGGAGTAGCTTCTGCACAATTTATCCTACTTTCCTCTGAAGTCTTTCCTCCACTTTGTGAGAGATCTTTGAGGGCAGAAACACTCCAGTCCAGTTGGAAGAAAAAGGGCAGCTCAGGCAAGGAAACAGAGTACACAGGGTCACATGGATATGTGCCCTCCATGAAAGTCTGAGGCAGGTACAGGGAGGGCTCATTTCTGTAAGATCCGGATCTGTGATAATAATGAGTCTGATCTTTATCCAGATGTTCTGGAGAACCATTGATGGATTTTTAGCAAGGAGATGACACCCTAGGCTTTACCCTTTAGAAAGGTCCCTTAGCTGTGAGGTAGAGGAAGGATTGAGGTGGGGGCATATCAGGAAAATTAAATGCAGACAACTAATGAGGAGGCTATTGGGGGCCAGATAAGAGATGATGAGACTGGACCTGGGACATCATCAGTGGTGTTGGAGAGGAGAGGATGACTTAAGAGATATTTAAGAAACTGAATCAGAGGTGACAGGGATTATGCTGTGTGCTAGCCTCAAGGAAATCAATCTAAGGGGAGATTCAGATATAAACATATGCAGTGGAAAATGCCAAATACTATGGTTAGGAAACCATAGGACAGAATGCAAGAAAGGAATCTTGGAGTCCAGAAAAATTAGGACCACTAGAGGTAGGGAATACAAGGAAGAAGAGATTTTGGTATAAAGATATTGAATTTGGTTCAGGACAGGGTGAGTTTGAGACATTTAGGATGTGTATGGCCTTTTTAATATCTAATATGCTTCTTCATCCAGTGCTTAGAGAAAGGTGAGGCTGGGATTTTTATTTGAAGGTCATAAACATCTGGGAAGGATGCTAAAACCACAAAGGAGCAGAAGATTCCTTCCCCACAATGATCCTAAGAAGCAATAACTGAAATAGTAGAGGAGCCAGAGAGATTGTGGAAGGGACCAGAAAAGGGAGTGAACAGTAGATTCAAATGCTATGCTGTGGCCAAGCAAGACTTGGAGGGGCTGGGGGTGTGGCTCAGTGGTAGAACAGTTGCCTGGCATGCACAAAGTCCTGTGTTCATTCCCCAACACCGCAAGGGAAAAAAAAAAAAAAAGACTTGGAATGTAGAATATTCTATGGGATCTAGCAGACTTCACATGAAGTGACCTTAGGAGGAGAAGTTTCAGAAGAGTATGGGGGTCTAGGGGTTTGAAGGCAATTGGAGATGAGTGTAGATGCCAGTGTAGACAAGCTAAGAAACTCGGCTGTGAGGAGAAGGAGACAGAAGACAGTGGCTGGACCAATGTGGGTTGGACGATGATTACATCTTACATGAGAGACTCTTAGATACTTATATACAGGGCAGAAAAAAGCAATAGAGAAGGCACAGAGGCTACCTTGGGACATACTCACTGTCCTTTTCCTTCACACTCATGTTCTCTTGCCCTTTGCTGTCTTCTTTGAGCATCTTGGGTTCTGGGTGGAGGAAGAGAAGATGGTTCCTGACTTAATTCTCATTTGCCTTTGCTTTGTGACCATACTGAAAGCTCCTTTGGGAAGGGACTAAGCAGCGTTCACTGTTCTAGCTACAGGATCTAGCACAGGGACCAGTACATAGTAGGTGTTCAATTCATGCCTGGGAATTGACCTGTTCAGTTATAACAAAAGTCATGTATTACTATCTTAAAAGAGCTATTTGCTGAAATGTCAGTAAAATAATAGGGCTTGCTTTAAGCTGTACCCAGTTCCCCCATTATTTTGAAATAATTTACTCTGAACCCTTTCTCACCAGGCAATTCTACTCGTCTTGATTTTTGTCCTCAGAAAGAGAATAAAATTGACAGTGGAGCTTTTCCAACTCACAAATAAAGTCATCAGAAGCTCTCCTTTCCTGCTGTTCCAGCCACTATGGACATTTGCCATCCTCATTTTCTTCTGGATCCTTTGGGTGGCTGTGCTGCTGAGCCTGGGAACTGCCGGTAAGGGACAGTGGGTGCAGCTTCCTTCCCTAGGAGTCACACGCAGGAGACCTCACCATTGTGAGAACATTGGCCTGCTTCTGTGGGCACCAAACCTCTCATGCAACCAGCGGCATCTGATGACAGCAGTGATAGTGCCAGGGCTCTGTCACAGGGGTGGGGGGGGGACACGGAAGTTCCCTTCCCTCTTTTGTATTGACTTTGAAGAAGCTGGGCTTGTGTTTCATGAGAGAATAAATTCAGTCAGGACTGAAAGCGTTAGGAAAAATTACAATCTAAACAAAGGCTTGTAGAAAGAATATTATCAAATGTCTCCAGGTTTAAATTTTATCAACCCCTATCAAATCAGTAGGTGATAAAGAACTCAGGAAGACTGTCAAAAGTTTGTTGTGCCCAGCAGGGCCAGCTGAAGTTTAACATGGGTGCATGCAGAAGTTTACCCTTTGTGGGTTCTGAAAGACAATTCCGCATCCTCCCCTGGTACCCAAACACTGGTCCCCTCCAGGAGTACTCCTCAGAGTGGACTGTGGTGCTTTGTTATAATACGAATACATGAACCCCATTCTCAGAGATTCTAATTTATTGCACTTGGGGTAAGAGTGTGTGGGGGTGTGTGTGTGTGTGTTTTAAATGTTCCATAACAGGGCCACCATATTCTAGAGCAGTGGTAGTCAAAGTGCTCTGAAACCAGACACAGAGCTTGTGCCTGGAATGTGTACCACTCCATTGCTATGAAAAAAAAAAAAGTCTTGCTATGAAAGAAAAAAAAAATCAGCTGAAGGAATCATTGTTCTCTTGATGCTGTTGATCTTCATTCTGGCACAAGCCTGTCATCTCATTGCAGACTCATGACAAACAGTGTGAGGGCAGACAGCTAATCTATGAGCCTCACTTTGAATGATCCTACTCAAGCTCATCTCTAACTCCTCTACTTGATTTGGTGACAATCCAGAATCACGCCCTGATGTGAATACAATATAGAAAGTTGCTTTCTAAGACTATCACCAGGCAGATAAGAACCACAGCACATGTCAAGTTAACAAGACTGATGCAATTCCTGAATGTTTTATCAAGTTTATTCTGCTCTTCATTGACTCCAGTGAATGGAGCCAATATGTGTGATCTTGCATGTCAGAGCAACTGCTGTGGTTGTTTCTTAGTGAACCTGGTACCCTTCCCTCTCCTCTGGAGTGAACTGACCCTCAGAATCAAGGTGGTCAGAAGCCCTGGGAAGCCCCTATTTCTGGCTTCAGAGATGCTGTAGGGATGGTGTCTTCTGCTGCAGGTCTCTGGAAGCTTCCTGAAGGCCTGCAGTGAACTTCTGATATCCAGGGAGGAACCTTTCAAACAGACTAATTAATCAGGATTAGGATTGTCTGGAAGGGATAGAAAAACTCAAAGGAAACATTGGCTCAAACAAGGTGTCAAATAATTTCCCTCCCATATAGATGAAGTCCACAAAGAGGATTCCTTATTAGCTGAGTCTTTCAGAGTTCCGGACTCAGGTGTCTTCTTGTTCTGCACCCCTACTACTTGCTTCTACTTCATAGTTGAAGTGGCCACTTGGACTCCAGCCACCATGTCTTATTCCAGCCTGTAGGAAGGTGGCAGGGAGGAGGATGAGCATGCACCCTCCTGGAAGTCATAGGCTGCACTTCCCCCTCCACCTCACTGGCCAAATCCTAGGTAGGTGGTAACACCCATCTGCAAAGGAGGCCAGAAAATGTAGTTTCATTTTGGTCAGTCATGCACAGTTTAAAATTTAGAGGTTCTATTACCAAGAAAAAGTGAAGCAGTGCTAGGGATATAGCTCAGTGGTAGAGTGCTTGCCTAGTATGCATGAAGTCCTGGGTTCAATCCTCAGTACCACCAAAAAAAAAAAAAAAAAGGGAAGCAGTTATCACGGGACAGTTGGAAGTCTCCCCTAGCACAGAACTGAACAGCCTTCCTCTAGCTCACTGGCTTGAAGTGCTCTTAGTCCTGGTCAGAAGGGAGCACAGGGGTCTTGGTACATGCTGTTGAAAATGTTCTGGATTCTAAGCTCTGTACTAGATTCTTCTTTGTGTGTTCCCCTTTGAGCATCTTAATTCTCTTGCAACTTATGTGCTATTCTCAAATTACAGGAAAGAAAGCTGAGTTCTGAGCAAGTCATTTGCTGAACGCCACACAGCTAGGAGCCCAATCTGAGAGTTGGGGGACTGAAGTCAGAGGGGAATAGCCCCAAGGCTTGACTTGGGGTGAGCTACCAGCACTGTGCCTCTTAACTTCCTCCTGTTTGGACCCTAGTTGGGCCCAGGGCCTACAAGGCATTGGACAGCCTCAATCTCAGGATCGAAAGCAGGAGGGCCAGGAAACGGGAGGTTCTTCCTCAGGGCCGAAGGTAGCAGGTTGCTCCACAGGCATCTCAGAGGATCGTGTATTGAAGTGTGGCAGTTCCCTATCAGTGGGAGAAGCAAAAGGAGCAAGAATGAGAGGAGTAGAAGGCAGGAAAGAAAACAGGTGCCCAGGACCTACTGTAAAAGTCTACAAGCAAGACTATCTTAACTTTACAGGAGAGAAATTTCCTCACAGGGCCACGCCCAGCTCTCTCTGGGAACTTGCTATGGTTTGGATGTGAGGTGCCCACCAAAAGCTCATGTGTGAGACAATATGAGAGGGTTCAGAGGGAGAATGTCTGGGTTGGAAGAGCCTTAAGCCAATCAGTGAATGTATCACCTGATGGGATTAATTGGGTGGTAATTGAAGGCAGGTATGGTGTGACTGGAGGAGGCGGGGCATTGGGGATGTGGCTTTGGGGTATGTATTTGTATCTAGCAAATGGAGTCTCTCTGCTTCCTGATAATCATGTGAGCTGCTTCCCTCTGCCACATTCTCCCGCCATGTTGTTCGGCCTTACTGGAGACCTAAGGAATGGAGCCGGCTGTCAATGGCTTGAGACCTCTGAAACTGTAAGCTCTCATATAAACTTCTCCTCCTCTAAAGTTGTTCCATTTGGGTCTTTTAGTCACAGCAGCAAAAAAAAAAAAAAGCTGACTAAAACAGACCTGCATAATGGAAACCAGATTTTTGGCCCACTCCCTCGCAACACCTGACTGCCCTTTCCACTCACCTGTGGGCTGGCCAAGTGCACAGAATCCCCTTTGTTCTCAAATGCCTTTTCAGTGCCAGAGTGACCCTGCTCTGGGCTGGGCAGGTCAGCAGCTGCATCACTTTTTGATCTTCAGAAGATGCCCCAGCTGTACTTGGGGGAGGCTGTGAGCAGCTTTCACTTCTTATGAAACTATACCCATCAGGTGATGAGGGCTGAGTGCCCTTTTCACAGAGCTGGAGGGTCTCACCTCTTGGGCAGCTACAACGAGGACAGGCTCACTCTTCAGTCTAGGGTCTAGTTGTGTATGTGGGGCTCCTCACTAGATAAATAGTTGTGAGGTTTTTTTTTTTTTTTTTTTTTTTTGGTGGGGGGAAAAAATAGGAGTGAATTAGGTGACATTTGTTAGGCCACATTTGTCCGGATGAGCTATTTCTCTAGTGACTGTTTATCAGTCTATTAAGAAGCTGACAAATTGTGGATTGGGTGCAGGTCATTTCAGCAGAGCATGTCAATCTCAGCCCCCACCCTGCCCAGAAATGACATTTATTAGTCCACCAGGATTTGTCTATGACAAGCAATGTGACAGATGTTTTCTAAATTCAGTGGGGTTTGGGGGGTGGGAGCAAAAGCTACAGGAACCATTGGGAATCCAGCAGGTGCTATTGGTGAGTGGGAAAGAACCCAGATATTCTGAGCACCCTCTATGGTCACTAAAGTGGTCTGGAAGCCTCAATCTATAAAATGGAAAAGTCCTGTGGGTGGAGGTGCCTCCCTCCAGGTCCTTGCTGCAGTTAGAAGAAGGAGCTGCAGGATGTACACAGCAGGCTTGGAACAGGCAACGGGCAGGATTGGAAAGGAGTTAGTAGATCCAGACAGAATTTTCTCATCAGAGGGCCTGGTATCCTGTGTATTAGTCATCTGTGCTCTCCTCTTGCAATTTGTTCAGTGGAAAAATGATGTGAGTCTGCCTCCCAAGGATGTTAGAAGACGGAGATGGAAAGAGAGCTTTGCATTGCAAATGAGGGGCCATATGTGTTCTTTTTATTAGGAATTAGCATTGACTAAGGAATATCTAGTACTAGCTTCAGCTTTGTGGTTTATTCTCTGCTTTGCCTGGCATATTTGAGAACACTTTATAAAAGAAAATTGCTGTATTTTTTTAAAAAATCAGAGATCTAAATGATAATTGAAGTTATTTCACAAAAGCCTGCTCATGGCCCAGCCTTGTCCTAGGAACAAAATGGAGACAGATTATGCAGAAGAAATTGGAAATGGCCCCTGCCTTTGAGACGTGTAGGAAGCCTCTGGCAGAGGCAGAGAACAGCAGCCTCCATGCTTGGCTCCCTGCCTCACCCCTGTGCCATCTTCTCTGGAATCTGCTCCCCACTTTTACCCCAGCTTCCCACCCTGGCTGCATCAGAAATCAGCCATTCTCCAAGATTCATTTTCATTATTAGATTTCTTAGAAAAGCTACAAATTTCTCAGGTGTACCTAGATATTTTTTCTTCATTTCTTAAATATTCTTCATTCATTCAACAAATATTCATTGCATGCCTATTATGTGCTCAGCACCAGAGTTGTATTGTGTGCCACCTACTGTGCGCTCTAGGTACTCAAAATACAACATGGAGCAAAACAAAGGCCCTGTTTTCCAGGCACTTAGTTTCTAATGGGTGGTGACAGTGGGGTAAATAAGTGGCTTCCCATGGTAATAAAGTGCACTGAAGAACTATAAAGCAAGATGTGCTGTTACCCACAAGAGCAAGCAGGCCCAAGGGCAGGGACCATACCTTTCTCTTTTTCTCCCTGTTAGAGATGCTGGAGATACGGCTTTCCTTCTAGTTTGAGGGAGATAGGTGTAAATAAAATAATTAAGTGAACTGTATAGAACTTTAAAAATCTACAAAAATCTATAAAGTCTCTTGGCTTACTGTGTCATGCTGGTGTGGGTACAGGGTCAACTGACTTGGAATTCAATTCACCTGTCATTGAGTATTGATTGTGTGTACAGGGAAGAACTTGATATTTTGTAGACTTTGTCAATGAGATATTCATATTCTCTCTCTCTCTCTCTCTCTCTCTCTCTCTCTCTCTCTCTCTCTCTCTCATCCTCAAGCTGCCAGAGCAGAGGCAGAATCCAGTGAAGACATAGACAGGGGGGAGGTAAGCAAGATGGAGGTTCAGTAGCATCCCTGGACCAGTTTGGTGGAAGGGGCCCAGAGAATTACACACAATGTGCTAAAAAATAGAGTCCTTTCAAGTTGGGCCTGCTCCCTTTGGATATTATGCCAGCTGGACTGCTTTCCTTAAGAATCTGCTATTTGCAATGATCACTAAATCACCTTAGTCTCTTAAAATGCTAAAGACTGCCAGTAATGTCCAAATTTGCAGCCAGGTGCATGGTGAATATCCTCCAAATTATTCTGATGCATTTATAGGGAGGTCTCTAGAAAGCTGTTTCCTGCCTCTTTAATAAAATGTATGATTTGTGATTAATTCATTTATTCATTCAACAAGTACTCCCTGAGCATTTACTGTACGTTAGACCCTGTTAGATATGCTGGAGATATAGCTTTATTTCTAGTTTGAGGGGAGTAGACAAATAAAATAACTAAGTAAATTCTATAGAAACTTGAAAGCTTATTAGTGATATGAAGGAAAATACAGCAAAGAGGAATAGGAAATGCATAAGAGGGCAGGAGTACAATTTGAAATTTGGTGATGGGGTGAGTCTTGAAGGAAAGAGCCACAAAGTATCTAACCAAATGGGACCATGTCCCAGCTAGAGGACACTAAGAAGCCAGGGTTCTAGGACACAACAAGGAAGCCCAATCAATCAGAATGGAATGGTTGAGGGAGAGTGTGGTTCAGAAGGGAGATTAGAGAGGGCACAGGTTCAGAATCTGTGGACTTAGTAGCCTTTGTAAGAATTTTGGCTCCTGATCTAAGATGGGAAGTCCTGGCAGGGTTTTAAGAGAATAGAAACATGACCTGATGTGCATCTTAATAACAGTGGCCCAATGTGATGGTGGTACAGGGGAGGGTAGTGTGACATGATGGATTCTACTCTACTTTGGAGGTAGAGCCAATAGGATTTCCTGATGAGGAGTATGAAAGAAAGAAGAGCTAGCAGTGACTTTGGGCTTTTTTTTGGCCTAAGCTACTGGAAGATAAGATGGTCATAAACAAAAATGGAGCAAGAAGTTGAGTGGAACTTTTTAGGAATAGATAAAAAATTAATTGTGGTTGTATTGAAATATCTTTTAGACTAACAAATGGAAATATCCAACAGGCAGTTAGTTATCTGTGTATGTCTGAGGTTCAGAGGGAGGTCCCCAATAAATTTTTATTTGGGAACAGATAAGTAGTATTTAAAACCATGAGATTAAGATGAGTATAGATAGATAGGGAAGAAATCCAAGGACTGCTTTGAAGCACTTCAATGTTAAGATGCCCTGGAGGGCTGGGGGTGTGTTCAATGGTAGAGTTGTTGCCTAGCGTGTGCAAAGCCCTGATCCCCAGCACTGAAGAGTAAACATGAAGAAAAAAAGAATGTTGTGTCCTTGAATTCAGATGAAGGGTTTCGAGAGGATTCGAATGGTCCAGTGTCTCAAGTACTGCTGATAAGTAAGGTGAGAACTAAGGATTCACTATAGAATTTAGCAACCTGGAGGTGAGACAAAATAATTTCAGAGATGAGGGGAAGGGGTCATGATTGGAGTAGGTTAAGAGAAGGTGGAAGGAAAGGAATTGGAAAGAGTAAATATGGCTAATCTTGAGAAATTTGGCTGTAACGAAGAAAGAGAAATGGGGAGGAAACCAGAGGAAAAAAGACTTCAGAATAGGTTTTCTGAAAGATGGGACTACAAACAATTCAAGGAAGAGGAAGAATTGCTGAAGAAATATCTTCAAGTAGGTAAGAAAGGTGGCATTTAGTGGAGAGGTTGGCCTCAGTATCATGGGCAACTTATCATATTAAAGAAGGGGTCAGATTGTGGAGATATGTTGATAGAAGGTAGATGTGGGGTGGGCATTAGCAGAGTTCTGTTTTGTTGGTACCAGGAATTGACTCCAGGAGCACTTAACCACTGAGCCACATCTCCAGCCCTTTTTTACATTTTATTTAGAGACAGGGTCTTGATGAGTTGTTTCAGGCCTTGCTAATTTGCTGAAGCTGGCTTTGAACTCTTGATCCTTCTGCCTTGGCCTCCCAAGCTGCTGGGATTACAGGCATGCACCACTGAGCCCAGTTTAGCAAAGGTTTTCTGGTTGCTTCATTCTTCTCCGAGCAGCAGCAAATGAGGTCATTGGCTGAGAGTAAGGGTGGGAAAGAAACTCACAGGTTGGAGAAGTTATAAAACAATTATTCAGAAGGAGGTTAGAAGATGAATAGATCAACATGGTAACATGTGAATTCTTGTTTCACTCAGATGGTATCTTCTTTCTGATTTTTTTTACCTCTTTTATTTTTCTAATATCCAACATAGTGCTAGCATGCAGATGCTCAATAAGTGTGCAAATTAATTTCACAAATGGAATCATTTATAACTAATCATGCATTGCACTTAGTATTCTAAACACCTCACCCATTTATTATACTTATTCTTAGTGGCTACCTGATTGGCATTTGGAACCACACTGAGATGAGATAGATCCTCAAGAGGGTGAGAAGTAGGTATTGCTATCCTCAGGTGACAGGTGAAGAAACAGATTTTGTATTTGGCCTCACAACTTGCCCAAAGTTGGCCAGCCATCAGGGGATAGTGCAGAGATGTGAATCTCAGCCTGTGTGACCCTCAAGCCCAAGCTGTAACCATGGCCCTGGCACTCATCTTGCCTACCTACTTTACCTTTACCATGGGAACTATGGCCCAGATTGCTTTGCACATGTGTCAAAGCTGAGCCTAAAACCAAGACTTATACAAGTGTGGGGCCTTTTCCACTACCATCTTCCAATTTCCATTATATCTTGGGATCTGTCTATAGTTCAGTTCCCACTATCACTTGCTGGCTACCCTTAACAGTAGTTGTAGTGTACAGTCCATAGCCATGAAGCACCTGGTCCTTTGGAGAAAGGATCTTGCCTGCACTGACACAGTCATCCAGAAGGGGGCGGTCGTATGCACAGAAACGCTCCTGCCCCACCCACGGGCTCTGTAACCCACAGGCTCTGCTTGTATCCCTCCTGTTTTCAGCCTTTCCCTGAAGCCAGCCTTTTCCTTTCAGCTTTTCCCTGCAGCGCCTGATTGCTCAAGCGAGCAGTATTTCTCCAAGAGTGATTTCCCTCAGGTGGCATTTGGCAATATCTGGAGATGTTTTGGGTTGTCATAAGTGGTGCTTAGAAACAAAGCATGCCCCTAAACATTCTGTAATGCATAGGACAGCCACCCTCCCCCAACAAAAAAGTATTTGGTCCAAAATATCAATTGGTGCATTGAGAGGTTGAAAAATCCAGCCCTAAATGAAAACTTGTAAACAGTCCATAAACTGACCCAGAGGAACAAATGGGAAATGACTTCAATATCAAACAAAGCAACTGATAAAAAAAAATAATATGTGGGAGCTGTCCTTCTTTGGGGAATGTCAAAGATTTTGAGGGCTAAGTGGATCTTGACCTGTCACTGACTGACTGTTGCCAACAATGTGCTGAGTCAGAATGTGTGTGAAGATGTGCTGTTGACCACCTGGGGCAGCTGAGAGAAGAGATGGTGCCCCTTACCATCCAAGGACTACATACTGTCCTTGTGTCTCTCTGAGGAAATGATCCTTCCTGTTGTGTGGAAACATTCTCTGTCTCCAAACCATCTGTGATGTTGAAAACCTGTTCTTGCAAAACCATAAGCTATGCTTAGAACTCAGCAGTGTGCTGGTCCCTGGCCCGAAGCACTTCAGATAGTCCCCAGAGTGGTTGTCAAGGTCCGCCAGCCTGATCAACATAAACTTGCATTCCAGTTGTGACATGCTACCCACCTCCTCTGGAATTGGGAATGTTCTTCTGAAACATGCCCATTTTGGAAAGCCTAGGCATTTACCCAGGACTTACCTGAAACAGATTGCCTCCAAGTCAAGAACCCAGTGTCCAATAACATATTCTCTGTGAATCAAGCCACTCCACTATTTCTCACTATGTAACTCTTGTTCAGCAGAACACAGAGCAGAAGCAATGAAGACCAGCTCTAGGCCATGGTCTCAGTTTTGTTCTATAGTACAACTATCTTCCTCTCTTTCCTTCATGCCTAGAACCTATTATGAGTGTCTAAAACACATGAACTATAAACCTAAAGACAGTTTATGACAGGAAGTATGAAACCATCTTTAAATTATATCCAACCTACAGGTGAAACCAAAGTAGTCACCCTCTTCCTTATAGTAGTTTATCTGACATGCAAAAAGGGAGGACATCTAGGAATCAAATACAGCCACAAAACTGGGATATGGATACCAGTGTCTACACAGCTAATTCAAGGGT
Source organism: Marmota monax (assembly GCF_021218885.2). NCBI lineage: Eukaryota > Metazoa > Chordata > Mammalia > Rodentia > Sciuridae > Marmota > Marmota monax. Next base: position 5,381,187 of record NW_026692116.1, read on the forward strand.
TTTTTTTTTTTTTTCTCTCTCTCTCTCAGTACTGGGGATTGAATCCAGTGGCACTCTGCCACTGAGCTATATCCAGAGCCCCTTTTTTGTTTTTATTTTGAAACCAGGTCTCACAAAGTTGCCCAGGCTGACCTTTAACTTGCAATCCTCCCGCCATAGCCTCCTATGTAGCTGAGGTTACAGGTATGTGCCACAGTTCCTGCCTCAGGATCTGCTTCAGCAAGGGGAAAGAAAGCAGGGTATAGACATCTGAAAGGCAGAGCATTATTAGTGCTTTCTTGCTGGCTTCAGTTTAATAGAGTACTGTGTGCTCCTGAAATTTAATAATAATTATTATTATCATCATTATTATTATCACTTATAGAGTGATAGTTCTGTGGACCAGACCCTACACCCAGCACTACTCAGGTAATCTATCTCCATACTCAAACTACTACCAGGAAATGGGTACTCTAGGCAAGGATACTAAAACTTCAAGAAGTCAAAAAATGTGTCCCAGACTACCAGGAAAGGGTAAAGTGGAGATCTGAACCTAGAAAGGCAGATATTTTAAATGTGCTAAATGAGTTTGCTCTTGTTAAAATCTGAACTGAATCTCTGTCAAAAAACAAAGATCCTTGTCTCTCTTATAAAGTCTTAATTTAGGTAAAGTTAGGACCCATAACATATGGCTTGTGTGCTTTCATGTGCATAACACACTTGGTTTGCATCGCGAAGTGCATGGTATGAAAACCACGGGGTTTGAAGTCCAAGATGCCCTTCCACTGATCATAAGCAGTGAGACCACGGACATCCCTTGACTCTCTCAAATCTCAGTTTTCACGCCCTCAAAGTGCCGTGAGTTTTAAAGTATATGTCAAGTGTCTTGCAGATTGCCTACTGGTCAGTCACTGAAATTATTGTTGTTGATATTATTTAGATATGTTCTTTCTGGGTTTTGCTGTGGAGATTTCAAATTGCACTGGGTGTTTCAAACTTTTCTCTGGCATCTGTGTTTCACGGATTGCCAAAGACCAAGAATGAAGAATCATCTTTACACTTAGGAAAACACTGGTGTAAAATATGTTTGTGTTTAAAACTTTAGGCACTGCCCAGGTCATCGCAGATGGCCAAGTGGAATATCAGCCTCTTTCAGGCATTCGATATATGTGGTGGTACCATTTAATCGGCCTCATCTGGACTAGCGAATTCATCCTTGCATGCCAGCAAATGACCATAGCAGGGGCAGTGGTTACGTGCTATTTCAACAGGTAGGTCCAGCCTTGTCTCTTACTGGAGTGTCTTTGTGCTCCATGTTGTGTGTCTCAAAGATGTTTGGGAGTTTTGACCTGACTCTCTAAAAGGGGTTGACAAGAGTAAAAGGCTAAGCTAAAAACTTAGCTCAGACTTAAAACTTTGGATTTAAAAAAGCTACTAGGGGCTGGGGCCATAGCTCAGTTGGTAGGGTGTTTGCTTTGCATGCATAAGGCCCTGGGTTCAATACCCACCAAAAAAAAAAAAAAAGCTACTAGTCTCACCAGTTGTGGTGGTACACACCTGTAATTCCAACCACTCAAAAGGCTGAGGTGAGAAGATTTCAAGTTGAAAGCCAGTCTGGACAACTTAGTGAGACCTTGTCTCAAAATAAAAATTGTAAAAGAGCTGGGTTTAATCCCAAGCATTGCCAAAAAAAGAAAATAAAAAGTTGCTAGTCTACTTTGCATATACTTTAATAACTCTGGGTTTTTTGTTTGTTTGTTTGTTTTGGGTTTGTTGTTATTGTTGTTGTTTTAATGTAAAATTGGCAGAATATTTACCTGGAAAATAATTTTAAATCCTAAAGGAATCATGTGTAACTATAAGCTATACCTCATGTCCATATAGTTAAGTACTAGTGAATGAATTACTTGCTTCTATGTTAAAATTATAGACATTACCTCATGAAAATAATGGAAGACACACACACACACCCTACACACACCTGAACCCTTCGCCTCTCTTGTGTGTGACTTTACCAGCAATGAGACTGCAGCCGGAAGAGCAGGCCTGGGACAATGACAGGGTTGGACTCCGAACAGGAAGTTTACTCCTGATAGGGCTGATCCTCCTCTAATCTCTCAAACCAAATGAGTAGATAAACATGACTTTTTCCTGAGGTAAGAAAGTCAACCAGGGGTGATTCATGCCATTGACAGTTACCTCCCGACAATAAAGAGCACTGTGGGTTTTTAATATAATGGTGTTTTTGGGAGCCCCATCATTAGTGACTTTGGAGGACCCGCTAAGGGGCTGTTGCTCTTGGCATTAAGACTCCCCCCAGCAGCTGGGGGTGGAGGGGCTGCTTGCTCCAGAGTAGGAGAGCAAAGCTCATCCTAGCCAAACTGGCCAAAGGTAACAGTTGTCAGGCAGAGAGATCCTGTGTTATCTTAGAATAACAAAACCAAAGCATTCTCCGCAGGGGCTTTGATGTGGAGCTCAGTGAGGCAGACACATTTATCTCAGAGTCATCCCCCCCTCGCCAACCCTCCCCCCAAAAATAAGATCAGGAAAGAATGAAAAAGGAGTAAACACACAATCACAGTGAGAAACAGAGACTCAAGGACAGTGGATAAGAAACATGACATTAACAAAATGGCCAGGGCAGCAAGAGGTGACTGGCCGTGTTGGGCAAAGCTGAAAAGGCCTCCAGCATGTGTTGGCTTTTGAGAAGGTGCAAATAAGATACAAGCTGAAGTGAGTCACAAAAAATCCAGAGAGGCTCAGGAATTTAAGTGCAAAATGTAACCCTGGAGATTAGTTGTAAGTTCTCCTGAGGAGCAGTTAGAACCCAAAGACCCTCCTCCAGATGTGCAGAAGAGATCTTTGCTTTCTGGACAGATCAACTAGAGAGGGTCTGGACTTGGGGTATCTGGCACAGCCAAGGCTGGGGGCAAACTCAGTAATGAAGTGGGGGCGGGGGAGGGTAAGTGAGAGTCTAAATGCTGAAGAGGGAGAATTCCCCCACCACCAACACCCCACATTCCATAGCTCAGTTCCCTGTGTGTTGGCAGCAAGGCTGATCCCCTAAGGGGAGGCTAGGGGAGTCTTCTGGGAGAAACTTTCAAGCCCAAGGCACAGGCCCAAGATAGTACCACATGGGGGCCCCGGGTGAGATGGATTTCCTGACTCCTAACCACTGACCCTTGCCAGGCACCAGGCTGCACTCCTCACACGGTATCCAACCCATTCTGAAATTGGAATTGTTAACCAGAGTATTACACATTTGATGAAAACCACGAATATAAGAAAGAGGCGCCGGCAAGGTAGACGGAACTGTGACCACCCACAGAACAGGCCCAGCGGCCTGCTGAGGGGCAGAGCCGCCCCCCACCCCCCGCGCCTGCCAGGTAGGCGGAACTGTGACCACTGACAGAAAAGGCCCAGTGGCCTGCGGAGGGGCAGAGCTGCCAACCACTCCTGCAAGGTAGGCGGGCCTGCGACCCACCGGCAGAACAGGCGCAGCAGCCGGCTGAGAGGCAGAGCCGCCCCCTCCCCCGCTCCTGCAAGGTAGACAGAACTGTGACCACCAACAGAACAGGCCAGACCTGCAACCGACAGACAGAACAGGCCCAGTGGCCTGAGGAAGGGTAGAGCCGCCCCGCCCCCCACGCCTGCAAGGTAGGCAGACCTGCAACCCACTGGCAGAACAGCCCCAGAGGCCTGCAGAGGGGCAGTGCCGCTGCCTGCGCCTGCAAAGTAGGCAGAACTGCGACCACCAACAGAACAAGCCTAGCGGCCCGCAGAGGGACAGAGCCACCGCCCGCGCCTGCAAGGTAGGCGGACCTGCTACCGACCGGCAGAGCAGGCCCAGCGGCCTGCCGGCGTGGTAGGCACATTGCCCCAATTGGAGGAGGGGCAGAGCCACCGCCCGCGCCTGCGAGGGAGACTTTGCAATTATACAAGACCAATATAAATATATAGGGGGAAAATTCAATAGCACAACAGTTTCACCAAGTAGAAAGGAACGCGAACAGTATGAAGAGACCAGGAAAGAAAGGACCACAAGCAATGCAGGTCAACTCAACGTTAGAAGAGGTAATAGCTGCAGCAGATGGAATGTCAGATAAAGAATTCAGGATATACATGCTTCAGATGATCTGGAGTCTCAAGGAAGACATCAGACAGCAAAATCAGACAATGAAAGATCACTTCAACAATGAATTACATAAACAAATCCAAGAAGCAAAAGATCAACTATACAGGGAGATAGAGGTTATAAAAAACAAACAAACAGAAATCCTAGAAATGCAGGAAGCAATAAACCAACTTAAAAACTCAATTGAGAATACTACCAGCAGTGTAGAACACTTAGAAGATAGAACATCAGACAATGAAGATAAAGTATTTCAACTTGAAAAGAACATAGACAGCTCAGCAAGACTGTTAAGAAACCATGAGCAGAACATCCAAGAAATATGGGATAACATCAAGAGACCAAACTTAAGAGTCATTGGGATACAGGAAGGTACAGAGTTTCAAACCAAAGGAATGAGCAATCTATTCAATGAAATAATACGAGAAAACTTCCCAGACTTGAAGAATGAGACAGAATCCCAAATCCTAGAAGCCTACAGGACGCCGAAGGTGCAAAATCATAAGAGATCCACACCTAGACACATTATAATGAAGATGCCCAACATACAGAATAAGGAGAGAATTTTAAAAGCTACAAGAGAAAGGAAGCAGATTACATTTAGGGGTAAGCCAATCAGGATAACAGCTGATCTTTCAACACAGACTCTGAAAGCTAGAAGATCCTGGAATAACATATTTCAAACACTGAAAGAAAATGGGTTCCAACCAAGAATTGTGTTTACAGCGAAATTAAACTTCAGGATGGAAGATGAAATTAAAACCTTCCACGATAAACAAAAGTTAAAATAATTTGCAGCTAGAAAACCATCTCTTCAAAACATCCTTGGCAAAACATTACAGGAAGAGGAAATGGAAAATAACAATGAAAACCAACAGTGGGAGGTAGGACAGTAAAGGGGGGAAAAATAATCAAAGAGGAAAACAAACCATGTTTAGTAACATAAATAAACAAATATGGCTGGAAGAACAACCCATATCTCAATAATAACCCTAAATGTTAATGGCTTAAACTCACCAATTAAGAGACACAGGCTAGTAGAATGGATCACAAAACAAGACCCAACAATATGCTGCCTACAGGAGACGCATTTGATAGGAAAAGACATACATAGGCTGAAGGTGAAAGGTTGGGAAATATCATATCACTCATATGGACTTCGGAAACAAGCAGGAGTGTCCATACTCATATCAAATAAAATAGATTTCAAGCCAAAGTTAATCAAAAGGGATAAAGAGCGACACTACATACTGCTTAAGGGAACCATACACCAACAAGACATAACAATCATAAATATATATGCCCCAAACAATGGTGCAGCTATGTTCATCAAACAAACTCTTCTCAAGTTCAAGAGTCTAATAACCACCATATAATAATCATGGGAGACTTCAACACACCTCTCTCGCCACTGGACAGATCTTCCAAACAAAAGTTGAATAAGGAAACTATACAACTCAATAACACAATTAATAACCTAGACTTAATTGACATATATAGAATATACCACCCAACATCAAGCAGTTACACTTTTTTCTCAGCAGCACATGGATCCTTCTCAAAAATAGATCATATATTATGTCACAGGGCAACTCTTAGACAATATAAAGGAGTAGAGATAATACCATGCATCCTATCTGATCATAATGGAATGGAACTGAAAATCAACGATAAAAGAAGGAAGGAAAAAGCATACATCACTTGGAGAATGAACAATAGGTTACTGAATGATCAATGGGTTATAGAAGACATCAAGGAGGAAATTTAAAAATTCTTAGAGATTAATGAAAACACAGACACAACATATCGGAATCTATGGGACACATTGAAAGCAGTTCTAAGAGGAAAATTCATTGCTTGGAGTTCATTCCTTAAAAAAAGAAAAAACCAACAAATAAATGATCTCATACTTCATCTCAAAATCCTAGAAAAAGAAGAGCAAAACAACAGCAAAAGAAGTAGAAGGCAAGAAATAATTAAAATCAGAGCTGAAATTAATGAAATCGAAACAAAAGAAACAATTGAAAAAATTGACAAAACTAAAAGTTGGTTCTTTGAAAAAATAAACAAAATCGACAGACCCTTAGCCATGCTAGCGAAGAGAAGAAGAGAGAGAACTCAAATTACTAGCATACGGGATGAAAAAGGCAATATCACAACAGACACTTCAGAAATACAGAAGATAATCAAAAATTATTTTGAATCCTTATACTCCAATAAATTAGAAGATAGTGAAGGCATCGATAAATTTCTTAAGTCATATGATCTGCCCAGATTGAGTCAGGAGGATATAGACAACCTAAACAGACGAATATCAATTCAGGAAATAGAAGAAACCATCAAAAGACTACCAACTAAGAAAAGCCCAGGACCGGATGGGTATACAGCAGAGTTTTACAAAACCTTTAAAGAGGAACTAATACCAATACTTTTCAAGCTACTTCAGGAAATAGAAAAAGAGGGAGAACTTCCAAATTCATTCTACGAGGCCAACATCACCCTGATACCTAAACCAGACAAAGACACTTCAAAGAAAGAAAACTACAGACCAATATCTCTAATGAATCTAGATGCAAAAATCCTCAATAAAATTCTGGCGAATCGGATACAAAAACATATCAAAAAATTGTGCACCATGATCAAGTAGGATTCATCCCTGGGATGCAAGGCTGGTTCAATATACGGAAATCAATAAATGTTATTTACCACATCAATAGACTTAAAAATAAGAACCATATGATCATCTCGATAGATGCGGAAAAAGCATTCGACAAAGTACAGCATCCCTTTATGTTCAAAACTCTAGAAAATCTAGGGATAACAGGAACATAGCTCAATATTGTAAAAGCACTCTATGCTAAGCCTCAGGCTAGCATCATTCTGAATGGAGAAAAATTGAAGGCATTCCCTCTAAAATCTGGAACAAGACAGGGATGCCCTCTCTCTCCACTTCTCTTCAACATAGTTCTCGAAACACTGGCCCGAGCAATTAGACAGACGAAAGAAATTAAAGGCATAAAAATAGGAAAAGAAGAACTTAAATTATCACTATTTGCAGATGACATGATTCTATACCTAGCAGACCCAAAAGGGTCTACAAAGAAACTATTAGAGCTAATAAATGAATTCAGCAAAGTGGCAGGATATAAAATCAACACGCATAAATCAAAGGCATTCCTGTATATCAGCGACAAATCCTCTGAAATGGAAATGAGGACAACCACTCCATTCACAGTATCGTCAAAAAAAATAAAATACTTGGGAATCAACCTAACAAAAGAGGTGAAAGACTTATACAATGAAAACTACAGAACCCTAAAGAGAGAAATAGAAGAAGATCTTAGAAGATGGAAAAATATACCCTGTTCATGGATAGGCAGAACTAACATCATCAAAATGGCGATATTACCAAAAGTTCTCTATAGGTTTAATGCAATGCCAATCAAAATCCCAACGGCATTTCTTGTAGAAATAGAGAAAGCAATCATGAAATTCATATGGAAAAATAAAAGACCCAGAATAGCAAAAACAATGCTAAGCAGGAAGTGTGAATCAGGCGGTATAGCGATACCAGACTTCAAACTATACTACAGAGCAATAGTAACAAAAACAGCATGGTACTGGTACCAAAACAGGCAGGTGGACCAATGGTACAGAATAGAGGACACAGAAACCAATCCACAAAACTACAACTATCTTATATTTGATAAAGGGGCTAAAAGCATGCAATGGAGGAAGGATAGCATCTTCAACAAATGGTGCTGGGAAAACTGGAAATCCATATGCAACAAAATGAAACTGAATCCCTTTCTCTCGCCATGCACAAAAGTGAATTCAAAATGGATCAAGGAGCTTGATATCAAATCAGAGACACGCCGTCTGATAGAAGAAAAAGTTGGCTACGATCTACATACTGTGGGGTCGGGCTCCAAATTCCTCAATAGGACACCCATAGCACAAAAGTTAATAACTAGAATCAACAAATGGGACTTACTCAAACTAAAAAGTTTTTTCTCAGCAAAAGAAACAATAAGAGAGGTAAATAGAGAGCCTACATCCTGGGAACAAATCTTTACTCCTCACACTTCAGATAGAGCCCTAATATCCAGAGTATACAAAGAACTCAAAAAATTAGACAATAAGAGAACAAACAACCCAATCAACAAATGGGCCAAGGACCTGAACAGACACTTCTCAGAGGAGGACATACAATCAATCAACAAGTACATGAAAAAATGCTCACCATCTCTAGCTGTCAGAGAAATGCAAATCAAAACCACCCTAAGATACCATCTCACTCCAGTTAGATTGGCAGCCATTATGAAGTCAAACAACAACAAGTGCTGGCGAGGATGTGGGGAAAAGGGTACACTTGTACATTGCTGGTGGGACTGCAAATTGGTACAGCCAATTTGGAAAGCAGTATGGAGATTTCTTGGAAAGCTGGGAATGGAACCACCATTTGACCCAGCTATTCCCCTTCTCGGTCTATTCCCTAAAGACCTAAAAAGAGCATGCTACAGGGACACTGCTACATCGATGTTCATAGCAGCACAATTCACAATAGCAAGACTGTGGAACCAACCTAGATGCCCTTCAATAGATGAATGGATAAAAAAAATGTGGCATTTATACACAATGGAGTATTACTCTGCATTAAAAAATGACAAAATCATAGAATTTACAGGGAAATGGATGGCATTAGAGCAGATTATGCTAAGTGAAGCTAGCCAATCCCTAAAAAACAAATGCCAAATGTCTTCTTTGATATAAGGAGAGTAACTAAGAACAGAGTAGGGTCGAAGAGCATGAGAAGAAGATTAACATTAAACAGGGATGAGAGGCGGGAGGGAAAGGGAGAGAGAAGTGAAATTGCATGGAAATGGAAGGAGACCCTCAGAGTTATATAAAAGTACATACAAGAGGAAGTGAGGGGAAAGGGAAAAATAATACAAGGGGGACAAATGAATGTCAGTAGAGGGGGTAGAGAGAGAAGAGGGGAGGGGAGGGGAGGGGAGGGGAGGGGGGGGGATAGTAGAGGATAGGAAAGGCAGCAGAACACAACAGACACTAGTATGGCAATATGTAAATCAATGGATGTGTAACTGATGTGATTCTGCAATCTGTATATGGGGTAAAAATGGGAGCTCATAACCCACTTGAATCAAAGTGTGAAATATGATATATCAAGAACTATGTAGTGTTTTGAACAGCCAACAATAAAAAATTAAAAAAAAAAGAAAGGAAGAAAAATGAACAAAACAAACAAAAGGGATTTAGAGAATTTAGCGTACACAATGTAGGCTGCAAAGAAAACAAACAAACAACAAGAAGAAAGCCCTGTAATATTATCAGAAAGAACAGATATATTGCAACCATAAACAAAGCCCCTTCCCCACATCCCCCACCAAAAAGCAACAGTGAGATAGCAAGGAGGACCCTTTAATAATTAAAAATTGCAAAAGTAAAATTTTTGCATTGAATGATCAGAATATAATGTTGAAAAATTCTTTTAGAGGGCAGAATAAGACACAATTAGAAAATGGCAGAAAGGGAAAAAAATAGAGTTATTTAGGAGAGTCACCATCTGACTAATAGGAGTTCTAGAAACAGAGAACAACAAAAAATACATAAGTAAATAAATAACCAAAAAAATCTCCCAGAACTGGGCTGGGGCAGTAGCTCAGTGGTAGAGAGCCTGCCTCACACGTGTGAAGTACTGGGTTCAATCCTTCGTACCACATAAAAAATAAATAAATAAAGATGTTGGGTCCATCTACAACTTAAAAAAAAATTCCTAGGACTAAAAACATAAGAAAATATCGCAGAATTTTCTCTCGGGGGAAAAAAATAAATAAAACATGACAAAAGATCAAAAACCAAATGGGATCTGACCTTCAATAGCAACTTTGAATCAGAAAAGCAAAGGAGCAAAGAAAAGACTATTCCCAAGTTTTATTTTATTTATTTTCAAGACTATTTCAGAGTTTTATACCTATTCCCACCATCAATTCAGAGTAAAGGAGAATAAAGTCAGGCTCACGAACACAAAATCCCCAAAGGTCTCCTCCCCACACCCTTTCTAGGAAGACCGTTCCCAACCGAAACTCATGAGTAAGCCAAGGAGGAAAACATGAGTTTCAGAAAAGAAGGGAAGGAAATTCCCTAGAAGGTAGTCATGTAGCCATTGTTGAAGAAGAAGAAGGAGAAGGAGGAGGAAGGAGAGGAGGAGGAGGAGGAGGGGGAGGAAGGGGAAAGAGGAGGAGGGGGAAGAGGAGGAGGGGAGGAGAAAGAAGAGGAGCGGGAGGAGGGGGAGGGAGAAGAGGAGGAGGAAGAATGAGAGGAAGGAAAAGAAGAGAGGAAGAGAAAGAGGAAGAGGAGGAAGAAGAAGAGGAGGAGAAGGAAGAGAAGGAGGAACCAGTTCAAGATGGAACTGGAAGGCAGTAGGAGCAGTGGGCTCCAGGAGAACTCTCCAAAAAGACAGTGTCTCCAAAAACACAGTGACACTGAGAGGAGACTAAATGTGCTTGGATATTTTGATGAAGCATTCAGTGAAATCCATGGAAAACAAAGGGAATAAAAAATGTGATGTGATTATTAACTCCAGGAAAAACTGAAAGTTGTACAGGGAACAAAATAGAATTGGAATATGCTTCTTGGGTAAGTTGTGAATATTATTCACCATACATTTTACTTTTGTACTAATAGTGTGAACATGAAGCATTAACTAAAAATTTCAACATAACTCTATTGGGAAGAAGTCAGGGTGAAAGATGAGTGTGTCTGGTGGGGGCACCAAAAAGAGAAAAAGAAAAATGAAGAAATAGCAGTAAGAACACAGTATTTTAAAGTGTGGAGTTGTATTATGGTAGAAATAGCTAGATTATTATCTCTAGGGAAAGAATTAAGGATGGGTAAAGAAAACTACTCTTTTTCCCATTAAGCCCACCAGTACTGTTTGGCTTTTTAAGATGCTTTGGCTATTATTTTCATAAAAATAAATTAATTTAAAATAAAATGTGGGATAATTTCTTTGTAACATTACTATTTCATTTATTAAGAACTTCTGCTTTCTTTTGGGCTGTCTGCCTAATTTTGAAACCTCAAGCTTTTTGCTTATCTTAAAGTTCACAATGCCGTGTCTGCCCTGCACAAATGGTGAGGATTAAATCCACAAGAGTGCATTCACCTTTGTTACTCTTTTAAGCCCTAAAAGGTCTGAAGAGTTCATACAAAGACCACCAAGTACCAGGACATGGGCAAGCCCTAAAATTTACCTTCTACAATCATTTGCTTGAAAAGGGGTCAATGGAGACCCATAAAGATGCTACTTAAAGCCAGCACAGTGGTGCACACCTGTAACCTGTGCTACTGGGACTGTGAGACAAGAAGATGGCAAGTTCGAGGCCTGTGTTGGCAACTTAGAGAGACCCTGTCTCAAAATAAAAAGGACTGGGGATGTAACTCAGCAGCATAGCAATTGCTTAGTATATGCCAGGCCCTGGATTCAACCCCCAATACTGAAATAAAAAAAAGAAAAAGAAAGAAAGAGAAGGAGAAGTACTGCTTAGAGATGTAGTAGGAAGAAGCTAGAACTGTTCAACTTGGAAAAGGGACGTTGGAGGCATGACTTCATCATTATTTTCAAATACACAAGAGATGGTTTCCAGCTGCTGTGGATATGCTGGTGAAAAGGAAATGCATTCACAGCAGAGCATAAAGAATTGAGGTAGAGATGGGTGAATTTCTAACCCTAACAAGAATTGCCCAGGAGAGCTAGGGGGGGAAAAAATCTGTTCTTCATAATAAAGCCAGTTTCTATTTTCTGTAGGACTGGAAAGACTAACTCTATAGCCTCCCAGTCCCATCTTACAGTGATTTTGCTGAAAGAGACATCAGGAAGGGACAGGGTCTTTGTGGAAGTCACACCGTTCAGCTTCACTCAGAAGCTGAGTGGGAGAGGCCAGTCATCCCTTGCAGCCCAGACTTTGTCCAGGAGACTTAGACAAAATTAATTTTCCATTACATTTAAAGAGTGTTTAGTGTGCACTGAGCTGGATCTAACTAGAACTAAAACTTGCTTCTAGGACCCTGAAGTTGCTTGATTGGTTTTAGGCTCTGTGTTGTCTGATGCGACTACAAGTTGAAAAATGGTACTTATATATCATGACCTGAAGGTGCTATAGGACTTGTGTGGGTGGGACCATTAAACCCTTTGCCCAGCAATGTGGACTAGTGTAGTGTTCTGAGGACCTGGCTCTGCTGTATGGGGCAGGAGACCTTCAGCATTCAGGCAGACATGGCTTTAAAAGGAGAAGGAAGCTGGACTTCATGGGAAACATCCTGGAGTCCCCTTACCCTCTAACACTGCCTGGGTCTTCCTTACTGCCTTCTCTCATAAACTTGGGGGGAATGAAGCCCAGTCAGAAGGTTCCCAGCACATGCCACCTGTACCCCCAACCCCTAGAGACTGCTGAGTGATCTTGATGGGAGCCCTGGTCCAGCCTCCCCAGCCTCCTAAGGAACTCATCACTGAGTTACCCAGTGTGCTCAACACTGCAATGTCAATCCTTGAAATACAGTGAAGTCCAGAGCTAAGTATTATTTTAAGCTTCATTCAGTATAATTAAATCAGATTTTGCTGTTGTAAGGGAGCTGACATACAGCAGAGGAGGGATGACAGGATGCTGTTACCTGTGAATATAGAATAGAGTCTAAGGAGAGAAGGTGGTGGCCTCAAAGACACTACTCTTAGGCCCCCTTTTTTTTTCTTTTCTTTTTTTTTTTTTTTTTTGTAGTGCTGTTTCTAGTTTTGAGGGAAGGTATTGAGTGACTCCTGGCACAGTGAGCTGGCTTGGGTTAAAAGGACCTTCTTTTTAAGTTCGTGCTCTCATCATGTGATAATCCAGCTGCTGGAACCTCTGTATCTTCTTCCAGCCAAGCTCTGCAGAGCCTAGAGTCATAACCAGGGTATGTTATGGACTAGGGAAATAGAGGCAGTGCAGTCTCCCCTCTATTTGAAATGGCTCATATCACTACAGTGAAATCTTCTCAAAAAGCTCACATCCAATCCCAGACTTCAATACCTGGAGGAGCAGACCCTAAGAGTCCCATTCACAGAGGCCTGTGAATCATTCCGTTCCCTCCCAGATGGAAAGTAGGTGTCCTTCTCTTCTCCTCACCCCCATACTAATCTCTTCAGCACCATAATAAGTTCTAAGGCACATAAATCTCAATAGAAAAGTAAACATTCTTCCTTTAAAAAAAAATGAGAAAAGGGGAAAAAAATGTGTCAGATTTTCCTGGCCTGTGCTACTCTGGTAGTTTATCAGATCAGAATGAATTCCTCTCTGTGACAGCTTCCCTGGTCTTTCCATCTCCAACAAGGCTGGGTTGAAACACGGCACCCCTTTGTGGACAACTGGGTTACAGTTCTTCTGCGCCCAGTATTACTGTCATGTTCTCTTTTTCTTCCTGGATGATTTAAGTAACAGAGAAATGCAGTGGTTGCCAACTCTTGAAACATTTCTGGCTGCAGTTCTTTCCTCTCTCAAAACCCAGGCTGTTGTCAAAACCTTAATTCATAGTGACTTATTAGCAACCCAGGCAAGTTGTAGAATAATCTGTTCTGAAGAAAGCAAGCTTCACTTGCAATCCATGGCGTTGCTTCTCAGAAAGGGCCTCGTTTTCTAGAGCTGGTGTCCATGGGAATTCAAAAGGTCTCCCCCAAGGTCGCCTCAGCCCTCCTGTCAGGTTCAGGGCAGAGGAAAAACTGTGCCCATTCTGTTCTTTTTTACTCTTTTTCTCTGCCTGTGAAACTGACTTGGACACATTCTTGGGAGCTGTGTCAGGACAAGTCCTGTAAATGATTCACACTAAAGTGACCTTTAAAGAGTAGGGAGGAAATCAGCTGGATTTCAGGAGCCCAGAGCTGTGCTGAAGCCAAGCACCCGGGAGCTCTGTGTCCCTTCCCTTTAAACTTGAACTCACCGTTAACCTCACTGGCCTTGGTCCTGGTCATGTGATCGGGTCATGATTTTAATCATCAAGCTGATGCTGGCCACATTTACAAATGCGCCTGTGTAATTTAAACCTTGGAGATGGTGATAGAATCAAACTTCCGAAAATGAGATGAACGGGCTACTTGAAGGGTTGGTGGAAGGAGTAGGAGCCGCCGTAAAGAGGGAAAGTCGTTCATTTAACTCATCACCATTTTCAAAATAGTTTATTTTTTTCTGTTCTGTATTTGTTTGTTGCATTGAATGCCACTGAAAGGAATCACATTAGTCCAGAATATAATGAATGTCACCTTAGCAACCAAGGAGTATAAAAATTTTGCTGAATGCTTATTGCATCATTGCTTTGAAAGTTGTTAGTGCCATTGATGATTTGAACAGAGAAGGGTTTTTTGGTTCCTTTTTAACAATGGTTTTAAAAATACTCTTTTTTTTTTTCCTATTCCCAGAAATAAAAATGACCCTCCTGACCATCCAATCCTTTCGTCTCTCTCCATTCTTTTCTGGTACCATCAGGGAACAGTGGTGAAAGGGTCTTTTTTAATTACTGTGATGAGGATTCCAAGAATCATTCTCATGTGCATTTATGACACCCTGAAAACGAAGGTAAGGCTGCACCTAATAGAGAAGAGCTGAGGACTGGGCAGCTGCAGAGGGTCCCAGGAGAGGACCCCTGACAGTGGCCTTTCAGACTCCCCCCTACCCTCACCCAGACCTTGTTCCCAGCCTCTGCCGTGCTGTGCCATGTGGTCTTGTGTGTTGGGTGGAGGGTGGGCAGGGAGAAGTTCTGGTTAGCTGGCTTTCCTTCTTATTTAAATGCTGAAATAAAAGGACTGAATTCTGAAGGTGAAATTTAAGCAAGGTTTTGTGGCTATTTATCATGCTTTTTTTTTTAAGTAAGAAAATACTTTCTAAGATAGGGATAATATTTCTTTCAGTTTTGTTTGTTTGTTTGCACCAGGATTGAACCCAGGGGTGCTTAACCACTAAGTCACATCCCCAGCCTTTGTTTATATTTTGTTTAGAGACAGGATCTTGCTGAGTTGCTTAGGGCTTCCTAAATTGCTGAGGCTGGGTTTGAACTCTCCATCCTTCTGCCTCAGCCTCCTGGTCTTTCAGTTTTAATGCTCAAATATTCCTCGCCTGTTTTGTTTCCAAGAGGGTGTCCTAGGAACTTCCTGGTATGCATGGGGAAGAAATGAGCGGGGACAAGGGAGTTAGAATGAGTGTGTGTGAGAGACAGGGTGTGTGTATGCAACTGTGTGCAAGTGTGTGTGAGTGTGTAGGTATGTGTGTGAGAGTATATGTATGAACACACACACACACACACACATACACACACACACAAACACACTTGAAAGTGAGAAATGGGCAAGCTGACCTACATCTCAGCTCAAAGGACAGAAAACTGTAGGGCTTTTGTGCTGGGGTCTCCTCCCTGGTTTTTATTTCCATGCACATTTGGGTATGAATGCCAGTGGAAACCAGAACACCAGGAAAACAGCTGTTCTCATGGTATTTCTGTCCTGCCAAACAAGGGAAGATTGGACTTCCCCCAACTTTTTGGTTCTCACACAATGCTAATCTCTCCCCACCCCCACCTCAGGGTTCCTGATTTGGCCAGAGTTTCACAAACCTGCCTGATCCCAACCCTTTGTGTATAGTTATGTGTCCTTAGTATATTGGAGTAGTTTTACACATGGGGTCATATTAAACTTTAGAATTATTTTTGTTTTGGTCTTTTAAACAGAAATCTGAGTTGTTGATACTTTTAAATCCATAATCAAGATTTAAGGTTAGTATATCACTTAGGAGCAATGGATTCAATTTCACATAAAATTGTCTGGCTTCCTTAATCTTGAGATGCATGCTAAGCAGCTGCCCACTGATTATATTTTCTTCTATTTCCATGAAAATCTTGCCTGGTGACTTAAAGAGCCATTTCCACATCCAGGACAAATCTATTCTGGCTCCTGCATTTTGAAATTGTTCCTTCAATCTTAGGAAACTTGGCAAAGGATTTCTTGAGGGACAGAACAGCTTTTTATTTTAACTATATTGTATTTCTATGTATATTTACATAGAAATATGTATTTATATCTTTTATGAATACATATATTTACTTTTATATACATTAGTAATAGATAATCAAACAAGACATCCTAAACTCTCTGGGGAAGCCACTTTCCATAAATCTAAAAGAGAAATCAGTAGAAGACCCATGGTCTGTCTCACCAAGGTCTGAAAAGTTTTTATCACTCCTCAGATCCCATAAGGACCAAGAGGTCAAACTCCTTTTTAATGAAGTCGCTGTTGGAGAAAGATGTCCTTTCTCAGGTTAAAAAAAGAAAAAAGTGAAAAAGCAGTAGTCTTATAGCCCAGTACAGTCTACAGTTCAAACATTTCACACAGCTACCGGTGATCTTTTCTACTTAAAGAGCCTCATTCACAACGGCTGCCAGGCCCAAAAGTATCCAGATCAAGTTTCATCCAATTGAATTAACACTGGGACAAGAAAATGTCCATATAAGGCTGAGTTATTCCTGGGGTCTTCATAGTAGGCTATTTCAGGATTGTGAGCAGGGATTGTTTTACTCTGGGCCGTGGGTTGGTCACCCCTCCCCCAGGCAGCTCATTCAATTATTCACTCTTGAGTTATGCACAAATTCAAGTTGTATTTCGAAAGACTGATTTATACATTGAAATTTAGTCCCCAAAGTCTCAGGATAGGATTCATTTTCCCTAAGGTTAAGCTTGATTCTTTCTTTACGTGGGCCCACAACTAGTATCTGCAAGTGTACTGTTTGCTTGCTTGCTTGCATTTCTTTTCTTTTTATTTATCTATTTATTTCTTTTTCTGTCTCTGGGATGTGAAATTTTCAAGAACATAAACTTTGGGTTCAAAAGGCAAAATGCACCATTTGAGACACTTAGGGGCAGATGGAGAGGGAGGAGAGAATTTTTTTACTGGAACCAAAAGGCTCCCTTTTCCCTTGCTATTGAATATGGACTAACCATTTCCCTTTCTGTTGAGGTTATAAGCCCAGGAGAGAATCTGAGTTCTTCCCGTTAATAGTAATCAGAAGTATGCACAAAACAGAATTTCTCCCATCTTCAGTGAGGACTGCTCTGGCTTTTCCCTGGGTACAGAAGTCCATAGGGGAAGCAAGCATACCTCTCCAAAGCTGCCTGCTTACCTTCTATCTTTTGTTTTCCATTTCTCCTGTGGTCTGGACTGATCCCAGCAGCACGGCAAATGGTCAAGGGGCACATTCAGATGCTGCTACTGCTGTTTCTTGTGTCTTGACAGATACCTGCGCCATGTCAACCAGGTATGTGCCCTACCCTGTACCCCAGGAAAACACAGAGGACTTGGAAGTTAGTCTCCATCATTTAGGTCAGGGATTGGCAAATTGTTCCATAAAAGATCAGATTGTGGGCGGAGTGTGGTGGTGCATGCCTGTAATCCCAATGGCTTCAGAGGCTGAGACAGGAGAATTGCAAGTTCAAAGCCAGTCTCAGCAACAGTGAGGCACTAAGCAACTAAGTGAGACCCTGTCTCTAATAAAAATGCAAAATTGGGCTGGGGATGTGGCTCAGTGGTTGAGTGTCCCTGAGTTCAATCCCCCGGTAACAAAAAGAAAAAGACCAGATTGTGTAAATATTGTAGACTTTGGGGCCATATAGTCTCTGTGGAAACCACTTAACTCTGCCAGTGCAGCAGGAGAAGCCATTGACAAAGGTTGAATGAACGAGTATGGCTGTGTTCCAAAGAAACTTTTTGGTGGATGCTGAAATTTGAATTTCATGGGACTTTCACATGTCAAGAGAGCTTCTTCTTTTTATCTATTTTTTCCCAACCATTTTAAAATTGTAGGAATCTTTGTTAGCTCCAGCCAGAGGAAAGCAGGTTGTATGATAGACTGGCCACCGAGTTGTAGTTTGCAGACCCCTGCCATGGAACTTTAGGCATAAAAGGCATTCTTCAAATTCTAAAAGAAATGTGTTTCTCTTTTCCAAAATAAAAAGGAAAGGAAGTCTTTAGAACCCCAGACTAGTGAATACATTATCAACTAAGAGCTAAAGTTCAGGGTCTTCTTTAAGAATTATAATTTTCCTGAGCTAGGAAAAGAACTGCCTCCCTAATTTTTATATATTTTGCCAGGCTTTCCCTTTCAAGCTATAAATAGTCCTTTAAATAATAAAAATGATATCCTGCAATTGTTTGAACTTTAAATTATTTTCTCTTCTAAATCTTCCAAATTGGTGAAAATTTAAATATATGTTTTGTTTTCCTGTAGATCGTTTGGCAAAGTTTAATGGCCCTTGTCAAATTTACACAAAGCGGTATTTTTGTAAGAGAGCAGGCTGCTTTAAAATTTAAATGTTCATGCAAATCTCACTTCGAGATTATAATAATAGTACTTCTTATTATTACCCATCTTCCTAATAAGTATACCCTCAGAAGTAAAGGGGCTAATTAGACCATCCATGTTTATGTCTTAAGTAGTGTTTAAAATATCTTTCATTATTCAGGGAAAGTGTAGACTTCAGTACTATAATAGAACTTACAAGGAAGCTCTATTCTTAAGGCTTTTCTTAAGAATCTTGGAGTACCCTTTACAGTGTGTTTAGTTTTCATTTGCATTGCCACAAGCCCAGCACATATAAAGCACAATAAAATCCCATATCACCTTTGAAAATAGTGGATCCAGAAGCAAGTCAAGCCAAACCTCGGGAATACACTTGTCATGGGGGTAAGATGCCACGCCTCTCTTCCCAGAGCTGTGTGTGTGGATCTGGACACCAACTTACTCCATGAAGACTTTTGAGATGCATTACAAAAATATATGAACAATGGCAAGAATTTTTTTTGCACAAAAAGTCAAGACTAAGAAACATATAGGGAGACTAGAAAGACAAAAACTATGACTATAAACCCAAATATGTTGGCCATAGGGTCCTCCTGGGCTCCAAGCTAGAGTTGCCATCCCTCTTCACCGCTTTATGAAATTCAGGTTCTTTCTGCATCCCTCATTCACTCCTGGTTTCCAGCCTGCTCCACAAAAGCCTAAAGGTAGATGTTGCTGACATGGAGAGGTCAAGAGGGCAGAGAAGCAGGTGAGGAGGAGGAAAGGTGGCCTAGCTCCATGCCACCCACCCTGCCTGGACTTTCAGCCAGAGAGCTCCACTCATGTGGGTGAGGTGGGGCGTCTCCTGAAGCTTTCGTTTGAAGATAGGATTCTGCCACTAAACATATTTGAAAATAACTATCCCATACCAGCATTACACTTGTTCCCTCTTCCCTGTTATCCTGAAGGACATGTTTCCTGCCTTCTGAAATTTCACCTCTTTATATGAATTCAGGACCTTTTCCCTTGGGGGTTCAGGGTGTTTATAGTAAATCGTGTTAATATTAACTCCACTCTAATTACCATGGTAGAGGGGGTGAAACCTTGTAACAGACATAGGGTGAGAGTGATCTCGAATCACAGAAAGGCTAAGCTAGTCTTGACCCGGCTCTTATAGTGAATCAGTGGTGCAAGCAAGGATAGGTCTTTGGGATTCCAATCACGGTGGCTGAACACCAGGCTGTGACCTACACCACCTGTCACCGTATCCTTACATGGGGGTGATGTGGTACAACTGACATGAACACTTCAAGGACTCCCGAGGTTTAGGAGATTGAGGAAGAAGAAGAAGAAGAATGAAAAAGACAAAAGAACTGATGAGAATGTTGGCGGGGGTGGGGGTGGGGGTCACCTCTGATCTAAAATGACCACCAGAAAGCAGAATGAAGTAAAAATGTTTAAGGAGAAATATGGTAATAATGAAATGGTGACCAGAGCTATCGTAGGTCTCATCTGGAAACAAACAAAGCAAAGTGAGCTGAGAGAGAATAAATGAATTCAGATTAGGCTTTTAAGAAATGTCCCGGTGTTGGAATGAGTGGCTAGGGGAGGCTTTGGCATCTGTGTCTGGAAGTCAGATTTTGAAGGGCCGAGGGCCTACTTTATTTTCTTTGTTTTATGGAAGGGAAGCTGGGAAAAGCTACAAAGGGGTGAGATGCATTTGTCACCCTTGGCACCCAGATGTTCTTCTCTCTTTAACATCAAGGAGCTGGCTGTGTCTCGCCAACGCTTTTGAAAAGCCTCATCCATCTTCACTGTGCCCTGTGAGGGGAACAGGTGACAGTTGTCACATTTTGTGGACACCCAGCCTAAGACGGCACAGTAATTCACTTGCAGAGTGCAGAATAAAACCTCAAACCTCATCATTTCCAATCTACTTCTCTCTGCATTATAAATACCAAACATGGGTATAAATTTTTTAAATTGTGTCACCTCATGTGTTCATTTCTATAACAACCATTTGCTTATTTACACTGGATGCGACCAACTGAACCTGGCATTGTAAGTGGGGGCGATGAGGATTCAGAGTCAGTATCAAGCATAAGCTAGGCCTTCGTGTAGTTGATAGGCTATTTGGGGGCATAGATGGCGGAGAGAGGGGTACAGTAAGGGGTATATGCATGAGACACTTATGTAAGTGGTACAAAAAAATGCAGGTTAAGTGCTGGAATGAGGGCTGTAGAAGTTTAGAAAAGGAGAATCTTGGTAGTTGAAGGTCTTTTAATGCAATAATTAGGGTAATTCATAGAAGAGATCGGACCCCAGTGTGGAGCACTCACCGGAGATCAGCAGCTCATAAATCCCAATGATAGCTGTGAGAAGTTGGCACTTGTTATACTGCCAGTTGTAGCCTAAGCACTTTTCCTACATTATATGGATAGCATCTCCGGTTCACAGATAAGGAAACTGAGGCTTAGAGAAAGCACACGGTGACCGAACTAGAAGTTGAATCCAAGCCTGTTTTGCCTCCAGGACCAAACTTTTAACCACAAAGTGTTTTTTCACCAACCAGAGGACTCCGGACCACCATCCAGGTCTGTTCTCTGCAGCCAGCACCTTTCCAAGCTAGGACCAGACAAGCTAGTTTGCTGACAGAGCAAGTCTTGTTAGTGGCTGGCTGGTGGAGGACCGGAAAGGCGTAGGGCTGTCAAGGGCAGTGAACTCTGAATCATGCAATTGTAGAGGAGGAAAGCCATGTCAGGTGGGGTGACCCCACCTTCACTTCTCAGGAAAGCCAGTGGTCCAAGCCTCTGGCAGTGTGGGCTAACTCATTTCAGAGATTTACAGACAAGGAGCCCCTGTGTAGCCTCTCTGGTCCCTCCCAGCACTTTGGTGGGTCCTGTCTGAGAAGTCCCCTGTGGGACTATGCAGGCTAACCACTCAACAAGAAGAGCACACCTCTTAGTGTTTCATAAAGTGCCCACCTGCAGTCCCTTGTGGAAGTTCTTCCCCAAGTACACACAGGCATCTGTCCCAGCTCTGATGTGCGTCAGTGTTCCTCCAAGTGTGAAACCCACTGGTGGGCACGGCACTCTTCCCAATGGTTCCAAACTGATTTGAGCACTTCAGGAAAGCGCTTTCTCAATTTTTATAGGCAAATAGCAGAATTCTGTAGATTTTCATGTTTTGCTATTTACCAATAAGTAAACTAAAGAGTGTTTTTTTAAAAAACTTATTAAAATAAGTTTGATAAACTTATTTGATAAACCCAAATTGGTATTTCATGAGAACTCATATTCATTATTCTGTTAAGATATAACATTGCTGCCAAGGTGAGGCCTCCCTGCGAAGTTTGTGAACGTGCTCGGGCAGAGAATTGGGATTTTGCACATTTCAGGTAGAACGCCTTGCTACAACCAGTGTTGCCTTGAGTTGGCTGTGCTGTTCTATTGCAGTCATTCCTGGTGTAATGAACATTACACTTCTATTGATTACTTGGTTCTTATTTATTCATTGTATTTTTGTCACCTTAAGCATTGCTTTCCTTTTTGATCCTTTTTCCTTCTTCCAGCAGAAGTGGGAATAGGTAGAAAGTGAACTGTGGGTTGATGTCAAAAATATTTGAGATATCCAGGTGTAGTGGCACATGCCTATAATCACAGCTGCTCAGGAGGTTGAGGCAGGAGGATCCCAAGTTCTAGACCAGCCTCAGCAATTAGAGACACCCTTAGCAAGTTAGTAAGACCCTCTCTCAAAATAAAAAATAAAAAGGACTGGGGATGGATGTGAAACCCTGGGTTCAATCCCCAGTTAAAAAAAAAAAAAGTTTAAGAACCACCATTTCTGTCCAGTCTCCTGGGAGATGCTCCCAGAGGAAGATGACCCCTTAGTCAAGTGTAGCAGCAGTTTGCCTCTCTGCCTCTTCCTTTGTGTAACTTGGGTGAGTCACTCAACTTTACTGAGCTCCTGAAAATTTAAAGGGTAGAATCAAATAATCCCTAATGCCCTTTTGCAGCTTTCTGCCCTGTGTGGGGGTACTTAGCCCAGGGCTGGGCCATGTGGGTATCACCTGCTCCCCTGTGTGGGATCAAGAAAAGGGGAAGACAGAAGAGACATTTCTTTTCCTGTTGTGTTCCAAAATGACAGGGTCCCTTTTTTCATGTTGAACTTCTTATCCATGGCAAGGCCTTACCCTAGAATCACAGAGATCATTGATGCTTTATCATGTCATGATCCCAGAGCCTGTGAATGTGACTGGATGAAGGGAAGCCATCTATCTGTACCCACTTAGGAGATTCTGCCAGTAGTACGGCTCGGTGGTGGTAAATAAATAACTGGTAGTAAGATTCAGGTAAAATGCCAATCACCTCCGTTATTCTCAGCAGAGGGAGAGTACCATAACAGCCAGCGCCTTTTATATCCATTTCTCTGTGGGCCTGATAAACTGGTGCTACATCTCCTTGAGGAGGAGGGAAGAGGGTGAATCAGATGTACCTTGGTACAGGCTGTGAAGCGTGTGGCCTACTTTCCTTTGGCCCCCATTACATACAAGCTACTGAGCCAGTGCCCTGATTGTCGCCTCTTGGTGTTTGCTCAGAATTGCTGGTGGCTTCCTGTCTTCCTGATGAACAAATATACTGGCAAAAAAAGTCCCAGAAAGTCTCGTGGAGTGGAACGCAGAGAAAAACTTGCTGCTTCTGGGGAAATACACGCATCTCTCCCTCCCTGCCTCAGAGTCCCCCTCCACCTGCCCCCTCCACCAATACTTTTTCCAGTGGACATAATGTCAGTCTGTCTTCTAAGCCTTTGTGGTAGACTTGACCTTGTACAATCTCAGAGCCTTCTCTTCCCCTCATCCCTACTGTTAGCTCTATTTCAATGACTCCCTTTCTCTCGGACCATCAATAGCAGCAGCACCCAGTGACTTTTCCATGTCAGGTTTTGCTTCATCCCCAGCCAGTGGGCACATCTCCAGTTTCTCTTCTCTCCCTGCCCTCAGAGTAGCATGTCCATCTCAGGGGAAAAAATAAAAAGTGAATAGTGTGAACTTTCTCTAACTAGATTATAAAAATAATGTGAAAGTTCTTAAGAAGAGAGTTCTTCCAGAATTGGCAGTGCCATAAGAGGTGATCTTGTTGTACAGTATGCTATCAGTCATTTTTTTTATTCTTCCTATGACAGAGTTGGTCCTGAATCCTGCCTCTCCCACCAGCTGGTTTAAAGCTATTCTGGGGCAGCCAGCTGATGGTGAGAGCCCTAAAGAGATGCATCATGTGTGCGTGTTTTAGAAAGAAGCTCACATTTGTGTCAATACGATAGTTTGCATTAAGGCTCATTTATAGACAAAGGTAATCCCATTACCCAGCTGTTTCATGGCAAATGCTCCTACTATCCTGGCTTTAAATAGAAAGGAATTAAGGCACCTCTTTGTCAGAGGCCCCAGACTGTCTGAGAGAAAACAAACTGAGTCCTCATGTTTCCTGATGCATGGCTCCAAAGCTGGGGGTATGACCAGGTCTTTGTGTGGCTTTCTTGGGAGAGAAGTCTTGAGAGCCTAGCTCCCACCTGCTGTGGGTATGTTGCAAGGGCCGTGGCTCAGGAGGGTGGAGCCCTAAAGCCTTCTTCCCAAAGTGAGCCTCAGCCCCCTCTTCTCTTTGG
This sequence comes from Marmota monax, assembly GCF_021218885.2. Lineage (NCBI taxonomy): Eukaryota > Metazoa > Chordata > Mammalia > Rodentia > Sciuridae > Marmota > Marmota monax. The sequence continues at coordinate 5,405,324 of NW_026692116.1, forward strand.
GGTAGGGCCCAGTGAGCAGCTGCCATCTTAGACTAGACTCTAAAGCATTTCCTGACTTGAATACCTTCCGGGAAAAGCAATTAATGATTGTTCAATGAATGATTGCATCACTATAAGCAAGAGAGGGAAAGTTATAAAAAGCACTGGGACCATTAGGTCACTCTCTAGGGAGGCAACTGAGTGTTCACCATGAATTGCTTTGACTTCTTCAAAGTGTGTGGCTCCCCAAGACAGGCGTACCTGCCATTTATCAGGCACTTTCTATATGCCAGGTGCTGTTCTACTTTATATGTATTAACTACTCATATACTCACAAATCACCCTGGGAGGGATGTACTATTATTATGTTTTCTTTTTAAATAGATGATAACACTAAGATTCCAAAAGGTGAAGTAGTAATCTGCTCAAAGTGAGAGGGAAGAAGAGCAGCAGAGCTGACTGCTGAGGTTTTTGAGGAGCCTGTAAGGCCTCCTTCTTCTTTCTCCAAGTTTGGAACAATTGAGAGGCAAAGTGTCAAGCAAATGAAGATTTAAAATATCAGCTTGAATACCAAATTGGCTGGTTGTACAGTGCACCACAGGATCAGCTGTAGGCGAGTAGCTTGTCAATGTTTCAGCCTTAAGTTAGAAGGACTGAGTCCTTCTCTCCCAGGCCTGACCAACAAGGCAGAAGCTGGGTCTAAGAAGGAACAGTCTTCATGACAGGTGGATCCCGAAAGAGTGAGGAAGGGATGAGCTGTCTTGGTCACCTAAAAGCCCACCTCCCCGGAACTCTTTCACTCCTGGGCAAACCAGGACCATAGGAATGGCCATGGAAGAGTCATGTCATTTATCCATATTCTGCAAATACCAAACAGCCCTGGAGCCATGGTTGGGACACGGACTTCTGTTCTTAGTTCTCCTAAGCCCAGGAAAGTCTCATTTTCTATTCTGCAGGTAGAGGAAGACCTGCCTGCATTCTTACCCCTTGTTCCCAAACATTCTGCTCATACTGGGAATCCCTTACCTTCACCTTTCTTTCTCTGCTCCTCCCTCCAAACTCACCCAGTCCCTTAAGTCTGCCTCTTCCAAACAAGAGAGGTATTACCACAGAAGGTCTCTTGCCTTGGAAATACAAAGTCAGGGAGATCGAGGTTACTCTCACACCACTATTCAAGCCTAGGTTTCTCACCCGTCCACCAGGACCCTCCTTCCACAGACTTGGAACTCAGAACCCCAGAACTCTGTAGAGGTCAGGGACACCCTCCCCTCCTTGTAGCAGAGTCTGTGGTATGGAGAGCCTCACCTGGGGCTGCACGGTGGGCAGTGCTCTTTCTGATTCACCTCTTCTTTATCCTGTGTCTGCTCTTCCCCCGCCTTCCCCACTTCACTGAGAAGCCTTTGCTGACCAGTCGGCCACATTACACAGTGTCTTCTGCAGAACTAAATGTAGATCTCCCCTATCCCTTGAGCAACATGGAAGACAGGTACTTGAGAGACAGAAGGGTGAGGGGCTTTGGGTCCTAGGAAGGTCAGGGTCTTACCTTTTATTAATGGTACAAACTCCCAGCTTCCTGTGCCTTGCCTCCCCTATTCTCCTCACATTTAGCCCTTCCTTTCTTTCAGGAGACAGTTACCCACATCTGTGAGAGTTCCCTCTCCTTCATTCCTTCCCCCTCTTTGAATCGGGATTCATACGCCCTTTTCCCAGCAGTGTGATACAGTGGGAGGGATGCAGACTTTGAGGCAGACAGGTCTGGGTCTGAATCATACTCCTTTATTCAGGGACCTGGGATAGGATTCTTCACCTGTTTCAGCCTCTATTTCCCCACTTACAAGGCAAAATTCTTAACACCTACCTCACAGGCAGTTGAGAGGGTTAAATAAGCTAGTACATGTAACTATTAAGGCTTGGTGTCTGACTCTTAGTACATACTCCAAAAATAGTTTCTTGGAGTGGGGGAGGTTTTAGCCATCCTTGCTTTTTGATTCATCAAATACTGGAAGTCTCTGTGCCAGACACCTTTGTATCTGTTTCCCAGGATTATGATAAATAAATAGAGAATTTTTGGAAAGCTCTTAGTTTTGTGCTTGGCATGTAGAAGTACTAGTTGAGTAAATGAAAGTTATTCTTATCAACCCACTACCCAGTGTGTGAACTCCCGGTGAGATGCTGTGGCGCTTGGAATCACGCTTGTTGGCAAGGCTGTGCATCAAACCTGCTCAGTCAGGGCTCCGTCACGTCCACCAGGAACTCTTCCAAATACGCCCTTCTCTTCTCCACCCTACCCCCAGTCAGAGCCACTACACTCGTCACTTGTTGGGTAGAGCTGAACTGCTGAGAGCACCACTTCTGCCCCTGCAGTCAAGAAAAATGCCCAACTTTCCCCCAACGTGAAGGGCAACGAGGGAAGGGCCGGCCCTCAAGTGCAAACCTGTGAGCAGGAGACAGAAAATGACTGAAGATTGGAGAAAACAAAGATTATAGATTGGTTTCCCCCGCAGCCCTCAGTCCTCAGGTGGTGACCTCTGACCCTCCTCTCTTTTGCATCTGGCCCTCATTTTCTTCTCTTCACTCCCATCTTCAGCCATCAAAAGTAGTTATGTCACTGTTCGGCAAGGGCAAATGGGACACTTTCCAACAACACTGATTGATCCAAGGAACTGCCCTTTTTTTTTTTTTTTTAATCATGAGATTCCCTTCACACACCTGAGCTTCACATAGCAGGCACAATGCAACCCCTTTATGTTCTTTGTAGCTTCCCATGGTGACCTGTTCTAGGTACGCTGAGAATATGCTGAGGGAGACGGCGCATGTTTTTAACTTTGATTCCACCTTTGGAACCAGCAAAACCCAGTTTCCTCATAAATAAGGAAGGAGGTGACACATGTAAACACTGCTGTGACAGTGTTTGGGTGTGAGGACCTGGCAGCCACAGACTGAAGTTCTCCACAGTTCTTCCTTTCTGAAGGTTTGCATCTGCAGTGGGTGCAGGGTGTACCTGTAAAGCTCAGGCCCTGCTGGGCTGCCATCGGTGACCACAGCCAGGGTGAGGGATGTACGAGGAAACATTCACAATCTAACTTATCAACATTACCTCATATGCTTGGGAAAGGCAAAGATTATAGATTGGTTTCAACATTTCCCAAATTCATTTAGTGTGGGAAATGAAATTAAATCACCAAGTAGCTCTGACTCCAAATCTAATTTTCGTCAGGAGGGACAGCAGGTTTCTCCAAGGCATTTCTGTCTGTCTCTTCTTTTTGTCTTCCGGAGCTGGGTTGTTGTCAGAGGGCTCCCACTCCCCACCCCTGAAGCCCACAACCCCCCTCCCTTCCATGCCTTCTAAGCAAGGCCCTGGCCGTGGATACATTCCTCAGCTGTCATTCTCCAGGTGTCTTTGTCTTAGATATTGAGACTTGTTGAGAGAAGGAAGTGACTGTTGGCTAGAAACTAAAGAATTCATTCCTGAAAAGAAATAGCTAAGAAAGAAAGGAGATGTGTCATTGTGGTTAGGGAATAAAAGCCAGTTCAATGTAGCAGTCACTAATTCCTGTTCTGTTGTGAACTGGAATGTAATGATGCTCCCGGCTGCCACCAACTAAGTCCCATCTTGGAATGGCTTCCACATGGATGTGAATCTCAGCCACAAATGCAGATGTGGAAGAAACACTGTATCATGTCTCTCCACTGGATTTCTGACTTCAAGCTCCGTTCCACTGGATTGGCAAGAAATTTAATCTGTTATTTTTGGACTATTCCCCCATAGAGTTATACAAGGTTTCAGGTATCCCCAGACATTAATCGACACAGATCACCTTTGAGACATCCATCTTCCCATCGTCATGGTTCTTCAAACCCTGATTGGCAAAATGGGAATCTTTCACAAGGCCACCTACAGTCCTATCTGCCTGGATGTGCTAGTAGTAGGTGACCAACTGTCTTGGTCACCTAAAAGCCCACATCCCTGGAACCCTTTCACTCCTGGGCAAACCAGGATCTTAGGAATGGCCATGGAAGAGTCATGCCACTTATTCATACTCTGCAAATACCAAACAGCCTTGGAGACATGGTTGGGACAACGACCTCTGTTCTTAGTTCTCCCAAGCCCAGGAAAGTCTCATTTTCTCTTCTAGGGGTAGAGGAAGACCTGCATTTCTTACCCCTTGTTCCAAAACATTCTGCTCATACTGGGAATCCCTTTCCTTCACCTTTTCCACTGTGGCTAATGGCTCAAAGAGCTTAAAAGTTTGGATAACAAAAGCCAGTAAGAGTTGTAGACTGGGTATCTTCTTTCCCTGTAACCTCACACCTGGGAATGAGCACAGAGCCTGAGTTCTGCTTGAATGGGGAGTGGAAAGAGGAGAAAAAGAAGAAAATACATGAGGCTGGAGAAGCAGAAGTCAAGAGAACATCACACAGGTATCAGGGACAGCTGGACAGCCTTCCATTTGGAGTCTCATCTCTACAGACTTTGAGAACAAGGGACCTAAAAAGTCAGAGAGGAAGTGATGTAGATAAATTTGGTTTAATTAGCTTTTGTAGGTGGGGCTAGAAAGTTCCTAAAAGTTTTGTCAGTTGGTGGCAGGCTTTGGCAATTCTCCAAGTGGTTTCTTCTCCTCCTGTCGCCTTTTATGGAATGCCTCAGTTGGTACTGGGTGGGGTAAAGAGGGCAGGTGCTAGCCTGCATTCCTCCAGCAGCTGAGACTCCCTGACTTCATCAGGACGCACTCCATGTGGGTGGAGAGGGCTCTCTGGGCTTATTTGCCTTGTCCATATCTCGCCTCCATCAAGGCAACAAAGAAACTTGGAGAGGTCCAAAGGAAGGAGAGGCTGCTGATCTCACCTAGTGCCTGTCCGCACCGTTCAGCCTGGAACTTTACTAAGGGAGCCCTTCCCTGCATGTCTGGGGATTGAAGGGCACACGCTGCCTACATGGCTCTTAGCATCTGCCAAGAGTAGCAGGGAGGTCATAAAGAAAAAGGAAACACTAGTAAAAACGGTTGCCCTACTAGGTGCATTGACATACGCCTGGAATCCAGAGACTCGGGAGGCTAGGATAGGAGGAGGACAGCAAGTTCAAGGTTAGACTCAGCAATTTAGAGAGAACTATCTCAAAATAAAAAAGGGCTGGGGATGTATCAAGTGGTAGAGCACTTGCCTAGCATGTGCGAGGTCCCCGGTTCAATCCCCGGTACTGCAAAAGTTAAAAAAACAGCTGAGCTTTCTTATTGAAGCTGCTCTAACCACACTTAAAACTACAAGAAACATTGATTTCTAAGCAGAAATGCCAGTGGAGAGAGGAGGCTAAATTGAAAAGGCCAGTTGTCAGTCTTCTAAGCTTCAAAAAGAGAACTATCACACCACAAAGTTATACTAAATAATATGTATGGTTCTGGCATAAACATAGATATAGCTATGTCACATCTATGTATATAGATCTTATGGATATATAGAGCCCAGAAATAAACCCCTGCTATATATAGCCAAAGAGAACAAGACCACAGTGAGGAAATGACAGTCTCTTCAATAAATAACCTTTGGAAAACTAGATATTCACATGCAAAAAATTGAGGTGGACCCTTACCTTACACCAGATGGAAAAAAATTAACTCACAATGGATTTAAGACCTGAAAGTGAGACGTAAAACTATAAAACTCCTTTTTTAAAAAATAAGGAAAAGTATCCTAACATTGGATTTGGCAGTGATTTCTTGGATATAACACCAAAAGCTTAGGCAACAAAAGAAAATATAGACAAATGTAACAAAAGTTACAACAAAATTAAAAACTTCGGCACACCCAAAGGAATCCTTCACAGAGTGATCCACAGAGTGAAAAGTCAGCCTATGGTTTGGGAGAAAATAATCATAAATCAAAGATGATAAATGGTTAATGTCAGAATATAGAAGAAACAACAAGAAGAAGATCCAATTTTTAAAATGGGCAAAGGACTTGAAGAGACTTTTGTCCAGAGAACTTACACAGATGTGCGGCTGGGGATGTGGCTCAAGCGGTAGCGCGCTCTCCTGGCATGCGTGTGGCCTGGGTTCAATCCTCAGCACCACATACAAACAAAGATGTTGTGTCCGCCGAAAACTAAAAAATAAATATTAAAAAAAAAACTTACACAGATGACCCATGAGCACATAAATGATATTCAATGTTGCTAATCATTAGTGACATAAATCAAAACTACAAGATACCACCTCATACCCATCAAGATGGCCACTGTCCAAAGACCAGGAAATGGCAAGAGTTGGTAAGAATGTGAAGTTGGAGCCCTCATGCACTGTTGGTGGGAATGTAAATGGTGTAGTCATTCTGGAACATAGTTCAGAGTTTCCTCAAAAAATTAAAAATAGAAGCAGGAAGGGAGGGGAGATGGAAATAGGAAAGACGATAGAATGAATCAGATATAACTTTCCTGTGCTCATATATGAATACATGACCAGTGAAACTCCACATCGTGCATAAAACCACAAGAATGGGAAGTTATTATACTCCATGTCTGTATGATATGTCAAAATACATTCAAACTGTCATGTGTATCTAGAAAGAACCAATAAAAAATGAAAAAAAACAGAACTACCATATGATCTGATCTAGCAATTCTGCCTCTGGGTATAGGTCCACAAGAACTCAGAGCAGGTCTCAAAGAGATACTCGTGCAGCCATGTTCATCATGGCATTATCCACAATAACCAAGAAGTGGAAGCAACTCCCATCAACAGATGAATGGACAAAGAAAGTGCGGTGTATGCATATGGTGGAATATTATGCAACTTTTAAAAAGAAGTAAATCTTACTAGGGCATGGATGAACCTTGATGATATTATGCTAAATTAATAAGCCAGTTGCCAAAGAACAACTACTATATGATTCCTCTCTTACAAAGTGTCTAAAGTGGTCAAAAATACAGAAACAGAAAGTAGAAAAGCAGTTGCCCCAGGCTGGGGCAATTAGTGTTTCATGGGTATAGACTCTCAGGGCTGCAAAATGAAAAGTTTCTAGAGATCTGTTACCCAATGCGAATATCCAACTGAGCCTCTATACTTAAAAATGGTTAAGACAATGAATTTAATATTATATTTTTACCACAATAAAAAGAAAAAAAAGATGTGTTATTATGGGAAATATCTTTTAAGCAAATCCATTTTTTCTAATGAGAGACTTTCACTATAAGACAGACTAAGCTGTGGTTCAGAGCAGTAGGTATTCCCAGCAACTAGTGTAACCTTTTGATTTCATGATGCTTTGGATCTGGAGTGTCCCACAAAGGTTTGTTTCAGATCTTTGCTGTCTTGGTCACCAATGCAGCAGTGTTCAGAAGTGGAGCTTTAGAGAAGTGACTGGATTGTGAGAGCTATAACTTCATCAGTGGATTAATCCATTGGTTGATTCATAGCTGAATGGACTACTGGGAAAACTGGGAGGCAGGACCTGGTTGATTAGAGTGGCCCTTGATGTGTGCCCTTGGGGCCTATATATTGTCCCCATCCCTTCCTCTCTCTCTCTCTCTCTCTCTCTCTCTCTCTCTCTCTGATCCCTGGCCTCCATGAGGGGAGCAGTTTTGCTCCCCAGTGACCTCCCTGTCATAAAGTTCTTCTCATGCCAAAGCAATAAAACCAGCCAACCATAGACTGAAACCATGAGCCAAAATAAATCTTTCCTTCCTTAAGTTGATGTTCTCGAGTATTTTGTCACAGCAATGCAAAGCTAACAGATTTATTGCCAGATTCTCTTAGGCCCTTCTCATGTGACCTAAGAGGTCAGCTTTTGTTTCGCCAACTCCAAGGTCACCAACAGTGTGACAGACACCTGACTTAAAATTAATTCCCAAGATCATGAAATCCATGAAAAATGTGAATATTCCCATTCGCGCTCTTCATCTCCCTCTTATCTATTCCACAGTTCTGAGCTTCCAACCAGAGATGTTTGACATTCTCTTAACCAAAGAACCAATCATCTAAAGTCTTAAATACCGTGGCCATGTGTAGAGGTTTTACAATAGGATACGTGGTACATATTTTGCACATGCTGTCTGAAGTTATCCTCTCAAGGACTCTGTATTAGGTAGATGTTACCCCTTGGTACAAATGAGGAAATAGACCCAGAGGCTGAAGAGCTTATCTAAGATGATAGCATTACTATGTGGTAATCTATGTGACCCCCAAAGCCATGGCCTTATAGCTTCATTGTGCTGCCTGGAATTCCTTGTCAAGGATAAGGGTCAGGAGGAGGAGAAGACCAGTGGTCTTCGATCTACGTGTCTTCCTAATAAAGCCTGAAGTCAGTAACTGTATAAGCACTCCTCATGCCCTGCAACTCCCATTTCACGGGTCCACAGTTTACTTTTGCCTTACAAAACACCAGGCCTCCCTTTTGGCTTGCTCATTTCCTCTACTGATTATGCACAGGTCAAACGAGATTAGTGGGTGTGAGAGTACTCTGTAACTGGGAGAGAGCTTATTGGACACAGTCAGCACTTCTATGTGGTCCTGTATCCTGGGCCTGCAGGGCATTTGGAATTGTTTTGTTCTGCTGGTCTGTCCATTCCTCCTCCTTTCTGCCTGTGTATATTTACAGAGGAATGTTGGGATGAGGTCCAGGTTGATGTTAGTAATGGTCATTTCCTGGTGGTGGTAGTGGGGTATCGAAGTGATTTTCTTGCTTTCTTCTTTTTCTCCATCTGGGTTCCTCGATTTTTGATGATGAGCATGGAAATAATAGAGCCATTCTTAAAATTAAGCAAAACACACACACACACACACACACACACACACACACCAGGGCTTGAACCCAGGGGCACTTAAACACTGAGCCACATCCTTAGCCCTTTTTATTTTTTGAGACAGGATCTCACCAAGTTGCTTAGGGCCTCACTAAGTTGCTGAGGCTGGCTTGCAATCCTCCCAAGTCGCTGGGATTACAGGCCTGAGCCACTGCACCTGGCTAAAATACAAATGAAATTTAAAAAGAGCAAACTAGGCAGCACTGCCTTACCTCTGGCTTTGCAAGCAGCAGTGGCTCTCAGTTCAGAGAGCTCCTCCTTCCACCTACCTCCACCCTGGCCCAACCCTTGAGGGGACTGGCAGGTTTCCCAATCACCATCTTGTTGGACATTGGTTTGCAACCTTGGGTCCAGTGAATTCCTGAAGGGATATGAAGGGTGGACGCCAGGCCCTGGAAGGCCCAGAAGCTTTTGTGCTCTGCCCGCCCCTCTGCATGTGTTTGTGATAAAAACAGCTCAGGATGAAACTGCTTTGGGGTGGTTCCTGCAAGTTTTACTAAAGGGCCACAGAGGACCCTGGATGTACAGGGATATAGCCGGACTCAGATTTCACTGCATTTCTTTCATTTCTGAGGAAAGTATGAATATCACCAGTGTGTAATTTGTTCATCATCCTGTTTCTCAGTTGGTTTTAATAGATCTTGTTTTATTTTGAGTTAATAAATATTAGAACTCTGTTGGGAAGCCATCCGAGAAATAAAGCTGAGTATTCACGGCACATGGTTTTGGCAAGTACTTTCTCTCCTCGGAGGAAGGGAACTCTGTTTAACTTTTCAAAGTCAACAGAAACTCAGGTTCACAGTTCTGCCACCAAAAGAAGAAACCACTTCAGCTCAGGGGGAGGACTGCGGCTGCGCTCAGCTGACGCGGGACAGAGGGCTGAACTGTATGGGCTTCGGTTTTGACTTAGGGAGCAAAAAAATGTTCTTTCTATCTAAAAGCTGTGATTAACATTCTTGGAAACTCTCAATGTAAATTAAAGAGCTAATCTAGCTTTTTCTGGTACCTAAAAGAACACTTAACTCTTTCATTTTTCTTTGATATTTAGAATTTTCTGTAAAATGAGAATTGTAGGACTTATGGTGGTCATTTCACTGAGCTGTGGTGAGAAGTAGAGAAAATCAAATAAGGTGATAATAGGAAAGTGCCTGGTCCTCTATAAAGCACTGCACAAACATGAAGCATCTTTAACATAGGACTCTGGAGCCGGCAGGCACCTTACACAAGCTGTGAGATAGGGTGCCTGAGAAGCAATAGACTTACTGGAAGCCACTCAGCAAGTCTTTGAAGGCAACAGGATTAGAGCCCAGTCTCTTTCCACCAAACCATCTTGCCATGTTCTTGGCTCTTTGTAATGGTACATCTTATGAGAGCACCACTTTATTATTTTGAACCTTTTGGAAGGAGAATCACAAAGTGAACATTTTTCTGGGATGGGCCCAGATGAATCAGGCCTACTTGGTATAATAAGGGTACCACACCAGTTGTGTGCTTGTGTCCAGGGACATGATGCTTAGCTTCTCTATGCTTTGATTTCCTCAGTTACCTATTGGGCTGGATTGTTAGGAGGATTAGATGAGTTAATACATTCAGGAAGACACAGCCTAGAAGTTGACACAAGGCATATACACTCACACAGTGACCATGTAGTTACATATAAGTTGCGTACCTGCATCATGACAGAGAAAAATTTAAAAAGACGTAGATACAAAATCAGGAGGCTTTTGTCAGGTCTGTGCCAAACTATTTAGAACATGTGACACAGCATCTCCTGAGGTGAGGATCTTGGGGAGGTAGACTACCTAGGAAGAATTACAGTTCCTTCTATTTTCTCCCAAAGTAAGAGTCTGGCCCTTGGCTCATGACTGCTCATGGGGCCAGTGTGCTCCATGGATGTATGGTCACAAATTTATCATACCTCTGCAGAGCCCAGTGGGTATTATGGAGGTACTTAGAGGCTCCCAAGGTTTGAGTGGGAATCAGTCTGGGGAAGTGTTGATATTATGTCATCTATATATTTTTCTTTTATTTCTGTCCACAGTCCTTGGGTCACTACTACCATAGCCCTTGTTATTTCCTAAGTGACTAAATCGATGTCAGGGCATTTAGGCCTCAGAGGCAGGCCTCACAAAGCAAAGTCTCTCTAACCATCTCCTGCCCTCCTTTCACCTACTCCTTTTTCTTCCCAAGGCAAGCCATTAAAACTCTAATCTTAAATTTTCTGATCTATTTTGCTTGATAGTATATGATAAGCCCCCTCTGTTATGGTTCATATTTGAAGTGTTCCCCAAAAGCTCATGGGTGAAAAAATGCAAGAATGTTCAGAGATGAAATGATCAGATTATGAGAGCTGTAAACTAATCAACCGATCCACTGATTAGATTGGTAACTGTAGGCAGGTGGCGTGTGGCTAAAGGAAGTAGGTGACTGGGGACATGCCTGTGGAGCTTTCTTCTACTGGGCCCTTCCCCCATGATATCTGCTTCACTTTGAGCCCAGAGGAATGGAGCCCGCCATCTATGGAGTGAAACCTCTGAAACTGTGAGCCCCCAATAAACTCTTCCTCCTCTAAGTTGCTCTTGTTGGGTATTTTGGTCACAGCAATGCAAAATCCAAGTAAAACACTCTCATTTCAGAAAAGGGTCCTGCCCCATACCTCTTAGGAAGAAATGCTGAAGATGTGAACAGACAGGTCATATCCTTTGTGTTCATGTTTCAGTCATGTCTTTGCAATGAAGTCCCCATAAAAACCCAAAAGGACAGAGTTTGAAAAACTTCCAGATGGTTCCTAGAGGATGGGTGTGCCCAGACCTTGCCTATGCATCTCTTTGTATCCTTTGTAATACCCTGTATAATAAACTAGGCAAGGTAGTGTTTCCCTGAGTTCTGTGAGCCACTTGAGCAAATTAACTGGATCCAAAGAGGTGGTTATAAGAATCCCAACTCATAGCTAGTTCATCAGAAACAGGTAAAATGACCTGGGGGACTGGTGAATGGTACCTGAAGCCGGGTAGGGAGCAGGTTTGTGGGACTGAGTCCTCAACCCGTGGCATCTGATGATACCTCCAGGTAGACGGGGTCAGAACTGAATTGAAGGCCATTGAGCTGATGCCTGTAGTTGCACCATGGCTTGCTTGGTATCAGAAGTATGTTGTCAGGATTTTAGTAGAAGAAACTGATTCTGAGTTTGAGTTCATTTTTGCTTCTCAGAGGTGCATGATTTTGTGGCTCACAGAAGATGGTGATAAGGAACATCTGCCCTGAATGTTCCCAGGGCAGCCTGGGAGAGCCTCCTGAAGCATGGGGTAAAAAATCATGAGTCCCAAAACTTCTTGTTGATCCCTGAGTGCATAACAAGGCCTTTCAGCTCCCCCGAGTGTGGTTTGTGACTCTTCCAGATCCATGCCCCGTTGCCCTCGTCTGCTGGCCTCGCAGTGCCTGACAGGTGTGTTCGTGTTCACACGCACACCTGTCTCACTTGCTGGCTCCCAGTGCTGCCTCACTCCCCACCAGAGTCAGCCAACACCAGGACCAGCTCCAATGCCCCATCCATGAAATATCCCCTAAGTCCCCCCCATGCCCCACTTCCCTCACCCGCAGTTTGTTGTGCTACTTCTTGCTGCTCTCACTTTTGTGCTTCCCAGCAGCTTAGGACAGTCCCAAGTGGGCAGTCCAAGAAAGTCTGAGATCTGTTGACCTGGAACTGAGAGTCATCTTAATCCCAGGCAAGGGAATGAGAACAGGGACCTCGATACTGTTCAGGTGTGACCATTGTCAAGCCTTAATAGCTTTCAATATCAAGGCACAGAAATATCCATGTTTTGTTGTTTGGTTTCTTGGGTACTGGGGATTAAATCCCTGGGGTGTTCTACCACTGAACTACATCCCCAGCCCTTTTTATCCTTTTATTTTGAGACAATATCTCACTAAGTTGCCCAGGCTGGACTCAAACTTCTGATCCTCCTGCCTCAGCCTCCCCAGTAGCTGGGATCACAGACGTGTGCCACCATGCCAGGCTATCCTGAGATGCTAAAGAAGCATACCCACCGAATTGTGTGATACATTGGAAGCCAGAGATCACCACTGATCCTTGCCTCCTTGCTTGAAGTTGAGCCTTGGGGTCTCCCGATTAACTTTCATCACCAACACCGTGTGCTTCCTAATCCTCACCAGTTCCTTCCAGGCACCTTCAGGCTCTGCAGATGACCCTCACACATAAGCCCCCCGGGGTCTACAGCCCAGGCGCATACATACTCTCAGAACAGATCTACAGTATGGAAACTTCAGCACAATTCATCTTCCAGCTGTCTGATAAGGAAGCAGCTTCTCCTCTGAATAAGTATGAATTAGCTAATGCTGAGCTGGCAGAAACATTCAGGCCATATCCTGCGTTGAGTGAGCCTTCCCCCCTCCACCTATTCATCCAGACATTAATTCTAGGTCTCTCTGTGGCACTCAGGGTTGAATCCTGTGTTAAAATGCCGGTGGTGTAGTAACTGCAGGAAGGCACATATAATTTCCCTGTCAGAGTGGTTTTAATGTCCTCTTTCAGTGGCACATGAGACATTAAAGGAAAGATAAATGGCTATGGGTCCCCAAAAATCTGTGGAGTCAACACATGCATGAGAAACTATCACTTTAAACTTTAATCCTGTTAGCCAAGGAGCAAAATCTATTTTTATTGCTCATGAGCAATGGTCCTAAATTGATTATAAGGCAGTAGGCTTCAGGAAATAGAAGCTCCCCCCACAAACTGCAGTCCCCTCAGGGCTCAGGAAGTACACTGAGGACTTCAGTGTAGAGGGGGAATGTGAGGGGGTTGGTGGGCTGGGGACAGAGCTTGAATGAAAAGACAGGACGCAAGAGGCTTGTGGCATGGTGACCACACTGGCACTACCATCCTGGATCCGGGAGTGTAAGGGTCTCAAGCCTGAGGATAAAGGAAACTCGGGTCCTTCCCACACCTCTCCAGGGGTGCAGGGAGTTGCTCTGTGTTGCTGTTGTAGGTGAGGTCATTTCTGGTGAGATCGCGAGCTAATTACAGCCTTTATTGCTTGCTTTCCATTGCCGGGTTCTTTGCTGAACACTTTATAGGGAGCAAATATGTCCTTTAATCCTCCTGGCGTCTCTGTGCAGTAGGTGCTCTCCCTCCCTTTATAGACCAGGAAAAGGAGGTCTCAGAGAGATTGAATCACTGGCCCAAGACCAGCAACTCCTCACTGGTGGAACTGGGCTTGAAACCCAGAGACAGTCTGGTTCCAGAGCCTGCGCTCACCTCAGCCACCACACTTTTAATAGCATTTTGGCCTAATGAAAACTGCTAGTGTAATATCCAAAAGGTTAGAATAATAACAACAATAATAAAAGTTCTCTGTCTCACTGATTCACTAGGGATCTGAGGAAAATGCCCTTGATCTTGGTTTCTAGTCTATAAAAGAATAAATAAGCCACTCTTCACCCACCCACCCCTCACGTGTGTACGCACGCATGTGTGTGTTGTTGTTGTGTTGTTGTCTGTTTTGCAGTACTGGGGATTGAACCCAGGGCTTCACCCATGCTAGGCAAGCTCCCCACATGAACTATGTCCCCAGACCTTTTTAATTTGATTTTGAGACTCACTAAGTTGCCCAGGCTGTCCTGGAACTTGGGATTCTCCTGCCTCAGCCTCCAGAGTAGCTGGGATTCCAGGCATGCACCACCACTCCTGGTGTTTTGAGAACTAACGAATAAGTCATCAGGACTCAAAGAATCTTAGATGGTTGAAGATGTTTAGTTAAATAATGTGTGCAGCCGGACACGGTGGTGCACACCTGAAATTCCAGCAACTCAAGAGGCTGAGGCAGGAGGATTCTCAAGTTCCAGGACAGCCTAGGCAGCTTGTGGAGGAAACTGGTCACCAGCCTTTTGCCTTTGAGAAACAAACATTCTTCTCCAGTTGCTGTGGTGAAGAGGGAATTTGGTAAATTGGGGCAATTAGTTCTATTTCCTTCATCCCTACTAGTTACACCTCTCTCATTTCCTCTTCTGCTTTTTTTTTTTTTTTTTTTTTCCTGGATCTTTTCCACTAGAAGCTGGAAAACAGCAGTGGACTCCAAAATGGTTTCCTTATGAGGTTCTGGAAGGGTGTTCCAAAGTGTCGATTTGTAGACCATGGGCTAAAAAAACTTTTATTCTTTAAAGAAATGTCAACCACCGAGGCATGTGTAGTAACCTTGTGTGTTTTCCCAGGAAAGTGATAATTCTTACTGTGAACTGCAGTACCAGGTAGCATTTTGAAAGATTAAGGAGAAAATGGTCTTGAAATTACATATAGCCATAAGGGAAAGGTATTGTGAAAAATGGTCCCAGAAATCTTTCTGGAACCTCCACTTCCTTTCCTGTCCTCATACTGTGCTGTGCCCTGAAGAGTAACTTATGCTTTATCCATCATTTCTACGTTTGTCATGGGATGTTCGACCCACCGTATGGACCATATTTTACCTTTTCCATTTATTGCAACTATATGAAAATATTTTTCGAACACCATCAGAAAGTGAAAGTGACTTTGAAAATGAGTGGATTTGTTAAGGGTAAAGATAATGGGTTCATAGTCACCATCTTTCTGTACTTCCCCCCTATTCCGTGTTATCACTCTATTGTCTTCACAAGAATATTTTAATGAATCATTATATTTTTTACTATTGTCTTTTGTTTCAGAATGCTTATACTACCACTGCCATTAACGGGACAGATTTTTGTACATCAGCAAAAGATGCGCTCAAAATTGCATCCAAGAATTCAAGTCATTTTACATCCATTAACTGCTTTGGAGACTTCATGATTTTTCTAGGAAAGGTGAGATGTCTTGACTAACTAAAGAAACATGGAATTCCAAAAATTAAGTCACATAGCAGTCTGAAAGGAATGAATGTTTCTTGTGTACTTGCTTTATAATAAATGCTGTGCTCCATTGTCTCATTTATTCCTCAATCCTGCAAGGTAGTCCTGTTTTACAAATGATGAAACTAAGGATCCCATATTGGTAGGGTCAGGATTTAATTCTGTTCTTACTATTTTTTTTTACCTGTGACCTATTGTCTCTATCATTCTGATTCTCACTTTTTCAAGTCTAAAATGAAAATGCTGCTAACTTCAGCAAATAAGTATGTTTTTGTGGGTTATACAAACACAGAAATAAGGGAGCTGGCAATATAGCTCAATTGGTAGAATGCTTGCCTAGCATGCACAAGGCCCTGAGTTCAATCCCCAGTGCCACAAAAAACAAACAAACAAAAACAACAACACCAAAAACTAATATTGATTTGATGAAACTTGTACGTTATTTAACAGTAATAATTCTATAAATAAGGTAGATTATTAATATCACAAGTGGAGCCAAAGTTCCATGTCTATTGTCATCTGAATAATTTTTTAAAAAGGAATTTATCATAGTCTGTGGAGTAAAGGAACATCTTAGAGCTCCAAAATTTTATGGTGCAAAGGACAGAGCCCTGAGCTTGGAAGCTTTCACAACTCAGAAGTTCAGTTTTCAGATCTATCACATAATGATAACCCATGCTCTGAGCTATAGGGAAGAGTCACAGAAATGATTATGAAAATGGCACAAGCCTGCCCCCATGGCCTGACCATAATGTTTCCTTAGGTTTTTCTTGCTGTGCAACACAGTATGTCTCTTTCCATGTAATTTTCACTCAGTGGGTCTGCGCATCTCAGGTTGCCTGATTCCACTTCCTCTTGACTACAGTTCAGATTCTTGACTACAGTTCAGATTCTTGACTACAGACACTCGCCCAGTCCTCTCTAGCCCAAGCTAAGCTCTCTAGTCTGTGCATTTTCCAACCATTCCCTCCACATGTGACATGAATACGTTGGTTTTCAGCAGTGCCCACAAGTTAACAAGGGCTTGGTCACCAGTTGTAACCTGGCCAGTGTAAAATATGGGGACTGTGTTCTTCATTTAAGATTTTGTGCTTCTGTGGTATTTGGTTATGTCTCTGTTACCATCATAGTTACCTGTCAGTAACCAGTTGTAACTTGCTTGGCTTTCACAGGGGTGTTAATTGCATTTATATTTAAAGCTCAGCAAGGCCTCAGAGACCTTTCATGTGACAGTAGCAATAGAAGCACAAAATAATTATGCCTTTCAAATCAGCCCACGTACAATGAACTCTACAGTTGTATGTGTGCTTGTTTATTTAGCACTGGGGATTGAATCCAGGGATACTCTACTGATGAGCTATATCCCCAGCCCTTTTTGAGATAGGTCCTCATTAAGTTTCCAAGGCTGGCCTCAAACTTGAGATCCTCCTGCCTCAGCCTCCCAAGTAGCTGGGATTACAGTCATGTGCCACCCTACTCAACCTTATAGTATTTAAGTGGATAATACTGTTTATATTATGCTGACTTGGTAGGATTGTGGGTTATATAGTTTCTATAACTACTTCCAAAAACTTTAGGAATGAGGTCTCATCTTTTTTAATAGACTCCTTCTATTTTACATTAGAATTTATTTTCTTATATTTTCCATAAGAAATATATAATGACCCATGAGTTTTTAATAAATATGTGATATCTGGTGATTCTTAGGGTTTTGTTTGTTTTGCCATCCTGATCAAATCCGGGAGCTTGTGTACAATTCTTTGGGTTTTTTTAGTGAAGTAGCATTCGGGCATCCTTGATCATCCGGGGACAACAGGACCCTAGACAGACTCCATTACATCAGTAAATGAATTAGGTACATCATGGCCTATAATTATATGCCTTGAAATGTAATAATTGCATATCATAAAAGCCTGAAATAATCCTATTATCTCTCCACACCAGCATTGGAAAACCCACTTTAATCCCTGGGGTGGGGGGTAAAACTAATAACTTGTTCAATTACAATGCATCCACTCAGTGGATCGTTGCACAGTTTGAAAGTTATTTTTATAAAAAAAGCTCATAAGTAGAAATGCTTATTGGGATATTAAGTGAAAAACCAGAATAAAAATTTGGGGTATTGTTACATCTGCATAAAGATTAGGCATGGACAAAATGCCGGTATATTTATCTTCCAACCCACTCCCATTCACTTTAAACACAAATCACACACACAAAAATGATGACTTGGAACTGGGGGAAAAAATCATTACAAAAATATCCTAATTGATTTATAATTTTCAACAAACTCTCATTTCAAACAGGTGTTGGTGGTGTGTTTCACCGTTTTTGGAGGATTGATGGCATTTAACTACAACCGTGTGCTCCAGGTGTGGACAATTCCCCTGTTACTGGTCGCCTTTTTTGCCTACTTAGTCGCTCATAGTTTTTTATCTGTGTTTGAAACTGTGCTGGATGCACTCTTCCTATGTTTTGCTGTTGATCTGGAAACAAATGATGGATCCTCAGAAAAGCCCTACTTTATGGACCAAGATTTTTTGGTAAGCAAACCGTTCAGGTTATGTTGAAATCTCCAGCCTCACAATCTCAAAAGGCTCACATACAAAGGAGGCTCATCAAGCCTCAGTTCTCACCCAGAGGGTTCTGTGGGCTTCTGCCACCATAGCCTGTCCATCCAGAGTTGAGATTTTGGCTCAGCTTTCCAAGGCTAAACCATCTCCCTTACTGAAACCTTCTCCCTAGAGAAAAGTGAAGCTGACAACAATTAACACTGATTGGATAAGTTCCTCGTAGGAGCAGTACCTAAGGACCCTGGGTAGAAGGTATTCTGGACACAGCTGTAGTCCGTGTACCTTTCCTGTTCAATGGTATGGACTGGCCTCTTGAGCAGTCTAGGAAGTTTAACAATGATTGTTTTTTTTTTCCAAAGTCAGTGAAATTCTTTATTTTCTTTATTGTAGCAATGGGTACAAAAAATATTAGTTATTTGCCCAAGATTACATGGTTATCACATAGTTAACTTAGATGGGTTTTCTAAAGCAGTTGCATATCCCCCAATGTCACATCATATGCACTGAGCTTTAGGGAGAGCTGGCTCCAATGTAGACTAATCGCCTTCTGTGCCAATATTGACAGATCTGCAGCCCTCAGGCCCTTTATTAACCAAGGCACACCCTTTGCTCACCTCCCCCCTTATATCTGGAAATAGCAGGCAGCTGTTTCCAACAGCTTTTCAACACAGTTGTTGCTGGTTTGCCTTATCCTGTGTAGACAGGGATGTTTTAACAACCGAATAATGCCTCATCTTTCGGTTGTCAAGGTCATGTGACCTTTTAATAATTTTCTTTCCTTCTGTTGACGTAAAACTTAGGTTAAAGCCTGGTTAGCTTTCAGTGGTGCTCAAAACACTCAGTTCTACAGGCACTGAAGTTTAACAAGCATTTCTATAGTTTTAAATTAATCTCAATTCTAATCCACATAAAAATATAATTTTTACTTGTTTGACTTATTTGTATGAGCTCTAAAGGAAGTGCTTCTGAAGATGGTATGAGGCTAGCTTGGTCTTCTTTCCCTAATTTTATACTGTTCCAGTTAAACATTCACTCTGAGCCAGGCCAGTAGCACCTGTAATCCCAGAAACTTGAGAGGCTGAGGCAGCAGGATCAGAATTCGAGGCCAGCCACAGCCAAGTCAGACAGCCCATCTCAAAAATAAAATAAAAAAAGAGGTGGGGATTTAGCTCACTGGTAAGAGCTCACCTGGGTTCAGTCCCTAGTATGGGGGTGGGGCGTCACTTTGAAATCTATCCCTAAAATATGTTGATTCAACAGAGAAAATTTTAAGGATTCAGTTCCCCCAAGCTTTATGGCCAAGAAACCTAGTAAATGGTTACCAATGGTGCAGATACATCCACTGGTCTCACTCACTGTTTTGTTTTTCAGAATTTTGTGAAAAGGATCAACAGAGTTAACACTGCAAGGGCTCAGAGAGACATGGACTCATTAAGGACTGAAGAAGGAACAGAACTCGGGCCCATTGTGAGATAGCAGCCCAGGAGACATTTGTACCTGGAGGAAGTGACCTTCAGAATCACTGACAGAATAAAAAGTTAAGATAGACCCTATTCTTCCTCATTGTTTTTGCTTTTGTTTGACCACATTACAATACTGTAACCATAAAAGTTAGTCTTTTTTGTACCATGTAGGACAGAAAAACTATTTTTATAATGCATCAATTTAAAAAGCACAATATATATGGGCTGGGGACATAACTCAGTTGGTAGAGTACTTGCCTCGCACGCACAAGGCCCTGGGTTCAATCCCCAACACCAAAAAAAAAAAAAAAAAAAGGCACAATATGTAAACATGCATCTGAGTTTATGAGGGTTTAACTGTAAATAAAAATTTAAAGACAATGTTATCAGAAATCTCTGGAATGTGGCTCTTATACAGGGAAGGACCTTTCCCTACTCATCTAATCCTGGAAATGAGTATGATTATTTTCAGAGTATAATTATTAGTGACATAAAAACCCAAAGTTTGAACTCTTAATTAGAATAGGGCATACACAGGAGACAAGGCAGAAATTTAACCAGATATAACTTAGCTGGTTAAAAGCACTAGGCACTTTTACAAATTAGCATACATTCTGGGAAAGCAGTTTTCAACCACAGTCCCACCTGATAATTGCCTGAAGGAAGATTTTTTGGGTTACTTATATCTGCACCCCACCTGAGATTTAGATAGGGTTAGGGGAGAGTTTTCCCTTTTTAAAGCTTTCAACAAATAGGAATACTTAACATGTTGATTAGCAGCTTTATTTGTTACATGACTAGGTAGAATTAATCACCCTCCTAAGAGGATGCTCAAACTGATTTACTTGGCAGGGCAGGTAGGAAGATGTAGGGCTTCCTTCCCCTCCCTAAATGTCTCTTCAAAGATGACAAGAAACAGCCTGACTGATCAGGTCTACATTAAATACAATTTTTTTCTTGTTAGCACTGAGTTAATTTAGTTTAGAAGTCTCCTTTATGAAAGGGATTTGCAGAGCAGTTTCTCAGAAACATTAAACTTGGTCATAAGAATTACAAGCAGGTAAACTTCACTTTTATGGATTCATCAAAACATCCTCTCCTTATTTGCCTTAGCAAAAAATAGGCACTTTTTATCCCCAAGCCTAACAGCCAGTTCTATCAGAAGTCACTTGACTGGGACAGTGTCAGAAAGTGTGAGTTTCCAATTTCCTTTAGTGACTATATTCTTGTCATTTTGACATTTCACTGTTGTCATGATAGAAGGTTTAGGTTTGACTATAAACCCTCGGTTATTATTGAACAACACATCCTGTTTCGGACCCAGAATGTTTCTTATTTTCCTTAGGATATAATAAAATTCCCCCCTGCCCCCATCATAATTTCTGAAGATGATTTTAAGATTATTCCAAGTTGAATTTAAAATGAAACTGCGTCTGCCAATCACAGTGAAATCAATAAGATCAGATATTTCCTGGCAGTCATTTACTATGTGCAATGGGCAGGTCCCTTTATTTTTCTAAGCTTCATTCTCCTGAAGCATGGAGTGCAGTGTTATGTGGATTAACTAAAATATCTTATCACAGCAGCTGGGAGAGAATATTTTTTCCCCAATTTAACTCTGCCTATCTGGAAGCTAGCCAGAAAATAATCAGCCTGTGGTTCATATGAATGTTCAAAAAAAATATTTATTTATAAAAAATACAATGGGATAAGTTTATGCTGAGAAATGCAGCAATAAATACAGTTGGAGAAAACAGAGCAACTCTACATCGATACATTGGCACAAACGAAGATTTTGCAACCGCACCACCCAGACCTAAATGTCTGCAGGCCGTTTTCTTACATGCTCCCTTAGAAACACCACTCTGAAAAGATCTTGTCAGCTTAAGGAAGAGAATGAGTACACATATAATCACAAATGCACACTGATCATGACTTTATTTAAAAATTAGCAAACAATACTGTAGAAACAATGATATGTAAATTTCTAAAATGCTGCATCTTAGAAGATTTAGTTGGCAAAGACCACATTTAGCAATAAGCATGAACTTAAGTCTTCCATGTAGAAACCAGATACACTAAACTGTAAAAAAAAAAAAAAAAAAGGTTCCCTATTGTTTGAAAATACAGTAAGATTGTAAAAATGTATAGATCTTTAATAAAAGAACTGGCTGTACAAGAGTACTCCCCTTTCACAGTATTCCTTTTTACTTCATATGCAAGTTATTGGTTATGCTGTAGGATTTAACTGTTACAGCACTAAAAGGCAACTATTTAGGGAAGAGGCAGAAAAAGGAATGTATGTAAGGCAAGTTTTTTGTTTTTTTTTTTTATTTATTTTTAAAGGTACAATAAGCATAATAGTGTTTTAGGAAGACAAGATAAAAATTACTCAAGGCTAGCTTGGTTCTCACTGAATAAAAACAATGGACTAAATACTGAACTCCTCCACGAGAATCTAGTAATCAATGCCTTGGTCACCATACTGGTAATCTCTGGGGTAGTCATCTTGATACTCGCCATGGTACTCATCTGGGTATTCTGCCTGATAATCACTATCACTGATTTCTGAACCATTTGTTCCCGTGCCTTGGCTTCCATTGTGAATGACAGGTTCTGTCGGAGCAGCACAGTATTTGGGATCATACACTTGCCGCCCAAGCCCATACACACTCATGCCTTTCTGGGAAGCAACTTTGTTGGTACCCATCTGTAGAGAAATTGTCGAGTTGTCCACTGGCTGTAATGTCAGCTTTTGATCGTAGATGTCTCTTCTGGTACCTGGTGCTAACATCCCCGCCTGGTAGCAGAACATAGTATTAAAAGTTGAAATGGCAACTAAAATCTATTCTTGTCAATATTTTATAAATTATGAAATTTAATTTAGTTCAGAGGTAAAGCTAGCTTGACATCTAGATAAAACTAGATGTCAAATCACGGTTTTATTGCCATATTCACTGCCTTTCAAACAAGCTCAGACTATCCTTTGAATCCTTGCTTTACTATAGTATTGCTATTGGCCTCAACTAAGTTAACTTACTTTTAGTTTTAGGTTCTCATCTGCAAAATGGAAACAAGACTACCTACTCTGGGCCCAGGAGAGGATAAGACAAGCAGAATGTAAAATCAAAAGCATAATGCTGACACACCTCAAAGTCACATTTGAATGCGTATTATGACCACACACCCTGGTCCAGCTTACCAATTTTTAGCATTTACAATTCATTCAGCAAAAACTATGCTTCAGCATACCTGGAGGACTTCAGTCTCTTCAAATGGCTCTGGATCACAGAAAAGCCAAGCACTTCAAAAACAGCTTGCCCCCATCTTTTTCAGGATAATATAACTCATACCTCAGTTTCCCATTTAGGTTAAGCACACACTTTCAGATATAAAGTGGGTGAAAAAGCAAACACTTGAGTGGTAGCAAGGAAAAACTGTGGTGGGACATGTATCATTTAGGGCAAGTAAGTCACATCTTGGGGTCAGTGAGAGAGGATTTTGTTGCTTGTGGAATCATCTGAGGTGCTGTAATTTATTTTTAACAAGGAAGTACTTTATCTTGGATGTGGGGTTTGAATGCTGGTGTTTTCACTATGCTGCATTCCCATCTACTATTTACGAACTACTTTATTACTATTTTAGGAACTATTCAGCATTTCATAGGAATGCTAATTAGCACTTAATAGAAAGAATATCAGGTAATTTTATCTATCAACTTAAAAGGGACCCTTCAAAAGGCCAGCACTTAAATGAGCAATCTTTTACATGGATTTTTGAGCAAGAACTCTAATAAACATAACTTTTTTTTCCTCCTGGTTAGGTAGAAAGGTTGGCTGTTCTAATTGCCAACAAAAAACATAAGCCAGACCATACTTTCTTTGCTGTTGTAAAAGCCCTTTATGTTGCTTTCCCAGCAAAATATACTTTCCTGATGCATACACTCTAAATATACCAAATATATCTACTTTGAGCTTTTAGTTAATAAGGCAAGTGCTCATTTAAAACAACCCTTTTTTACTCTTTGCCATAAGTATTAAAAGTTATTGCTTACCTGACTGGCTCCTTTGTTGGTGCCCATCTGGAGACTGATTGTGGTCTGGTCAAAAGGTTTGTCAGTTTGCATTTTGGGATCATAAAGGTGCCTCCTAGTCCCATAGGCTGTCATGCCTGCCTGACTGGCACATTTGTTGGTTCCCATCTTTTAAATTAAAAATAAAATTAGCATTAGTTATCAGAAGTCAATAATATAAACACAAAGTTCTGTGGTACTAAAAAGATGGAAAGTGGACTGAGGGTGTAGCTCAGTGATAGGAGTGCATGCTTAATATGTAAAGGATCCTGGATTCAATCCCCCCCCCCCACACACACACACACAGATACACACACAATGATGAAAAGATACAACTGATGAGCTCTTGAGCCTAGTCTCTGGTCAAGTAGATACAAACTCTCCTTTATGCTTTTGCAAATAAATTTCTAATAATTTTAAAAAGAAAGTTTTCAAAAAATTCACAGTATCTAGAACTTCATAGCATAATTAACCATAAACTTGCACAATGAAAACACTGAAGGATGTATGTTATTAAAATGGCAGAATAACAAATTCCTCCTATTCTCTGTAGCACAGATAACCAAATTAAGGGGTATCTGCTTTAGTCACAGAAGCAGACAAAAGGCCAGGCAATATGCCTTCCTACTTTAGCTATGGTTTACATAAAACGGAAAGGCAAATGCCAGTCATTGTCTCTGGGAGCTTAACAAGTACTTCTTTAAGTTTCAAAACTGCCAACATTTTCATGGGAAAGGGATCACGTTTTACTCCTTCAACTCTCATACGCTAGCCAGAGCAGGAAAGAGGCAGAATGAGGAATCCTAACTCTACCAAGTTCAGAGGAACAATAATTAACTTCTCCACACAGAACTATATGGCTTCAGGACCAACTAGTACACCCTGTTCTACTGGCTGGAAACAAGTTTCTACCGTCCCCCCCCCCACCTTAAAAATAATATTGAATAAAGAAAACCTTTATCACTAAAAGTAAAACCCATTCATTAGAAAAGATTCAGAAAATATATATTAGCAAAACGGAAAAGGAAAAAAATATTATTGTAATACTACCATCCACACATTTGCTGTAATTTGTGAATGACTTTTAGCTTTTCTAAAAAAAAGGCAGGGAGGTGTCTGTGTATATATCTGTAGCGATGCATACAATAAGCACACACATTTACATACAAGAATATGCATGCACACTTTTTAATTAAAAAAAAGCCACACTGATCATAGTATTTTATAACCTAATTTCTTTTCCTTAGGCTATTTGTCAAACACAAGTGTATTTTTACATTACAAGCTCCTTTATGGAGTTATAATTTAACCTACTATTATACTATTTAGAAATTGAGGTTCCAATTTCCCAACACTTATATACTTTATAAAACTAAATCCACCTCACATAGATTCAATTGGGCAGTGCATTCAGCAGGTATGAGAGAGTGAAGCCCATAGTACTTAGGCAATGATGTTTCTGTGACTCTCAGGGGACAATGTGATGAGAAAAAAGACATCTTAACCAAGTATTTACCAAGAATTAAACCAATAACAGGGCTTAGTTGCTGTATGCTTTACTAGAGTAAATAAATGACTCTGGCATTAAGGTTTTGTAAAATTGCTTCATTTGGCTGATAATATTTAGGAATTAAAAAAGTACATTTTCTTAAAAATAATAATATGTTCAGGAAAAAAATTCTTTTCCTAGAGACACCATTTTCAAGTCAGATGACATACCTTAAGTTTCTTTAAAAACCATCATCACTGTCTCATAGACTTTAAGAGATATAAATTGTTTAAACACATTACATCCCAGAAATCCACATTATAGTACTTCTATCTAGGCTTTACTTATGAGAGATTTAACTTTTGCACAGCAAGGATTAATGGCATTGAACAAGTAAGTAACTCAAAAGCAACACCACTTCACTTACCTGCAAACCAATCACACTCTGGCCAGCCTTTAACTTCCCTTCATCAAAACGCCTTGTTTGTTTTTCTGCATACTTAACTCCAATATCAATGGATGTATGGAATCCTTTTGTTTTAGCCTAGGCAGAAATATAGTACTGAGAAGCAACCCTCAGATATTTTGCTGGCAATGTTTTATAGAAATGATGTCTTACATTTTACAAAAAATGATATGTCCACAGACACAGGCTTCATTTTTGTGAGACCAAACTGAAGGTGAGAAACATATGTAAGACTATTCAGCTGCACTGTCCCCTCTGATCCCCAAGGGCTCTAATTAACCTATCTAGTATAAGGCAGCTGATGTCAGCAGCATTCCATAAAGCTAACAGTTACAGAAGAGACAGCCCCTCTCCACCTGGTCTGAACCCCCAAGGGAGTACAATGATGCAATTCATCACCAATGTATGGGGGATTCTTTTTTAAATGAACATTGAAAGTCATGTACGTACCAGACCTGCTAAAGCCACCAGTGTAGTCTGAACCTGGGTCATGTTTCCATTCTCAAAAAGATCATTTGCTTCAAAAATGTCATGTGGCTTCATACCATATGCCTGAATAGCTTTAATAAAGTTGCCAATATTCTCCAACTACAAAGAAGAAGAGCAAGATACCTTTTAGAACTAAATGTTAACATTTTAAAAATCTTGTTATTGCCAGGTACAATAGCTCACTCCTGTAATCCCAGCTACTCAGGAGGTTGAGGCACTTGATGAGACATTGTCTCTAAATAAATTAAAATGGCTGGGGATATAACTCATTGGTACAGCACTTGCCTAGCATGCACATGGCCCTGTGTTCAATAACCAGCACCTCAAAAAAAAAAAAAAAAAAAAGAAAGAAAAGAAATCCTAAGTCTATGACTAGTTAGAAGATGCCAGACAGAAAGCTACTTGGCAAGTATTCTTAACCACATACATACTAAGCATAGTGTTCTCTCTTGCTCGCTCTCTCTCTCTGGAAAAGGAGTTATATAATGGTTTAATATTTTTAAGGCTTCTAATGGCAAAATCTTCCTTACATATTTTAAGACTTCTGTCAAAGCTATTCAGACCTGGAATTTTCTTTGTTAAAACTTACATAATGCCAGGTATGGTGGCACGTACCTGTACTAAGTGGTTCACGAGGCTGAGTCCCTAAGCAACTTAGTGAGACCCTGTCTCAAAATAAAAAGGGCTAGGGATGTGGCTCAGTGGTTAAGCACCCCTAGAGTCAAACCCTGGTACCAATCAATCAATCAATATGGCTACTAATCTCCTGTTCTCTCATCTCAAAACATACACAGATCAAATAAATTTCCAATGTTACATGTACATTCATGAGTTGAGATCATGTCTGACACAGTATTCTGTAGTCAGTCAGTAGTTATGTTAAATGCCTTGCTTTCTCCTTCACTTATTCTTATGGTCTAGATTGTATTTCTCTGTGTAAGTTGTGTCAAATCCTTTCTAAATGCATACACATTGAATATAGGAAAACTTCTAAGTTAAACACTACTGATATTAGAACCAGTTCAATAAGTAATAATGGAAACCCTTATTTAAATTGCATAAATAAATACAGCCACATGCATAAATTTCTGCTAATATCTCTATTTTAAAATTGTAATAAAAAATAAAACAAACAAAAACCCTGAAGTTTTCCTCTACATAAAGAGAAACCAACCAGGACAAGAGAGTGCTAGTTTGGCTGTTACCTGAGGCCAATTTAAGGAGGACTCGTTGACCTTCTTCACGGAGCCTGGCTGTAGCTTGTTTATAAGTCTAGAAACAAAAATATAAGTCACCTTACTGGCCACACATAAACAAGGACTGGAATATCACACTGGCTCCCTTAATATCAGTAAAGCAAAAACATTAAACACATTCTCAGAATAACAAGATTTGACACCCTGGACCAGGAGGAAGCAGGGTCAGACCGAAGCCTGCAGAAAGGACCAGAAGAGAAGTGGACTCCTGGAGGTCTAACTTACTCGCAGAGTATGATGCCATCCTTTAGGCCCAGCTGGAAGTTGGTGCCAATGCTCATGCCTGTCACCTCTTCTATCCAATTGCGAAGATCCTCTTCCGCCTGGTGATCATACTTGGAAGCAATCTGAAATACATGTGAACTAACTTCAGAACACCAT
This sequence comes from Marmota monax, assembly GCF_021218885.2. Taxonomy (NCBI): domain Eukaryota; kingdom Metazoa; phylum Chordata; class Mammalia; order Rodentia; family Sciuridae; genus Marmota; species Marmota monax. The sequence continues at coordinate 5,433,165 of NW_026692116.1, forward strand.
CAAACTGCTGACTCACAATGCGCTCTGCTTTCGTTCACTATCCATCCAGACCACATCTGTGACAGGCAGTAAATTACACTCTAAATAGAGTTCATTGGTGAACTTAATCGACGGTTACAGCTTCAGGAACTAAGCACAAATTGTGAAGACAGTATGATACAAAAATCTGAAGAGCAAGCACATATAGAGAAGCTGGGGCTGAGAGCAGAAAAAGATCCATCAAGATAAAACAGTCCCATTCAAGATGCAGGGCAAATGACAAAAAAAGTGACAAGGATTTAATAGTGTGGTACAATCTGCCATCGACCATGGCTTAAACTTTAAAGATTAAGTCATTAATCATCATATTCTTAAAAAGGAAAAACAGATGGGAGAGGATTCTGATGCATGCAGCTATATCACACAGCAACTCAGCTGGCTGAAGCATATCATTCCGATCGTTGTGTTGCCTGGAAAGTACTGGTGTTTGCCTTCTATTCAACCTAATACTTGCTACACACTACACACACACACACACTTTCCTCAGTACTAACTGTACTTATGATATCTAAAATCTGTTAGTGTAGTTAGTCTCTGTCCTATTAGACTCCTCACAGGAAAGCAAAGCATTTAATTCACTTTTGGTACACAGCACAGTGCCATGACACTCAAAACATTTATTAAAACTAAAGAAAATTGGTTAATTTTTACAATAAAGTCAACTTACAAACACAGACACTATGGTATTATTACACATGTTAAAACTACCTGTTAAACACAGGTTTTAAAAGATCCCTTCATAATAAGAATACCACAGAACTCAAATTTTAAAAATATAAATTTTATGAAAAAAAAAATCATATACTCAAGTTCTTAAGCTATTCCTGCCCTAGAGGCTGGTCAATGAGTTATTAGGAAGAACACAGCAGGGGACAAGGAAAGATCATGTATCATTTGTCTCCATTCAGCACAGGCAAAAGTGCCAACTACATACACATAGGTGAAGCCCAAGGGACAGAGTTCATGGGGGAGTCAACTGCAGCATTTCTGGAAATGGAAATGAACAGAAGAAATGTTTGCTGTCCGTAAAACATAATTAGGTTGGATTACTGAACGAAATGGCACCATGACATTTGGTCACGAGGAGGCCCTTCCAGCCCCAGTCTAACAAGTCACGCAATAACCACGCACAACTGAAGGAAATACTTAGTTAGGCTCCTGGTGCCAGAGCGCAAAACTGGAGGCTACTCTCAGGTTCTTTTCAAATGTGAGAACTATGGTCAGCAGGAGCAGGACAGACATTAAGCAGGTGGCCAGCTTACTTTCAAGTCACCCAACAGTGAAAACCAGCACTGAGTCTTAAAAGCAAACTGTCATACTTGATTACAGTCCCTGTTCATGTGGGTCCACAGTCATGATAGCCTAGTTCCCAAGATAGGAAAAATATTCTGTTTCTCAAGTCACATAAGTGGAAGAGTCATGTCCCCCTCTTGCAGGCTCACTATGTGCCTTCACAGGCCCTGGAATGTTATTAGACTACACCTGAGGTTTTCAGTGATACTCTCTCCATCCCGCACCATCAAGAATGAGGTTCTACTCTTGAGATAGAGAGGAAATGACTTCACTAATCAGTGTCATTTAGAGCCAGTTCTTTATCCCCTATAAAACTCACTCCCCCAAATGAGAGAAATGACTGTACAGTATAATGAATAATTTAAACTGTAGATTTACTTAACCAGGAGTACAAAAGGAAACCCAACAAGTTGGTATCCGCCCCCCCCCCCCTTTTTTGGGCAGTACTGGGGATTAAACCCAGGGCCTTTCACAACTAGGCCAGTGCTCTATCTCTGAGCTATAATCCCAACCCTTTCTATATTTGGGGACAGGGTCTCATTAAATTGCCCATGCTGGCCTCAAACTTGCAATCCTCCTGCTTCAACCTTCTGAGCAGCTGGGATTATAGGCATGTTTCACCACGCCCAGAAAGTTTATATTTTCATACTAATATAACTAACACTGCAATTTGCATGAATCAAATATTCCCTGGAAGTTAGTTTATAGAAGAGTGCTCAGACACAATGCAAAGCTACCTGATGTGTGGCAATATTCCTGCCCCCTCATATCTTCATTCCCTGAAAAACACTGTATTTTTAAATTTTGTGTCAGTTTGGGTTAAATTGACCTCTGGAGGGGTTATCAACAAAGGGGAGACAGGGATGATTTTGACAGAGATGTACCTTGTCTCTGGTAAAGAGGAAGCAATCACGGATAAATATTCTTGGATAATTCATCTCCTCCAACATATCAAACAAATTCACTTATGTTATGGTACCTTTAGAAAATGGAATAGATATTAAGTTGTAGACAAACTTTTAACTCTTGACTATATTCACACCAGAGTATTGTTCTAGGTGGAGAAAAACTCTCCATATAAACAAGAGGCACAGACAGTGCTGGCAGCACTTCCAGCTGCCAGCAAGACAGAAGGGGACAGGCAAAGACAAGAAGGAGAAGCCAGTACGCTTTAAGTACTAGCTCCAGAAGGCAAACTCTGATCATAAGTTGATTTATTTTAATAGTGAAGGAGGCACTCTCAACTAGGAGATGTGTTTCAATAGATCTGAAGAAAGATATAGAATTCCAGGTGAGGAATTCTGCCTTGATGCCAGCTGTCTTTGCTATGGACCAAATTTGTCTAACTTTGGATCCAATTCCTGGCTATCTGATAGGAAGGCTGAATTCAATGAGTACACCAAGTCCCTTCCTACTCTAGCTATCTACACATTTGGTCAATCATCAAAAATTGTAAGGAGCCATGCATGGTGGCACATGCCTATAATCCCAGCCTCAGGAGGCAGAGGCAGGAGGATGACAAGTTCAAAGCCAAACTCAGCCAACTCAGCAAGGCCCTAAGCAACTTGGTGAGACCCTGTCTAAATAAGAAATAAATAAGCACTGGAAGTGTCGCTCAGTGATTAAGCACCCCCGGTTCAATCCCCTGTACCAAAAAAGAAAATGAAACTTTTGTGAAGAATTATTCTCAGTTTTTCAAATACAGAAAAATAAAAGTATGTGGCAAGTTTTTTTTTTTTTTAATCATGATGGTTTGTATACCAAATAAGGCCAATGTTATTTAACCAGAAAAATATGTATAAAAGCATATTTATATTCCCTTTGTTTAAAATGCATCCAACAGATTTGGTACCATACCCCAAACCACAAAGTGATTACAGACCTGACTCCTAGATCCCAGTGAGAAATTTCCATCTTGCTTTCACAGTTCTCCTCAAGGGAAATACAAAAAAAAAAAAAAAAAATCAAGTGATGGAGTCAAATGGACCTGCTTCACATCTCAGCCTTAACAATAATGGGTTGTGTAGTGGGGCTCTGGCAGGTGATTCTGACTCTGACACCTGCTACAACAGCATATGCACAGAAGCAATTCCCAAGTACATCCATGCAAAGCTTGATGCCTGATAAACTAAAACTCAAAACTAGGATTGCATCAGGTTCATAGTATTGTTGGTTTTGACTCACAGTTTCCCTTTAACTAAAGGAGTAACAAAGATTTTTTTCACCCAAGTACCACTAATATTTTTCTAAAAAGTGGAGATTCCTACAGTCAACCTAGCTAAATACTATTGCCTATTAAAATCAAGGGACTGAAGGCAATAAAAAAGTAAGCCTTGAGTAGGGTATGGGGCACACACTTATAATTCCAGCTACATGGGAAGCCTGGGGCAGGAGGATCACAATTTCAAGGCCAGCCTGGGCAATTTATTGAAACCCCATCTCAAAATAAAAAAAAAGATGGGGATATAACTGAGTGATGAAGCACTTCCTTAGCATGTGGGAGGCCCTGGGTTCAATTCCTGGTATTAGGGGGTAAAAAGGTAAGCTTTGGCTAAGAAAATTTATTCACTAGTTACATCTAAAAAGCTTTCATATTTCTGAAGATAGGGCAGAAAATGATGGTATTTTCTTCCTGTAACAACAACAAAATGTTAGCTTTAACAATCTTACACTCATATCTCATGGAAATTTCACTCTAATTTTTTTGAACGGAAAAAAGTCACCCTTTGAGCTGTTTAGTTTATTTTCATCATTCTTCAAGATTTATTTTACCTAAAGTTCTAAAGCTACTTTCTCAGACTTCCAGCCTGAGTCCAAGCAACAAGTCCACAGCAGCCCCTTTGTTTACATGCCCACTTTTCCTTCACAAGTTCTCCACAGAGGTGCCTCCCAACCTTTTTCATGTCAAAGCGTGCTCAACATGTGTGTTGAAGGCTCCTCACTGAAGCTCCCCAACCTCCTCTTATCAAACACCCTCAAGACCAAGAAGATGAAAACCAAGGGAAAGGCCTCAGAGCACTCGATGGGTTGACCATCCTCCCTGTCACTCAGTGCTAGCCTGTTCTGCTCTCACTCCTGTGGCTGTGCCAACTGTCCTTCCCACTCTTCCTGAGGCTTCAGGAGGTCCTGGGCTCACCCCAGGGGGCTTCTGGTTTCCTCATAGCCTCTGCTGTCTGCTCTCTCAGGATGGCACCAGTTTGGAGTCATGCTTCAGTTCAAATGCAAATCAGCCATTTCCAGTTGCCTGGCCTTTCTTTAGACCTCCCTCACTTAATCTTTAAGAGCTCTAAAATAACATTATTTTTTAAAGAAAATTAAACAGCTCATAAGAATGTAGAGCAGGCATTCTCAGCAAGCTTAACTTGGGGGTGATACTGACCCTAAATGTGGCCCCAAACTGGTCCTTGTGGATGGTGAAAAGAAAATCAGATTTTATAAAAAGCTTGGCACCCTCCAAATAAAGGAATATTATTCCTTTGTGTTAAATCTGGCAGAGCTGGGAGGCAACTGGGGAAAAGATCTAAATTATGAATTACTCCAGGGGACAGTGATAATGAAAACAAGGATAAGAAAACATTAAGAATAATTAAAACGTACTGGTCTCTCTTCACTTGGTATCCTTTGGCCACGTCTTCCTGACCATGGATATTTTCTATAGCTCATCGCATATTAAACAGCACTGGCATAAGATCCTCTTCAAAAACACAAGTCCCAAGAGCCTGTACTTCCTGATAGTAGGAGACACACCAGATCCCATAAAAAGCCTTCTGGTTACTAAGAAACAGTCTTCCTGGCACTAAAGGGCTTTGACAAGTTTCCTTCTCAGAATCCTCAAAAAGGGAGACACATTAAAGGGAGAAACTAAAACTAAGTTTCAAAAATATCTCAACTACAAATTAAAAAAAAAAAAAATTCAACAACTGACCTGAAACCACGACTCTTACACTGCTTTTTGGTGCTTCTTGGTCTAAGTAGAAAGCATTCAATGAAAATGCCATTCAGTGAAAAGATGGCTGGCATAAGGCAGGGTGATAATTCTCATGTATAAGAACTGTCTAACGGCCTCACTCACACTCAGGAACATTCTCGAGTGGACTGAACAATTAACACTACTTATCATATATCCACCATAGGGAACTGTTCCAGGACCCCAGTGGACCCCCAAATCCACGGATGCTGAGGTCCTTTAAATAAAAGGGCACAGTGTTTACATACAAACTATGCATACCCTGTATATTTAAATAATCTCTAAATTACTATAGAACTTAACATAATGCAAATGCTCTGCACTTTGGCATACTGTATGGTTTAGCAAACATCAAGAAAAAAAAGGTATGTCCATGTTTTGTATAGACACAATCTCTTCCCTAAGTATTTTGGATTTGTGCTTGGTTGAATTCACAAACGAAGCACCCATGGATATGGAGGGTCAACCTGTATATTCCTTTTCACTGTGTATTCTTATCAAAGAGCTTATTAAAACCTAGAATCACAATTCCAGGTTATTGTCTCTGGTGATTACAATACAGTCTCACAATCTCAGGAGATGGCCTGGTTTTGAGGCACTAGGATCAGTCAGTATTTTCCCAACCTTTCTAAGTAAAATTCCCCTCAATTTCAGCATCTTTCTAGTGTCTCCTGGATTCTTCTTGCAACTTCTCTCTCCATTACTAATTCTTTCTATCCTTCATTCATTCAAATGGCTAGTACATACAAGGCATGGTTCAAAGGCAAAGCTCTTGCCCTGAAAGCTCCATTTTCGAAAAGAGATAAAGAAGGTATGTTAAAGAAGTTTGAAAAAAATAAAGATATTTAAAATAAAGGGAGAAGAGGATAACAGGGGCTAAAATAGGAACAATCTCAAAATAGGTAACAAATAGATTTCCACCTCAATATCAGATTCCCCTTGCCTTCCTTTTTATTATCACTTGTCATTCTTACTACAAGGACAAACATTTCTCACCTACTTAAATATCTCCCACAACAGATCTTATAAACCTTTGCTTTAGGGAAAGGGGGATGTGGTCTTGCTAACTTGCCCAGGCTGGCCTGGAACTTGAACTCAGCCTCCAGAATAGCTGGGATTACAGGCATATGTCAGGCCACCAGGCCCTTTGAAATATTTTTGGGTATTCTCATTGGGGCTACAACAGACTAAAGATTACGTGTTGAAGTCAAATTTCAAAAATCTGTGTTCCCAATTCCATTGAGACCAAAGTGAGTAACTTAATCCTGGTCACCCTATTTCCACCCAGGGAAAAAATGGTGATCATCCCTCCAGGGCCACTACAGGTAAAGGAGCCTATCCCAGCATGTGATACATCTCAGAATTAATACCCTCCCCTTATATTAGCTGGGCTTTATATATAACAGAGGCACAAAGCTTTCTGTTAATGAAATCCCACTACAACCAGTTTACTTTATTGTCTACAATCAAACAGACAAGCTCAGCTGGGATGCCAGTCTTCTCTATGCTGCAGTCCCATGGCCCTTCTGGATGCTCCTGCCTGCTTCTCTGTCTTTGCTTGAACTCTCCTCTCAATTGTCTTGGCATGCCCCACCCCACCACCACCCCCACAGCTGGGGATTAAACCTAGGGCTTTGCCCATGCTCAGCAAGCCTCCTGCCACTGAATATACACCCAGTCTCTCTACTTAGAATGTCTTTGCATCCCAAATTCTCATTTTTTAAAGATTGTTGCTCATGAAAAGGATGAACTCTTTGTTAAAAGCAGTTTTAAATCTTACAGGGAGTGAGAGTATGCATTCTATAGGAAAATCACTTTACATTTGGGACAATGTCAGAAGAGACAGCATATGCATTTCTCATGGTTACTACAGGATCCTAGTCATTCTCTGGTGTGAACATGCTAAAGATATTTGAAAGCCACAGAAAATTTTGCTTATGGCAGGTAAACAAGAGTGAAGCTAAGAGCATCTTAGAGTCAGGCCTTTTCTTCAAAGGCATAGCATAACTTCAGATCAAGGTATCTGCACATGGCACCAGCATGATTGTTTTCCTCTAAATACACAAAGTCAGTGTATTAGTCAGCTTTCTGTCACTATAACAAAATACTTGATTAAAAAAAAGGAGGAAAGATTTATTGTGGCTCAAAGTTTCACAGGTTCTAGTCCACAGTCACTGGGCCCTGTTGCCTTTGGGCCTGTGACAAGGCAGAACCTATTGATGGGGAACACAGTGGTGAAAAGTGCTCACTGGGAAGGGAGAGAGAGACCAAGGGACCAGCATCCCAACAAACCCTTTAAGGACACACTCATACTGACACAACTTTCTTCCATTGGGCCCCACTTGCTTAAAGTTCCACCACCTACCAACAGTTTCACAGGCTGGCAACCAAGCCTTTAGCACGTGAGAATTTGGGGGACAGTCCAGCTCCAACCTATTACAGGCAAGCAACTACAAAACACTTGATGTACAAACACTTAAGGTTAAAGTTTTAAAGTAATCTAAAAAGAAGGCTGGTGCAATGCCTAAAACAAATATTTTTTAAAAGTAGGAAAAATGCAAAACAAGGTCAACTTTTGTCTTCTCTCTCTAGAAAATAAGCTTCAGACTATGGAGCTGAGAACATACACTGTCTAAAGTGAATTTTGAACATTCAACTCTAAACAAAGAGGGAATAAGTATGGAGGAAATAAGTCTTCTGAATTCCCAGAAGACTATTAGACTCAGAAATAGTTATAGGATGTGAATGTTGAACAGCTCACTGCAAGGAATCCTGGTAAAGAGCTTTCACAAGAACCCAAGATGGACCTGTTCCCTCTCTACCCCAAAAGCAAGGGTCTCTAGTACTGGCAGGAAAAGAGCCTAGGTGACCTGGAGCAGACTCCTGGGGGGCAAGTGAACAGCAGACTTCACCAGCAGCCAGCAAGGCACACTGAGTATGCCCAAGAACACCTGCCCATGTCCTGTCTTTGAAGTTGGGATGGGTACTTTTGTACTGTTTCCCCCCTCCACCAAAAAGCAGTGAACAGGTATGTTAGATCTGTTCTCTTCTGTTTTGTTAACTAATGAAACTCTGGGGTATAATTACTAAACATAAACTGGGAATCAGAAAGATCTTTAATGTAATAAGCTATTCGAAATATATGTAAAATCCTGCCCATGCCTGTGCACAATGGGTACTCATAAGTGAGTTTTTACCCACTGATAGGGTCACCTGACTAGGGAAATGCCTCAGACTCAAAAGAGCTATCTCCTTACAGAAAGAAATCTGCATTTGAATGCTACTGGCATCACATCTTCTTGATCTGCCAATCTAGTAATCTTAGATGGATCAATAAGGACACATTTGTTTCACTCTCTGATAAGAGTCTCCTATGTTTACTGCACTCCTCCAGCCCAGCATAGCAGTCCTCACAGAAGTCGGATCCTTCAGAAACACCAGGTCCACTGAGCTATGTTGAGGTAGGAGGAGCTTGAAGTGATATGGACCAGGGGGAGCCTGGTTTTAGATCTGTTCTCTTCTGTTCTGGTAACTAATAATTTGGAAACTCTGGGGTATAATTACTAACCATAAAGAACCTGGGAATCAGAAAGATCTTTAGTATAATAAATTATTCAAGATATATGTAAAATCCTGCCCCCAAATTTTAGAAGTAGCTATGTGTTATGGTTTGGATCTGGATTGTCCCTCAAAGGCTCGTGTGTTGAAGGCTTGGTCCCCCAAAGCAGCAATGTTCAGAGATGGAGTTTTGGGGAAATGACTGGATCATGAGGGCTCTAACCTCCTCAGTGGCTTAATAATTTGATGGCATTGCTGGAAAGTGACGTGACGGAAACTGTAGAAGGTGAGCCCGAGTTAAAGTAGTAGGAACTTGAGGTTATGCTATAGGCAACTACATCTTGTTCCTGGCCTCTTCCTGTTCTTCTCTCTCTGCTTCCTAACTGCCAGGAGGTAAGCAGCTTTCCTCTGCCCCCACTTCTGCCATGATGTTCCGCCTCATCTTAGGCCAGGAGCAATGAAGTCAGCCAGCCATGGACTGAAACCTCTCAAACCATATGACAAAGTAAATCATGTGTTCTTTAAGTTGTTTTTCTCAGGCATTTATCACAGCAATGAAAAGCCAACTCACATAATACTCCAGTGAATCGAGGACATTGAAAACATCCCTGCCTTCAAGAACTAATGCTATATTGGTCTGTACAGCTACAAACTCTTTGCTTGTATTATTTGCTTGAATCCCAACATCTCCATGAGATATTCAAGGAAAGCATTATTTATAAAAGCAACAGGTGTGAGAGCGGGATGTGAGCTGTAAAACCTATGCCTCTATTATCACCCTACTTTACAGAAAGGGAAATCCACTCACCAAAGCAAGGATTGGAGCCCTCCCTCTGCAGGAAGATGCCTCATCTGCCTCACCAGGTCCTTACATTGACCAAAGCAAAAGGAATTAGTGCTTTGTAGCCAAACACAGGAAGTGAGTTAACCCCACCATACCTGCTAGGTTAACCGTACCTGTGGCATTACTATGGTCCATTCCGAGAAATGAATTTTAAAAGAGGACACAGACAAACTGACATCAGTTTCTAGAAAAATCAAACTGGGTAGTAAAAGGATTAGAAAAATCAAGATACAGCCCACTAGGAGAAACCGGCTAACCAGAGGTGGCTATATACCACCTAGAAGGAACCTGGAGCGGGTAGAAGAACCAGGCTAACTACCATCTAAATATTTAGATGTAAGCCATACAGAAGTGGGAGTTGATTTACTCTGAATGCCACAGAAGACAGACCCAAATAAACATGTAGAAATTCCAGGGAAATGGATTAAAAGCAAAGAGGAATGAAGAAATACCCTGGGAGCTCCAAAGGAGCACAGGTGGGAGGACGAACTTTGCAAAAGCCTGCTGGAGAATGAATCTCTGGTAAAAAGGCTGGCCAGTCTTGAGTTTTAGAAATCTGTAAGATTTTGCTGAAAGGACCTAGTTGAAGCCCCATAGCTAAAGTGAATGAAAACAGAGATGCTCTTCAAGTTGTGTTTTCTTTTGTTCCACCATTAGAATATACACCACATTCCTATCTAGAGGTGCCAGCTTTTGGCTGTTGTCTAGATTCCCAAACACTTGATGCTTCAGCAGGACTCTGGGTGCTTGGTAGGACTGAAGTCACTCTGGAACGTGGAGGCTGCACCATTTCAGTATCTTTGGAATGTTCATATATTCATTCCTTATCAATTCTTCAGGAAGATCCTCTGAGTATGGGTCCTGTGACTTGAGGAAGTCATGAAGTCCACCTCACCATTGTGGGCCCAGGAGTCAGCTGTGTTGACCTGGGAAATCTTCCGCATGCCCATATCACTGACCAGTCCATTGCTCCCATCAGCCCACCAGGAAATGGAGTCAGAACACCACACCACTCCCTTACTATGAGCTACATATAGGACAAGTTGGGGTGGGGAGGCCAAGAAGAAAAGGGTCTCACAGCACTTCAGTCAGTCATGGGTAATTCTGGAACTCCTCTAGGGTACCCAGATCTAGGTCTAAGACCACGAATGCCTTTTTTGCTTACTACAATGGAGTCCATCCATTTGAGGGAGATGGTTTTACACAACCAGCTACAAAGGTGAAACATCTCATTTTAAATGTAGGACAGATGCTACTAGTGGGATTACACAGAAGTCTTGCAAATATATTAACTCTACAAGATAACACCAAATTTTTCTCCACAAAAATTAAAGATACGAAGTTTCCATTAAATAGTAGGATGGAATTTCCTATTTTTAAAATTTGTACTCTGCCTTATGAAATGGCATATAAAGACAAGATACTTTCTGAGGCCTTAAGTAAAGGGCTTTGGGCTTATTTTTATTTAATGGTATCATGTGAAAAAAGATTAAATCAGTGTTAAGGTTCACACACCTGCATGCCACCAAGTCCTACACAAATGCTACCCAAAATAGGTTACATGCACCCTATTGTCTAAGCTTCTTACCCACCAAGACAAATAAATAAATAATAAATTATAAGATTTACAGAGTTCCTGGGGAGAGTGGGGAGCCTGAACAAGGCTCCCTTTTCAGTCCTGAAGCTGGAGAGGACACTGATGAAGCACCCTGCATCAATAGTAAGGGCAACTCCACTTTTCACATGATTGTAATGCAATCTGAAAACATGAAAGAGGAAGGAATGAGTTCCCCAGAAGCACTGTGCCTTCCATCCATGTTATGCCCAACACAAAGGTCTCTAGGAGATGATGTGGCAAAGGCCTTCTATAGACAACCAGGCACCAACATAATAAACCCAGCTTCCCATCCCTTCCACATCAAGAGCCAAGGGAGTCAATGGGCAGAGAGAACAAGTATCCGGGCTACAAAGCGGCCTTCATAGGACTCAGCAGAGAGAAGCTGCAGAGTCAACAGTGTATACACTACATGCAGGCATCAGCCCAGGTCATTCTCTTCCTGCTGCTTACCTCATTTGCTCCAGAATACCAAGGTCAGGAGCCAAGTAACACCTCCATTTCACATAAGAAGAGGAACACAGCAAGGCAAAGGACACATTCTATTTCCATTAGTTCTGCGTTTCCACAGTCCTCTTCTTTACCTCCCCCTGCTAACCCTGTTCCTCTGCTCTTTGCTCCTACCCTGTCTGTACTGAGCCCTTCCCTTTACTGACTCTCCTACAGGCCCAGGCTAACCCATCTGGACCTGCTGCTAGCCTCAAACACGGACCTGCTTCTCTTATGTCATGCCAACTCCTTCCATTTCCTCATTTAGTATTCCTTCCTAACACTCTGGAAATCTGTTCCATTGAAGATGATCTCTCAAAAGGTCACCAGTGACTGCTCAGCAGACACCTCCAGTAACCCGTTTCCAGTCTCCTGGCCTCCCTGCAGCACCAGTGCTTCCTAGGGGGCCCCTCCATCTCTTCTTTCCTCAGCCTTTTGTTAAAGGATACTCTCTTGGGGCTTCACCCTCTGGCCTGCTCTCTCCAGATTAAGTACCCTTTTTCTCTTCCCCTCAAAAGACATCAATTCTCCCTGAGCTCTGGCCTAGGATTAAAATGGTTAGGAAAATGGGCTCTGGAAACTGCTTCCTTGGGTTAAAAATCTGATCTCCACTGTATACCAAGTTTTCTCTGCTATAAACCAGACATCACTAATGGCACTCACATGGCAGGGTTAACTCATGTACTCTACTAAGAACTTGGTGAGTATCAACACTGTCCTATCTATGCTTCACTGGCCATTTCTAACCAGATACTGGAAAGATTTCCTCCTTCAAATTGAACACAACTGTCTCTAAGTATCAAGGAGAGATTGGATCCAGCACAACTTTCCCAGGAAAACCAAAATACACAATGCTCAAGTCCTTTACCTAAGGCGGTAATTAAAATAGTATTTATGCTGGGTGCAGTGGTGCAGTTTGTAATCCCAGTGGTTCCAGAGGCTGTGGTAAGAGGATCACGAGTTCAAAGCCAGCCTTCTTCTCTTTCCCCTCAAAAGACAGCAATTCTCAAAGCCAGCCTCAGCAACTTAACAAGGCCCTAAACAACTTTAAAAAGCCCTGTTTCACAATAAAATAAAATAAAATAAAATAAAAAAGGGCTGGGGATGTAGTTCAAAGGTAAAGCATCTCTAGGTTCAATCTCCAAAACCAAAATAAATAAATAAAAATAGTATTTCCACATGACCTCTGTACATGTACCCTAAGCAGGTGCTTGACTTCTGAATTCCATTTAGCCTCCCTCCCCTATACTTTAAATTATTTCTAGATTACTTATAATACCCAATACGATGTAAATGCTCTATAAACATTTTTATCTTTATCTTATTTATTTTTAATGTGGTGCTGAGGATCAAACCCAGTGCCTCATGCATGTGAGTTAAGTGCTCAACCACTGAGCTACAAGCCCCTCTATAAACATTTGTTATACTGTGTTGCTTAAGGAATAATCAGGGGGAAGTTAGTACATTTAAAAATTATTATTTTGTTTTTAATATTTGCAATCTGCATTTGGTTGAATCCACAGATGTAGAACCTTCAAAGATGGAGGACTGACTATATGTCATAAAAGCCAATTACTCCAAACTGTTTGGTTGCCATTTTGATGCTGCCGTAAGCTTTCCACTTTAAGAACTATTTATATTATCAAATAATATATAAAGGAGATAACCTCACCCCTTCCCACTGCCAGCTCCCACATAAGTCTGATAGAGGTGAGATAGAGCAGGGATTACAGATGTCAGTGACTCAAGGCATTATAAAAAAAACCAAAGCAAGAGACTTAAACTTTGACAAGGCCACTTGGATATAATTTTGGACTTTAAAAAAAAAAAAATCATCCAAGGAGATCTTTCTCCTCTTTCACATCCTTGATAATAATTATAAATAGATTTTTCAAAAGAGCAATTTGATAATACCTAATGACACCTAAGTGTTAGGTCCAGAATTTTGCACATAAGTACTTTGAAAGAAATATCCACCAATAGGGATGCAGTTAATAAATGCTGAAAATTCAAACAGATTGTAATTCTGTTTCTAAAATGATTGATAACTCAGTTATACAAGTGGTTGGGGTGGGGGTGAGAGAGAGAAGATTTTTTCTTTCTTTCTTTCTTTTTTTACATTTTGGCACTGTTTACACTTTTTACAACAATATTCCATTCACAAAATGATGATACAAAGAAAGATTTTCATAACCAAGGAAGATGACAGGCAGAGGTAACCTATTCAAAAATTGTAGGCTCAGCAGGAATCTGGACCCAGATCTGGCTCCAAAGTCTGACTCTTTTCCACCACTGGCTGCTCCCCCCACCCCCATCTCCATCCCCACCAAACCCCTGTAGCCCTCTGCCCAGCCTAGGCAGGAACTCCACAACTGTGCCATATGCAAATCTTAAGAACAACAAGCAGGGAGAGTGGCCTGCTTAGGCTCTGTGGCTGAGCAAAAACTCCTTTTCAATTCATGAAGAAATTAAGGGACAGCAGATCCAAAAACACCTCTAACTACTGGGGGCGGGGGGGGGGGGCGGCTGAGGTGGGAGGATCCCTAGGAAATTAGAGACTAGCCTGGGCAACATAGTGAGACACTGTTGCAAAAATAATAGTAACAATAAAGTGGCTACCACTGTTGATACATAGTATCACTGTGGATACTTTGAACATGTACTTATGAACATGTTGCCAAGTTAAAGAGCACTGATTCAGCCCACCTGAATCTGCAGTCTCAAAGGTCTTTGCCAGCATGGTTCAAAAGCTCATAAGATTATTTGGCAGAGATGTCTCAGACTAACCCCTCTAAAAAGTAGCCTCCTGCCACATAGTTGGAAGATTCTGTAAGACCAACTGCAGGAAAGGCTGTTCCACAACCTGTGAAAAGATAGAGAGAAGGGGAAAGAGATCAAGACCAAAGAAGAAAGTTAAAAATGAAAAGCTGGCCAGGCAAGGTGGCTCACACCTGTAATCCCAGCAGCTTGGGAGGCTGAGGCAGGAGGATCACAAGTTTTCAAAGCCAGTCTCAACAACTTAGCAAGGCACTTAGCAACTCAGCAAGACTGTGTCTCTAATAAAATATAAAAAAGGGCTGAGGATGTGGCTCAGTGGTTGAGCACTCCTGTGTTCAACTCCCAGCATGCGTGCGCGCATACACACACACACAAAATGGCTGGCTGGCAAAGTACATGCCCGTGTGTGAACACAGTGGGGAGTGAAGGGTTTTTAATACAACATTCAGGTCTCTGAAGTAAGGTAAGGGTAAACCAGGACCAAACTTCAGAGCATTCCATTCAGGGGAAGGCATCTAGCCACATGTGGGCTGAGGAGCAGCCCAAGGGTTCCAGCTCTGCTGCTTTGGGGCAGGGACCCCCAAAAGCTCACAATATGAGGTTTCCTGTACACGTGTGCTTTCTATACTTGATCAGTAGTGTGATATAATTGTTGTTGCTATTTTTGCATTCAAAGTAGAATCACATGTTTGAATTAACCAACAGTAAGAGAGATTTGCCACACATGGAACTCATTATTTTCTCTCCTATTTCCTCCCACGTGAAACAAAAGGAGAGAGGAAAGTGCAACAATGAAGCTTATACTATAGCCACTGGTGCAGCCTGTGCAGCACCAAGGAGGGCTGAGAAGCTGCGGATAAAGAAGAAGGAAAGACCAGTGTCCAAAGATTCAGAGAAGAGAAGAAACAAGGCAGGAATCTCAGTCAGTTCAGTCCAGTTATTTCACAGCTACTTTTCCCTTAAAAAATTCTTAAGGAGAGACAGGGAAGTAACTATCCATGCTTAGGTTAGGACTAGCCAGAAAAGTTCTTGCTAACACAAAGGGATTCTACAATTTCCCCATCTTCCCAGAGACTGCAGATGCTGTAACTAAGAGTCACAGCCACACCCTAAAACTTCCCAGTCCTAGGGGCAGAGAGAAGATACGGAGGAAACTCCCTCCCTGCCTCATGAAGGCAAAGCAGGAATGTACTCTCTAACCATAGAGTTGCTTCACAGGCATTGAGGTAGAGACTTTAGCTTCATAAAAACATTTAAAACTGAAAGCTTCCAGTAACAAGCAAGATGCAAACACTTAAAGGTACAAAAAGTTTACCAGTGAGCTGAGAAGGAAAACAGCCCTATATAATCAAGATATGAAAGATTATCTTGTTTAAGAGGAATCAACCTTTTAGGAAAAAAAAAAAAAAAAAAGCAGAAGATTACCATGCCCAAATCAAAGACTCAGGCTTTATAGAAAGTACCATTTGTTAAGGGCAATGTGGACAGAAGGGAGCACTAGCAGAGATCCTGGGATTTCACTGTGAAATGCATCACAAGCTGTCAGGTAGTAAAGTCCTGGATAAGGACACCAAGGGCAGATCACATTCCTGACACAAAAGTGAAACACCATTGCACTGGTCCTCTACCGGCCAGAAGCCTCAATCAGATACAACAGATCTGAAAATGAATGTTCAGCTTCTGGAGATAGCATCAATAATTGCAAGATAAACATAGCTCAGAAAACAAGACAAAACCTATAAGCAGAGAGCCAGCCAGCCAGCCAGCAAAGTTGAACAATGGTTATTTTTATATGATCTGCATTTTTGGTTCCAGGCATTACTCTAAACACTTTGAATGAATTACATTATCTATTTCTCCCAACAACCCTGTCAATGTGAGCATTACCATATATTCATTCACAGATGAGACACACACAGGTTGTCACTGGCCCAAAGACGACATTAAGACAGAACCAGGATTCCCACACAGTGACTGTGTTCCTAGCCACTGACAAGAACAATGGATGAGAGCAGCCATAACATCTTCCAGTTCACAGGGATTCATATGGTGATGGTGGTGTGTGTGTGCATTTTGCAGTACTGGCAACTGAACCCAGGGCACTTTACTACTGACCTATACCCCAAGCCCTTGTTAAACTTTTTTTGAGACAAGGTCTCACTCAGTTATCCAGGCTGGCCTCAAATTTGCAACCTTCCTGCCTCAGTCTCTCTAATAGCTGGGATTACAGGTGTGCTTTATTTTCATAAAGCTTGCAAGATATGTTTGCATTTATTACAATGAGGACCTCAAAAACTGTATAAGCCTGAGTCTGCCTGATTTCTGCTCCAGAAGTCTTTAACAATAATCTAAAGGTACAAGAAAACATGATTAACAGTAAGAGTTCACTTATAGCTAGAAAATGTGTTCAGAATTAAGGAATACCAACACACAAGCCATAGGAGGCTAATGTCTAGAATAAAGGAGAACCTGCCAAAAATTCTAAGGACAAGCTTTCTTCCACCACCACCTAGCTAGCCATGATGAAAAGGAATGTATAGTATTTGCTCACTCTCCTTGATAAAAGGGTAAAAATATATTGAAAAAACAAACAAACCCATTCAATTGTGCTTTTTTTAAAAAAAAAAAGTCAGATAATATCAATCATAGCTCATTATTAAGTGCAGTGGGTAGATTGGGGGTGGGTAACCACTCACTAATCCTTGTGTTACCACCTGAAAGAGAAACAGGCATAGGGGAAAAAAGAGTATATTATCTCTGGCGGATGGTAGTATCGGGAATGTCTTCACTGTGAAGCCTATTTCTGAAATCTATCTAAAAAACTGGATAGAGGCAGAGAGTATAATTTCCACAAAGCAGGGGATACAAAAAGCTGTAGATCTCAGGACACTAGAGCACAAGGATCCTCATTAAAATTCCAAAGTCTGAATGAGTACTAGAGGAAGCATGGCACCTCTTCAAATGTCAGCAAAGTGTATATTCTTTATCTGCTTTGATCAAAACAGGTTAAAAAATAAATAAACAATAACAACAACAACAACAAAAAAAAAAACCCCAAGCAGACAAGCTTCAATGGCCAGTCTCTGCCTGGAGCAAAGATCCTGACCTGGGAAATCCCTTCTCTGGCAGTCTCTGGGAGACTGCCTTGCAGAAGGGCCCTCCACCACTTCTCCCTAACTGAGGAGTCTAGGAAAGAACCCATACAAATCAGCAACAAAGACAGAATTATCAGTGATAAAATGTCAATGTAATCTTAAAATGAAATGCTTAAGAAAAACAAACTATAAAAATTATTGTGACCAGCAAAAGTATCTTACATACACTATAGAATCGTCTTATGCAGAATACTTTAACAGGGTTAATTTTTAGTTTCTAAAGATCTCAAATTCCTTTCATGGTAGATAAAGCCATTAAATCAACAAATGTTTATTGAGCAACTACCATGTGCCAGATTATATTCTAAAATATAGACCTTGAAATATATCAGTGAATATCTCTAGTGGAAAGAGATGAACAATAAACAAAAACATTTTTTAATTCTATGCAATTTTTTAAGGATACTGGTACTCCACCTTAAGATATAATTTATAGCTGGAGTCACTTTGTGTTTACTCTCACTTTCAGCTGTGCAGACAGCTGGGAGTACCTTGTAGGGCACCAGTTTATTAATATAAATGGAACACTTACTCTATGATTGTTTAACTTGTTCTTCAATGACTTAATAGTTGAGTAATATGTCTTCCAAAGTGGTTTTCAGGTGGTTAGGAATATAATTTTGTAACCAACAAGGTTCTGCAAGCAGCTACTTTGCTCAAATAAGATATTTCATGTGAACAGAAGACTGTAAGAATGTATAATCCAATTTCATTTTTTTTTTTAACACTTCAATTAGCCTCCTCCCCGAAAACATACTGAGGAAAGGCCATTTGAGGTCCCCTGCAAAATCCTTTCCACCCCAATTTATTTTCTCTACTTTCCCTGAGACCTATAAGAAGAGTTCCTGTAACATTGGCCCTGACTGGTGAAGGTATGCTTCCTTGCATCTTCAATTTTCGGACATACCCTGACTCCAACATTTTGTTTACAGCCAACTGTCAGGAAATGTTGTGCTTCTCCTGAGAACATTTTACATTTTGTTGTTATTGTTGTTGTTTTTATAGCTGATTAGGCACAGAGATGATTCTTTTTTGTATTTAGGCCCCAAGAAGCATTTAAGGGCCTGGCTCAACTTTCATGATATAAAGCATATCACTTTATGAGTATTTTCATCCTCCAAGAAATGATCTGAAAAGCTTCTACTCTCTCCTTGGTCTTCTTATGGTACTTTGTAGATTGTAAAGTTATTGGTCCTTTTGTTGTTGTCTTCTTTTGTAGTTATTAAAAGAGACTTTGTACATATTCTAGGTTAAAGGAATCAAGTTTCTTGGACTGGTTTCAACATCTTCTTGCTTCATTAAAAAAAAAAAAAGTTAATTTGTATGTTCAGCTAGATATCATCAACTCAACCAGAAAAATGTCTCAGGTTTAAAGATTTTTCCTGAAATGATGTTGATTAAAAATATTTAAGATCAAAGCCTCCTTTAATTTATTGATGAACTGCTTTCACAGCTAAACTGCATGAAGATCAAGGCTTATTAATATAAACTGGACCCTTAGAGGTGGCAGAGACAAATCCAATAAGTGTAATACTGAAACTAATTTTCCATTACTGAGTTATTAGTTACAATACAGCAATTAAATAACTTAAAACTTAAGTCAGGATGCATCTCAACAATGCAGTGATTTGGAGGTGGTAACTATTTTTCTCCCCATTTTACAGTTTGGGAAACCAGATGACCATAAACAATTTACCAATGCCATACAAGGCAGTAAGTTGGGGGGTGGGGGGGTCCAGAACCCACATTTGCTTGATTCAAAGTCTACTCTACATTGCCTCCCCAAGATGTTTATGCTTGTTTCCCTCATTAAATGAGGTTTTTAAGAAAAATAAGTCTGACATTTAATCAACACATGAATTATGCAATAAACAAGCAGCAAGAAGGAATTGAAAGGTGCCCAAACCAAGCAACGTCAAAGTTTATGTTTCTATATAGCCACTCTTTTATCCAACAGTCCTAAACCATTAGTTGAAATGCAACACCTGACACAAAAGCGTAGCAAGCATGGATATTTGGTTTCCATTGCCCAGATTAGAAATAGCACTACACAATTAACCACAATATCCAGAAATGACAGGTGTACCACCAAAATAGGGAGAAGGGGCAAATAACAGTGACTTGTGGTAGAACAAGTCTAAGTCCTTCACTAAACTAAGACATAGTTTTTAGGATTGAAATTCTTAGAATACTCCAACTTTGTGATCCTGAGCCCATCACACCCTTTCTGAGCTTCAGCATCCTGATCTGTAATGATTCAGGATAATCCCAGCAGTACTCCCCACCTCACAGGGTTGCTCTGCTGTTAAGATCAAAAGACTTCCTATGAAAGGATACTGTATGAAAGGACCACATTAATGAAAGGGGTTATTAAAAAGTGGGTTTGGTGCTTAAAGGGATAATCCCACAGCCTTTATAACTAATTTTTCCAAAGGTTTGGGAAACTGAGGTTTTACTGTTTTTATTCTTTAAAAACATTTATAATTATAGTGATCTAGCCTCAGTCTGTGCATTTCTTAGGGGTCTGCTCAGTAAGAAGTAGAAGGGCAGAAGCTGCTACCTTAGTCAGCAAAAAGAAGACTAATTTGGATATTAATATCCAAGAAGTCAGTCATCTGAAGGACAGCCAAAGTTATCAGTACCTTATTTACAATACAAAGGTAAAGAGGCTTAACTGCTCCCAGTTGGAAAATCACCAGAGGAATTAAAATTAGTGTATACACGGAGTGAGGGGATTGCATCCAACACTTTAGACATGCTGATTCCCTCAAAGGTTTCCTAAAGTTGGTTTGTAAACTTTGTTGCTAAGTATTGAACCTTCCTACCAAAGTTTTCAGCTGATGAGGTGATGAGGTTAGTACTCAATCATAAAAAAACCACTCACAAAACAGTTTAGAAAAAAATGTTTTCTAACATGGGCAACATATTTGAAAAGGTAAAACAACTAAAGAATTCAACTTTATATACACGGGACTCAAAAATCAACTCCTTGTTCCAAAGATTGTTCAAAATCTATTGGCTGATTAGAATGCGGGAGAGAAGATTCACAATTCTTGCTTGGGTTTGACAACGGTGCGCTTCGTTACCTCTTTGTAATTCACACCGCGGACACCGGCAGCCCTGGGATGTTACAGCTCTGCCAACGCCAGAGTATTCTACCAGCGGTGGGACGGTGCGGTGGCAATCCTGACATGCCTGGGCTCCCGGGAGGTTAATGGGAATTAAACCACAGCAGCCCTCCTTTGTGGCGCTTTGGCCGGAACAGCAGAAAGAAGACAATGAGCGGTCTGTGCGCAGTTCCACGCCGATTGGCTAGTCTCTCCCCCCAGAAACCCCTTATGTCATGGGCTTGGAATGCAGGCAGGGAGGAAGGAAGGAGAGGATTTGGGGAGGGGGACGCCTCTCATCTCTTTCCCAGGCCAAAAGTCCCAAAGATAAACCCGACGCATTCTTAGGCTCAGAGGCAAAGCTGAGTGTCACCAAATCTCAGACACTTCAAACTATAACCCGTTTCAGCAAATAAACCCTTCACAAAAGCAACCCACAAATATACTCTTTGATATCTTCGACAGTCTCTGGTAATACAAACTTCTCGGGGTTTTACAAAAAGTCTCAAGTCTACAGCAGATACCACTCCCAAAGCAGCGTTCTCAAGGCTTTGTCTCGGTTTTCTGCAGAAGAAATAATTTGCCCCAAGGTATATGGATCGGCTCCCGATCTTCTGAGGGGCCCAGGGGTCTACGCTAAGCTCAGGTCTCCCGCCCCAGGAGGTGGCGAGGAACAATGAGGGGCCCCCTTTGGCCACGTAACCGGCCTAACTTCGCTCAAGGCACAATTCGGTGGGGAAGGAGGGGGTCGAGGTGGGAGGAGGCACAGGGTCCGAGCGGACGGTGGGGGAGCCTGCGGCTGCAAGCTGGGTCCCAGGAGCGCGGATAGGCCCCGCCTAAGAGCGAATGACCACGCAGGAGCGCCCTCTTCCCAAAGGGGCGCAACCTACAGCCACCGAACAGCCCCCGCAACCCGAGAGGCCGGCGCTGCGGGGTTCCAGACACCCGGGAGCCCACAGCCCTCCGCTAGTCCCGGCCCTCGGCGCAGGAACAAAGCCAGGAGAGAGCCCGGGAGCCAGCGCCTGGGGACAGGACGCGACGGGAACACGAAGCAACTCTCAGGCCGCCTTGACGTCCCCTCTCACGAAGCCAGAGGGCCAAGGCACTCCGGGCGACTCACGGCCCAGCGTCGTCCCCAATTGGTGGGGTGCCCCGGGCAGGGTCTCACCACCCACCCGTCCCGGGCATACCTTGTTCTTAACCTCGGCCGAAAGCCCGTAGGAAGGGCCCTTGTTGAAGTGGGTCATGGTGATTCGGATGGCGGGAAGAGGCTGCGTCGGGGTTCGGAAGTCTCTCGCACTCGGCTTCCCCGCTCTTGGCCCGGAGAAGTGGCCACGAGAGAGATGCTCAGATCTCGCTCCTTTGGGCCGCGAAGAAGGCCCCCGGACTCGACGGTGGGGCGCGGGCGGTGCCTCGCAGACTCGGTGGGGCTGGAGCCTCCGGGTGCGCTTCAGAGTCGCACTGGCCGCCTCTCGCTGCCGGCACCGCAGCTCCGCACGCACTGCCCCCAGCCTGCTCCCCGCGGGCTCTCGGGGATTGGCTCGCGAGCCCGACCAATGGAGGGCCGCCTCCTCCCGCCTCTCCCGCGAGGGGGCGGTGCGGCCAGTTGAAGGGCAGCGGGCGCCGTCCTCCCTCCCCGCGCGGGGCCCGGGCCCCCGCCCCAGCCCCAGCCCTCACGCCACCGAGGCCCGCGACGAAGCGGCTCCTCCTCCTGGCCCGGCCCCGCGGGCTGGAAGCGGACGCTCCTCCGCCCCCGCCCCTGGCGCCTGGGGCTTCCGAGCCGCGGTGGTTCACAGCAACTTTCAGGCTTCCGCTGCTGTGTTGGGGGGGCCTCGGAGCTCAGACGTAACCCACCCCGGCTGGCCCGAGGCTGACCGCCATCCCTGTCTGCCTCCTCTCGGGATCCCAGCAGCCCAGATGGAAGAAGGCAGGGTCCCTCCGCAAACACCAAGAACAACCTCGGAACCCAGATGCCAGAAAAACGGAGGCCCTCCACTGAGGGCTTGTTCCTTCCTCACCTGGCCGCCTCCCACACCTGTTGGTCTGACTTCAGAAATGGTCAAGGTTCTTGGCCAAATTTAAGCTGGAAAATGTGCAAAACCTGGGGCTTTTCAGCTCCTTGACATCAGGGGACCTCTTTGAATCAGGAGTTGATTGTATGGGAACAGATATTCTTTAATTCAAAGGAGCGCCTCCTTTTTTTCCCCCCCCCACCCTCCCTTTCTTCTGATCCGGAACTCATTTGATAGATGAGGAAGGGAACAGAACACTCAACTCTGGCTTGTGGGCATGGCACTGTATTACACTATATGTCTGCTGAAGATTATCCAATTAACTTGCCCCAAAGTACTATTAGGTGGTCTTCGTACCCGTTTTAGAGGTGAGAAAGCTGAAACTCAGAGACCCCCAAGTATCCAGGTCAAATTCTACCACCTCCAAAACTTCACTCACTTCTTGCCATTGCTTTTTTGTGCACACCTAGGGCTGGTTTCATTTCTCTGAATCCTAGGGTGAGAGCTTTGTTTGCCAAATTCCAGCTGACTTGACAAAAGAGATCACCGTACCAGGTGTGGCAACCTGCTTGAAAACAGGAACCCAAATATCTCGCCATAGTTAAGCCATCCTGGAATAGAAATGAATAAGGCAGATTGAAAAGGAAATGTACAACACTGCTAATTAACTTTGTAAGAGTTTTCCAATGACTTTGGGAGATAGAACTTGAGGGAAGAGGGAGGAAGCAAATAAAGAGAAAAGTGAAATGCTTTATAAATGATTGGCTAATTGAGTCTGGAGGTAGTAAGCATAATTAGGGCATTCTTTCCACACAAAGATATCACAATTGACACACTATTTGTGGGGCAAGAAGTTTGGGCTGTTTTTCCAGTAGTGTGACAGTGGCGATGTGTCATTCATAAAACCTCACCCACTTTTCTTCAATACCAGTGTGTGTGAGAAATGGCAGAATCCAAATTCTGATCACAGTCCCCAACCTGTAAAGCTTCCTGCAGCAAAGTAAGTCTGACACCTTCTGTTCCACCACAACAGAGATGGAAAGCACTGTCAAAATCATTGTAATCTACTTAAAAGTTATTCCTTACAGTATGTTCAAGAACTGTATTCTGGCTTGAAAAACACAAATTTTGTTTAACAGGAGTTATCATTTAAGAAATAGAGTTTCAGGGGCTGGGGTTGTGGCTCAGCCGTAAAGCGCTCACCTAGCATGCGAGAGGCCCTGGTTCGAACCTCAACACCACATAAAAATAAATAAACAAAATAAACGTATTGTGTACAACTAAAATAAAAATATTTTTAAAAAAGAAATAGAATTTCAGGTGGAGATGATGAAAAAGTTCTGAAGATGGACATTGGCAGTGGTTACACAATGTGCTTAATGCTGCTGTACACTTTAACAGGAACATTAATATTTGCTACATTTATTTGGTCAATTATTATCCTCCCCAAGGTACTTAAAGTACTTTCTGACATTAGTATTGAAACGTATTTATTGTTGGCCCTATTGGATTCCACTAATGGTCTTGAGGCTTCCTTCTTCTAGTTTACCTCATTGCATAGGAAAAAGTAATGCTATGTTTAAGATAAAATGAGAAAGGATTTTAAAACTGGGGACAATTGCTAAGAGCCTTATTGAGATATAATTGATATATAATTATCAAAAACTACACATATTGAAACTGCATAATTTGATACACAAATACATATACACACCTGCAAAACCCATTATACAATCAATGGACATACCATTTACCCAAAAGTTTCCCCATGTAACCCTTTCCTTTTGCCCCTCCTTGCAACCACGCCTCATTAGGCAATCATTGACATGTTTTATGTTCCTATACATAATACCATAGAGTTTTACATAAATGGAATCATTCGTCGTATACTCTTCCCTATCTGGCTTCTTTCACTAACAAAATTATCTTGAAATTCACACGAGTTGTAGCATGTATTATTGGTTAATTTGTTTTCATTACTCAGTAGTATTCTATCATAGGGATATACAACAGTGTGTTTATTCATTCCTTTGTTGATGAACATTTTGATGTTTACATGTTGGGGCTATTATAGATACATGTGCCTTGACTTGTGATGGGGTTCTATCCCAATAAACCCTGGGGCTTCCTAGACGTGGTGGTTCACATCAACTTTCAGGCTTCCGTTGCTGTGCTCGGGGCCCTCAGAGCTCATGGTAAGTTGAAAATATCATAAATTGAAAAGGGTTTTGATGCACCTACTGAACACCCCGGTTTAATAACAGTACACTGTAGAACATCTATAAGTTGCTTACCCTGGGAATCATATGGCTGACTAGGAGCTGTGGCTCACTGATGCTGCTCAGCATCAGGAAAGTATATCACACTGCGTATGACTTTCCCAGGAAAAGGTCAAAATTCAAAATCTGAATGTACTGTTTTTACAGTACATATCACCACCATAAAGTTAGAAAGTCATTAGAGCAAACCGTTGTAGGTCAGAAATCATCTGTAAAGCCACTGTAAACATTCATAGGCAAGGTATTGTATGAACATATACTTTCATTTCTCTTGGATAAATAGCTATAAGAGAAATGACTGGACCATGTGAGAAGCATATATTTAACTTTTTAAGAAATGCTTATCTTTTCAAAATTGTTGTACCATTTTATACTCCCACCAGCAAGTAGGAATCCAAGGTCCTGTACATGTTATCCTAGTCAATACCAGGCATGGTCAGTCTTTTTAAATTTAGTCATTGTAATAGATGGAGAGTGGTATCTCATTATTGTTTTAATTTATATTTCTCTAATAAATAATGATGTTGAACATCTTTTCATGGGCTAATTTGCTGTTTTTTCATGAAATGTTTAAGTCTTTTGCCCATTTTTATTGGGATGTGTGTTTTCTTAATATAGTACATATCTTTTATCTTATCACTGTTGAGACAAATATATGAAATCCTGACCAAATTCTAACAATACAGTGTTATGAGTAAAATAATACCAGCATGTGGCAAAATAATCTTAAGTATTTTCATGGGAAGTTTCCTTAATATGTTGAATACTTCAGATTGAAATGAATGCTCTTAAATAAATCAACTCTTCCAAATTCCCATTAATTAAATGCAAGTATTGGAGAATTGTGAGAAAGTATTCTGTCACAGATACAAATCTGTGGATGATATTTTCATATCCCTTGCCACCAGGATAATAGTAACAAATGTTTGGTTGATTACACTGTGTCTTAACAAAAGTACCCGAGACCAAGTAATTTATGAAGAATAGAGACTTCTTTATTTCACAGCTCAGGAGGCTGGGAAGTCCAACAGTACAGTGTCAGACTCATGGTGCCAGCAGCATCAGTACATGGCAGAGGGAACCACATTGCCAGACAGAATGTGTCCACTCAGGTCTCTAATCTTCTTCTTATAAAGCCACTAATGTCACCACAGGGTCTCCCGCCTCATGACTTTCTCTAATCCTAACTAATTTTCTCCCAAAGGCCCTACCTCCAAATACCATCAAGATATAAATTTATTTCCAATACATGAACTTTTTTTTTTTAACCAGGGATTGAAACCACGGGTACTTAACCACTGAGCCACATCTCCAGCCCTTTTTTAATATTTTATTTAGAGACAGGATCTCGCTGTGTTGCTTAAGGCCACACTAAGTTGCTGAGGCTGAACTTATGATCCTCCTGCCTCAGTCTCCTGAGCCACTGGGATTACAGGCATGTGCCACCACACCCAGCATACATGAAATTTTGAGGAACACGTTCAAACTATAACAGCAAGTAAATCCACAATGTCCAAGAATTACAAAGACCTAGAAATTGATCAGCTTTAACAAAGGCAGAGGAGAGCTTAGAAAGTTCAGAGACCAAGAGACTTTTAAGTACCTGCTGTGTACTAAGCATTATGGGTGGTGAGATTATCACCCAAACAGAGACATGGAGACACTTTTCAAAAAAAATTTTTTTTAGTTGTTGATGGACCTTTATTTCTTATTTATTCATACATATGCAGTCTGAGAATCGAACCCAGTGCATCACGCATTCTAGGCAAGTGCTCTATCACTGAGCAATAACCCCAGCCCAACAGAGACACTTTTGAGAGTGAAAGAGGCACTATTTTGTGTGAGCAATAAGCACTGGGGACTCAATCCAGGGATGCTTTACCAATGAACTACATTCCCAGTCCTTTATCATTATTATTATTTGTAATTTTTAAGACCGGGTCTCACTAAATTGCCAAGGCTGGCCTCGAACCTGTGATTCCTCCTGCCTCAGCCTTCTGAATAGCCGAAATTACAGGCATGAGTCAACTCCCCCACCAGGAATAGGTGCTAATGATAATATCATTTTGAGTGTCAGGCAGTTCAGATAAAACCCTATAAGGAGTGCTCACTTTCACCCTCAAAAGTGTCGTTGTTGAGATGATCAAGCACTTAGTCACCCACTTATAAGCATCGCTCATAACAACCCTGTCATGGTGAATATTAACTATGCCCTTTTTATAATAAAAAAAAATTACGATTTAATGAAGAAGGATACACAACTTGGCCAAGGTAAGATGAATAACAGAGAGCAGAATTGGGATTTGAAACCAAGGTGATTTCTCAAAAACTAATTTCCCAAAGCCCTGAAGAATCTGAAATCACTTTTTTTGTGGGATAATGCTCAATGGAATTCATTATTAAAATGCTCCTTTCTTTATTGTCTTTTTCCTTATAATAACAACTTTGTACAGGATTTGATCATCATCTTCTGCTGTTGTTCATCTTCATGTGAAATCAATTTCCCCAAAGGATGAGCAGCCAGGTGAAGGAGAAGCAGAGGGCATGGCAGGGAGAAGCAGCAGAGAGCTTCCATGCTTTCTCCAGGCACACCATCCTTCAGGAGCCTCCCAGTGGTCAGCTCTCTGAGATCCCTCTCATAAGTCACATTTGCTCCTACCCCTGTCCCCTCACTTCATTTCTCCTCTTTGAGAGTGCTTGCCACTCACTCCAGGTGACACGTTAGTGCAGCAGTATCCTTTGATGCCCCTGGATAGGTTCCAAGACCCCCAGGGGATGCCTGAAACCCAGGACCCTATACAGACCATACTGTATTTCCCCCTGTATACACATACCCATCATAAAGTTTAACTTACAAATTAGGTACAGTAAGAGATTAACAGCAACCATAATATATGGAACTATGTTGTAATAGAAGTTACATGCATGTGGTCTCTAAGTATCTTATTGTACTGTACTCACCCTTCTTCTTGTGATTCTGTGAGATGATATTTAAAGGAAACCCTTTACAACTGCTCTTTGGCACATCCAAACTGCCAGCTTTGCTGCTCTTGCACTTTGTGGCCACTATTAAGTAAAGTAAGAGTTACTTGAACACAGGGGTTGTGGTCCGCTCGTAGATCTGATAAGCAAGTCCACTACTGAATGAGTAAAGGAGAGTGTGCATATGCTGGACAAAGCAATGATACACATGCCAGGAGGCACAGAGCAGGATAGTGTGAGATTTCACCATGCTGCTCAGTCAGTGTATAATTGAAAACCTATGACTTGTTTATTTCTAGAATTTTCCATTTGATATTTTCAGATCAAGCCAGTAGCTGAAACTATAGAAGTGAGACCATAGGTAATAGGAGTCTATCTATGGTACTTCAATCACACTCCACCTTTCCTACAGAGGAGTCATGTGGAAGATATCAAAGCAATTACCATCTCCTCCTAGGCCCGATTACCAAGCAGGTCCCACCAGAGTTCTTTATGGGATAGATACAGAAGCTTAATGTTTCTATTATAGCAGTTATAAAATTAAGTTAAACTGACTTAGGCAAAGAGTAGACTCAATTGGTTCATGCGACAGAAAAGCTAGGAGATCTAGCTTCCACCATGATTGGATTCAGGGACTCAATCAAAGGCATTATAAGCCAGCAAATCTCCACATACTTCTTCAGTTGACTTCCTCAGCCCTTCCCTGTTGGTGTGGAATTCACCATTTCAAGGTCTAGGCCCATCCCCTAGCCTCCCCGCAGCACAACAAAAGAACAAGCATAGCAGAAAAATGAATAATTTCCCCCATAGTTCCAACAAAAGCACCAGAAATGGCTTGGTTTGGGTCACCTTCTGTATTAGTCAACTCTCCATTGCTGTGACAAAATGCCCGAGAAAATCAACTTCAAAGGAGAAATCATTTGGTTTGGACCATGCTTTCAGAGGTTTCTATCCATGGTTGCTTGGCCTGATGGCTTTGGACATATGGCCAAGCAGAACATCATGGCCGGGAGAACATGGTGGAGAAAAAGCTGCTTACCTCATGACAGTGGGTAGTAAATAGAGAGGAAAAGTTGGGATTCCAATATCCCCTTCCACAGCAAGTCCTCAATGATCTGACTCCCTTCCATGAGGCCGTACCTGCTGAAAGTTCTATCACCTTCGAATAGCATCACAGTGGGCAACCAAGCCTTGAACACATGGCTTTTGGGTTTCATTTCAGACCCAAACCATTACACCTACATCTTCATACTAATCACGGTAGCCACAGGGAGGTGGGTCTGGGTATGTGACCAACAATGGTGTGGGAGGTGCATAGGCAGCTTTGCCAGCTCCATGGGAGCTGAGAGAGAGAAGAAGTATAATCCCAGAGAAAATTGGAGGGAGGAAGGGGTGGCCAGCAAATGAAAAGATGCTCACTGCTTTTCCTCCTTAGGTCCACAGGAGAAGGGCCCCTCACTTCCATGGGCCTCTTCAGAGTTCTGTACTTCATCTTTTATTATTTATTTTCCATTCTTTTGCTCAAGGAGGACCCCTAAAGTTAGACAAGCTTCAGGACTCCCTAAATCTAGAGCTACCCTATAATGTCCACATCCCCTTCAGTTATAGCCAATCAGGCACCAAGTTCTTGCCAATGGCCTAACAACATTGCCTTCCTCCCACCCAACAGCTTGAAACGGACGTTCTTATCATCTCTTGTCACAGAACGGCATCCTACCTCCATCCTCTCCCAGATCCATCTCCAGAACGGAAGCCTTATATCCTGCTGATTCCTCAAAAAAAATTAAACATGGAATTATCATGTGATCCAGCAATTCCACTGCTGGGCGTATACCCAAAATAATTGAAAGCAGGATCTCAAAGAGATATTCATATACTTTTGTTGGTAGCAGCATAATTCACAATAGCCAGAGGTGGAAACAAACTATGTCCACTGATGGGTGCACAAGTAACAAGAGGTGGAATATAAATTCAATTGCATAGTATTCAGCCTTAAAAAGAAAGAAATTCTAACACACATGATAATACTATGAACCTTGAAGCAAGTCAATCACAAAAGGATAAATCATTCCACTATACCATACTACATAGCATTCTAAATATGATAGATTCAGCCAGGGGAGTTATTGTTTAATGGGGACAGAGTGTCAGTTTTACAAGATGAAAAGAGTTCAGTGGGTGGTTGGTGGTGATGTAGTATAACAGTGTGAATGTACTCAGTGCCACCTACTTGCACACTTTTAGTGGCTAAAATAGTCAATTGTATGTAGACTTTGCCATGATTTTAAAAAAGAAACCCAAAATTGATGCCCTTAATAACTTTTCTAAATACACATGAGATTATGGTATCCACCCTACATTTAAAAGCCCAGTGGCTCTTTATTTGGCCACTGAACCAAGCCCAAACTCATCAGATCTCAAGATTGCTCCTAATGAGGATTTTAAAATCATAAATGCAAAGTGCTTAATTATGTAGCACCATCTAATACAGAGTAAGTGCTCAATAATTGGAGGTGATTACCATTATTATTATCGTGTTATCTGGCTTCTCCCTACCACTCCAGTCTTGTCTTCTGCCACTTCTAACCTTATGTTTCAATTTCAACAAGAGTGCTGACTGGGTCATGCAGTGTCACACATACGTGT
This sequence comes from Marmota monax, assembly GCF_021218885.2. NCBI lineage: Eukaryota > Metazoa > Chordata > Mammalia > Rodentia > Sciuridae > Marmota > Marmota monax. The sequence continues at coordinate 5,463,929 of NW_026692116.1, forward strand.
CACACAGGTTGTTTTCTTGCTTCTACTTGTTAACATTTATCCTTCAGAATCCAACTCAAATATCACCTTTCCCCAGAAGACTTCCTTGCCTCCAATAGATGTCTTCACCCCCCTTTGTAGGCGTCCTTTCTGTTTGGAAATGTTTCTATTTTTGCTTCTCACACGGTGTCATGTAGGGTATGGGTTTCCATGCCCCTTCCTAGATTGCAAGCTGATTTGGGGCAGAAAACTGTTACTCATTGCTTCATTCCTTAGGATTTTGTATTGAATCTGGCATAAAGTAGATGGTTAACAAAGGTTTGCTCAATACGACAAGCACTTCCTTAGATATTTTTACAAATTTTACGCCACATAATCCTCAAAACTACAGCTATGAGGAACTATAATATGGCCCTGTTTTTCTTCAGATGAAAGCCAGGTTCAGAAAAGTTAGTAATTTAAGGTCACATAGAAGTGAGATCAGAATCATAATTTCTTACTTTTTTTTTCTGTCTGAAACCTTTCTCTCTCTCTCTCTCTCTCTCTCTCTCTCTCTCTCTCTCTTTTGGTACTGGGTACTGAACTCAGGGGTACTTAACCTGAACTACATCCCCAGCCCATTTTACTTTTTAATTTTCAAACAAGGTTTCACTAAGTTGCTTAGGACCTTGCTTATGAATTGCTGAGGCAGACCTCAAACTTGTGATCCTCCTGCCTCAGCCTCCGGAGTTGCTGGGATCATAGGCAGGCACCACCATGCCTAGCTGAAATCTATGTTTCTCTTGCTACACCATATTACATCATTATAATCAATAGTTTCCTCATAGAGAGAGTGTAAAGAAAATTTAAAAGTGAGAGTTAAATCCTGGGGTTACTCAGATTTGGAGGAAATGAAAAAGAAAAGCAAATAGATTCGCAGAGTACCAAAAAAAAAAAAAAATCACTACTATGAACCCAGGAAACAAGCAAGAAGAACATTTTAAAGGAAAACTAGTCACCATACAAGGTAAACAAAGACAGAAGACAAGACTATTTTATTTTTCAGTATGGTCCTTCTCATTGAAAACCTCAAGGGCACAGGTCCATTTGGAAATCTAATTATTGAGTAAGGGAGGGAAGAGATGGTAAAGAAAAAGAGGCAGCAGATTAGAACACCATGGCAGGGGGAGGAGGCAGAGAAGGGGGAGGTCCTTAAGAAGGCAGCTGAGTTGAGAGGAGAATCCAGAGGGTCCTAAAGGAAGCGGGCAGGAGGGCAGAGAAGTGGTCCTTGGATTCCAGGGAGCTATCAGGAGCCCAGGGAGTCAAGTACTTATCCTGAACATCCGGAAGGGAGAACAAGCTACTTCCCCCATCTCCCACCCGCTGCCCGCTCTCCTTTTCTTGGTCTCTTGCCTTCATCTCCTCATTCCCATACTGATTCATAGATTCAGTCCCATTTCTTCTTGTTTTTTTTTACTTTTGTCTCATTCCTCCTTGTAGCAGTTGGTAATAACCCCATTAACTTTACTAACTTTACTGTCACTCAGAATCCAAGAAAAAGCAGACTATCTACTTGAGGTGTTAACAACCAAACGTAATGCCCCAGGACTCAACAGCTTGAAAGGTAAGTTTAGCCAGAGGGAAGGACCCAGTCAGGGCTATCTTGTCTGGTGTTTGAAACCTTCTCAAGACTCTGATGCAATGATTTTGTGTGTGTGAATGTGCTCATGTACATTTTTTTTTTTTGGGGGGGATAGATTCCACTGCTTTTATGGATTCCCAGAAGGAAAGAGGATCAAAAAGTTTCTCAGCCCCACTGCTTTTCCCCCTCTGTCAAATAGTTGCTCAGTTTCAGCTCTTTCATAATCATGTATGTCCTTGATTTTCATAAGGACATACCTTAAAGCTTTTGTTGGTAAAGAGTAGGGTGAACAACAGGAATCTCAGCTAAGGAACTCTTTAAAGTACAAAACAACTTGAATTCCAGTGTGACATTCCAGTCTTCTTTGTTGCTTATCAGAAACCTTAGGTAATTTGATTTAAGATCCTATCAGAATACTAATGCAGTTTAATTCCTTTGTAAACTTGTTTATGCTGAATGGCAAAGGCCGGAGATTCCTACTGAAATGCAGTTCCTTTAGCACTGTTCTGACAAAGAAGAGTAGTGCTGAAAGTAGTTCAGTATCTGTTTCTTTTGAAACAAATGTGTTTGGTTCCATTCCCAGCACCAAAAACAAACAAGCAAAAAACTCCCCCCAAAATCAAAACCACACACACAAACAAAACAACCAAAACTAAAACTGTGTTTGCCTTTTGATAATGAAGATGCTGGGAAAATAGGCACTTAGTTCAATGGTATTAAAAACATTAAAAGAAGAGCAGAAAAATCAACTATCTGAATTTTTTAAATTTTACTTCTAATTAGATTATAAACCCCTAATCACTTTTTGGCCTTTTGGCTAGATCAAGCGTAGATTATAAACTACTAGAGGTCAGGAATCATTCTTTTCAGCATTGTATCCCCCACACTTTGTACACAGTAATCATTCAATAAGTATCTTGCTTAAATAATTGAGAGGCCATTAAAACTCAACTCGGCTGGAGTTGTGGCTCAGAGATAAAGTGCTCGCCTAGCATGAGTGAGGCACTGGGTTCGATCCTCAGTACCACATAGAGTAAAATAAAGACACTGTGTCCACCTATAACTAAAAAATAAATATTTAAGAAAATAAAAACTCAACTCGATAAAAGGAGTAAATGAAACATAAGCTGAGCCAATCAGAAATCAGAAAATCACCAACCATCCTCTAACCAGGTACTACCCACTTTAACTAGTCAAATATTTTCTTTGCCTTGCTTTGGCAAACACCTTATACAACTCTCCCCTCACACCTTCTTGGTGGAGCGCTGAGCTCCCTGTGGTCTGCTGCTTCCCGATTCATGAATTGCAGTCTACTCAAATAAACCCTTAAAATTTTAATGTGCCTAAATTGATCTTTTTACAATCTAGTAAATGAACATAAAAAAACAGATAACAGAATATATACTTTACAGAAAACATCTTTAGAGGCATAGCATTACTTCATTTGGCTAACATTATTTTATTCAATTTATTCATTAACTTATTTGTTGGGTGCCAACTCTGTGCAGAGCTCTTGTAGGCCCTGGGAATACATGGGAAATGAAATGGTTAAGATTCTTCTGGCCGTCTACAGTGGCACATGCCTGTAATCCCAGCAACTCTGAAGGCTGTAGCAGGAGGATCAGTAATTTAGGGAGGCTCTAAGCAACTTAGTGAGACCCTGTATTAAAATAAAAAATATAAAAAGGGCTGGAAATGTGGCTCAGTGATGAAGCACCCCTGGGTTCAATCCCCAGCACCAAAAAAAAAAAAAAAATCCTTCTGTAGGAGTTTTTAGTCGAGTGGGGGGCAGGGCATTGACCATAATCAATCAAGTACTATAAGGAAGATTATTTCAGGGAGCCAAGCACACCAGGAAGACTGTCAATCAATATGGTTCACTAGTGTGAAAGTGCTGATTAAGAGAAGGTGGTCTGGGAAGAGGGAATGCTCAAGTGGAGATATGAATGCAGGAAAGATAAAGGAGAAATGTGTTTTTTGTAAAAAAGTTGGCAGAGCAAATTATTGAGAGAATGATCTTGAAACACAGAAACAGAGAGAAGTGGCTGGAGGCCTTGAGCAAGGGGGAGAAGGATGAAGTGGGAGGGGTAAGGAGAGGCCATATCAAGCAGGATTTTGAAGCCGGGAAGAGTGTGGCATTAAAGGGGTAATGCTGTGATTTGGGTAGGATTTGTCCCCCAAATGTCCATGTACTGGAGTCTTGGTCTCCAGTGTGGTGGAACTGTGGTTGTGGAACCTTTAAAAGGAGGGGCCTGGTGGAAGGTAGTTATGTCATTGGGAGAATGAACCTTCTAAGGGTTGATGTAGTTCTCTTTGGACCCTGGTTAGTTCCCAAAGAGTGAGCTGTTATAAAAAGAGCAAAATAGGCCCCTCCCTGTCATCTGACTTCCTGACTCATCATGTGATCTCTCCTTCTTACATGAACTTCTGCCTTTGATACAGTTCATGCCATTGATACCATGTTGTAATATGGCCAAGGAGACCCTCATTAGAGGCTCTCCTATGAGGTTGCTTGTCTTTGACTTTTAGCCAAAGTCTAAGAAAAACCTCATCTTATTTATAAAGTATCCAACCTTGGTTATTTTGTTATAGCAACAGAAACAGACTGATTACAAGTAACAATGGGGATCTGAGATTGGAAAAAAGTCTTTGGGCTTGTTTCTGAATTAAAGAAAAATTAAATAAGTCCAGATTAGTTAAATATTGTTACTAGTTAAATATTGAGATGATTTAAAATAGAAAGTACTTGAACTGTAGCTCAGTGGTAGCATGTGTGAGGTACTGTGTTAGATCCTCAGCATCACATAAAAATAAATAAATAAAATAATGGTACTTAAAAAAAAAAAAGGAAAGCTCTGAGTGGTGTATCTGATAACTCATCTAAAAAAAGTAAATAAAACTAAGCAAGTGGACCCATTGTCCAGTTTATTCTGGATAAATAAGCTTCTATTATGTTATAATACTGGTTCATCTGAGAGCTTATGATTTAGGGGAGGAATGTGGTCTAAATAATAGGAAAGAATTTTTCCACTCCTTTTTGTGTGTTTAGAATTGGCCACTATACTAGTTTCCATTTTCCCCCCGACTTTGCATTTTAAATTGCTTGGATCATGATCATGGATTTGAAAAAAAAAAAAAAATAATAACCTCCTCTAACTCCCCCCTCCAAAAAAACAAAAGTTTTGAGGAAAAATTTGTAATGTGACTTGAGCTCTTACAACTTTTAGCTCTCAGCTGAAAGTATGGATATGATTTATAGACATTATTCCAAATGCCTCCTCTGCCAAACACACACACACACAAACATACACACACACACACCTAAAAAGGACAAAAACAAAACACTTCAGCTCTTAAAACTTGCCTTTGAATTGCTTGGTTTTACTGCTGTCTTACCAGAGGTGCTAGGGTCTTAATATGCCTCCCTAAAATTCATTTGCCATAGTATTAAGAGGTGGGGACCATAGGAGGGGATTTGGTCATGAGGGCTACTCCCTTGTGAATTGAGTTAAGGCTGTCAAGAAAGAGGCTTCACACAGCAGTTGGCCCTTTTAGCTCTTCTGCCTTATGCCATAGGAGATGTATCAACAAGGCTCAATCTTGAAGTGAAGAAAGGAACTCCTGCAGTCATTGAACCTTCTAGTGCTTTGATCTTGGACTTTCCAGGCTCCAGAACAATGCGAAAGTTCTATCGTTTATAAATTACTCAGTCTCAGCTACTTTGTTACAGTAACATAAACAGACTAAAAGTTATACATAGGTGGAAAAAAAAATCAAGAAATCTAGCTACTGGCTGCTTATGGCAGTATGCACCTGTAGTCCCTGTTACTTGGGAGGCTGAAGCAGAAGGATCATTTGAGCCCAGGAGTTTAAGAGGAGACTGAATAACATAGCGAAATCCTGGCTCAAAAGGTTGAATTAAAATTAAAGACAGAAAAAAAATCTAGCTACTGAATTTGATTCTTTTTGAAACTACAGTGTACATACACTATAGTTTATTTGGTTTATTTCTCCTAGACACATTTTCTGGAGCTGATTTTTAATAAAAGTTTTGAAATTAAGTAGGAAGTACAGAAGAGGAGTTAAGAGCAGCCTCCATTTGACCTGAGTCTGAAAACATCTAGCTCTGTGACCTCAGGCATATTTTTCATCTGATCTTCGTAAGCTTCAGCGGTGTCATTTATAAAAGGAGAATACTTACCTCATCTGGTTGTGTAAGATTTAAGTGATAATGTATCATTATTTCTAAGCATATGTTCTCAAGGCGAAATTGCACTTGCTTTATAAAAACTAACCCTCAATTATTTTTCCTTACACTCCATTTATTCCTGAATTCCTAACACATACAAGTTAATTCATGCCAGTCACTATTACATGACTACCCATGGTAAGACCAATCCTTTTTTATGCATGCTATTTCCATCTTTACATACATCTTACATCCATGGGACAGCGGTTATTCCTGAGTTCTGAGGACAAGTAGTACAATAGTTTGGATCTGAAATGTCTCCCAAAGGCTCTTGGGAGGTGGTGGACCTTAGGAGGTGGGGCCTAGCAGAAGAAAGTTAGGTCACAGGGGGCATGCCCTTGAAGGATATATTGAGACTCCAGCCCCTTCCTCTTTTTTTTCCTTCCCAGCCACCATGCGTTGAGCACCTTTTCTATAACATGCTCCCTGCCACGATGCTCTGTTCGACTACAGGTGCAGAAGAAATAGGCCAATCAGTCATGGAGCTGTGAGCCAAAATAAATCTTTCATTATATATTTATTTATTTATTTATTTAAATTTATTTACTTTTTGATTTGTAGGTGCTGGGGATGAATCAGGGCTTTGCACATACCAGGCAAATGCTCTGCCACTGAGCTACATTCCCAGTTCACTCTTTTCCTTTTAAGCTGATTATCTCAGGCACTTTGTTACAGTGATGGAAAGCTAACACAGCAGACTTATTATTTCGGCCCACATATTATTTTTGAGTTATACTTGCTGTAGACTTGAGTCCTCTTGAGGATTGCTGTGTCATCTACGTAACCTCCCAAAAGACTGGTTAATTAAAAATTAATAACTTGTTGGCTTCTTCAGATGTAGAAAACACTGTTCTAGTCAGCATCAACCCACAAAGGAGGAACAAAGCTTGGCAATATACACATCTTAAAATATATACATCTTTCCGTCCAGTTCATTCACTCACTCAACAAATAACCATTGAGTGTCTATCGCATGTTAGGTTCTGTCCTAAACTCTGAGGACTCAGGAGCCAGAAAGGCAAAATCTATGCCTTGAAAGTCATGGCTTTCTTGCTTGGGTTTTATTATTTGAACCAAACTATAAAAAGTCAAGATGTTTGTTTTTATGTCTTCCATGTAACCCAAACCACATGTGCCCAAGGCTCTCAGCACAACCAACCTGTCCTTCCAGTGCAGGACTCACCTGTGTTTCCAGGATGAACTCTGATATTTAAGAGTTTAAAAATTCCTCTTCACCTAAAACATCTCTTTGGTAAGTAGGATGGGAAAAACAGAGTCTCTGAGCCTTCCTATTCCATTTTCATATTGTGTTTTAGTCAAAGACTTGCTTTTAGTAATCTAGTAAAACATTTGTGTCCAGGCAGCCTTGTTCCATATGGTCCTCTCCTGCTCACTTGCTTTCTCTCACCGACCTCAGTCGTCCTTGTCGCCCATCTACCCAGTTTGGTTACATACTCAATTCTGGGTTCTCATGTATTTTATTTTATTTTTATTTTTTGAGAGAGAGAGAGAGAGAGAGAGAGAGAGAGAGAGAGAGAGAGAGTTTTTTAATATTTATTTTTCAGTTTTCGGTGGACACAACATCTTTATTTTATTTTTATGTGGTGCTGAGGATCAAACCCAGCGCCCTGCGCATGCCAGGCAACCACACTACTGCTTGAGCCACCTCCCCAGCCCTATTTTTAATCTCTGTCATTGAAGCTAGTGCATTATAATAGTCTCATCAGTCTTTTCACTAACACTGTATACCCCTTAAACTTGTACACTAATTATGTTGTATTTGTAATGACTACATTAAAAGAAAGGGGAAAAAAAGAAAGAAGAAAGGGGGAGTATGTGGTAAAGTGGATAAGAATTCTCCACAGGACCTATTTTTTGGAGTCAAATTCACTTGGTCCAAACCTAGCACCACCAATTTTTTTTCTATTATTCTTTTTTTGTTTCTTTTCTTTTTTCTTTCTTTATTGTGTGTGTGTGTGTGTGTGTGTGTGTGTGTGTGTGTGTGGTGCTGGGGATTGAACCCAGGGCCTTGTGCATGTGAGGCAAGTACTCTACCAATGAACTATATCCCCAGGCCCCTATTATTTTTTTTTACACTATAAATACACACAACAGTGGGATTGGCCGTTACATATTTGTACATGCACACAACGTAACATAACAGTATAATTTGGTTAATATCATTGCAATTCCCCTTTCTCCTCCCTCCTTCTCCCACTGGTCACCTCCCTCTACTCCACTGGTCTCTCTTCTGTTTTCATGAGATTTTCCCCAAAACACCTTTTGTTTTGTTTTCCTTTTTCCCCTGTAGCTCCCATCTATGAGAGAAAACATATAATCCTTGACTTGCTGAATTTGGCTCATTTCACTGAGCATGATGTTCTCTACTTCCATCCATTTAACAGCAAATGACATATTTTCATTCTTCTTTATGACTGAGTAAACTCCATTGTGTATATATACCACATTGTCTTTATCTGTTCGTCTGTTGGTGGACCCCTAGGCTGGTTCTATAATTTGGCTATTGTAAATTATGTTGCTATAAACATGGGCATGCATGTATCACTATAACATGCTGATTTTAAGTCTCATACTGAAGAGTGGTACAGCTAGGTATTCTAGTCTTTTGAGGAACCTCCATACTGATTTCTATAGTGCCTGTACTAATTTACAGTGCTACCATTGTAGAAGTGTTTTCTTTTCCTTACACCCTGTCTAGCTTTTATTGTTAGTTGTTCTCTTGATGGCTGCCATTCTAACTGGAATGAGATAAAAATCTCAGTGTAATGTTCATTCCCATTTGCCTGATTTCTAAAGATGTTGAATATTCTTCACTTATTTGTTGGCTATTTGTATTCTTCTATTGTCTGTTTACTTTATTTGCCCATTTTGTTGATTGGGTTATTTGATTTTTTGATGATAAGTTTTTAAGTTCTTTATATATTCTTGATATTAATCCTCTGTCAAAAGAGTAGCTAGCCAAGATTTTCTCCCAGTCTGTAGGTTCTGTCTTCACATTCTTAATTATCTTCTTTGCTGTACAGAAGCTTTTTAATTTGATGCCATCCCATTTATTAATTCTTGGTATTATTTCCTGAGCTTTAGGGGTCCTATTGAGGAAGTCGTTGCCTGCAACTGTGTCAGAGAGATGACTCTATATTTTTCTCATAGAAGTTACAAAGTTTCAGGTCTAATTTCCAGTTAGTTGATTCATTTTAATTGACTTTTGTTCAAGAAGAGAGATAAGGATATAGTTTCATTCTTCTACATATGGATAACCTGTTTTCTTAGCACTACTTATTAAAAAGGCTGCCTTTTCTCCAATTATGTTTTTGGCATCTTCAACAAGGATCAGGTGACTGAATCTGTGTGGATTTGTCTTTGTGTCTTCTGTTTATTTCCACTGGTCTATATATATGCTTTTGTGCCAGTACCATGAAGTTTTTATTACTGTACCTCATCTACGTAACCTCCCAAAAGACTGGTTAATTAAAACCAACCATAAATGAAATCCTCTATACCCCATGGTTTAAAAGCATAAACTATAAAGATCCATAGTATTTGGTCAAGTAGACATAAAACAGATCAACAGAAAATTTCTGATTATCACTAGACAATTAAGTGAGCCAACTCTTATTTAAGTTTAATTGTGATACAGAAATACATTTCAACTGATTTAAGTCCAACACCAATGAAGAGAAAAATTATAGCACCAAACTTTGCCTTTTTCTATCAGGCTAGAATAGATTCTATTCTTATTTCTATTCTATTATTATTTCTCTAGGCTTTGTTCCACACAAATTTGTGCAAGATTTCAACACTGGAAGTCTTAAGTCTATGACGGAAAAGGGAAATAAAATAAAATAAAATAAAAGTCAGACCTCAAGCCAACAAAGGTTACCAAACTACTGGGATACTGCTCTGAAACAAAATCCACCTTGAATATAGATCCTCACAGCAGAGCAAAACATTAGGTGCTGTGTTCATTACAGAACCAAACAGATCAAGTTGATGGAAAGCTTTGTTAATGAAACATTCCATCAGCAGTATGCTTGAGATATAAGTCAAAACAGTGTCCAATGACTTGATTTCAAACCAAGTATATTTTATGTTTAGAAACACTGAAAAAACATATTTCATTTGTAATTATGGAAGGAACAAAGCATCGTGGCATCAATCCAGAAATTATCAAGAAAATATTGTGAGTTTAAGAAAGACAAAATACAGTCAATTTTGCTGTTCTCTCAGTTGCTTGAATATCACAGTATTTGCAAATATAGCTAAAAGATCCCAACTCTTAAAAGCCTGTATTACTAGTCATTTTCCACTGGATATTTTTAGGATTTTAATGTTTTTTAATCTATCTATACATTCTGCTACACGGTAATATCTGAATAGCCTGGACAGTTTTCATTCTGGGCAGTCATTCATTTGATCCTGTGAATGTCATGGTGGAAGAAAGATGATACAGGAACAAATGAAGTCAGAGTACTCACATGTGTCAATCACAGAATTTCTGTCTTAAGATGGAAAACCACTGATTCTTCTTTGAACCAAAGTTTACAGTATCCTATTAAAGGAAACGAGTGGCAATGGCTACTAAAAGTTAAGTGGATGATCCAAGAAGAGAGGACTTAATGAATCCAGGACAACCTATATGCTAAATTTCCCTACTTATTTTACTTAGTGATAAAAATCCTTTTATACCACTTCGTAGCAAGTTAGTAAAGGCATGGTACTCCATTAGAAACTAATCTCATTTATTATAGAGCACAGTGTACAGTTCAGTCATACACCCTAACCTTGATCTATATATAACTCTATGCCTCCTCCCTGCTAGTCAACATTGGAGATGCTTAAAATCTTTTGTGGGAGATGTTTAATTTTGTCACTTATCTTCCAAAAGAGCCCATGTCAAAAAAAAAAAAAAAAAAAAAGAGGCCAAATTAATATGCTCTTCAAAGAAAATTAAGCCCAGAGACTTTTCCCCATTTCCCCACCCCGGGGTATAAGATTAGTATATAAACCCACAACATAAGTGTATTGCTTCATTTGTGGGGATGGAGGGGAAGACACCAGGTTGAGAGAAGAAATCAAAGGACTCCAAATGCAGAAACAATTATTAAAATAGTAATACACAAAATGAGTAATGGGATCCATTTTCTAAAGACTTGTCTTGGGAAAGAAAAATTTAATTGCTGTTGCACAAAACATCTGTATGAATTAGAAACTGGCTTCAGTAACATTAGCAGATAATATGTTCTAGAAAGTGGAGGCAACTGGATATAAAATTCTGGCAGCAATTTAATAGAACAGTCCCAGATGGTTAGGCTGAGGCCAACACCTAATGAGGACAAAAGCCTTGTCTGTGGGGAATTTTGGACAACACTTGCAGAAATAGTATACTGTGAACCAAATTGAATTGTTTTCACAAGTGTTGTAAAGTCTCATATAGTTAAAAAATTTTTTTCCACATGCAATTTTAATTTTACAACAAGAGTGGCATAGAATACCTAAACAGAGAGGAGAACATTCATGCAAGATATCTAACTCCTTGATATAATAATGCATACACTCCAAAATGATCACAACATCTAGGGCTTTCTACAACTACAGGTGGTGGTTATTGAAAACATGGCCCCCAGTACCAACATCTATAAAGCAGCCACCACCTTCTCTGTGTGTTCTCTTTTTGTGTTTTTTTTCCTTCATTTTCCTTAATTAACTCTGCTATTGTTGCTGCTGCTTGGAAAAACTGGTAAAAACAAAATTGTAATCATTGAACATAGCACTCTGGCAATCAAGACATTTAAAACCTTCAATCTTTTGGGGTGAAGAAAGCACTGTGTGACATTTAGAACTCTGATTAACAAACATGGTGTTCAGAAATTTTCCTGGCTTGAAGACTTCCACAACTTTCCTGGTCAGGTCATCATAAGAGATCTGACTTACGTTTGTTTCAAAGCTAACATAAGAAAATTCTGGTTCTGGAGTGATGAGAATAGTCTAATGAGTTCCATCCGATTTCATTCTATTCACTGAATACTCCCACAAGGATTGAACACTGTGGTGTCAATGACAGAACCTGCATCAGATCACAAATTCCACGCTGATGAATGACATCCTTTGCAGTAACACCATCTTTCATGTAGAACTGGTCCATAACTATTGGATCAAGCTCACTTAACAAAATTTCCAGGGTCTGATCTGGCTGACTTATTACCCAACTCTCTGGGAAACCCAGAGTATACAAGTACCAACAGTCAGAATTCATATGTCCCATACAAAATGCTGCTCCATTTGAAAAAAAAATCTATTTCTTCCCAGAAATTCTGGTGTGGGCATCCTTAATGAGAAGGCTTCATGAAATCCTTGCAAGAATAAAAGATGCTTTGAATTGAGTCAAACCTGCCGTAATCCCTAGCAAGCTTTAACAGGGGAGCCAGTGCTTTCAGCAAGAGGGTGGTACCACATGTCTTTAGAAGGAAACATCTCTTGGAGACAAATATGCTGTCTCGCTGAGTATATAAGCTTCCTGCTTGTCAGTTTTTGTCACACTTGTGATTGAACATTGCGCATCCTTCAAAAGTACATCTCATTCAGATCTTGGGATAGTGCGAAGATCCCCAGACCCTTGGTTTGCATCATGTTGCTGCCGAGAGAACCAAACCTACAGCAGCTTTTTGGTCCCTTCGAAAAAACGTGCACCTTCCATCACCACGAGACTGCGAACAACCAACAACCACAGAAAATCAACTAAATTAAATCTCTTCTCAAACTGCTGCCAATGCTGCAGATTATTCCAGCTGTCATCCTCTGACAAAACAGCATTTTTGGAAGGTCTATGTGAGAGGACAAGATCATTCCCTAGCTAGCCATTCTACTCTCACATCCAAAGGAGGTAAAAAAGAGAGAGAGGTTTCCTTTCCAATTTCCAAGTTTCCCTTCTCACTCACTAATCTGCTTAATGCATTGCTTGGCTTTTCCGTGTTATAAATTATTTATTTCTAAGACAACATACATGCCTTTAGAAATGGTTGGTCTCAGTACATAAATATGGGTCAATAACATAGATGAAACTCTATAGAGAAATGGAATCTCCACTTCACACCCCCCAGAGGCTGGGTGAGCTTCAGTAGCTAGGCTTATATTCTCCAACTCACCCCTCTTAATTTAGTTGACTGAAGACGGCCAGTCAGTTCTCTTGCCTGGATAGTCGAAGTTGAAATCCTTGTTTATCACTTCTACTGAGGCCTGGTAAACTTAGAAGGGACACAGCTATCATTTTCCATCTTATATGTAGAAAAGTAGAGAAAGTAGGTGTATTAAGTTATAGGTTCTAACTTTTAAAACAAAACCCAATCTAATTCAAGCTCAAATGACATACAAATCTTCTCTTTTGTATAATAGTTTGAACCTAAGTAGACTGGGAAGGGTTAATAATCACATGAGCTCCATGGAGCTGGGGACCCGGGCTCCTTTCATCTTGTTGCTCTGCCATCCTCAACCTGCAGCTTCCATCTCTAGGTCAAAAACAGTAACTTCTCATGTCATGTTAGCTTACAACTAATCAGCAAGGGGGAAAAAAAAGGAGGATCTCACTCTTCTTTATACCTGGAAATTTTACATCTTGCATTGGCCAGAGTTTAATAAATGTCTACAGTTGTGGTAAAGGAAACTTGGAAGAAATTCTTTAGCTGAGTAACCCCATCTGTCCAGCTAAAACTCTCCTCCTGTAGAAGAGGAAGAGTGATAGACAGGTTCAACATGTAGTCTGAACTAGTCTGACGCTGATTTAGCTGGTCAGCTGGGAATGAGCATCAAGTAGAGGCTCAGAGAAAAAGCAGCAGAGAAAGAGTTGGGCCTCCAGGAGGCAAGGACAGTAATATGGGTTCCTGTTGGCACTCACTTCTTGTGTTCAGTCCCTCATTGAGACCCAAAAGGTTTTCTTCCCTTGTTTATAATAATCCCTGGCTTTGCATGAACCAGCCCAAGTGCTCTTCTGCTTCTTGACACCAAAAAGCATTGATTTAAAAAAAACAAAAAACAAAAACAAACAAACAAACAAAAAACAACCAACCCAATTATTTGCTCCTGGAGGGCGAGGACCACCTTCTAATTTTTTATTCCTGACCCAGGGTTTTGGTAGTACCCATGCCAAGAAGGTGAATATTGTTTTATTTAATGCATTGCTTCTTGTGGCAGCTGGATGAATTTAGCATCTGTCTCCACCATTTTTGCCAGTTATATAACATAAGACTTCCAATTTGCCTCAAAAACCCAGAAAGGGTGGAGTACCAAGGCAATTGGGAATGTCTCAGTTCCAAAACTGAAGAGGAAAATATTAACTATTTGGGCGCAGGCATTCCCTGAAATCTGTCAGCACTCCGAGGGCAGGGCTGTCTGCCCAGCAAAAACCCAACATCAGATCTTCACCGCACTGTTATGCAAACCAGAAGGCTACAGGGTTTGCTTCCCTCCCCAGAGTGGACAAATGCTTGTGAGTTAAATACCAATGCAATCAGCTCACCCTCAAATGAAAATGTTCTTTGCCTAGATCTGGAGAAGAGTCTCACATAGAACACTTTTTTTTTTTTTTTTAAATTTAACCAACTGGAGAGAAGCACCATTTTATTAAAACTTTTTAAAATGAAGATTTGCTTTTTAATGGGAAATCTGCATTCCATCAACGGAATGAAAAACAATACTCTTGACTAGTTCATTTGATACAAAGCCCAGTACAACACAACTCAAATACACGGTTTTACTGATCATCTCCAACAGAAAATAAAATACGGGGATGTGAGAGGTTTGCTTCACAAGGACTTTTAAACCGACTTCTGTGTATTATAATAAAAACTTCAGGATTCATGTTAAACCAAAGAATTTTACATGTTTGCCTGGCATGTGGAAGGTGTTCAACTGATTTTTGCTGAATGTTTCAATGGATGCTGACAATATAGACTAGAAACATCTATAACATGGTACATTAACATGTAACTTTTAAAACTTACAGGATTTGTGACTGAATATTGCAATTAGTTTCTCTTACCCTGGGAAGGAAATCAAGCCTGTAATGGAAGGATAAATGACATTGGGGTGGGAGGACTGAGCCGCAGAGCTTTTAATATATAATTACCTAAAAATTGTAAATTACAGCATTGCTACTTTCTGCTTCACTCTAGGCAACACAGCTAAATTTTATAGCACTGAAGTTCTTAGGTCCTTATAATTTTAAAGAAGGCTCACTGCCTGGTGTGGTGGTGCATGCCTGTAATCCCAGCAACTTGTAAGGCTGAGGCACGAAGATTATGAGTTCAAAGCCAGTCTCAGCAACTTAGTGAGGCACTTAGCAACTCGATGAAACCCTGTCGCTAAATAAAATATAAAAAAGGGCTGAAGATGTGGCTCAATGGTTACGCACCCCTGGGTTCAATCCTCAGTACCAAAAAAAAAAAAAAAAAGATTCACTGATGACAGGGTATTACTGCTGGGCAGCATTTTTTACTTGCTCAAGAATATTTTTTTTAGATCCTCTGATTCTTTTTATAGAAATGATATGTTCACCTACATAGGTAATGCTTCTATACCAGCATTCCCCCCCCAAAAAAAAAAGTTTCTTGCAGAGGTAACTAGTTCAGCACTACACTGGGAGACCCCCACTATCAACCCCAGGTTTTCTGATTCTCCAGGAGGACTCCTGGGACCCACATGCAATTGCACTCACAACTGTGACTCACTATAGCAAAAAGAGGCCAAAACAACCAGCAAACAAAAAAAGGAATACGGGGTGAAGCCTGGGGAAAACCAGGCCCAAGCTCCCAAGGGCCCTGTCTGTCCCAGGAGAGTCACAAAGGACACACATCCAGCAATGAGTTCTTCGATAAGCACAGGTGAGAATTGTTGTCAACCAGAAACACTCATTAGAGACTCAGCACCCAATATTTTATTGGGAACTAGTCATGCAGGAAGACTCTACTTGGCACACATGCAAATTCCAGACTCCTCAAAGGAAAGCAGGTGTTCATCATAAACCATATTGTTTGCACAAACAGCTTAGGCACAGTGAGCCACTCTTATCAGTTAATGATGGGAACCCTTGCAAAATCTATATTCCCAGACACCAGTCAACGGCCAACCTTGCAAGCAGGACTTCTCAGGGATGGTAGTTTAGGCTGCTGTGTTAACTCTTTTCTGTGCAAACACTATCATTAAAGTACCAGTAATCATGATAGAGACATTAATACATTTGATCTTTCTTTCTCTTTTTTCTCTCTGTATATTTCCCTTCTTCCTTCCTGTCTTATTTTCTTTTCTTACAGTGCTAGGACCAAACACAAAACCTTGTGCATACTAGGAAAGCACCCTACCACTAAGCTAAAAACCCCAGATCCTAATTTGATGTTTTTTTTCCCCAACAAGTTGGTATCTAGTCCCTTTCCTAAATCATTTTGTAATTAATACATATGGAACTTGTATCACATGCCAGCACCATGATTTAAATCATTTAAATATTAAAATAAGCCTATTGAACAGATCCTATGTTTTTCCCCCCATTGTACAAATGTGAACATGTAGATCCAGTTGAGTGAGTTAAATAACTTGCCCAAAGTCTAACAACTAATAATTGGTAGTGCTGGGATTGGACCAAAGGGGCTAACTCTAAAACATGGGCCCAGAAGGGTTTTGAGCAATTTCATTAAACACCTCTTCCTTTTCTCCTCCTCCTCTTCTTTCTTTTTAATATAGTCATACTCTCTCTCTCTCTCTCTCTCTCTCTCTCTCTCTCTCTCTCTCTCTCTCTCTCTCTCTCTCTCACACACACACACACACAACACACACACACACACACACGACCCTACATCTCTCTGTGTTGTATTGATAGAACACAAACACAATGAAGTTTAGAACTGGTGCAGGCTGGCCCTCAAGTCTGTGTTGAGATGAAAGTGTAATTAGGCACAAGAACTGATTGTCTAGCCTTTATATGCTGCATCCTTAAAATGTAAGCAATATGTTAACTCTTGAAACTCAGCAGAAGGATTCTAATGCAAGAAACCTGGGCCAGCTCCACCAATAAGTACTTTAATTGCTGTTCATTTAGATTTTTGTAACTTGTTTTAGTATTTTTCAAAGTTTAGAAGACCCAGTGTCTGATTTGAAATAATACCCATATTCATCACCCTTTTTTAGTTTTTACAATGTGGAAAGCACAGATTACTTTTTAAAATAAATTTATAAACAATGGGAACCTATTTTTCACTATTCTTGGGAGCTAGGAAGCACAAGACAAAGGTACTGGTAGATTTGGGGTCTAGTGAGGGCTGGTATCTGCTACCAAAATGGCACCTTGAAGACTATGTCCACCTATTGCTTTCTTTTAAGAGATGGGTCACCTGTAGGTCCACTGGAGCTTACCTTCAAAAATTTAACTAAGGTTCTCACTCTTGCCACCTCTGCTCAAACCCATATGGTTGGATTGGTAGACACAGACTCGAAATGGGCTTCTGTTTCTGTCAGTGTGCACAGAATACAGGCTTCATCAAGTGGGTGGAGTCATTCTGGAATGGGTTATCTATGATTTCTACTCAGCAAAGGAAGCATGCTAGCTCTTTATACTTAAGATACATTTAAAAAATAAACTTCAAAAATAGAACAAAAGAGGGGCTGGGATTGTGGCTCAGTGGTAGTGTGCTTGCCTAGCTTGTGTGAGGGATGCATTGGGTTCGATTCTCAGCACCACATACAAATAAATAAAATAAAGGTCCATCAACAACTAAAAAATATTTTTTAAAAAATAGAACAAAAGAGTCAGAAACAACCCAAAGAATCTGAGGCCTGCCTGCCTGGTGTTCCCTGTTGCCATTGGAGCTCACTGCTGCCCAAGTGAGGTCAGACACTGTTGT
Organism: Marmota monax; assembly: GCF_021218885.2. NCBI lineage: Eukaryota > Metazoa > Chordata > Mammalia > Rodentia > Sciuridae > Marmota > Marmota monax. The sequence goes on from NW_026692116.1 coordinate 5,481,684, forward strand.
CACACAGCAGACACAGCCAAACATGTGGGTTTGGTTTCTCAGAAAGCTAAGTTGAGGACCCTCTGCTGTTTGAAGGACACAGTCTGCTTCAGAGACCTTACAAAGGGCAAGCAGGACCCTGTACCTGGTTGCTAATATCCTGAAGGAAGGGAGGGAAGCAAGTTTGGACAGAGCACAAAGAAGCACAAGACTGTCAAGAAACTGGAATTGAAAATACTTCAGATACCATGAAATTTAGAGGATGGTAATAGTTGTTTCTTTGTAGTTGATTCTTTCAGGGCTGTATCCCCAGGTGATGGCGATACCTTCGCTGCTTTTTTTTTTTAACCGTAAAGTGTTTTCACACTTATCATCTCACATCATCCTCACAGTAGCCTGGGAAGGAGGACAGATCTGAATTTACTATGCTATTTCAAAGATGGAACTTAGGCACAAGGATAATGAGACTTTCCTCATATCTTAAGGCTAGTAACTAGTAACTTTTAATCTTGGACAGTGCTTCTCAATCTTTAATGGGCAGACAAAACATCCGGAGATCAGTAGGTACACTAGGTCTGGGGTGGGGTCAAGATTATTCATTTCTAATAAGCTCTCAACTGATACACATAAGAAATATGATTGCAGAATGCATTACAGATGGTAATGGGTAGATGTGATTTTTTTGACTATACAATGGCATGACACATACCCATGCAACCATTCTGTTTTTCACTTTTAATACAGTGTTTAATAGATTATATAAGAAGTTTAAGTCTTCATTATAAAATCATGTCTGAGCATGTTTAAGGTAGGTGAGGCTATGATATTTGATAGATAAGGTAGATTAAATAATTTTTCAATTTAGGACATTTTCAACTTACTATGGGTTATCAGAACATAACCCCATTCTATGTCAAAGAGCATCTGTACTTTAAATTTGACTTTTTTTTTCTTATAGTGATATAACATTCACAAAGAGCATAAAAATTGCATGAATATTGGTCAGGTGCTGTGGCATATGCCTATAATCCCAGCAACTCAGGAGGTTAAGGTAGGAGAACCACAAGTTTGAGCTTAGCCTCAGCAACTTAGGGAGATCTTGTCTCAAAAAATTTGGAGATGTAGCTCAATGGTAGAATACCTTTTGGCTCAATCTCTATTGCTGAAAAAATATTGCATGAATATTTAAAAAAATTATTACAGAAGTGCTGGGGTTGTGGCTCAGTGGCAGGCACTTGCCTAGCATGTGTGAGGCACTGGATTCGATCCTCAGCACCACATAAAAAAACAAACAAACAAACAAATAAATAAATAAATACCGGTATTGTGTCCATCTACAATTACAAAATACTGAAAAAAAATTATTACAGAGAAAATACCTATAATCCTATTACTAGGTAAGAATTTGAATATTACCCAAAGGCTTCTTCTCCCTCTCTATTCCTCTTCCCAGAATAAGACACTATCTTGACTTTCGTGGTAATTATTCACTTGCTCTGGGAAATTGATGTTTTGAAGAGATTTTGTTTTGTTTTGTTACCAAGTTCCTATTTTGGAATCACCAGTGTTTTGCATCTGGTAAAGGCACAAAGTCCAAAGGAATTGATCTTGTCTTTTGAGATCTGTGATAGGATAAAATCCCCTAGAGGAGGATCACCAGGACCTGCTCAGTCCAAGGGTTCAGAAGAGAGGGTATGACTCACACACCAAATACTGACTTCCAGCACAAGGTATTTTTGAAAAAATGGATTTGAGATCTTCATTACTATATCAAGTCACTATTTATTAAATCAGTTATAGTTGTTGAAAGTCTATCACTGATGGCAGAACCGATAAGAAATACCTGCCTCTAGAGGAGACAGTAAAATAGACAAAGGCGGTGTTCCAACGTGACGTCTACCTGAGTGGTCTGGCTTCTAGAAGTTCCAATTCCCCTCACTGGATGAAACCAACAGTCCTGATTTTTCAATAAACAAAGTTTCCTAAAGCAGCTGTCTGAAAATATGGATCTTCATTTTTGTCTAGCTCCCAGTCTGATTAAAGATGGGACTGGCAGCATACTCAAAAAGTCAAAAGCCTAGGAGCTGTCAGTGCTTATCCTCAGTACCAGGAGTCCAGGAAGTCTTGGTGAAACCAAGGGAAAGACTGAACCTCCCTGACAGCTTGTGAATAGGTCCAGGAAAGCAAAAAAGAAGAAGGAAAGACTCAAAGCCTCTTGTATAGACCCTTCCTCATGCAACCTGCACCATGTGGGTATCAAGTTAACTATTGCCGGGCAACAAACCACCCTCAAAACTTAGTAGCCTAACACAACAACCTGTTATTTCCTAGGATTCCTTGATTTGGGGGAGAAGATCTTATGCTGATTTCTCCTGGGCATACTTCAGCTGGGAGTCAGCTGGACTGGAAGGACCAACATGGTTTTACACACAGCTGGGAGTTGGCACTGGCCATTGTCTGGAGTCTCTTAGATTTTCTCATTCTTGAGTTTTGTCCCAGGGCATCGAGTCCCTAGGATGTATATTAACCAGTTATTAAACCACTGGTAGCTTGACATCAGTCATGATGGGTGTATTTATATGACAAAAACTTGCAAATGCTATAAATCAGATCTTCTTTTTCTGGATGGCTGACTTACCTGAATGCCACTGCCCACACCTGTATGTGCCCTGCAGAGCCTTGCATTGTGTGTGCCCAGTTTGTGTTTGTGAAATGGAACATTTAGTCAAGAGGCAGAGAGTTGCCAACAACGCTGCAGTCCTGTCAAAATGTCAAATGAGGCTGGAGATGAGGCTCAGTGGTAGAGTGCTTGCTTAACATGTGCAAGGCCCTGGGATTTGATCCCCAGAACTGAATAAAAGAAAAAAAAAGTCAAACAAATTGTAAAATGAGGAGACTACATCCGAGACAGGTGAGTTTTTATATGGATACACCGTGATTACTGTACACACACACACACACACACACACACACACCCCACATACTATAAACAGCACAACAGCTCTGCTACTTTAAATACGTAATTACATACCTATGCCCTGAAATAGAAATGGGATAATCAAGTTTCCCATAGGATGGTAAGTTGTCCATAAAACCACACTGATGTTGTGACTGTGGGGGACAAGAAGGTGAAGAAGGGGTGAGACAGTTCAAGAAACGCACCTTTTCATGCACCCTTATCTCAGCCCTCACTGTGTTGTCTCTGTTCTGTATATTTTGATTTCTGCCTTTTTGGAAGCTGTCTCTGCACGTCTCTATCTCCTCTGGCATGGATTAGAGTGTCTAAGTTGTCTGTTTTCCTCCCCATTTGTTTGGGTTTTCCTCAGACCTCTGTCTCAGGGAAAGCAGAGTGTGGGTACCAAGCCAGGTTGGTTGCTTTCTTCATGTGGTTTGCTCTGCTTCTTAGCTAAGCATTTCCCCAGAAACCTGGACGGCAACCTTACAGGTCTCATCACTGGCCTGTTGTGTTCCAGGGTTGTTCATATCCTGAGAATGAGTAGTTAGGTCCTGGGGACTTCTTTGCATTACATACCACCCTGGGTATCTTCTCTGATTTTCCTACTGACTTTTTTTTTTTTTAACCCTCCTTTTATGACTGAGAAAAAAAGTGAAGGATAAAACCAAAGTACATAAATATATCCTATCCCTTTTTAGTTGCATTGCAAAACTCAGTCCCCTCTACTGGCTTCCCTTCCTCTGCCCATCCTTAAATATTAGCGTTCCCCAAGGCTTTGCCTTCTGACATTTGGCTTCTGCCTCCTCTCACTCCCTAGGTGGTCCTGCTAACTTAATCTACTCTCAACTGCTGAAACTGATGACCGGATCCAGACATCTCTGATCCACCCTCCACCTCTCTCTGGACATTCTCCTGGAATGCCCCAAAGGCTCCCAAGGCTTATCCCACCTTGGTCTGAACTCATCTATTTCCTTAAACCAATTGATGAGACTCATTCTAAACATCTTCTTCACTTTCAGACAAATCCTGTGAATCTACCTGATTCAGTTATCTGTTGCTGCATAATGAACCACCCCAAAGCTTTGTGGCTTAAAACAATGATTTGTTTATTGCTCATAATGCTATAGGTGGGTTGTGTGTTCCTCAGCTCATTAATGTACATGCAAACTGCTCATGTCAGCTGGGCTGGGAGGCCCAAGATGGCCTCATTCACATGTCTGGTAGTTGATGTTGGCTATTGGTTATTGGCTAGAGTGCCTCGGTTCTTCTCCACACAACCACTGGTCCTTCAGTAGGCCAGGATGGCTTCCTTCCATTGGCGACTCAGGCAGGGCAGCTATCCAAACCAGAGAGCCTGAACTTGCCAGGCCTGTTATGCCTAAACTTCAGAACTCTTACATCATGTCTACTGCATTTAATTTGCCAAACCAAGTCACAAGGTCAGACCAGGCTTAAGGGGTGGGAAAATGTTCTCCATTTCTCCTGGGAGAAGTAGCAAAGTCACATTGCAGAGGAGCATACTGGTACCAGAAAGAGAGGAATTTGTTGACATTAAACAAACTACTGTGTTACCATATTAAGGCCCGTGGAATTTGTTCTATTCAAGGTCTGTCACGACCTGACCTGTTTTAGGAAGATAACTCTAGTAGTTTGTGTATGAGTTGGAAAAAACAGAGATTGGAGATAGAAATCCCAAAGGGAGCTTGTTTCAATAGGCCAGGCAAGGAAGCAGAAGGCATTGTTCATTGGACAGGGATGGGGAATTCAAATGGCAGGATGAAGTAGAATTCATAGAATTGAGTGTTAAGTGTAAGCTCAGCACTAGCATAGGTGATGTGTTAACCATAGGATGTGGTTAACCTATTAGCATAACATCATGCAGCCAAAAAAAAAAAAAAAGTACTCAAACTATTTGGTAATGAGAACTTGAATTCTTAAAAAAAGGAAAACAAATTTAAAAATTTAGACTGTACTGGCCTGTGCCTCTTTCCTTTGCCTGATAACAGAATCTTTTTTCATGGTGGACTCATTTTAATGTTTCTTATGGGACTAACAAGCCCCTTATACCACTACCCTCAATACTAAAAACTTTCTACCCTAGGGCATGTGGCACAGTGCTGGCCACAGATGTCCATCCCTATGGACAGAGCATTGGTCCAAGGAGGCACATAGGATCCAAATCAGAGCCATAATCTTCCCTGCAGGCATTACCTCAGAAGTCTCTCTCTTTCTGCTACACTTGCAAAGCCATGGGGATGTGAGATTAGAGCTGTCAGTGTCCCACGGCCCAACACATAGCAAAGGCAGCAAGCAGAGTCAAGAGTGTGAGGGATGGAGAGAACAAATACTGTGATTGCTCTTGGATCTAGTCATGCCTAAAACAGATGCAACCCAGATTTCCCTCTTACATAAACCAAGGACTTCCCTTTTTTACTACTTTAAGTTGTATTTCTTACACATGCAAACTAAAAACGTTCTGGATGATACAAACACAACCACAAGACTGAATAATCAGGGTCCTAAAGGTTCTGTTCCCTCTGAACCGCCCTGCACACCACTCTATTATTTTTCCAAAATATTTCTTTTGCCATGCAAAAATCTTCTAAGGACCTCTGTTACTTATATACTATTTTAATTCAGCTCAAATGCAATCCAGATTTAACTTGCCTTTTTAAAAAAGCCATATTCTCCTAGTTTTCCCTCTTGTCACACTGATTTGTTGACTCAACCTCAAAGACTACTTTCTCATTCCCTTCTTTCCTTTCTTGCTCATTTCACCTATTCACCCACCTTGAAAAGCCCTCCCATCCCCCTCTGCCATTGATTCCACTCATACTTAAGGCCCCAATTCAACTGTACTTCTTCCATAAGTGCTTTCTCTGAACATGACCACCTAAGAGTTCTCTCCCTCTTTTGAACACCTATTGTGCTTACCATCTGTCCTGCTCTTGGCACACTTACTACTATACTGTCTTCTATTGTTATTTAACCTTTAGATTTGTGTTCACTTTGTTTCCCTTATGGAAAAAAAAAAAGGCTCTTTTTTTTTTTTTTTCAGTGATGGCCTTGTACATGCTAGTCAAATGCTCTATCACTGAGCTACATCCCCATCCCTTTTTATTTTGAGACAGGGTCTCTCTAAATTGTTGAGACTGGTCTCAAACTTGTGATCCTCCTCCCTTCGTCTCCTGAGTAGCTGGGATTACAGGTGTGCTCTCTCTTATTTGGTTGCCTTATTAAAAGTTAAATCTATGAAATGTTTACTGATGCAGGTTCAGTGTTCAGTTCTTGGTCTGTTTTTTGTTGCTATAATAATATTGCAGACTGAGTAGTTTAAAGAAATTTATTTCTCACAGTTCTGGAGGCTGGCAAGTCCAACTACATGGTGCTGACATCCCTCAAGGGCCTTCTGCTGTGTCATAACAGGCAGGAGGGCAAGCAAGCATGCACTAGATGTAGAGGGAGAGCAAGGGGCTGAACCTGCACCAACCTGCTCTCAGTGACAACAGCGATCCACTGATTGCACAGAGCCCTCCTGACCTGATCATCTCTCACTGGGCCCCACCTCCCGACACCACTGCATTGAGGATTAAATTTCCAACACAGGACATTTGGGGGACACATTCAAACCACAGCGCTTAGTAAGTTGGCAGAAAGCACTCTATGCAAGGTCAGAGGGAAATAAATTGGATGGAGACTCTGGTCAAAGAAAACAAAAGGAATTAGCGTAAATACAAGAAAGTGAGTATGTATGAGGAAGATTGTGGAAGCTCTCGAATTCTCACTTCCTTTTCTATGGTAAAAAGTCACTGCTGGGAAGTGAATGCCCCAGCCCAGGCATACCTCTCAACGGGTCATTCCCCTGGTTCTGGGCAGTGCAGGACGAAAGGAAATGACAGTGTCACATCTGGGCGGAGGTGGTGAGGACACAGATGTGCCTTCTCTGCTCTCATTTTCCTTTCCTGCCTGCTGGCTGCACACGAAGAATGGGGGTGGGGCTGGGGCTGGGGCTGGGGGAGAATGGATCATAGGATGAAAGTGTTTGGGTCCCTGAATTACCACATGGTGAAAAACTGCCCCCTGATAAGGAACCTTGGCATTGTGCTGTACCCTAAGACAATTATCAATTCTGTTGTGTTCAGCCAGTGAAATGTGGAGAATTACTTGTTACACCAGTGTTTTAGTTGGGGTTCTCCAGAGAATCAGAACCTATAGGATATACACAAACATACCATATACTAGATTGTGTGTATGTATTCATACACACACACACACACACACACACACACGGAGAGGGAGAGAGAGAGATTTATTGTAAGGAATTGGCTCATGTAATCATGGACACTAGCAAGTCCAAACTCTGCAGAGTTGTCCAGCAGGCTGAAGATCCAGGAAGAACTGAAGGCCACCTGCTGCTGGTGGATTCTTTCCCTCTTGCTTGGAAGAGGTGGGGCTTTTGTTCTTTTTAGACTTTCAGTGATTAGGTGAGGCCCACTCACATCAAGAAGGAAAACTACTCAAAATCAACTGATTCAAATATTAATCTCAACCAAAAACCCTCACAGAAGCATCCAGAATAATACTTGACCACATATGTGGGCATTGTGGCCCAGCCAAGTTGAAACAAAAAATTAACCATTTTGAGCAGCTAGTACTTCCCTAATTTACACCAAGATGGGTTAAGACTAATCTAACCCATGCAGAAATGGCACATTTCCCATACCCCTGTCTTCACTAGAAGGTTGTTCCTACCCTGGTAAAGAAAACGTTATTTTTAAAAGTATGCTTGAAAACATCAAACTTTCTACAAAGATTTAATGAAAGGTTCATTGCAAAAGCCTAGAGAATAGACTGTAGTCATTTCACTGTAATCTGCTCTCTGCATAGGGAAGATATAGTCACCTGGGGTCTAAAAACTAACAAATAATTTCTCTGCTTAGGAGAAGAGTAAGCACTGGAAAGACAATCACCAGGAAACTGTCCCACATTCCCACCTTCAGCAGAGCTCAAGGATGGGTTCTTGGAGGACAACCCTGCCACTTGTCATGGTCACTGTGGTGGCCTCAATCTCATCTAAGCGGGTAGCACAGTAGAACTGAAACGGATCAGGGAACAACTGGAAAAATCATCTTCCTTATCTTCAGCCTCAAAGAGAGCACTAGAAAGCAAAACATCTCCCTTGCCCCTCACCATAATCTTCTAAGAAGTAGAAGGGAATTATTATTACTTCAATTTTTATTATTTCTTAGCTCTGACAACAACACTGAAAAGTTCACTATACCCAGCATTCTGGTCAATGCCCTGCAATGCTGTAGACAACTTCCTACTTTCTCCATGAAGCCCACCCTCACCTTTCCAGGGTTCTTTATTTCACAGGCATTTACTTATTTGTTCAATAAATAAGCATCTACTACAGAAATAACAGGATTTCTAAGGAACTCAAAAGTGCAAGCTGTGGTCAACTGTATCTCAATAACTCTTAATATATAATCTCCATGTACACTAACAGCATGTGTGCATGCTTAAAGGATAACACAATCCCACTCTAACTCTCTGTGTTCCTCATGAATTTTTCTTATCTAGAGTATCTGAACTCTCTGTGACTAGCAGGAGTGGCTAGTTTTATGGCTCTCCACTTTAAAAGGACAGTCTGACTTTGCTCTTTAAAAAAAAAAACAAACTTCACATTTAAATTATAATGGAATTACATAGGGGGGCCTGGGGCATGGAAAAATGGAACAAAGAGATCTCATTTGTGGGGCCAAGATGAGAGTATCCTGCAGCAGCCAGTTGGCCTGTGTCCACTTGCCTAGGGCCTCTCTCTGATTCTAGAAGCAGGTAATGAATGGCAGGCATGACATGGGTAGGAAGCACGTTGACTTGTTGACTTGCAAAGAGTCTCAGCAGAGGACCAAAGTTACTGTACTCCAGGACCACAGGGAAGCCCACCTCACAGGCATGGCTTGGTTGGTGCACACACACACCCAGAATCCTGGAGACTAGAGTCTAGAACATGGAACACAACCGTCCGCTGCCACCACCCCTCCCACCTCTACCCCCAACTTGTTCTCGAAGCTTAGTGGAGGTTGGAACCAAGACTCTGGAGCAAATCCTCCTCGTTTGGCAGTGTTGGGACTTCAGCCAGCTGGCCTGTCAGTCCCTGGGCTCTCTCATGCCACAAAGAGGAGGGTTGGTGTGGGGAGGAGACTTCCTATCCCCACCATACGGTGCAACTCTTAATTTATTTATCAAAGTGCAAAGTTTATGCTGAAGTTTAGGTATTTTTGTTGGGTTGAACTGTCCTTAAATCCTCTGGCTATGTTGCAATTCCAGCCTCCAAGCTTACCAGTCCTTGCTCCCAAGTTTGACTGTTTTTTTTTCTTTCTTTCTGGCTGAACCTCAAAAGGTTTGCTTGGAGAGGCTGGAGGAGGGTGGGATTTCCCCTCATGTCACATAAACAAGGAAGTGAGGGAGGCCTCTGTGCTCTCAGAACTCCAAGCACGAAGTGATGTGAGTCCAGGCATTCAAATCACTTGGTTGGCATTAAGCATGAAAAACTTTCTTTTTCATACCATTTAGGCCTGAGTCTCCATAATGCATTTGGGGGCTTGTGGTTATTACTGTATTTATGCTTCAATTTATGCACTGGGTATTCTGAAAAGCTTTAATAAACAATAATAATAACAGCAGCTAACATTTATATCTATGCTCATGGCCCTGTATCAGGGGTTTTAATGAGTATTAAAACACTTTCAGGGCTGGGTTGTGGCTCAGTGGTACAGTGCTTGCCTAGCATGTGTGAGGCACTGATGTTCATCCTGAGCACCACATAAAAATAAAATAAAGATATTGTGTCCACCTAAAACTAAAAATAATTTTTTTTTTAAACAAACACTTTCAACAATTCTCACTTGTAAGTGGAGATAACTGGAACATGGAAGGTTAAAAAAAAAACAAAAAAAAACTTGTATACAAACACACAATAGGTCACAGTGGAGGAAGGATTCACATCCTGGGTTCTTGGTTTATCAAAGCTCTTTTAATCTACTCCACTATCACATGAGCAAAATGAAGTGAATAAAACCTTAACAAACCTATGGAGGACATTTTCTGTGTAAAGGGATCTGGTGGATACTTTCATCAAATAAATACTGTTTACATTCTGTGTAAATTCACATTTTCGTATTTGCTTTTTGGCATGCTTAAAGTGAGCTACAATATCCCTATTTGAGAAAGTAATATTATTATTATTATTATTATTATTATTATTTTAAAGAGAGAGAGAGAGAGAGAATTTTTTTTTAATATTTATTTTTCAGTAGACACAACTATCTTTGTTTGTATGTGGTGCTGAGGATTGAACCCGGGCCGCACGCATGCCAGGCGAGCGCGCTACCGCTTGAGCCACATCCCCAGCCCTGGAAAGTAATATTATTAAAAAATTTTAAAGAGGACTTTGTTCATTCCTTTGATAGATATTCACTGAGTGAGCCTCTGTGGGATACAAAGATGAGAAAAACAGATAACCCCTGCCTTCAGGTAGCATATAGTTTTTCTCCAACCCTTATTACTCATGCTTAAAAAGAGAATGTCTATTTTATTTTATTTATGGCAGGAAGTTAAGAGTTAATACTGCTTATCACAGTAATGCAGCCACTGTAAAATGAAAAAAAATGATAAGAATGCATAATATAAATATAGTTTCCAGTACTGCCTATCCCAAAGAAACAACCACAATTACAGATGAATATTTTAACACTGAAAACTCTTTCTGCAAAGGAGACACCAAGAGTAGCCGCTTGTAATTCCTCTGTCTGGGCTTACTCAACCCTTCAAGACTTGAAAAATTTTTTTACTGGGTGGCTCCTAACCTCAGGGCAAGCAGCAACACAACTGAAAGTAAATAGAAAGAAAACTTTGGCCCTAGGGCCTGAGAAAGGCTCCCTCTCCTTGTTAATTTATTTCCATGAAAAGACACTAAAGGCTTTCAAAGTTTGGATTGTTGTAGAAAATCCAGGGTAGATGGTCACCAGATGTACAGAGTCGGAGCACACAACAGGGAACACTCAATAGATGTCTGCTGAATGAAGGAATGAAAACTTTGTACTTAACATTTAAAAAGTTAAAACAAAAAAAACACATACTGGACTTCACAGGTTTTCAATTTCAATTTACCTTTTTTTTTTTTTTGGTAAGTGGCAAAGGGAGAAATAGAGAAGTGTTTTCTGACTGAAGTTTATTTTGCTTTCAGTTTCTGCTTTTTCAGTTCCTGTTACTGCTCTTGGAGATGCAGTGAAGTGCAGCAGACCCATGGGATTTGAGGTGGCATGGAAAAATGGTCCCTCGCCTGACCAGGCAGCACAAGGCATTAATAAGGCGATGTGCACACAGTATGCACTCAGGAACGGAGGAAAGGCACACACAGAGAACCCTGGATCTGTGGCACTAAGGACTTTTTGAAAATGCTCTACTGCAAAAGAAGGATGATAAGGATTTTATAAGGGCTATGAAGAAATGTATTTAAGTTCATAAAACTTTTTATTGAGTGTTTACTCTGTGTTCCTATGTGCCTTATGTCTTACTAACTGGCCACATCTTCAAAACAATCCTATAAAGAAGTCACAGCTATAACCCCCACCTTACAAATGAAACAACCCAGGCACAGAGAAGCTCAGTAGTTTCCCAAGGAGAGAGCAAGACAGGATTTGAGCCCTGACATTTCAGCCCCAGCATCCAGGTGTTAAACCACTCTGCACTAAATGATAGATTTAGTAAGAACAACGTTTAAAAAAAAGTTTTTCTGCTTTGTTCTTATTGAATCTGTCATTTGTTCATTCTTTTCAAAATCATGTATTGAGTACCTACTATTTGGATAACAATGTACTAATACCTGTCAGGAACACAAAGGCAAATCAAGCATAATTCAACCCAGTAGAATTTCTAATGAGTTTTGGAATCATACCTTCTGTTGGTAGGTTTGAGTCTTATTCCCACCACCTACCAGCTTTGTGATTTTGTGCAAATTTCCCAACCTCTCTGAGTTTAGTTTCCTTACATAGAAAAAAAGGGAGAAAAATAAGGGTGACAGCAGCTATCTTAGAGGGTTGTTCTGAAGAGAAAATGTACTGATGCATGTCACTCCACTTGAGTGCCCGAGGCAGTGTAGGCACACAGTAACCATTAGGCTCTAAGAGGGAGATAAGACACAGACAAAATAAATGAAAACATCCCTGTGGACAGCCTAGTGCAAACTACAGAAATCCAACAGGAAGTAAGGTTGGGTAACTTATGCCCAGGATTGCTCTGCTGCAGGCGTTCAGTCACAGTGGGTAAGTGGGAGGCAGATGCAGTACGCCTGGGAGTCCCTCTCTCTCAGGGAAGTCTGTTCCCTCCTTTACAGTAAGATGCAGATTGGCCACAAAGACACCAACGGTCTTCCAGTTGGAAGTCCTATTTTAATCAACTTCCTGACTTCCATTCTTCCTTGGAGAGGAACGAAAGAAACAACTGAATTTCTCCACAAATAAAGTGAAGCAATTTTTCTTCTCTTTTGAATTCTATTGATAGACTAAACATAAAATAGTCAACTGCCAGTGGTCAGACATGTAGATGAAAAACATGGACATCAAATAAAAACCTCAGGGTGTGGGATTCCTTTTTTTTTAAAAAAAATTAAAATTATATAAATAGCCAGGTGGAGTGGCACTGCCTAGAATCCCAGAGACTTGGGAGACTGAGGCAGTACACTTGCAAGTTTAAGTCCAGCCTGGGCAATTTAGGGATACCTTGTTTCAAAATAAAAACTAAAAAGGCTCAGTGGTAGAACTCTCCTGAGTTCAATCCCCAGTAACAACAACAACACACACACACACACAAAAAAAAAAAGAAGAAGAAGAAAGAATTATTCAAGTAACAGATGATTACCTGACCAGAGAGAAAAATCAAACACACAGAAATTCATGCTCTAAAAAGGCAGAGTTCTTCACTTCCCTAATTCTATCTCCTCTGTAGGGTAAGCATAACTTTAAATAAAGAAAATGATTTTAATGAAGTTGACTTTAAAAATTGGCTTCTGTCCTAAGAACCAGAATGACCTTTTAATCTTTTGTTCTACCTTTTTTTCTTGTTATCATTTATTCCTTGATAGGCAGTATCTTTTCAGCCCTCCTGATAACTAAGCCCTTATCTGAGTGGCAGTCATTGTAAATGTGTTTTAACTTGCATTCTTTAATAGCATTGTATAATAATTTGCAAGTCAATTGTTCTCTCTTTAGTTCTCTGAATAAAAGAGACTGAAGGAAGTAGGTCTTGGAATTATAATACCTGGGTTAGAGCTTTTGTGACCAGCCACCTGTCTCTTAAAGAGTCTTTGGTCCTATGTCCTTTCCAGTTAAGAAAAAGAAAAGAAAAGAAAGAAGGAAGGAAGGAAGGAAGGAAGGAAGGAAGGAAGGAAGGAAGGAAGGAAGGAAGGAAGAAAAGGGAGACCAGGTGCAGTGGTGCAGCTTTTAATTGCAGTGACTTGGGAGGCTGAGGCAAGAGGATCTGTATTTCAAAGCCAGTCTCAGCAATTTAGTGAAGCCCTAAGCAACTCAGCAAGACCCTGTCTCTAAATAGAACAAAAAAAAGGTCTAGATGTGGCTCAGTGGTAAAGCACCCCTGGGTTCATTCCGTGGTACTGAAAATTAAAAAAAAAAAAGAGGGTTGGGGATTTAGCTCAGTGGCACCCCTAAATTCGATCCTTGTCCCCTGGGCGGGGGCGGGGGGGGGGAGAGAACCTTCCAAATCCTTCAGTTCTAAATCCATGGTTTTTGGTTTTGTTTAGTTTTGTTTTGGTACGGGAATTGACCCCAGGCCTTAAGCATGCTAGGCAAGTGTTCTACCATTAAGCCCCCAACCGTAAATTCTGTTTTTATATTGAAGTTAACTTCTTTTAATGATACTCGAAGAAGAAAAATATCCAATTGAAATTATTGTCTTTTGCTGACTGTAAGCAGAATTAGTTTATTTGTGCTTTGGCAAACTGCTACTTCTATGGTTCTGTCTTTTGTTTCAACCCCAAAATGGTTTATTTCATATCTCGAACTTATATTCAAATGATTACATCTGATTTGTTTTGTATGTCAGTTAACCACTAAGCATATGTCATCACATCACTTAATTTATAACAGAACACAGATTTGCTGTGTTGGCTCCTCTAGTTAAAATAGAATCTAGTAATTTACAGTTACCCACAAAAAAATTCACAATGAAGAACACTAAATAACAATAAACAATAGCCAAGAAACTCAGGAGAGAAATAAAAAATCCAAAGCAGATTTCTGTTTTTAAATATCATTTTATTAAAAAAGAAATGGTTACTATCTTTTTCCCCATATTTTATCTTGCATCCTGCTGCCCTCAAAGACAGCTTTAAGAACACACACACACACACATACACACACAAATACATACAATTTCCATGTACTATTCAGTTTTGAAGGAATAGGATGATTGAATAGGCACAGAAGGAAAGAAGTCAAGTTTGCTGTGTTTTCTCACTAAATTTCAAACCTCAGACTAAAGTAAAAACAAAAAAGATTTTAAAATAAATAAAAGAGGTAGAATAAATAATTAAATATAAAATAAAATAATTAAAAGAGCCAGAATCTTTTTGTATCTCTTGTATAATTTGTGTGTGTGTGTGTGTGTGCACGCACGCACGCGCTGGTGAGGAGGGTTTACAGAGAATCTAATGAAAGCTATGAGTTGTCTTTCTGGAAAGTTTATAGATGTACTTAAGTCCCCCCAATTGTAGACATTCCATAAACTTCAGTTTAAGAATTTAGTTGTGGTGTTGTGGTGGAGATGAAAAAGTGTTGAGCAATATATTGGAGAAAAGATAGCCTCTTCAATGCTGGGAAAACTGGAAATCCACATGTAACAAAATGAAATTAAATCCCTATCTCTCACCATGCACAAAACTCAACTCAAAGTGGATCAAGGACCTAGGAATTAAACCAGAGACCTTGAGCCTAATAGAAGAAAAAGTAGACCCAAATCTCCATCATGTCAGATTAGGCCCAGCTTCCTTAATAGGACTCCTATATTGTGAGAAATAAAATCAAGAATCAATAAATGGGATAGATTCAAACTAAAAAGCTTCTTCTCAGCAAAAGAAACAATCAGCGAAATGAAGAGAGAACCTACCGAATTGGAGCAAATCTCTACCACAAGCACATCAGATAGAGCACTAATCTCTAGGATATATAAAGCACTCAAAAACCTTAACACCAAAAAACAAATAATCCAATCAGTAAATGGGCCAAGGAACTGAACAGATACTTCTCAGAAGATGATATACAATCAATCAACAAGTATATGAAAAAATGTTCAACATCTTTAGCAATTAGAGAAATGCAAATCAAAACTACTCTAAGATTTCAACTCACTCCAGTCAGAATGGCAGCTATCAAGAATACAAACAACAATAAGTGTTGGCAAGGATGTGGGGGGAAAGGCACACTCATACATTGCAGGTGGTGCAGCCAATCTGGAAAGCAGTATGGAGAATCCTTGGAAAACTTGGAATGGAACCACTATTTGACCCAGTTATCCCACCCCTTGGTGTATACCCAAAGGATTTAAAAACAGCATACTACAGGGACATAGCCACATCAATGTTTATAGCAGCACAATCCACAATAGCTAAATTGTGGAACCAAACCTGATGCCCTTCAGTAGATGAATGGATAGAGAAACTACGGTTTATATACACAATGGAATATTACTCAGCATTAAAAGAGAATAAAATCATGGCTGTTGCAGGTAAATGGATGGAGTCAGAGAATATAAAGCTAAGTAAGCAAATCCCCAAAAACCAAAGGCCAAATATTTTCTTTGATATGAGGATGCTGACTCACAATAGCAATGGGGGCGGGTGACATGGGAGGAATGGAGGAACTTTAGATAGGACAAAGGGGGAAGGAGGGAAGGAAGGGGGTATAGGGTTAGAAAAGACTGTGGAATGAGTTAGACATCATTACCCTAAGTACATGTAAGAAGACACGAATAGTGTGAAAATGCTTTGTGTACAATCAGTGACTTGAAAATTGCGCTCTATATGTGTAATATGAAATGAATTGCATTCTGCCATCATAAATAACAAATTAGAATAAATAAGTAATTTAATTAAAAAAGTGTTGAACATTGTGATTCTGACTTTGCTACACATCTAATAGTGGTAAGCCAGACCTTTTGTATCCCAAAATATATTTTTAAAATATTTATATTTTAGTTATATGTTGGCACAGTATTTTTATTTATGTGGTGCTAAGGGTCGAACCCAATGCCTCTCACATGTTAGGGGAGTGCTCTGCCTTTGAGCCACAACCCAGCCCCCAAAATATTTAATACATAATTTTTGAATGGAGTAAACTAATTCCTATTTTTTTTAAGTTAAAGAAAAAAAAATTATTGAAGATTTGAGAAACAATTCCTAAAAGACTTTTTCAGAAAATTGTAGCTATACAATGCATTGCCTCTATCATGTTAAAATGTGCATAAAACACAAACCAATACCATCAAAAAAGCCACCATTCGGTTGGTGTAGTGGCTCAGTGGTATGGCGCTTGCCTCACATGTGTAGGGCACTGGGTTTGATCCTCAGCACCACATAAATAAATAAATAAATAAAGTAAAGGTAAAAAAAAAAAAGTCACCATTCTTCAAAAATTGGAGCAAAGATATAATGCTTAAGGAATAACATGGATGACTTGTGAAGGATGGTTTTCTTACGTTAAGCACCATTAAAAAAAAAAGCACAAATGGATGAGTGTGTTGAGTTATACACACTGAATTTAACCTTTGGCACTAGGAATCAAATCATTTGTCATATAGCATTAACATATATTATAAAAGTGTGTAGTGTCAAAGGAATAGAACCACCAGCATTCAAAAGCAGCTTTGTCAACTAGGCAAAAACTCTATAACATGTCTCTCTGTTGTCCATCATTGAATATAACTGGTAGCAACTTTGAAATGAAATTAAAAAAAAAAAAGAAAGAAAGGAAAAAGAAACTGTAACCCCTTTTATTTTCTGTTTAAATTCAAACAGAAAACAAACATCAATTCTGTTATACACTAACACTTTCAAAGTTCCTGTTTTCAATAAATTTATGAAGAAAATGTTAACAGATTTGGTTAAATAAATCTGTAGACCACTGTACCCTTCTCTAGAACAGAAAGGGGGAAAAAAAGCAAGGAAATCCTTCTATTGTATAACTAACTCATTTCCTTTTCAGAACTGGAACGTGTTGTGTAACACACACTGCTGTGTATCTAAATCTATATATTCAACATCCTATGTAAGCCTGGGGAGATGTGGTGGCCCTTGGCTACCTAATTATGTAGTACATTCACCTTTAAGATATTGTTGGACAATAGAAGAAACAAGAATTTCATGGAACACTCTCTGTTCCAGAATTATTTCAACAGATACCAAGTTAGAACCTTTAGAAGAATCACCGATGCTTATAAGAATCCAATGGCTTCTATTGCTCAAAGCAGATCACTTCAGCTAATGTTAAAAGGAGGAATGTGTTGGCAGCTCATTAAAGACATGTTACTATTTACCCGTTCTTAAAAGGCAGTCTTTTAAGAAGATTTTGTTTAAAAAAAAAAAAAAGTGTAACAGGAGGCTGTAGTAACCTTGTGGAATGTGAGGTACATAAAGAGAGAACTAAAGAGAAAGAGAAAGAAACTGCATTAGGAGTGTGGCAAGGTTTTATTAAACCCATGTTGAGAGCGAACAAGCTGCTTCTCTAAGCAGCATCGTGAATGGAGCTTTCTCCATCAAAGAAAGGCTGTATTATTACTCAACAAATTCAGCAAAAAGATATCCAGTTTCATTTCAGAATTAATTTTTTCTACCTTCCTCTTTGCTTTCCTTATTCCTGTGTGTGTGTGGAAGGGGAGGGGGTTTAGGGGCTCACACAAGCTAGGGCTCTCTTTCTGAGTCTTACACCACATGCATCACCACATGGCCAGTTTCCATTTGCTCCGCTTGCTCTAATGAGAAAGGTCTTTGCTGCTATGAGTGGGAATCTCACTGTTTTACCATTTTGTCCAGTGATCTTCCTTCCTGTTCCCATCACCATCAGTGGGACTGACACCAGGAAAAGTTGACAGGAAACTGGTGAAGAAAGGAAGCCAAACAGGTTCTACAGGGGAACCAGAAGGCTTATACCTGGGCTAGCTCCAGAAGGCCTTTGGGGAGCAGTGAAGGTCTGTTCTGCATTTCTGACTCCTTGGCTTCCATCTTCAACCCACAGTGATTTCTCCTTCCAGGGCACCATTCATTGGACACACTTATTTGAATTATCTTTTCATTCATATGTCTCTGTTTCCTCAGCTAAATTAAAAGCTCTTTGATGACAGAGACTAGGTGGTGGAAGATTGCAGCCATACCTTTGTCCTGCTCTACCCACTTCCCTATTCTCTTCCTTTGGTTTCTGTAATTTCTCCTTTCTCCATATGGCATTGATGGGGCTATTAATCACATTTCCCTGTCTCCGGGATCAAAATGATGGCTCATGGGACTAAGTAGAGCTAATCAGAGGTGTCCCTGGTATTAATATATGAGAATGGGGTGGCGCAAGGGGGGGGGGGAGAGAGAGAGAGAGAGAGAGAGAGAGAGAGAGAGAGAGAGAGAGAGAGAGAGAAGCATTTCTCTGTCCTTTGGAGTTGCTGAGTTGAGAGGATGTGAACCTGAGACTTTTGGTAACCCACTTGCTTGCTAAGTAGAGAAAGCCTGAGCCCACATATAGAATGAAGACAGGAAGAGAAGAGCAAAGCCAAAAAGTCAGGCAAATGGGATGTTATTTGAGCTCTTGAATCCATCAGGCTTTGAAACTGGATTGACTCCTAGCCTTTGTTTATATGAATCAAAATTGTTGTTTGAATTGGGTTTCTATTATCTTAACCTTAAGAATTTTAACATAGACACTTTCTTAATGCTCATAATGATCCTACAGCATTGTTGTGGTGCTGGGCATGTGGCAAGTGCTCTACAGGTGTCTGTTTCTGGAATTATGATTTATTAATAAAACTGATTGCCATTGTACCCTAGCAGCAGACAAAAATCTTCAGAAAACATGGCAAAAAAGCATCAGGAAAACATATTTTAATACTGTATCAATCCTCACATGATATCACACATTTGGGTAAGGGTGGAGCAGGAAGGGGGAGATGGGGTAAGCACAGAGGTGACAAACCACAGCTTCTCCCGGCAGGCACTGGAGGGTCTATATCCTAAGTCTGCTGCCTGACATTTGACTTCAGAACAACCACGTGTCAGTTTCTTCCTAGAGGAAACGGAAATAGCAACAGTATCCATAGTTCTCTGGATTGTGAGGATTGAATCTAAGGTAATGACGACAGTGTTGTGGGGGGCTGTGGGTATCCAGCACAGTCTGGTTATAATTACCAGCGTTTTTGAAAGAGATACTGTTGTGGATTTAATTTCAAAAAATCCTAGGATTATTTTTTAAAAAAAAACAGAGCTGGGAGACCCCTTGAAAGCAAGAAGTACTTACCTCTCATTTTATGTACCCCCCCACCGCAAATATTAGAAATTAAAGACTCCTGTGGTCCCCATAGCCTGTCTTTGGTTGGATGCAAATTAAGAAGCTGAGACCAGGGTAGATTCCTCTGTATAAGAAGGGGATGGAATGTACAGTCCTGTTCTATATTCTAGAAATTTCCTGGGAAATGTTGGGCATCATATTCATTAAATGGAAATATAGGTCTTGAGTGTGCCTATAGAAAGGAAAAGGCAGAGAGGTTCTTTCCAAAGGGAAGAGAAAAAGATTTGAGCATCTGGTAGAGGAAAAAAGGAGTTTGGGTGTGGCAGGAAAGTGTTTTGAAGAAATTTTAAGGATGTTTTACAGATGATATGTAATGCAACTCAACCTACCCCTGCCCCCCAAAAATTATCAGTAAAGATCACCATTGCTATTCTAAGTCTTTGTAATTATTCTAAAGGAGTTTGGCATATTACAATACAGGCCAGTGACCTCTTGGGCAGATTCTGGGCCCAGGAAGCCTGATTCCACTTGTGTTGTAGCCGGATGAACAAACAGGGTCCCAGAGAGGCTTAAGGATTTGTCTACAGACCTAATTCACAGCAGAGCCAAGACTACTCAGATATCTTGATTCCTATTCCACGGATCTTTCTACAAAATGGCACTGGACCCTCTTTGCCCACATCCATACTTACTCTCCATGTTGAGTAAGCTGGAATGTGGTTAGTCCAACATATTTCTGCCTGGGCCTGCACACTGAGCCTGTGCTCACAGATGCTGCGTTGTGTTTGAGTGTCCAAAAATTCCAGCCCTGATTTGACCGTGTAGTGTCTGTGAAGCCTTGGAAAAGTCACAGCCTCTCTGAACTTTGTTTTCAACAGGTGGAAAATGGGAGTTAAGGCTACCTTACCCTCTCAGTGCCATTGCTGGGATGGAGGGTGGGGCTGTGTAAGCTGCATGCAAGACAGTAAATACTAGACGTGTCTATTAAGTGATCATTTCTATTATTATTTGTTATACTTCCCAGTACAGTATTTCTTAGAAGATATGTTTCCCATTTTTATACTCCCTGAGATTCTGGCTCACAAGAAAAATCTTTTCTTTCATCATGTAATACATAATCAAAATAGAATTTAAACATTAAGGATTATATTTTATACATAATTCCTTAACTCAGAGTTATGCATTTTTAATATATCATATACTTTCAGCCCTGTTTAAACTTTGCATAGATTTTCAGATAGTGCTGATACTACACTTTATTTTGTTTCATTATATTTAAAATTACATTTTAGGTATTTTTCTATGCCATAAATATTCAAGAACATGATTTTGCATTTATTTTTTAGACAGTCTCACTACATTGGCTGGGTGTGGTGGTGCATGCCTGTAATCCCAGTGGCTGCAGAGGCTGAGACAAGAGGATCTCAAGTTCAAAGCCAGCCTCAGCAATTTAGTGAGACGCCAAGCAACTCAGTGAGACCCCATCTCTAAATAAAATACAAAATAGGGCTGGGGATGTGGCTCATGGTCAAGTGCCCCTGAGTTCAATCCCTGGAACCAAAAAAAAAAAAAAAAAAAATAGTCTCACTACATTGCCTCAGACCTGACTTGTACTTCTGGGCTCAAGGGATCCTCCCTCCTCAGCCTTTCAAGTAGCTAGGACTACAAGCATGCTAAGAACATAATTTTAGTGTCTGTTATAGGGACATTTTATTAAACAGTTTACAATTTAGATTGTTTCCATTTTTGTATTATATTGAAATTCATTTTATTTATTTGTTTAGTTTTGGTGGTGCTAGTGATTGAATCCAGGGCCTCATTCATGTCAAGCAAATGCTCTACCATGGAGCTATCTATATCCTCAGCCTCTCATTTTTTTCTATTGTAAATAGTAATTGAAAAACACATTTGTGCACCGGGCACAGTAATGAATGCCTGTAATCCCAGCTGGAGAGGTTGAGGCTGGAGGATTGCAAGTTTCATGCCAGCTTGGGCAATTTAGTGAGACTCTGCATCAAAAACTAAAAAGGGCTAGGGATGTAGCTCAGTTGTAGAGTACCCTGGGTCCAATCCCTGTTATGGCAAAAAAAAAAAAAAGAAAACCCACCTTTGTGTATAATCTTTCTTCCAAGCTTACTATTCTCTCTATCTCAGTTTGCTCATCTGTAAATAAGAAATAATACTACTTTTTCCTAAAATTGATGTGAGGATTGAGTTAATAATTGTAAAAGACTAAGATGTGCTTGGTACACAGCATTTGATACTATTGGCTACTATTCTTATTACTAACTTTAGATATTTGTGGTTAGTATCCAAAACATAGCTAAACTGACTACTTGGTATTAATTTTATATTAAATTATACCTTCTAAAAATATTGTAATATTTTCATAGCTCTTTTTCAGAAATTTGTTTTTTTCAAATTACCTATAATTTGCTAGATGTTTCATTATGAATAGTAATTGAAAGTATATTTGGCTAGGTTTTATTTCTGTGCCTCAGGATGTCCTTGGAGGGAGGGAGGGGTCTTAACATATCAGAAGTAATTTCCTGGTTTTAGAGTTTAAAGGAAATAAACAAAGACCTACTTATTTGATTGGCTAAATACTTGTTCAACAAGGTTAAAATCTAAATAAGTTACCTTCTTGCTATTCTTTTATTGGACTAGCAGCTGTAGGTCAGAAGTTCAGAACAAAAAGTAAAATCCTAGGATTAACTGTCATACTCTTGTATCAAATATTTTTCTGTTGAATCAACATCCCATGGTAATTTTTTTCTGGATGAGGCCTTTCTACTACTGCTGTCTGCCACATTGTCAGTTGGCACCAATAAAGTAGTATGGGGTGGAAAGCAACTTAACTGATGGAAGCTAGTTTTTCAGGACTGTCTCCATGTCCATGACAGCCTTGAGGATATGCAGTCTCTGAATTTTGTTGTGGAATAGCATGAAAAAGAAGATTATGGAATCATAAGAATGGCTTGTCTAAGTTCTGACTCGGCCACCAATCAGTTGTGCCACCCTAGGCAAATTACTCAAGCTTAAGTGGTAATAATGATACTTACTCCACCCCTGGCATTTACCAGGCCAGAATATAAACAAAACTCCCAGCTTACAGCCACCTCCCTTCTCTTTCCACCTGGCTCTATCTTGTTCTGTTAAGGACTCTCAAGTTCAGTGTCCACATTTCAACCTGCAGGTCCTACCCTCCTTCCATACATTTCCCCTTGCAAGCAATTTTTGCCATCTTTCATCTTTGGGTGCAATTCACCTGTTTTCTATGGGGCAAGAGGCCCATAGGTACTTAGCACAGTATCTGGCTGCTGCATGCACTCAAAAAATGATGGTGGCTATTACTGTTATTGTGGTGAAAACAGATACTGTTGTAGGAAGGATTTAAGGATGATCTCATTGATATCTTTTGTCATGTGATGTAGAAACCAAAACACCAAAAAAATGAAAGTTAACCATGATTAAATACATGCTCAGGTGGCAAAGTCAGTAGCTGTACCTGGGCTCTAACCACTGCCTAGCTGCCTTTCCTCTGTCACACAACACATTATCTCCAGCCGCAGAAACACACACAGAGAGAGAGAGAGAGTGAGTTTGGAATCAGCCCCAACTTTTATATCCATCCCCAGAGGTGACCTAAGTTATCGCACTCTTTTGTACTGAGTTAGGGAATGTGTCCTTGGAGCTTTCAGTGCCCATAAGCCTCCTATAAAGGTCTTGTCAAGTTGATATTGGAACACCTCAAATATTTACCATACAATGGAAATCATGGCCCTCACACAAAGGTGACATTTTGTACTTGTTCCAGGGTAGTAAAAGGCTCAAGACTGAGAATTTTAAGTCTGAAAAATTTACTCAGGTTCAGGAATCAGATTTGCAGACTGATTTTTTTTCATGAGTTAAACAGTTAAACTTAGAAAAGTAAAAAAGATTTTTAAATGGCTTTTGTTTTTCTTTCCCCCAATATTAGGCATTGAACCCAGGGGTGTTTAACCACTGAGTCACATTCCAAACCCTTTATGTTTTTTATTTGAGACAGCGTCTTACTAAGTTGCCCAAGCTAGCCTCAAACTTGTGATCCTCCTGCTCTGGTCTCCAGAGTCGCTGGGAATACAGGAAGGCACCACCACACCTTTTTTGTTGTTGTTTTCAAATATTTATTTTTTAGTTGTAGGTGGACACATAATATCTTTCATTTTTTTCTTTTTAATGTGGTTCTGAGGATCGAACCCAGTGCCTCACACATGCTAGGCAAGCGCTCTATCACTGAGCCACAGCCCCAGCCTTCCACCACACCTTTTTAATAGCCTTCTTGTTCTTCTTTTAAAATCTAATTTCATTGTTATCAATACGTTCTTTGGCATTTTAACCTCTGAAGATTTCTTACATGATCTGCACTTTTAGAACTTTTAATGATGGAAATGCTCAAACATACACAAAGTTAGATTGTTTCATAATGGGTTTGCTCAGCATCATGCTTCCATGTGTACACATTGCCCACCCAGCTGCCACAAAGGATCATGCATAGCTTATCCTGTTTCATCTATACATTAATTCTTCCTTGCTCACAATGGCAACAGACTTGGGGTCAAATCTTAGACCTTTTTATCATTTAATACTTTGTTTCTCTAAAATTTTGATGAACACACCTTTAGGCTCTCTCTTCATCTGGCGGCTTTGGGGTCTGCTTGTTTGATTGGGCTGTCAATGCACTAAAACATAGACCCTCTTAGATGCTTTGCATGGTTTTAAGTCCAGATAATTCAGGGGAAATCAGTTTGAAAATTGAACCTCTTTTAATTTGCGTGCCAGACTGGAACTGAACAAGCGAACATTTTAGGCACTTTTTATTCCTTGCTGAATTTCTGCCAATTCTGTATATGGTATTTCCATAAAGTCTTTTGTTTTTCTTCACTTTTCTTTGCAGAAACTTCTTTTCCTTTTTTTTTTTTTTTTAAGAGAGGCAAGAAGATGCTGTCATTCCAGACTCCTCCATCCCTGCTGCTACTGCTCATTTTTTTAAAAAAACTTTTTGTTGATTCTTATCCTAGTCTCAGTTGTACATTCTGAGGGTTGCCAATGCACATGGGGGGCCCAGAAATGGGGAGGATGGCCCTATCTGATGTCATAGAAAGATTATTGCATCTCAGTCACTGGAGCTAAGCTGAAAAGTTCCTTTACGGTCACTGAATTTTAAATAATTACCCTAAAAAGACTTACAGAGGCAAAAAGAGGATTCCAAGTTAAAAAAAAAAAAAAAAAAAAAAAAAAAAAGATTCATATTTCCCGGTCAGAAATATTGTTCTTATTTTCAGATGAATGGCTTGGATGTTAATTAAGAATCTATGCTTAGCAGTTACCTCCTTTTTTTTTTACATTTTTATTGTTAATCGTCATGTATATGACACACGACTTCTGTTTAAATGTTCAAATTTATTAGAGTGGAAAAAAATTCTGAGTTTTACAGGAAAGGAAAAGAGATTAGGAATCAAGTCCAACCATTTGCTTATTCATCTGCATATGGTTAAGAGATTTAAAAGAATCCATTGGTTTCTGTTTCATTGCTACATGCTGGCCAAGGAGCAAGGAGAGAAAAAAAAAATCCTTTTCCTATCCATGGTGTAGAAATACATCTTTTCCTGCATTAGGGGTAAGAAATTTCTTCCGCTTCTAATATTAAGCCAAAGCAACCAAACTTTGAGGAAATTGACTCCTTCTGAAAAGTTATTTTTCTAATTACCTATTGCTTTGTAACAAATTATCTCAAAACTTAGAGTGGTGGGAAACAATCATCATTTAATCATGCTCATGGATTCTATAGATCAGCAATTCATAGGGCACAGAGGGAAGACTTTTCTCATTTCATGATGTCTGAGCTTTAGCTGAGAAGACTAGAAAAGCTGGGAGTGACTCAAATGGAAGGCCTGGAATCATCTGGGGGCTTTTCTCATCACATGTCTAGTGTCTGGATTGAGAATACCAAGATGACTTGTAGTAAGATGCATCAGCTGAACACATGGCCTCTCCATGGGGCTTGGGTTTCTCATGATGCAATGACTGGGTTCTGAGAGAAACAT
The DNA here is from genome assembly GCF_021218885.2 of Marmota monax. NCBI lineage: Eukaryota > Metazoa > Chordata > Mammalia > Rodentia > Sciuridae > Marmota > Marmota monax. Next base: position 5,507,267 of record NW_026692116.1, read on the forward strand.
CCCTCCAGACAGCCAGCATGGCAAGACACCAAGTCAGAATGTCATTTCACCTGTATTCTAGTGGCCAAACAAGTTCAGATTTAGGTAAAGTCAGAGCAAACTGAGGGGAGAGGAATCACGCTCACCTCTTAATGGGAAAGTGGCCAGGTTCTGATTGCAGAAAAGTATGTGGAAGGCTGACCCTAAAAATACAGTTCACCTCAGTCATATCGGCTCAGAGGAGCAAAAGGGTTTTTAAAGTGTATTTAGCAAGGTGGTGGAGAGGGCTATTTCATGTTAAGTCATTGTCTTCTGGGCCTTCACTAGGTGCTTTTCATCCATTCTTACTCAGCCCTTCCGAAAGAGCCATTCTTTGTCTTGATCACATCCCCAGTCTTTGTTTTGTCGCTGGCCATGGATAAAGATGGAAATCACAATCAATATAAACAATCCTGAAAGCGGCTTCCTGGCCGCTGTGTTGGTTTTTGTTTCATCTTTGTTCATCTATATAAACATTCACAAATATGTATGAACAGATCACTACTGATAAGTTTTCATTGAGATGTAATTCACATATTATAAAATTCACAGTACAGTGGTTTTTAGTATATTCATAGAGTTGTACAATCATCACTATCATCTAACTCTAGACCATTGTCATCATCCTCAAAAGAAACCCCTTACCTGTTAGGAGTTAATTTTCCATGCCTCCTTCCACTGACCCTGGCAACCACTAATCTACTTCTGGCTCTGGATTTGCCTACTTTGGACATTTTAAATGAATGGAATCATTCAATACGGCGTAGTCTTTGTGGCTGGCTGTTTTTTACTTAGCATAGTGTATTGTATACATCTATATTGTAAAGTATGCATCAGAATTTCATCCATTTTTGTGATTAGTATTCTACTTTATAAATATACCTGGTATAGTTTGTTTATCCATTCATTAGATGGTGGACATTTGGGTTGTTTCTATTTTTTTATATTATATATCAGGCTGCTATAAACATTTGTGTGCAAGTTTTTGTGTGACTATGTTTTTCAGTTCCCTGGGGCATGTACTTATGGATGAAATTGCAGGGTCAAATGGTAACTTTGAGTTTTTGAAGAATGGCCAAACTCTTTTCTACAGCTATTGTACCATTCCATATTCCTACCAGCGATGTATGAGGATTCTAATTTCTCTACACCCTTGGCAATAAATTTTTCTGCTTTTTTTGATTATTACTGTCCTTAAGGGTAAGAGTGGTCCTGTGATTAATTTAAGAAGAGCCTTTCTTTAGGCCATTTACATATTTAGGATATGAGCCCATGGAGCGCTCACTATGCAGCAGGGTCTGTGCTAAAGAAGTACATGGATCATCTAGTAGAACGTTCACAATAACAACTCTATAAAGTAGTTACCATTATTTTGCTTATTCTATAGAAAGGTTAAGTAACTTGATAGAAAATGGGATGGAGTTTGGGAGACATGAATTTCCCATATTAAAAAACAATCAGAGAACTTGGATATGAAAGCAGGAGTTTGATGGTTCAAATGAGGTTAAAAATATCTTCTTCCCCTGAAACAAACAAAACGTTTCTGGCAAATTGTGCTTGGCAGAAGTTTAGTATGGCTTTCAGCATCCCAACTACTAGTGGCTTTGTATAAGCCTCTATCCTTAAGTGTGGATGTGATTTATGAATATCAGGGATATATGCTCCCTACATTCTCTTAATGTGGCAAAAGGGAGGCAGTGATGGTCTTATCAGTTAATTGAGTTAATCAAAAGGGAAGTTATGCTATGCTGCACCTATCATGTGAATCCTTAAAAAGGTCAAGTGGCGACAGAAACGCTCTGGTTGGCCTTCAAAAACTAGGTCACCGTTAGTCTTAAACTGGCAAGGAAGTGATATTTTGCCTATAACCACTCAAATAAGTTTGAAAGAGGATTCAGAGTTCCATATCAGAACTCAGCCCTGGCAGTCAACTTGATTTCAGCCTTATGAGCAGAAAACTGCCCCTGAAGTTCTAACTGACTAAACAGTGAGATGATGTGTGTCACCATAGAATTAAACCCCTGAAACTGTGATTGAAAATAAATCTTTCCTCCTCTAAGCTGATTTTCTCAGATATTTTGTCACAGTGACGAAAGTCTAACACAAAGCCTCTCCTGATAACCCTATCTGAACACCTTACATTCCAACATGGCAATGTGCTTATTTCATTCCTAGCACTTTTTTTTCTCCCCTAAATCCTAACATAGCTGTTAAGAGGAGTCTGGCTGAAGCTAGAGTATCTTGGTTCAAATTTCAGCTCTGCTACTTTCTAATTATACAATGTTTACTATTTATATAGTGTCTAGTATTCTATTACATAATGTTAAACCTCTCTCAATTCCTTAATAAAGTGTTAATCAATTAAGGAATTTGTGTATATCTGGCTTAAGCTATGACCAGGACTGAAAAGGAAAGGGTAGATATGCACTAGGTTAATGACTAGGTTAATGACAGAATCAACAAGGCAATCAGACAAGGGAGGAAAAGTAAAGGTAATCCCAAAGGAAGAAAAGACAAGGGAAACTGCTGGATTAAGGAAAGACTGAGAAAATAAAATGATTCCAAAGTTTGTTATCTGAGGGATATGACAGAGGTTAGCGAGCTGATACCAGTTAACTATTCCGGAGGGAAAAGGAGGAGTTTTGTCAAATCCATGTTTAAAATGAGTTGGCAACAAGGACACAATTGCAGATATTTGTTTTTAGAGTGCTAGAGTGGAGTGATGTCCTGAATAGAAGAAAGTTCAGATTTGGGTGTCTGCCCATTGTGTTAAGGTTGAAATCATGGGAAGAAACCCCTCAACATCCCAAACACTGACCTGCATGGAGAAGGACAATTTTCTTGAACGCTTATGACATTGTTCTTTTTAGTGGTAAGAGATTCTTAATATACACTGCCTTCAAATGCCTTTTAGGGGATAGAGATTTTCTGAAAAATAAAGCACTGATTTGGTGTAAGGAACCACACACAGTAAGGAGGCATGTGTGCCAATTTAACCTATCATATAACTTTCGGAAAGTAAAATAAACAATGTGTTTCAAGTTGTCTTTATGAGGGGAAGCCTGGGTCATCCCCCTTCTAACAAGACCTCTTGCTATTCAATTTGTAATTGTACCACATTTCTCTTGTTGACATGGTTTCACAGCACTCTTCGTTCCAGGCTAAAGCTTCCTGTCATGACTTTAGGGCATCCTATTTGAAATAACTGGACCTTCTGACCTGGCAATCTGCTAAGACCTTTTTGGATAGCTGAACTGTAGATAAAAATCTTCCAGGGAAGTAGGTGTGGGCAGGATGTGCGGTTTCCCTGCCTCTCATTTGAAGGCTGATTCAGTTAATTTTTCATAAATAGTCTCTTACAGTAAAAGTTGCATCCCACAGTGTTTTAAGTGAAATTGGAAATTCCATGCTAACTGCTGATCTTCAGTGTGAGCTGAGATGGCACAGAAATGCAGAGCAGGTAAACTATGCCCCCTATTGTAACCTAAATCCAGCTCCCTCTACTAGTGACCTTGAAAACTTGAATCAGCTATAACAACAACACAGAGTAGAGAATGCACTTGTTTACCAAATAACCTGGAACTGAGCCAGGAAGATTTAATACATGCCTCAGTTGGCTCTGAATGTATGCACAGCAGCCTGAACTGGGGAAAATATTTCTAAACTTTTAGTGATATAACACACAGATTCTTTCCCTGACATTCCAGGCTAGCCACTGTCTGAGTTAACAGTCTGCAAAACATCTGGGGTATATGTTTCTGGAAAAAAATCCTTTGTACGATTCTCTCTGGTCTGATCACTATAAACTCTGGCTTCTAGAGTCTCTGTAGTCAGATTACCTGTAGGGCTGGGGAAGCTGTCCCATAGCACTGAACATTAACTGAACTGAACTGAATACAGTTTAATTTCTCTGCTCAACCATCTATATAGGGCCATTTGGGAACAAAGCACAGAACAGAGGAAGATTAAAGCATGAATCAAATGCACATGTTGTTACTGAAAAATTACTTTCTCTCTAGAAAAATAGAGGCTTATTTTGTCTCAATCCTTGTTTTTCTCTTGTATGATACTCCAGGTCTGTAGGTCAGTGGAAACAGAGCCGGCATCTAAGATTTCAGGATTAAAATTAATTACAGTATCTCACCATTTGGCTTATCCATGGCAACTGAATCTAGGTGGCAAAGTGTTCTCATCATTCTGAGATGTCTTCTGCTACATTTCTCCAGCTAAAAAGCTAGGAAAAAATCTTGAGGACAGATATGCTTACATTACTTGACTCAGAGAAGTTTTTCTAATAGAATAAGAAATTCTAGATCACCTCAGCATTTTAAGTTTATATCACCTTGGGCGATAATGCCTCTTTTAAGTACAATTCAATCTCTTTATTAATCACTGACTAATTCTTTATTAGGTTTATATCATACTTAGACAAAAAAAGACTTGAGGAAAAAAATATGAACACAAATATTACAAGTGAAGGTCTTCTCATTTTTTGCTGCTTTATTAAAGGAGCAGAGCTCATAGAGAGGGGACAAGAATCTGGTTACTGAGGAACTTCTGTTGTAGAAGACACGGCACCATTAGGAGCACAAAATCTCAGGCAGGACCAGCCACATAATCTGTGAGTCCCATGTTTAAAAATTACTAAGTGAACTGGAGATGTAGGTCAGTGGTACAGTGCTTGCTTGCCTACCATGCAGAAGGCCCTGGGTTCTATCCCAGCACCACAAAATAACAATGAAACTAACTAACGAAAGATAAATTTCTAAGAAATCTAAGAGAGTGGATAGCAGAGTATTAAACCAAGTGTGAGGCCTCTCCAAAGTGTGGGACCCTATGTGACTACACAGGCCACATACCTATGAAACTGACCAAACCAGTCTACTTCGGCTTAAATCCTGGTTTTGCCACTTACTAGGAATGTGATCCTGGAGAAGTCATTTGTAAAATGGGTATAATAATAGCCTCTAGTCTCTAGTAGTCTCATCACGTTTTTATTAGCTTAAGTAAGACAATATTTGAAAAGTGCTTAGAAGAGTATCTGGCATATAGCACATACATTATCAATGTATATAGTAAATATAGATGGTAGCAGGACTAAGTACAGTCAAAATGACGGAGAAAGCTACTTAAACGTTTTAAACAGTGTTTTGAGTTTAGATTCCTGGTAAGTAGAATTATGTTTTTATTACTACAACAATGGTCACATTTTAATATATTTTAACAATTAAAAAAGAGATTTAAGAAGATACTGTGGATTGAGGCCAACTACTCATAAAATAAGACTGAAGAATGAAAAAAAAATGCTGGTTTATGCTCAAGGTTCTGGAAGCCTGTGGAGTGCAAATTGTCATGAAGCCAATTTAATATTACTGCTTCCTTTATGCCGAAAGAACTCACTGGGGACATCACTGCTTCCATACAGGAAATAAAGTCTGTTGTTTCTGAAAAAAAAAAATAAGAAATATCTTTTTCTTTTCTTTATATAAATCAGAAAACTTTTTTTTTTTTAAAGCTATAGAACAGGAAATGTTGTTAATCACACAAACTATATTTAGATTGAGGGGAAAAAAATACCACTATTTACAGTCAAAAGAAAGCTTGCAGGTAGTACTACATACTTTTATCTAAAAGTTACTTGATATATAGATGCATAAACTTTTGATGGGTACTGTTTATTAATATCTGTCATAAGAGAAGCCTCAGGTTCTTCACTGAATTATCTGTACATTTTTTACTCATGACCATCAATAATTCTCAGGACTTTCAGAAGACTTTACCATAAACATTTTATGGTAATTATTATTAAATGCAAAATTCTAAAGTAACTTGCCATTTGTCAAACAATTCGCCCCAGGTACACAGATTTGGGATACTTCTCCTTAAGAGTCGGCCACTGAACAATGAAGTGATCTGAGAGATGAAACAGAATCTTCCCAGAGAGGGATAAAGTTTCTACTCGGCAGATGCTCTCAACATAGACGATGATCACTTTCTTCACTCCTAGTATTCCAAGGAGAAGGGCAGATATGCAGATAGGAATACATGTTCCTGGTCCATTACACAACACCTTAAAAAAATGGTGAAAGTCAAATTAAAATACAGAAGACTAATTTAAGTGATGCATTCTATATTAAGAACAGTCTGATCTTCATGGGGATTTATTAGTCCAATAAGTCTTTCCTTGTGAAGAACCAGGATGTAGCAAACTGTGTGTTGAAGCCTCTGCACTGAGGAGCCCTGTGGAGATGTACCGTCTTGTTGTTCGTGCTTACCAACTGTGTGACTTGGGGCAAATAACTTAACCTCTAACTTCTAGCCCAGTGCCTGGGGCTCACTCAGCACTCAGGGGACAGATGCATGTGTTGCTCTTCTCCGCTTCATGGATCTTGAATGTCAAACAAATATAAAGAAAACAGATATAATAAACAGATTCATTTAGTTTTCTTTCCTGTATTAACTTGATCCTGATATAGGAGAGAACATCTTTAAGTGACTATGACATAGGATATTTTTGTAGGATGTGAAATCATTTGGGGGTTTCAGCCTACATGGGATATTCAAGAGAGGGCTATCACATGAATTAGACTTTCCCTTGAGAGGATTTATTGTATGCCTGTTATATGGAAGAGTTTTAACATTTTTGGAATTCTGCTAATTTTTATAGAAAGCCAATGGTTAAAAAATAGTTGAATAATCTAACAAGGGAAATAAAAATTCAACTCATAGAGCAACTGCAAAGAATTTTTATGTCTTTGAGGAAATGAGAGAAAACCTATTTCATAAAATTGTTGGTAAGATAATTTATTACTATTTTCAGAGGAAAAAATTTATACAATATCTTAATTATATGTTCCTGTTGACTAAATTAGTAAAACCTAATAAAGCATTTTACGTCACAAACCATAAAACAGGAGGTTTGTGGTTGTCTGTAACATGCCTATTGAGCATGATCTAAAATGGCACATGATCTTTACAGTACATAGTCCACAAAACTTATCAGACATCAGAGAATCTGACAGTGGGAAGGGTCTTCAGATACAATGTTTAGCCATCCCAGCATTTTAGGGGTTCTCCCAGACTGACCAATGACAGAGAAACAGACATCCTGACTCCCTGTGAACATGGTCAAAACTATAAAAGTTTGATAAAGGTCATCTGGTCCAGGCTCCATGGAGGAACCCATTCACACAGCTTTGGGAAGAGACAGTTTTAGGTGGGATCTTCCTATCTTCACTGTAAACCCCCTTTCTTTCATGCAGAACATTTATAGAGTCTTTCTCTTGAATTACAGCAACTCAATGCTGCCTTCCAGACATATCTTTAATTTCCCCTATGATTTTTCTTTCTTCTTTTCTTTCTTTCCTCCTCCACCCCCCAACCTTTCCTTTCAAGACAGTATCTTACTAACTTGCCCAGACTGGTATTGAACTGGCAAGCCTTCTGCCTCAGTCTCCTGAGTAGCTGGGAGTATAGGCAGATGCCACTAAGCCCAGCTATAACCTTTGTTAATAGACTTTCAAGATAAGTCATAGAACAGTTGGGAGAGCAGTGTTAGAGAGCAAACTAGTTCTGTGACCTTGGCCAACAGAAATAATGACAATCACCAGCATTATTTATAAACAACTCACTATGGTCAGTTACTGTACTAAAATACTTTACATGTTCTATTTTAATTAATTCTCATGGAAATCATTGAAACATATTTTATTAGTTCTTTTTTGCAGATGAGGAAAGTGAGGCACACAGAGATTGGGCAAGTTGCCTGATCACGTGTTTAGGAGATGAAGAAACTACATTGCTTCAGGGCACTTTTTTTCCTATGTGAATCAGTTATCCTATCTAAAAAACCAAGGTGGGGTGGGATGGATGGGTAGGACTGAACTAAAATAACTCCCCTGACAGTTTCAGGATTCTATGATCCTATAATTAATTTGCATCTAATTTGTCTTACGTCTCAATTACAGACTTGTTCTAAATTCTTCAAGGCTTAGAATTCTAAAAATGTGGACATTCTGGACTATGTAGGTAGTTTGTTTTTAGTGTGAAGCCTGTCCAGTGCATCACAGGATGTTTAGCAGCATCCCTGGCCCCTGTCCACAAGATTCCAGTAGTCGAGACAATCAAGAATTACTCCAAGCACTGCCAAATGTCTCTGGTTGACAACCATTGTATTAATGTATTTCCTAATCCTTGGATTATTTGTGTTGTTCTTCTCAATCTTCTTTTTAATAGTACAGAACAAAATAAAAACTACAGTTAAATAAGAATATAAGGACTGTTGAATCTTGAATGTCACAAAAAATCTTCATATTTACTGCTTTTTAAAAATGTATATATCCATATGTGTTCATTTCAACAACTGGTTGACCCCCTATACACAAGCTATATATACATTGATGGAGATGATGGTACAAGATTGGGTATTGGTGGGAGACACATCAACAACCTGGGACAGAACAAAAGTAGAAACTGTTAAGGTAAAAGTAGAAATTAAAAATAATTTTTCTTGCTTATCCCAGTTCTATGTTTCCATATTTTGAGACACCTTACTATGAAAGTCCCAGCTACGATAAAACCACAGAATCACAAACCGAGAATTGAAAAAAAAGGGGCGGGTGGATGTGTATGTAGTTCAGTAGTAGAACACTTGTCTAGCATGTACTGCGTGATCCTCAGCACTATCAGAAAGAAAAAAAGCCAACTAATCTTAAGGAAAACCACTTTTAATCAAGCACAGGTTTTAACTTTGAGTTGCAGAAAGCAAATTAAATTAAAAAAATGTGGGTTGTGAAGTTTTTGTTATTCAAAGAAACATACCAGAGCGACTTAGTCCAAGCATCGAACAAAAACGTTCATTGAGACAGCCTGGATAAAGATGATGTTAAACAACATTAAGGTTGGATATGTCTCTTCAATTTTAATAAACAAAACAAAGCAATTTTTCTTCATATTTTCATTTCTGAAGACATACATTCTTAATGAATACAGGACCACTGCCCTGGCCATCTCTCTTCCTCATTACTCTGTAAGCTACTTATAGATAGGGTCCATTTCTAGAACAATCTATACTCTGCATGTAGAACAAAATAGGCTGGAAAAAAAGTGAAGGATAGAAAAGAGCAAGTGGGTAACGAAACAGTGAATCTTTCTTTGTCTATCCTATATGGAGTCCAACACCATCCCCCCTTTGATAGACCATTTGAAACTCTACCATATATACTTAACATAAACACCTGACTGCCATAATGTCTGTTAACTCACAGTTTTTATTTATTCCTTCAATCATCCCACATCTGTACACCTTTTTCTTACGAGAACCACTACATCCCTTGCTCCCAATTTAGGTGTTCGAATCCTCATCTGACTAATATGAGAGGACATATGACTCCTGTCTGACCAATCACAGCATCAAAAGTCTCCAGTTCAGGGAAGAGTACATAATCCAGTCAGAAACTCATACACTTAGTAGGCCATTTGCTGGGGCTTCTGAGAGAGCAGCACCTTTTTTATTGGTCTGGAACCCAGGAGGATGTGAACCTGGCACTGTTAACATTTTGCTTGTGACCATGTGGAGAGCTTGAAAATGAAGCCATTACAAAGCAGAGAGCAGAGAGATGAAGACAGGCCATGTCTGAAAGGCAGTATTTAAGATCCATGAACCCAGCTGTGCTTGAAGGAAACCAGATCTCTCTGTAGACTTGTCAGGTATGTGAGGGAATACATTCCATTTTTGCTGAAGCCATTCTGAATCAGGATTTCTGCCACTGGCAATAAAGAGCATACTAATTGACACAGTCCTTTGTCTACCTCTGACTGGCTCTGACCATCCATAACACTAACCAGTAGGTATTCAATAGTATCTGTTGGATGAATTATCAAATCAATAAATAAACTTCTCCCAGAGCGGGAAGTCTAAGAGATGTACTAAAGATAATTTAAGTCATGGGTCTAGAAAACAGGAGGACAGGGGTTACATACTACAAACAGGAAGTCAGGGTTGTAGATGAAGACAGATCAAGGATTAAGAACATTTATAACAGGACTGCTGTTCTGTAGATTTGGGTCACCACAGGTCAAGTCCCATTGGCTGAAACATTTGCATGTATGAAAAGACATATTTAACTTGAATAGTCTGAACTAAATTCCTTATCCAGTAGAACCCCCCCCCCCCCTTACAGAATCTGGGCCAAGACTTTTGAGATCTGGGTTGGTTATAGGTCAGAGATCATGTACTTGAAGATGAGCCAAGAGAAAACATGGGAAGGTGAGGCTAATAGCCATGCAGAGCAAAACTAAAAATACTGGATAAAAGTAATACAATCATCCATTTTGGTCTCTTTATCTTCTAGCCATATGTTTTCCCTGGTTGATCAACTCCAAGTGATACTTGTATGAAAAATGATAAAAGGCACTTGATTTCCAAGAACAATATTTTCTGAATTTCCACAGATGGTAGATGACTGAAGGATTCAGGAGCTTTCTCAGTTCCTTATCTGTGGTGCCTTTGTAGTGTACTTCTCAGCCTGTAACCAAATAGCCTTGAAAGTCTATGGCCATAACATGATGAACAAGCCTGATCTTACTAATTTCAAACGGGCTATTTTACCCTTATATGGGAAACAGGGCCCGTATTAAGTCGGTAGTTCATTTCCTTACCCTGAAGTTCTATCATAAAAAATAAATACATAAATAAAATAAAAACTTAAAACTTTTTTGTCAGAAGGGTCAGCACAGTGACTCTGGAGACTGAAGTGGGAGTATCACAAGTTTGAGACTAGCCTCAACAATTTAGTGAGGGCTCAGTGGTAAAGTACTCCTGGATTCAATCCCCGGTTCCAAAAAATAAAATTAGACCATGCCTGCTTAGCATTATTGTTAAAGACCATCGTCAGGCAAACCATTGTTTTCCCAACCTTCTACTTTCAGTTGAGGAAACTCAATCTTTCAGTTTTCCTGTTCTCTGAACCAAATGGTCCAAGTGACGATTTCCTGCCTTCTTGGTCTTTTTTTGTTTGTTTTCATTGTATTTTCAAGCCACTAAAATGTTTTCACCAAGGTCTTTGAACCCTACAAATCCAGTATTTTTTCCTTTTGTTTTCTCCACACTCTATATTAAGCAGAGCTCTCAGAAGCAGAGATCCAAAGCTAGATGCAGTCTCAAAGAATCATATAGTTCAATCTACTCCCTTTAGTTTGTGGAGGAAGGAAAGAGATTGACATTTACTGGGCACCCACTACTTGCTAGGCACAGAGCCTAAAGTGAGGCATTTTGCATAATTATAGTAGTTTCTCTTTTATCTGTGGGTACATGTTCCAAGACATCCAGTGGATGCTAGAAACCACAGACAGTAATGAACTCGCTATATGCTATGCTTTTCCTATATACACATAACACATGACAAAGTTTAATTCATAAATTAGGCACAGTAAGAGGTTACCAACAACTAATAATAAAATAGAACAATTATAGCAATATACTGTAGACCGTAGCAACCCCAGTACAAAAGTTTTTTTCTTTTTTTATTAAGTCAAAACTTTTACCTTTTTACTCAAAGGAAACACTTTATGGCTTCTCTTTGGCATATCAAAAATATTAGCATCACAGCTCATGAGATTTGGGGCCAAATTTAAGAAAAATAAGTGTTATTTTAACACAAGCACTATAATATTATAACAGTAATTGTGATAACAAAGGGGGCCACTAAGTCATTATTAGGGGGAAGTGTATACAGCATGGATACACTGGAACAAAGGGATGATTCAAGTCCTGGGCAGGACAGAAGGGGATAATGCAAGATTTGATCATGTTACTCATAACAGTACACAATTTAAAACTTATGGATTATTTCTGGAATTTTCCGTTTAGTATTTTCAGACATAGTTGACCACAAGTAACTGAAATTGCAGAAAGTGAAACCTCAGATGAGTGGGTGGGGAGGCTTCACCACATCTCATTTAAACCCTACAATATAGTCTTGTGAGGTAGATATTGCTAAAATCATTTTTTAGACACAGAGACTAAGGCACAGAGAAATTAAGTCATCTATGCAAAATCACATAGCTGGTTAGTGAGTTAGCTGATACTCAAACCCAAGCTTTTTTCAGGGTTCTCCTCTATACCACACTAGCTCACCAACCATCCTGTGTTAGTGGATAGAGGTTTAAGGCAAAGAGGCTCCAGGGCAGATAATGACACAGAAAATTTAATTGAAGTTTACATCATGGCAATTGCTGTTAACATTTTATAGTTTTGATAGAGAACTCAGTGGCAGATTGTCACAAGCTATTAGACTAGGAAAGCTTTTCCAAAAATAGTGAAATAGTTAACATTTTCAAAAGAACAGGGAATATCCTTTCTAAACAGGAAGAATTGGCTTAAATTCAAAGTGATTATATAACTGACTTCTGTTAAGGAACTTTCTTAAGTAGGAAAGTGATATTTTCCCCTGTGACCCTTCTTAAATTTTTAAAAAATATTTATTAGTACATTGTATTTATATATATCAGTAGGGTTCATTTGACATACTCAAAAATGCATATAACATAGTTTGTTCCATTTCAATCCCTAGTATGTCCTCTTTCCCTCCCTTCCTCCCTCTCCCGATCCTTTCCTTACTTTTTGTACCTGTTATATTTCTATCTTGTTGGAAACTGCTGGTCTGCAGCTTTCCTTGAACATTTTATGTGCAGAATATTTTTGACTATAAAAAGGTTCAATCATTTTTATAGAGGATTATCTAATTCCTTAATTATGAATCAGATATATAAGGACATTTGAGAGATTCTGGTTGCCTGATGGGAGGAGGGGGAGAGGGAAGGGGGGAGGGGGAGGGGGAGAGGGAAGGGGGAGGGGGAGAGGAAAGGGGGAGGAGAGAGGGAGGGGGAGGGGGAGGGGGAGAGGGAAGGGGGAGGGGGAAGGGAGAGAGGGAATAGGGAAAGACAAGACAGGGAGAGGGAGGGGAAGAAGGAGTGGGAGAGGGAGAGAAATATAGAGTAAAAGGCAGATATATACATTGTACTTAAAGACAGAAATATAAATATACAGGTATAGAAGAAGATAAGTACATATACTTAAAGACAATGAAACAGAAGCAAGAAGACAGAATTTGACAAACTGAGATGCATTAATTTGCTGTGTTCCTGGTATGGTCAAAGAACATGTACTTTGGAGCCAATTTTGCATTCCACATCTTGAATAAGCTGCTAAGATCCTCCAGAAAACATGTGCTTTATTCTGTGCACTCAAGCTTTCAAAGGTTGTTTTCCTTTAATTGTCTACCACATTTTTTCAAATTCCTAGTACTCAGACCATTAGTAAGTTTCAGAAGTAGAAAATATTGCTTGCCAAAATTAGGAGTTTATTCAAGGTTCTTATTAAAATTTAGCTCATTTATGTTAAGTATGCTTGGCTGCACCCTACTGTGGCCTCAAAAGACAAGCAGCACTGGTAGGATCTGGGGGACACAATGAGTTTATCCCAGTTTTACATCAGAGAGGATACCACTGAAGCCACCAAGTAGAGAAGCAACTGTAGATAGTGTTTCTCAGGATTTTACATCACTTTCACTCAGGGGTACTTATCAAAAATATTGTTCTACGGGCTGTGGCTGTAGCTCAGTGGCAGAGTGCTTGCCTTGCACCTGTGAGGCACTGGGTTTGATCCTCAGCAAATAAACAAATAAAATAAAGGCATGCTATCCATCTATAACTACAAAAACAAATAAAAAAATATTGTTCTAAATCAGAATTCCCGAGCCTAAAGTCTAGGAATGTGCATCTTAAACAAGATCCCAGATGATTCTGATACATAGTAGCACTTGAACACCTCTGTTCTCTACTACAGGAAGTGGCCAGCAATCTTTAAGCATGCCTTTCCAGTCTGTTTTTATTCCTGCAAAAGGGGTCTGTGTATGCTAAGGAGGAAAGCAACAGTGAAGAGTAAAGGTACTGGTGAGCCATGCTCTTGACTTGATCAAAACCACTCTGGGGACAAGCAGCCCAGCTGAGCAACTCTTGAGGGGCTAACATTAAATGAGTCCAAGGTTCCCAGTACCAGAGAGAATTGGGAAGCTCAGCCAGAGCACCTCTCCCTCTGTTAAGACTTCTACTTCTCTCTTAGAAAGCAAGTATTCCTGGGAGAAGTCCTATCTTTAGGACTAACAGTTCCTTAATTATCTGCTAATGACTTTTTTAAAGAGAAGCTGGGCAACCTACTATTGGGTCCTCTCTCAACCTGTGTGTGTTAACTCTCTTTTCTTCCCACTTGGAAAAACCCTACTCTTTTACATTCAAAAAACAAAACAAATCAACAAAAACAAAAACAAAGAGGAGCAGCTGATGGTATTCACAGAATTTGGGCATAACACAGAGAAGGCACATGACGGTGGAGACAGGAAGACATTAATATGGAGGTGGCAGGTGATAAGGTACCACATCTTTGCCACTCAAAGTCAAGGTGTCCCATCCTTGCTGAAAGAGCAAGAAGGGAATGGTTTGCTGCTCATGCTTGGTATCACACACTACCTGGGATTTTAAGGAAGTAATGGCTGGGTAAGCAGGGCCTTATTGGCAGGGCTCAGTCTGTAAGCAGCAGTAGACTGAAGCCTCTGCCAGAGTAGTCTTAAAACAGGTGCAACAGGTTTAATCCAGTAGGTAATTCAGGAAATATCTTGTCTGACCAAGATTATTAAGGAAAAGATTCTCAGTCACTGTAGTGAGAATACTAAACTTCCAGGTTTTCAAGTTCAATTACTGAACCTCCTGTCTCTTGAAAACAATAGCTTCTGCCTAATTGCAATCAAGATGGAATATCTAAGGTATTGACAGTCCAAGGGAAAGACAGTGGTGAGAACATGGACTCTGAGCCAGAATACCTGGGATGGATTCCTGGTTTCATTGCTTCCTGTGCGACATTGGCTAGTTATTTTACCTCTCTCTGCCTGTTTCCTCATCTGGAAAATGAGTACTTGAGTGGTGCTTCCCCATGGAGGGAGGTAACATCTGCAAAGCACTTGGATCACAGCCAGTTCCAAATGTATATTTGCTACTGTTATTCTTAGTTTCTCTGTCTTAGGGCTGCCTTATGACAAAACCAAAAGATGGTTCTGAGAGTTGAATTGGGAACAGAATCTTTGCAGCTTATGTATGGCTGATGTTCTTTCAAAAATGACAGTGGCTCTTTTGATTAAATTGCAGTCTTCCTTTCTCTTGTAAATCCTGCTGAGGGTACTGCTGCTGGGCCACAGTCCAGGCATCTTCTATTGGGGCAGAAGGTTCTCAGGTTCTCTTTTGATGGTCTTTTAAGGGAAAAAGAGGTGGGGATTAGAGAATAAGCCCCTATTTTGTGTGGTTCAGCCAAAAATCATATAATGCATGCCAAATTATTTACTGGTAGAACTTCTCAGGGCAAGATTTAAAATAAAATTCTGTTAAAGAATTTGGACAGCCCATTCTAGGGTATAAAATGGAATTATCTCAACCAGAATTAAATCACACTTCCTGAGTCTGACAGTGTTTCCAGGGAGAGTAAGTGTCATGCCGGCTTCAATGCCACGCAACCCATTGTTGCTCATGACTCCTACCTCCACTGGCCGTCTAACCCCATTCAGCGTTCTCTACCAGCCCACCATGGTATGAGTCTTTGAAATTGAGAGCTGGGTCTGAAAACAAAACCAGGCCCCTTTTGGTTGGGGGAAATGTTGACAGTTGGAAGGCATGAAAGGGAACAGAAAGGAAGGTACTCACAAGTTTGACAGACACTAACTTAAATGTTAATGATAAGCAAGTGTGTTAAAATCCAAGCTGTAATTCTAAAAACCACCACCACCTCATTACTCTGGGTTGTCTCATGTCTATGTCTTTATTATGAAATTTATTCATGATTTCAGTGGTCATATCCTGAGCAGGACAGCATAGTATAATTATTAGACATTGTTATTATAGTCTCAGATTTTCTGGGTTTGAACCTAGTCTCTGCTGCCTAGCTAACAAACTTTGGGAAAGTCAATCTTCTTTCTTATGCCCCAGTTTTCTTATTTGCAAAATGGGGATAAAAATGGCAGGTAACTAACTTATAGAGTTGCTAAATAAATTAGTATATATAAGGTATTACAGTGGTACGTAGCATTTTTCTTGGCACTAAGACCTGGGAAGATGAGTTAAGTTACCAGGAGGCTTACAATCCAGCAATGTGGTATTGCATTCAGCCCTTATCATGTGCTTTGTACAAAAACAGGTGCCAAAAAAGTTTCAAGGGAAGCCTGCAGAAATTGTTCCTTCACTGTTAAATGTCCAAAAGCGCTAGGCATTTTAATATCACAATACCTCAGAAAACACTTGGTTTTATACAAATATGAACAAAAGCTTTTATAATATTCCTCTACTTATATACTCACTCATCAATTCTGAGAGTCTCTAAAAACTATGAAATAGAGGGAAATGCTTCAGTCTTTAAACAGGAAAAAAATAGGCTTTCCTTGTTTCATGTAATCATTTATAAAAACTTAAAAAGCATGTGCTAACCATTGATGTACCCAATAATGCTCTGCTATGAGGGGCACAGAGTGCTAAGTCCAATAAACGTAACTTTTGGATAATATATAGATAGGAAAGGGTGAACAAAGAATATTATAGGTATTCTAAAGCCATAAAATCTGTCCCATTTTCTTCCCTTCCACTCTCCAAAAGAGTATTCACCAGCCTTCTTGTTCACTGTTTTTAGACCCTTGATTTAAAATCTGGAAGTTCTTATAATATCCTATAAAGACAGACTACAAAGAGAGAACTCATTCCAGGGATCAAATTCCCTCTGTCCCAGGTAATTTAAGGCCAAAGAAGGATGCAATTTTAAAAAGTCAAAGAAAATAAAGACATAGTCCAAAACATAAGCATCTAATTAAGTATACACTTTTGTTAGATTTTTCTTTGTAGGGGGGACAAAAAATGGGGCTTCATGTGCTTTATTTGAATGATTATACATAATTATGCATAAGACAGAAGAGTCTACACAACACACTGATATTCTTGAAAACATGTGGCCCCCAAATGTCCCCAACACATTGGCTTACTTCTTCCACCCCCTCTTCCCTCCTCTTTCTCTCTTCCCATCTATTCCTTTCTCTCTTTCTTTCTTTCAATGACAGACAAAACTCTGGGTGATGCCATACCAGGAACTTTACCTTGCCAGGGGATTTCCTCTCTAGCTCCCTGTGGGGAAGTCCAGCTCCTCTTACTGCCCAAATACATCTCTCCTTTTTTTTTTTAAATATATTTTTTTAGATGTTGATGAACCTTGGTTTAATTAATTTATTTATATGTAGTGCTGAGAATTGAACTCAGTGCCTCACACATGCTAGGCAAGTGCTCTATCACTGAGTTGCAACCCCAGCCTCTCCATCTCGCCTTTGACTCCAACTGTCAATGCCCAGGCTGGGTTCTCTATGGCAACCCTCTAATCCTGCTGGCAAAGGGCCTCTGGCAGCATCGTCATTGGAAATCTTATTATTTTAACTGTAGAAATAGGCCTCCTATCTGATTTCCTCTTTTCCTTTCTCACCCAGACTCTACCCATTTTATTCTGAAAATCTCCTCAAAATGGGCCCTACTCTTGAATCTCCACTGCCCATACTTGGTGTGGAACCATTTTCCCTCTCATCTGGCTCACCCAGAATTCTTAGGAGCTTTCCTAGCCTCCTCCTCTCCTCTGTCTCACTCTCCACAGTGCTGCTACAAGACTTTTTCTTAAAATGCATACCTGGTCATGTCATCATTTATCTTTTTTCTTTTTCTATTTAAAATGTATTTATCTGAAAGTAATTGAACTTGCAGAAAAGTTGCATAGATGGGAAAACCAGATTTATCTATTTTAACATTTTGATCTATTTGCAATATCCTCTCTCCCCACACAAACAAAAAAATGCAATCAAACCTGAATATCTGATATACATCATGCGCTTTTTCCTTGAATATTTTATTACATATTGAGAAAATTCTTTTAATACTTAATTATCAATGTTAAATTATTATTAAATTTAACATCAGCATAAAGCTTTTAACTAATTTCTCATCCATGTTCCATTTTTGTCAACTTACCTAGTAGTATCTTCTGTCTTTCATTTATATTTTAACTCTCCATTACAGAACCTAATCTAGCATCTGTTTAGTTAGCATGTATCTTTATTCTCCTTTAACCTGGAAGTTTCTCAACCTATTTTTTATATGGCAATCTCTTTTTCATTTGTTATTTATTTAAAAAAATAAAAAAGGTGCATCATTTATTTTTAGTGGATTCTTGCTGACTCCAAAATAAGGCTTAAATACCCTGGATTAAAAGTTTTTTTTTTCCCATAAAATTCACTATCTATACTGTTGTTCTTCATTACTGTAGTTTCAGGCTCACCTGAAATATTTTCTGTGTGATGAAGAAACTTGTAAGTATTGTTTCAATTAAAATAACAACAATAAATGTAAGGAACCAAGAAATACACTCTCATAATATATTTGTAGCCATGTATTTTTGGTGACCATTCAAGTATAACCAGTTTTGTAGTTCCAAAGCAGACTAAATTGTTTAAAATGCTTTCTTGGTCCAAATTAATGAGTTTTGAAACACATAAGCCAGGATTAGCTACGAGTTGGCAAGTATGAATTAATTCAATCCATGCTTACTGAAAATCAAAAGCTTTAGGCCCAGTATTCTCACATTCAAAACAAAACAAAACTGGAGTGAGGAGGGAGAAAATAGAGCAAATTGGGGGATTCAGAAAGAGAAGAAAGGCAAAAAGAGGTAACAGGTTGATCGAATGGTCAATTCTTGCTTAACCTAACCCTGATTAAAGAATAGCAGTTAATACACAATCATTTTTTAAAAAATTGATACATTATATATAATAGTGGGATTCATTATGCCATATTTGTACATGCACATAATATAATTTGATCAATCTCATTCCCCTTTCCCTTTCCTTCTCTATCTGCTTTCTCTACTAATCTCCCTTTTATTATTGCTATTTTAGTTAGTGTATTATAATTTTATGTATGTATATGATTAACTGTGGTACATTCATGAATAAACATAGATAGCACAATGTGGTAGATTTCATTTCCTAGTACTTCCCCCACTCCCTTCCCACAACCCACTTCTAATAATCTACTGGTCTTCCTTATTTTTCTGGGAGACTCTTCCCACTTTCCATCTTTTTTTTCTTTCTTTCTAGCTTCTGCATATAAAATAAAACATTCGACCCTTGATGTTCTGAGTCTGGCTTATTTCATTTGGCATTATGTTCTCCAATTGCATTCATTTATCTCCAAATGACACAATATCATTCTTCTTTATGGCTGAGTAAAACTCCATTGTGAATATATGTCACATTTTCTGTATCTATTCATCTGTGGACAACTAGGCTGGTTCCATATCTTGGCTATTGTGAACTGTATTGCTATAATCACTGGTATGCATATATCATTATAGTATGCTTTTAGTTCTTTTGGGTAAATACCAAGGAATGACATAGCTGGGAATTGTGGTTCCATTCCATTCCTAAAACTCCATATTGCTTTCCAAAGTGGTTGTGCTAATACACATTCCAACCAACAATGCACAAGTGTACCTCCCCCTTCATTCTTCCAGCCATTAATTTTTATTTGTATTCTTAATGATTGTCATTCTAACTGGAATTAGGTGAAATCTCAATGTAGTTTTTAATTGCATTTGCCTGATTAATAAAGATGTTGAACTTTTTTTTTTTCAAATATTTGTTGGCTTGTTGTATTCCTCCTTTTGAGAAGTGTCTATTTAGATATTTTGCTCATTTATTGACTGGGTTATTAAATCTTTGGTGCTGTTTTGAGTTCTTTATATATTCTGGATATTAATCACCTGTTGGAAGAGTAGCTGGCAGATTTTCCCCCATTTTGTAGGGCTCTCTTTTCATTCTTGTTTCCTTTGCTGTGGAGAAGCTTTTGAATATGTCATCCTACTTATTGATTCTTAATTTAATTTCTTGAGCTTTAGGAGTCTTAATGAGGAAGTCAGTGCCTACACCAATATGTTGGCATATTGCCCCTAAATTTTCTTCTAGCACTTAAACTTTCTGGTTTAATTCCTAGGTCTTTAATCCATTTTGAGTTGATTTTTGTGCATGGGAAAGCGGGGTGTCTATTTTCATTCTTCTATATATGGATATTTAGTTTTCTCAGGACTTATTAAAATGACTATCTTTTCTTCAACATATGTTTATGGCACCTTTTTTGAGGATCAGATGACTGTATCTATGTGGATTCATCTCTCTGTGTTCTATTTTAATGGCCTTCATATCTGTTTTTATGCCAATACCATGTTTTTTTTAAATTTATTTATTTTTTTAATTTTTGTTGTTGGTTGTTCAAAACATTACATAGTTCTTGACAAATCATATTTCACACTTTGATTCAGGTGGGTTATGCACTCCCATTTTTACCCCGTATACAGATTGCAGCATCACATCAGTTACACATCCACTGTTTCACATATTGCTATACTAGTGTCTGTTGTATTCGGCTGCCTTTCCTATCCTCTACTATCCCCCATCCCCTCCCCTCCCATCTTCTCTCTCTACCCCATAAACTGTAATTCATTTCTCCCCCTTGTTTTTTTTCCCCCTTTCCCCTCACTTCCTCTTGTATGTAATTTTGTAAAACCATGAGGGTCTCCTTCCATTTCCATGCAATTTCCCTTCTCTTTCCTTTTCCCTCCCACCTCTCACCCCTGTTTAATGTTAATCTTCTTCTCATGCTCTTCCTCCCAACTCTATTCTTAGTTACTCTCCTTATATCAAAGAAAACATTTGGCATTTGTTTTTTAGGGATTGGCTAGCTTCATTTAGCATAATCTGTTCTAATTCCATCCATTTCCTGCAAATTCTATGATTTTGTCATTTTTTAATGCAGAGTAATATTCCATTGTGTATAACTGCCACATTTTTTTAATCCATTCGTCTATTGAAGGACATCTAGGTTGGTTCCACAGTCTTGCTATTGTGAATTGTGCTGCTATGAACATCGATGTAGCAGTGTCCCTGTAGCATGCTCTTTTTAGGTCTTTAGGGAATAGACCGAGAAGGGGAATAGCTGGGTCAAATGGTGGCTCCATTCCCAGCTTTCCAAGAAATCTCCATACTGCTTTCCAAATTGGCTGCACCAATTTGCAGTCCCACCAGCAGTGTACAAGTGTACCCTTTTCCCCACATCCTCGCCAGCACTTGTTGTTGTTTGACTTCATAATGGCTGCCAATCTTACTGGAGTGAGATGGTATCTTAGGGTGGTTTTGATTTGCATTTCTCTGACTGCTAGAGATGGTGAGCATTTTTTCATGTACTTATTGATTGATTGTATGTCCTCCTCTGAGAAGCGTCTGTTCAGGTCCTTGGCCCATTTGTTGATTGGGTTCTTCGTTTTCTTATTGTTTAATTTTTTGAGTTCTTTGTATACTCTGGATATTAGGGCTCTATCTGAAGTGCAAGGAGTAAAGATTTGTTCCCAGGATGTAGGCTCCCTATTTACCTCTCTCATTGTTTCTTTTGCTGAGAAAAAACTTTTTAGTTTGAGTAAGTCCCATTTGTTGATTCTAGTTATTAACTCTTGTGCTAGGGGTGTCCTTATTGAGGAATTTGGAGCCCGACTCCACAGTATGTAGATCGTAGCCAACTTTTTCTTGTATCAGACGCCGTGTCTCTGATTTGATATCAAGCTCCTTGATCCATTTTGAGTTAACTTTTGTGCATGGAGAGAGAAAGGGATTCAATTTCATTTTGTTGCATATGGATTTCCAGTTTTCCCAGCACCATTTGTTGAAGATGCTATCCTTCCTCCATTTCATGCTTTTAGCCCCTTTATCAAATATAAGATAGTTGTAGTTTTGTGGATTGGTTTCTGTGTCCTCTACTCTGTACCATAGGTCCACCCGCCTGTTTTGGTACCAGTACCATGCTGTTTTTGTTACTATTGCTCTGTAGTATAGTTTGAGGTCTGGTATTGCTATACCGCCTGATTCACACTTCCTGCTTAGAGTTGTTTTTGCTATTCTGGGTCTTGTATTTTTCCATATGAATTTCATAATTACTTTATCTATTTCTACAAGAAATGCCGTTGGGATTTTGATTGGCATTGCATTAAACCTATAGAGAACCTTTGGTAATATCGCCATTTTGATGATGTTAGTTCTGCCTATCCATGAACACGGTATATTTTTCCATCTTCTAAGATCTTCTTCTATTTCTCTCATTAGGGTTCTGTAGTTTTCATTGTATAAGTCTTTCACCTCTTTTGTTAGGTTGATTCCCAAGTATTTTATTTTTTTTGAGGATATTGTGAATGGGGTGTTTTTCCTCATTTCCATTTCAGAAGTTTTGTTGCTGATATACAGAAATGCCTTTGATTTATGCGTGTTGATTTTATATCCTGCCACTTTGCTGAATTCATTTATTAGTTCTAGTAATTTTTTTGTAGACCCTTTTGGGTCTGCTAGGTATAGAATCATGTCATCTGCAAATAGTGATAATTTAAGTTCTTCTTTCCCTATTTTGATGCCTTTAATTTCTTTCGTCTGTCTAATTGCTCTGGCCAGTGTTTCGAGAACTATGTTGAACAGAAGTGGAGAGAGAGGGCATCCCTGTCTTGTTCCAGATTTTAGAGGGAATGCCTTCAATTTTTCTCCATTCAGAATGATGCTAGCCTGAGGCTTAGCATAGATTGCTTTTACAATATTCAGGTATGTTCCTGTTATCCCTAGTTTTTCTAGAGTTTTGAACATAAAGGGATGCTGTACTTTGTCGAATGCTTTTTCTGCATCTATCGAGATGATCATTTGGTTCTTATTTTTAAGTCTATTGATGTGGTGAATAACATTTATTGATTTCCGTATATTGAACCAGCCTTGCATCCCAGGGATGAATCCTACTTGATCATGGTGCACAATTTTTTTGATATGTTTTTGTATCCGATTCGCCAGAATTTTATTGAGGATTTTTGCATCTAGGTTCATTAGAGATATTGGTCTGTAGTTTTCTTTCTTTGAAGTGTCTTTGTCTGGTTTAGTAATCAGGGTGATGTTGGCCTTGTAGAATGAATTTGGAAGTTCTCCCTCTTTTTCTAGTTCCTGAAATAGCTTGAAAAGTATTGGTATTAGTTCCTCTTTAAAGGTTTTGTAAAACTCTGCTGTATACCCATCTGGTCCTGGGCTTTTCTTAGTTGGTAGTCTTTTGATGGTTTCTTCTATTTCCTGAATTGATATTCGTCTGCTTAGGTTGTCTATATCCTCCTGACTCAATCTGGGCAGATCATATGACTTAAGAAATTTATCGATGCCTTCACTATCTTCTATTTTATTGGAGTATAAGGATTCAAAATAATTTCTGATTATCTTCTGTATTTCTGAAGTGTCTGTTGTGATATTGCCTTTTTCATCCCGTATGCTAGTAATTTGAGTTCTCTCTCTTCTTCTCTTCATTAGCATGGCTAAGGGTCTGTCGATTTTATTTATTTTCTCAAAGAACCAACTTTTAGTTTTATCAACTTTTTCAATTGTTTCTTTTGTTTCGATTTCATTAATTTCAGCTCTGATTTTCATTATTTCTTGCCTTCTACTTGTTTTGCTGTTGTTTTGGTCTTCTTTTTCTAGGATTTTGAGATGAAGTATGAGATCATTTATTTGTTGGTTTTTTCTTTTTTTAAGGAATGAACTCCAAGCAATGAATTTTCCTCTTAGAACTGCTTTCAATGTGTCCCATAGATTCTGATATGTTGTGTCTGTGTTTTCATTTATCTCTAAGAATTTTTTAATTTCCTCCTTGATGTCTTCTATAACCCATTCATCATTCAGTAACCTATTGTTCATTCTCCAAGTGATGCATGATTTTTCCTTCCTTCTTTTATCGTTGATTTTCAGTTTCATTCCATTATGATCAGATAAGATGCATGGTATTATCTCTACTCCTTTATATTGTCTAAGAGTTGCCCTGTGACATAATATATGATCTATTTTTGAGAAGCATCCATGTGCTGCTGAGAAAAAAGTGTAACTGCTTGATGTTGTGTGGTATATTCTATATATGTCGATTAAGTCTAGGTTATTAATTGTGTTATTGAGTTCTATAGTTTCCTTATTCAACTTTTGTTTGGAAGATCTGTCCAGTGGCGAGAGAGGTGTGTTGAAGTCTCCCATGATTATTGTATGGTGGTCTATTAGACTCTTGAACTTGAGAAGAGTTTGTTTGATGAACATAGCTGCACCATTGTTTGGGGCATATATATTTATAATTGCTATGTCTTGTTGGTGTATGGTTCCCTTAAGCAGTATGTAGTGTCCCTCTTTATCCCTTTTGATTAACTTTGGCTTGAAATCTATTTTATTTGATATGAGTATGGACACTCCTGCTTGTTTCCGAAGTCCATATGAGTGATATGATTTTTCTCAACCTTTCACCTTCAATCTATGTATGTCTTTTCCTATCAAATGTGTCTCCTGTAGGCAGCATATTGTTGGGTCATGTTTTGTGATCCATTCTACTAGCCTGTGTCTCTTAATTGGTGAGTTTAAGCCATTAACATTTAGGGTTACTATTGAGATATGGGTTGTTCTTCCAGCCACATTTGTTTATTTATGTTACTAAACATGGTTTGTTTTCCTCTTTGATTATTTTCCCCCCTTTACTGTACTACCTCCCACTGTTGGTTTTCATTGTTATTTTCCATTTCCTCTTCCTGTAATGTTTTGCTGAGGATTTTTTGGAGAGATGGTTTTCTAGCTGCAAATTCTTTTAACTTTTGTTTATTATGGAAGGTTTTAATTTCATCTTCCATCCTGAAGCTTAATTTCGCTGGATACACAATTCTTGGTTGGAACCCATTTTCTTTCAGTGTTTGAAATATGTTATTCCAGGATTTTCTAGCTTTCAGAGTCTGTGTTGAAAGATCAGCTGTTATCCTGATTGGTTTACCCCTAAATGTAATCTGCTTCCTTTCTCTTGTAGCTTTTAAAATTCTCTCCTTGTTCTGTATGTTGGGCATCTTCATTATAATGTGTCTAGGTGTGGATCTCTTATGATTTTGCACATTCGGCGTCCTGTAGGCTTCTAGGATTTGGGATTCTGTCTCATTCTTCAAGTCTGGGAAGTTTTCTCGTATTATTTCATTGAATAGATTGCTCATTCCTTTGGTTTGGACCTCTATACCTTCCTGTATCCCAATGGCTCTTAAGTTTGGTCTCTTTATGTTATCCCATATTTCTTGGATGTTCTGCTCATGGTTTCTTAACAGTCTTGCTGAGCTGTCTATGTTCTTTTCAAGTTGAAATACTTTGTCTTCATTGTCTGATGTTCTGTCTTCTAAGTGTTCTACTCTGCTGGTAGTATTCTCAATTGAGTTTTTAAGTTGGTTTATTGCTTCTTGCATTTCTAGGATTTCTGTTTGTTTGTTTTTTATAACCTCTATCTCCCTGTATAGTTGATCTTCTGCTCTTGGATTTGTTTATGTAATTCATTGTTGAAGTGATCTTTCATTGTCTGATTTTGCTGTCTAATGTCTTCCTTGAGACTCCAGATCATCTGAAGCATGTATATCCTGAATTCTTTATCTGACATTCCATCTGCTGCAGATATTACCTCTTCTAACGTTGAGTTGACCTGCATTGCTTGTGGTCCTTTCTTTCCTTGTCTCTTCATACTGTTCGCGTTTCTTTCTGCTTGGTGAAACTGTTGTGCTATTGAATTTTCCCCCTATATATTTATATTGCTTTTGTATAGTTGCAAAGTGTCCCTCGCAGGCGCGGGCAGCGGCTCTGCCCCTCCTCCAATTGGGGCAATGTGCCTACCACGCCGGCAGGCCGCTGGGCCTGTTCTGCCGGTCGGTAGCAGGTCCGCCTACCTTGCAGGCGCGGGGGGGGGGGGGGCGCCTCAACCCTTCCACAGGCCGTTGGGCCTGTTCTGTCTGTCGGTTGCAGGTCTGGCCTGTTCTGTTGGTGGTCGCAGGTCCGCCTACCTTGCAGGCGCATGGGGCAGCTCTGCCCCTCCGCGGGTTTCTGGGCCTGTTCTGCCGGTGGGTCACAGGTTCTCCTACCTTGCAGGTGCGGGGGGCAGCTCTGCCCCTCCGCGGGCCGCTGGGCCTGTTGTGCCGGTGGGTCGTAGGTCCGCCTACCTTGCAGGCACGTGGGGCGGCTCTGCCCCTCCGCGGGTTGCTGGGCCTCATCTGCCGGTGAGTCGCAGGTCCACCTACCTTGCAGTCGTGGTTGGCAGCTCTGCCCCTCCGCGGGCCACTGGGCCTGTTCTGTCGGTGGTCACAGTTCCGCCTACCTTGCAGGCGTGGGGGGAGGGGACGGCTCTGCCCCTCAGCAGGCCGCTGGGCCTGTTCTGCTGGTGGTCACAGTTCCGCCTACCTTGCAGGCGCAGGGGAGGGGGCGGTTCTGCCCCTCAGCAGGCCGCTGGGCCTGTTCTGCCAGTGGTCACAGTTCCGCCTACCTTGCAGGCACGGTGGGGAGAGGGCAGCTCTGCCCCTCAGTAGGCCACTGGGCCTGTTCTGCTGGTGGGTCGCAGGTCCGCCTACCTTGCAGGTGTGGTTGGCAGCTCTGCCCCTCCACGGGCCACTGGGCCTGTTCTGTCGGTGGTCACAGTTCTGCCTACCTTGCAGGGGCCGGGGGAGGGGGCGGCTCTGCCTCTCAGCAGGCCGCTGGGCCTGTTCTGCCGGTGGGTCGCAGGTCCACCTACCTTGCAGGCGCGTGGGGCGGCTCTGCCCCTCCGCGGGTTGCTGGGCCTGTTCTGTCGGTGGTCACCCCAATACCATGTTGTGCTTTTTACTATAGCTCTGTAGTGTAATTTGAGATTGGGTATTGGGATGCCTGTAGCATCACTCTTATTGCTCAGGATTGCTGAAATTATTCTAGATCTTTGCTTCTGGAAATATGGCCTTTTGGACAATATCATTCTGCCAATCCATAAATGTGGGAGGTCTTTCTATCTTCTAAATTCTTAAATTTCTTTTTCAGTGTTCTATAATTTTTATTTCAGAGGTCTTTCATGAGTTAGATTTATTCCCAAGTACTATATTTTATTTTTAAGCTACTATGAATAAACTAGTTTTCTTGATTTCCTTCTCAGCAGATTAATTACTGAAGTATAGGATTTATGTATGTTAATCTTGTATTCTGCAACTTTGCTGGATGTGCTTATTAGATCTAGAAGTCTTCTGGTGAAATTTTTTTGAGTTTTCTAAGTATATGATCATGTCACCGGCAAACAAATAGTTTGATTTCTTCTTTTCATATTTGTATCCCTTTAATTTCCATTTCTTGCCTGATAGCTCTGGCTAGGGTTTCAAGAACTCTATTGAATAGGAGTAACACTCATGTTTTTTATATTTTATTTCTTTATAGCCACAATAGGATGTAGCAATGATTATCCATACTTTACAGGTGAGGGAGTAGACTAGCCATATTTATTTTGCTTTCTATGGTAATTATTAGATATGTGTAACACTTAAGAGTTCCTGCTTCCCTGAAAGATAAAGACTTTCAAGGTCCCAGGAGGTGACCCCATATAGATTTAAGATTTCTCACTCTGTCTTTCTCTAGGGAAAAGCACAGCTTGTCTGATTAGTGAGTTTAAAAAAATGGGTTGAGGTTACCCAGTTCAGCTAGCCCCCACTAATTTTTTCCACTTTTTTTCCCTCTTAATTCAGCCTGTTTTCAACATGCATCCATTCTTTACATCCTGACTGGTATGCTGAACAGAGAAGAACAGGGGCAGGCCTGCAGTCTAATTTAGAAGACTCATCCACTTTGATGTCTGCACATATAAGCTGTGTCCTCCAATCTGGCTTTTATGAATTAATAAAGCTAATAAATTGATTTCTATCTTTTATTTCTGAATTTGTTGTGAATAAGGAGGGGAAGACAGAGGGTTAATAAGCTTTCTAAAAGTCAAATAGAATGCATAAATATAGATATTCAATAAACATTTGTTAAATGAATGAATTAATTTGTCCAAGGCCACATAGTTAATAAGTAACAGAGTAGGGAGTTGGATCCATGTGTAACAGAAAACTCCATGGCTTTCTAAAATTCCATTTGAGTGCTTTGTCTATGATGTTCTATTTCTAGGATTCAATTCATGCTTCAATATGGCTGCCAGAAAATTGGAGACAATGGTTGATGTTGGTATTAACTACCTTAAAAACACATGTATGCCTAAGAACTTGGCTGATAATCTGTCTACAACAGTGATGAGGGATGAGTTTAGCATGTCTTCTTGTCAGCTATATCATGAACCAATACTGGCTGTGCTCTAGGTTCATGAGGAGGGAATTAGATGTGGAGAAGCAGTCGAAGATGCTCCACAGCAGCAAGCAACAAATGGGGAGGAGAAAGGCAGGCAGCCCAGCAAGAAGCTGTATGAGCACCAAAGGAATTTCCAGGGTTGTGGGGCAGGAAGAAGGTGGGTGAAGGATTAGCAAACAGAAAAATCTCAGGAAGTTAAAGAGAAAAAAAAAGTATGTCTCAACAAAGAATTAAAAGAAGAGACAGGTAAACAAACAAACAAACAACCCCCCCCCAAAAAAAAAAAAAAAAACAGGAGTAAGTTACTTGCTATGAAAATTGTCCACAAACTATTTTCTATTTTATGCAAAATGATGAAAAGCGAGAGCCAGCCTGTGTGCCAGTAATGTTCAGAAATTCAGAAATAAACACCCTGGTTGAAAAACAGTTTGGAGAGGCAGAAGACCAGTTTCTTCCTGTAGGCAAAAGTGAAATTAAAGTAATGGCAGTATCTATTACTCTTTCCTCAACCCCAGTTACAAAAAAGGGGAAAGCATTTTGGCTGGAAATCATGTAGGAGCTCAGCAGGACCCTGTTCTAACTGAGCTCATATAGTTGCTTTTTAAGAGTATCTGGTAGAACTCAGGATTTTGTGTTCACAAACACCACATAAAAACAGAATCATCTTTGCCTTCCAAGCAGTTTTTCCGCCCTACATAAAGGCTGGGTTTAGTTTTTTTTTTTTTTCCCCTCACTAGAATGGCACACAAAGAATTCTCTGACACACTGCACCCACTGCAGATGAAAGCGCTTAAGTGTGAGTGAAAGCAACAATGTTTAGAGTGACATTTACTAGCTGAAAACAGTGAAATCAGAGCGTTCCAGTTCACGGAGATTAAATGTCAGGCTTTAAAGATTCAGCAAAGTATTAAGTATGGAAGTTTTAAAAATTTAGGATTCAGTTTTATATTGCAAACAGCACTAAAACATAAAAGACTTTTTTAAAGCAAAGAAACAACTGAAACCGGATGAATAAGAATATATATTTTTCTGCTAAAAGTGACTGAACTGTAGGACAGTTACTGAGGTTACTCAACAACACCAGAGGTGCTTGCTATTCTTCACCACTCCAGATGGAAGAAGAGAAAGAAGCAATCCTCACACGTCACATTTTGGAAGACAAAAGTCAAAATCTAAAACACAGATGTTTCCAGACATATAATTTTCCACAGTGGACATGAACTTTAAAGGTCTTTTTTTTTTTTTAACTTTTTTTAACATTATAGTTTCAGAATAAATGTCTTTTAATGTACCAAAGTTAAGAGGTAAAATACATCATTTTTTTCCTTTGAAGAATATTTTTCATGGGTAAATTTACTTTTGACAAAACTCACTATAATTTCCAAACACAACATCCAATTCTGTGACTAAGTCGAAAAATCTTAGAACTTGACAATATTCCTTCCTTCACCATCAGCTAGTATTATACTTTCTCTATTATGCTTACCATGGGGTGTTGGATAGATACAAAGCTAATGACGATGATTAACATTTCAAACTTTGCTTTAAACATCTTATAAGCAACATACTTATTCCTCAATATCTTTATGAGGTCGTTACTATTATCCCCACTTTACAGATAATAAAATGGGTGCCTCAAGAGATTAAGGACTTTACCCAAGACCACAGGACTACTGAATTATGTGGAATTTAAATTCTAGCCATTGAATCCAAAGCCTGAATAACTACCTTCTATTTGAAAAATTCTCAGTCTAACAGAGACCATAGTTTAACTAAAGAAATGCCTCGACCAAGATATGAACAGAGAGATGCACTGAGGTAATTCAGGCCTGGGAAATTCTCACAAAGGAGATAGTTAAGCCAGGTTTCCATGCATGTAAAAAAAAAAAAAAAAAAAAAAAAGGCAACTGTTGCTTTGTGCAAAGAAAGCTGCATGTACCAAAGTTTGCAATTCAGAGTTGAGTGTGGTTTTGAAAGGAAGAAGGGAGACAAGGACAGTAAAGACAACTCAAGTAAGATAAAAAGGAAGGTTGGAGGAGAGAAATGGAGAAGGCAGAGTCAGGGAAGTTTTCTAAGCCAGAAGCAAAATGGTCTGATGATATATTGGACATAGGCGGTGAAGGAGTTGAATGCATAGTTGCTATATTTTTGGAACGCTATATAGTTTAAGATTGAGAATTAAGGAGATGAACAATTAAGGAGGGAAGAAGTTAGGAAACTGGAAGGTGATAACTTAGTTCAAGTTTAGAAAAATGAGTATGAGATACTTATGGGACATCTGGACATACGCTCTATTGCATTCTCTAACAAACAACGAGTACCTTTTGTTACCAAGTACTAAGGAAATTAAAAAAGAATAAAACTGGCTCCTGCCCGCTCGGAATTCATGTACCAGATAGTCTCCTCGATTGTGGCACCATATAGGCAAACTTACATGAACATCTCTGGTTGTTACAGTCACTGAAAGGTGCTACTTGCACTTAGTGGAAAGGTGTTAGGTATGTGATCATTCTGTAATACTTGGGACTAATATAACAAAGCCCTGTCCTACAACCCTCTTGGATTTCAAATGTCCCACTGGAAAACTGTGTATCTGTTATACTGTCTCAGCCTAAAACTTAATTCTGTTTTACATAGACAAAAAATTGGGGGCATGTTTTACATATATACTGAACTGTCTTAAATAGAGCCTCCATGGTCACTCACAGAAAACTGTAAACTTGGTTTTGTTTGGAACGTCACCAAGAGGTTGTTCACTGTTTAAGATCATTACATCATGGGTACCAAAGTACTCACAGTTTTGAGTTATCAATACAATGCTCTTGGATCAGTGTAGCTGTACTACTCATGGTGATTATACATTCAGAATCTTCCTACCTACTGATTGTGTCATAGTAAGTGCCTGGGGTACTTATATACTGGAAAACATGTAATTTGATTACAAGTTGTTTTCCTTTTATTTCTGCTCTATTACAATTAGAGCATTATATTGCATTTCTGGAATTATGTGCAAAGGAAGGTTACATTGACTTTCATTTCAGGATAGGAGATGTAATAAAAGGATACATTAGAAGGAAAAGGATACATTAGACATGTAATAGAACTGAACAAGGCAACCTAAAGCACTTCAGAGAGGTAAAAATTACAAAGGAAGGTTATTAACCCTAAAAAGGTAAATAAGAAAGGTACTCCCATGGGAAATCTGGGAAGGCCCATGGAAGAAGTATGATACAAACAGGTGTTGACAAATAGCCTTTGTAGATAACTCTAGAATTTTGTGGCTTAGTACCTGCCTCAGGTGATGCCCACTCTTTTTGACATGGCTTTCATTTGTCTCATGCTCTTTTAGATACTCTTGCTATATTTTCTCCATAAAGGAGAAGCTCCAAAGGGTACAACATGATGAATTCTAACTTCTCTGGTGTCTCTTCCAGAATCTGTAAACTATGGCTCTGTAATAATACTTTCTGGTTAATTTTTTCTTCTTTAGACTAAATCTCCCTACTTCCTCCAACTGTTTCTCATATAACTTGGTTTCATATTTCCTCACCATCTGGGTCATTTTTCTCTGAACATGCTCCAATTTGTCAATGGCCCTTTAAAAGTCTGGTGCCCAGAACCAAATGTGGTTTCCAGAGCAAAAATATATAACTGTATTTCCTAATATTCCCCAAGGATAAAATGTCATTCCCCCAAGCAGACAGTGAGATCAGGATGGGGGAGGATCTGACTTAACATTCATTTTATCTCCAGTACTGAAAAATTTTCCTTTTTGTTTAAGTTCTATTTTTATTTTTTTTTAATACCTAGAATTAGACTTTTGATCTCAAAGAGTAAAAAAAAATGTGGATCTGGCTAACAATTATTTTTATTTGCTGATGGCATCTATCCCCTGGCATCCTATAGTTGTTTCCTGTGTGAAGACATTTTTCTCCTAATAGACTCTGCCCTGCCCATGTCCCAGTCAATCTAACCAAGACTGGCATACACTACTCTCTCCAGGGGTCTGGTCTATAAAACAGAATTAATATTTCTGCCTTAAGCCTGAATTTAGTATGAGTGTGGAAAGCCCCTGCATTCCTATGTGTCTAGTGAACCTCGGCTTTAGCCCTAAAATGCATAATTCTATCAAAGCTTATGATTTTTCATCCCATTTTAGTCTGAGACCAGCAGTAACTTGAATACTTCTCGCCAATATGTTGTCCACAGTGGCTAAAACAGTATTAGTTTATTTCCTCATTCAACATGCCAGTGGGGGTCCTTAAAACACAGTCTAGCATCCACTGGTCTGAACCTTTGGAACTTATTGCAGACCCCTGCATAAGGATGTCACTCTAGTGCAAACACTGGTTTGCTATCCACTTGAATGTAGTGACTTCAATAAGTAGGAAACAGACATGCCATGGAAGCCTAAGATCTTTATGTTATACCTTCCAGCTGCCCATGTTTTAACATACTTTTGCAGGTGAACAGATCAGCTTCAAGGTAAACTACATGAGAGCAGGAACCTTTGTTAGCTCATTATCCTTCACTCTTAGAATACTGCCCAGCATATAAGTGGTACTCAACAAACATTGACTAAATGAATTAATGAAATGACTCAGCATGGTAGACATCTACCTTTGTTTTGCTCAATATTCCCTTATTTTGATAATCACCTCTTCCATATTCCATGTTATTCTGTTGGAGCTGCCAGTCATGAGATGGAACAAGCTAGCAAATGGTGTCATGAGTTTGGGGGATTCATGAACATGCAAATTCATAATCCCTGATTTCCCAACAGTACCAAGTATCTGTACTCCTTCCCATTCCTTTAGAATTAGAAGCACAAGGTCAGGAGCTTTGATAAATATGGATGTACATTTTGCAGGCAGCTCACTCAGAGTCTAAACTTCATGTGAACATTCATATCAAAAAACTAAGGCTAATAGGATAAAGTGAACCCTAGGAAGAATAATCTTGAGTTTTTACTATTGAATTTCATAACTAATCAAATATGAGCATTAGAAATTATCTTCTTCAAATAAATTTGAGATGAAACTTTAAAATTTCTGATAGATGAAATAGATTTTTTATAAGGTCAGCTTTGGGATGATAATGCTACTTAGGGATTCTCAGAAAAGAATTTCATTTCTGGAATACGAAAAAAAAAATTCCTGCAGGGTACAATGGAGCAGGCCTGTAATCCCAGTGACTCAGGAGGATGAGGCAGGAGATTGTTAAATTCAGGGCCAGACTGAGCAAATGAGGGCCCTAAGCAACTTGGTGAGACTCTTCTCTCAAAATAAAAAATTAACAAGGTTGGGAACTTAGCTCAGTGGGTAAACAACCCTGAGTTCAATCCCCAGTACTACCCTGCCCCCCAAATAATATATATTGAACTAGAATAACCCAACAAATGAAGGGCAAGAAAACTATGATTATATAAGACTTTTAAAAAGTTGTAGTAAAATATACCATAACATAAAATTTACCCTTTTTTTGGTATATAGATACTCAGTGGCATTAAGTAGATTTACAACATTGTGTAATAAACACGACTATCTATCTCCAGAATTTTTCATCATTCCAAACATGGCAGTATTCATTAAATAAAAACTCTACATTTCCTCCTTTCCTCAGCCCCTGGTAACCTCTACTCAAATTTTTTTTTCTATAATTTTATCTATTTTGCTATCTCAACTAATGGGCTTATTTCATTTAGCATATTATTTTCAAGGTCCATAGATACTGTAGTATGTATTTTTTTTGGGGGGGGGGTACTGGGGATTGAACTCAGGGTGCTTAACCACTGAGCCCCATCCCCAGCCCTTTTATTTTTTATTTTGAGACAGGGTATCACTAAGTTGCTTAAGGCCTTGCTAAATTGCTGAGGCTGGCTTTGAATTTCCATCCTTCTGCCTCAGTCTCCTGAGCCACTAGGATTATAGGCATGCACCACTGTGCTCAACCTCAATTTCATTTTTTATGGCTGAACAATATTGCATTCATATGATGCATTTTGTTTATCCATTTTTCTTTAGATGGATAACTGAGTTGTTTCTATCTCTTGGCTACTGTGTATAATGATGCTATGAATAATGGTGTACAAGCTTCTGCTTGAGTCTTTGCTTCCAATTACTTGGGAATAAATCTAGGAATGCAATTGCTGGATCATATGATAGTACGGTGTTTTAACTTTTTGAGAAACCTTCATAAGGTTTCTGAAGAAGTCTTATACAAAATTGATTTAGGAAGTATATATAGCAAAAAATTGTTATTCTCTGCTTGACAATTCACTTATCATTAATGGAGATATGGAGACTCCTTTATATGTAGAACAGAGAGTATGCCATTTCCTTGTGGTGAAGGAGGGACACGTTTCCAAGTAACAATGTATTCCCAAGAAAGAAGTCACAATAATTGTGCCTAGCTGAAATGTAAACACCAGGATTTTGAGAAACAAATATGGTTCTCTAGAAAAGTTGATTTTATTTAGAAATAAAGTAAGAATGAATCCTATTATTTGATTATACAATTGTAGTCTCTGTATTTGAGATAGTTAGTATTCTTTAAAAGGGTAAAAGTAATGAAACACAAACACAGAGGAACTATCACAGATTAGAAGAGACTAAGGAGACCTGATAATTAAATGCAATGTAAATCCCAGATTGGATCTGGAAAAGAAAAAGGACAAGGGTGAAAAAAATTGGGTAAAATTGGAAAAAAGTCTGTAATCTGGTTAACATTATTGTAAAAGCATTAATACCTTGGTTTGATAACTATATTATCATTATATAAGAGGTTAACACTAATGGAAATTAGGTGAAAGTTATACAGGAATTCTCTAATATTTTTATAATTTTTGTGTTAAGTTTAAAGTAATTTCCAAATAAAAAGCTAAAACACTTTATGACTCCTAGACTTTAAAGGGCATCTGAAATTACAAGCTCAAATAATTAGAAATAATAGTAATAAATGTGAAGTTGAAGGTCTGATTCTTAATTGAGCTGCCAACATTCACAAATGAAAACAGATTTTATAATTTACTGCTTCAAATAACCAATTCTCTTCTGAACTCCTGATTGCCACACTGGCCATACATTTCTTCCTAGATACATTACCCCAATGCTTGTAACTTTTATCTTTTTTAAAAAAATATATATATCTTTTTTTTCATTGTAGTTGGACACAATACCTTTATCTATTTATTTATTTATTTATTTTTATGTGATGCTGAGGATTGAATCCGGCGCCTCAGATATGTTAGGCATGCACTCTACCAAAGAGCTACAACCCCATCCCCTTAACTTTATCTTTTTAATTAAATTTTTTAAAAAAATTTTAATATATATATATTTTTAGTTATTGACTTGTATTTATTTATATGTGGCACTGAGAATTGAACCCAGTGCCTCACACATGCTAGGCAAGCACTCTACCACTGAGCCACAACCCCAGCCCTAGAATAGATTTTACCTAGCAAGGCTCTTCCCAATATTTTTATCTTCTCAAATAATTATCCTCTTAAACTGTTGCCAACTCATGTTTGAAGTTCAGATTGTTTTGAGTTCTGACAGTATATTCACTGGTTTAGTGTATATCCCTACTTCCAAAAGCAGCTTTAGTTTGACTCATTTGCCCAAGTCAGAAACACAGGACTCAGCTTAGACATGTCCTCAACCACCCACACCATCTGTTCCCAAGGAATATATTGTAGTACAAAATCCAATATATTTATTCACTGCAGTATACAGTTGAAATTCAGTCATCTTTTTTATTGGCATAGATATTATCTATCAATGATAAAAGATAAAATCTTATTTTGGTCTAAAGTGGTAAGAGATGGTTACAGGTGAATTCTGAACATTTTGATGGTGAAAATACTCTTTTCATTTTACTTAAAAGTGAAAGAAACAAGCTATTATATACTTACATTAAAAAATTATTTTTTGCCATTCCTAAATTCTGTAAAAAAAAAAAAGAGTTTTTCTTGACTAAAAGGGGAAAAAATATCACAATACTCTTCAAAATTTAGTAAAAAGTCTTACAAATTTGAAAGATAAAGCTTCCAATTCCAATAAGGGTTAGCAGAAATAAAAACAAGTAAAGTTCTTCCTTATATAAACAAAGATACTGAATAAAGTCAGGAGGAATTGTTCTAACTGTATATTTAGATCACATGTGTGCTGATCTACTCACACTATGATCTGGAAGACAACTCAGAAAAAAACAAAGGTGTAGGGTAGGGTTATGTGGTGATCCACATCTATATTAGAAAAGAAAGCAGATTACAATTACTTCCTGCTATGGACTGAATACTTGTGTGCTCTACCCCTAGTCCCCTAATTCATGTATTGACATCCTATCTTCAAGGTGATGGGGACTTTTGGGAAGTAATTAGGTGGTCAGGGTGGAGCCCTCCCTAGTCAGAATAATGCCTATAAAGAGAGACACCACAAAGTTCCCTGAGTTCACCATGTGAGGTGACAGTATATGAACCCAGGAGCAGGCCCTTACTAGATACCAAATCTACCAGTACCTAGATTTTAGTATTCCCAGCCTCTACAACTGTGAGAAATAAAGTTTTGTTGTTTTTAAGCAGCTAGGTTATGGTATTTGTTATAGCAGCCTGAATGGATTTAGATGCACCTATACAAAACAGGATTAAATTTCTTCCCTATTCTTTATTACTGAAATCCATAAATTAAATTCGATCAATAGTGCTTTACTCTTCTTTTTAATGACCCAAAGTGATTAAAAGTAAAAATCTACAACATTTAACTACATTTACTTATTTAATTTTTCATCATATGAACTTCCATGTAAAGAGAATTTGGATCTTTTGATGAACATCATGGTAACTTGAAATCTCTAGGGAAATGCCATTCAACTCCATCAGAAGTGGAGTCAGAATTAAACTTTCTTGAACTATTTTACAGTTGTTTTTTCTTATTAGAGCAAGTTACTGTTATTGATATGAGGCTTAATAAGTTTTTTGTTACTCATTAAATAATAATTTGTTCCCTACATATGCTACTGAGAGACAATTGCCAGATTTGTTAGTCATGAACGCTGTTAGGAGAATTAGGGAAAGTTCTAAGGTACTCCTAATAATGCAATACTCTGCAGATTAGTCACATACTCTGTCATCCTACGTGGGCCTCCTCCATGATCTATCAATGAGTCCCGTTCCAGGCAACCTTGTTTTGGTGCAACTTTTTAGTACACAGCTTAAGAATCAGTGAATTTAAAACTCCTAAAGTGGAAAGGACATTAAAAATATCAGAACTAGTATCATGGAAAAAAATTAAAATCTAGGAGATGAAATTTATACCTTTTTGCATTTGCTCTGTTGATTAAGCAACAAAATAAACAAAAAGTTCAGAAGAATTTTTCCCTCATCATAAATATTGGTATTGCTACATATGTTTAACTATAGAACTGTCTCATTTTTCCAAGGCAGGATAATAGATCATATCTCAAATTGATGAAGTAATAGTTTAACCACAATGTATCCTAACTTTCCATCTTTAAAATTATTTTCTTTCATAATAAAAATTTAGCAACCAGAACCTGAATATTTACATTTTTTTTGCCAACAACAAACACAAATAAATAATCCCCAAATCTACACTGGCTATGAAGATAAAGAAAATCAAACAATTATTACTTCAGAGTCCCAAAACAAATTCATTGGCCTAGTGAGAACTAGACTCTGACTTGGATATTTTACTATTCTCTGGTTCTCAATGAAATAAAATGCTTCAATATGTATTTTTAGTCATGGGTTATTTTTATTTGATTAGCACTGCCTTTAAATTACCTTTCCTTATTAATAAAACCTCCTCCAATATTTCCAAATTTGTGATTCTCCAATTGAATTATGCAACTCTATTATGAAGCAATAGTTTATAGTTTACCCTTTACCCAACTTTTATCATTTGTATTTGGAGTCATTCTCAGAAATACAAATTGGCTATTACCAAATAAGTTCTAATTACTCTCCAGAGCCTGTGGGAGCCTGTTTCAGTATTGTTCAATAATTAGCTGTGAAACAGGCTTCCTTTTCTGGTGCCTGATCTGTTATTGATTTAAAAACGGACCTAAAAGCTATTTGTTCTGGGACCTTTGAGTGCATCTGCTGTTCCTGTCTTCTGTAGCTTATCTGTCAGAAATTTTGAAGCCTCATGCCACATTCTTTATTATGGAGTTTAAGAGCCTGGGACAATGGGATGGCCTCATTAACCTGCTCTCATCTCCAAAAGAGGGCCTGGGATTTAAAACACCTCCAAGGAATCATCCATATATTTCAGAAGGTTGGTCCAATCCCAGTCCACAGAACTCTCCTCCAGCCTTAGATTTGGGACATGTTATCCTAGATTACACTCTTCTAAACATAAATGCCATGTCTTGTAATTATCTCCCTCTCCCATGGAGCTTAGGTTTCAGCCCACAGCAGTTACTCAACATAAAATAAAAACAAACTTGTAAATAATTAATTTTTTGTAATTATTTTCAAATTTGTTTATAAATATTTTCTTACTTTTAAACAATAAAGAGTTTGGAAGGTAACAAATTCAGGAATAAGTAATTTTAAAAGACAGCCTTGACACCTAGGTTTAATGATCCTAGAAAAATGGCATTAAAAAGCAATTCTGCAATTCTGATAATTTCAGGCTTTTGGAAGGAATACAGTCTGTGAAGAAAACAGAACAAGAGGGCCAAAAAAGAAAGAACAGAGGAGCAAATAATCCTTGGTTGTTTTCATGCCTGAAGGGGCTCACTGTGGCATGAAAATCAACATGAAAACAGACATACCACATCATCCAAGTTGGCCACTGTGCAGACATTCCTTGGTTTAACTTTTAAAATATTTATTAACTCCTTGTTGGTCACTAAAGTTTTGGAAGAAAATATTTAACCTAACGATAAAATGTTCCCTGCTCTTATAATTAGGTGGTAGGAGAGGTCCAGGAGGCTCTTTACTGACAATGTAGTTTTGTTCACGTGACTATAAAGTAGGTATCATGGCTGCTGTTCTACAGATGAGGAAAAGGAAATACGTGGAGACTAAAGAGCTTATCTAAGTTTGTCCAAATATTAGAATAGCAGATCTAGATTTTAAATCCTGATGTGCATAGGGCTTAAGGCAATTTCCTCTGCTCCACGTAGAGAGTATATAATTGATTACCTTTAGGGAGAAGAGAAATTGATATGTCTTATTTATAGTATGATCTAGAGCTGAGCCTGAAGTTGGGAATAAGAAGTGGTTTTGGTTCATGCTTTGCTATGAGTTCTGAACAAGGACTGCTGCCCCACTCCCCTTCTCTAGGTTCTATTACCTAAACTTTAAGAAGGAGGTATGGGATTATATTATTGCTAAGGTATCATCTGTATACACTTATGATTTCCAGTGTATGAGCATATTCCCCATTAGGGAATAAAAACAGAAGGGGGATATGAAGATGCATAATAATTTTTATATCTAGAAATCCACCAAAATATAAATAATATAAATATTAACTATTCTGCCACAACGGCAGTGGCAGTTTCAGGACTTTAAAGGTGGCTTCGGTGACAGCAAGTTTGTCTTGCAATTGTGTACATTAAGGCCACTGCCTTCACTTACGTGTGCATTTAGTCCTTATAACCTCTATTAGACCTTTAAGCCAGACATTCACACTGCTACTGCCCACGAAGGACCTCAGAAAAGGGCTTGAAGGACGGACACACACCCAGTTTGGTGAGGGAACCTACAAAAATGATGCAACCAGAGGGGAGAGACCACACAACAGCAGGCAAGACAGTTAATAGTCAGTTCTGGCTGATATCTGTCCTGAAGTCACCAGACCTTCCAATTTTGCAAAAGAAGCCAGAAATATGGGTTTTTGTAGAGTGTGAAATCCCTCAACCAAATATGTGGTTCAAATACTGACCAACTACATGAAGCAGACAAAACATGTCTGTGTTGACTGTGGCCCAAGGATTATCAGAAATGGTTAATAAAAAAAGAGAAGGCCAGGAGGCCTGATGAACATTAGTCCTAGAAATAAAAAGGGTGCACGGGAAAGCCTACAGAATTGGAGAAAATCTTTGCTCACTGCACCTTAAATAGAGCATTCATCTCCAGGATATATAAAGAACTCAAAAAACTAAACACCAAAAAAAACCCCCCAAATGACACAATCAATAAATGGGCAAAGAAACTGAACAAACACTTCACAGAAGAAATATGATTGGTCAACAAATATATGAAAAAAATTTCAATATCTCTAGCAATTAGAGAAATGATAATTACAACTACATTGAGATTTCATCTCACTCTAGTCAGAGTGGCAATTATCAAGAATACAAGCAACAGGGCTGGGGATATAGCTCGGTTGGTAGACTGCTTGCCTCACATGCACAAGGCCATGGGTTCAATCCCCAGCACCACACATACACAAAAAAATAAAAATAAAAAAAATTACAAGCAACAATAAATGTTGGTGATGATGTGGGAAAAAGGTACACTCATACATTGCTGGTGGGATTGCAAATTGGTGCAACCACTATATAAAGCAGTATGGATATTCCTCAGAACACTTGGAATGGAGCCACCATTTGACCCAGTTATCTCACTCCTTGGTTTATACCCAAGAACTTAAAATCAGCATTCTACAGTGACACAGCCACAACAATATTTATAGCAGCTCAATTCACAATAGCTCAGCTATGGAACCAAACTAGATGCCCTTCAACAGATGAGTGGATAAAGAAATTGTGGCATATATATACACAGTGGAATATTACTCAGCCTAAAGAAGAATGAAATGATGGCATTTTCTGGTAAATGGATAGAACTGGAGGCTCCCATGCTAAGTAAAACAAGCCAATCCCCCAAAACCAAAGACTGAATGTTTTCTCTGATATGTGGATGCTGACTCACAATAGGCAGGGGCGGACTGAAGGTTCACCAGGTTGAACAGGAGAAAATGGAGAGAAGGGAGTGGAGATGGGAATGGGAAAGAAAGTAGAGTGAATTGGACATAACTTTCCTATGTTCATATATGAATAAACAACCAGTTTAACTCCACATCATGTACCACCACAAAAATGGGAAGTTATTCTCCATGTATGTACGATATGTCTACTGTCATGTGTAACTAAAAGGAACAAATTTTAAAAATTAAAAATAACAAAAGGCTCATGGGAGCAGACAAAGAAAAGGCACTGGGGATGACTTTGTCTGGACCTTTGAATAAAGTCCATCAGTAAACCAAATGCTCTTGTATATTTAACTCCCATGATGCTTATAGTTTTTTCCAGTATTTATCCCTGGCCTATAATCAACAGCAATAAAGTCATTAAAACAAAGAATTGGACCACATGATGGAACTGATGCTTGAAGAGGAAAAAGATGAATCACGAAGAGTTGGTATGCTAAGGAAAAAAAGAAATGGGAGAACTGGTAAGAATTAAAATTAAGCTTATTTCCTAGAAGTCCTAGAGGGACTGCAATAGAGGCTGATCAAGGCAGCTGGAGGTTAAACAGGCCAAACCCCAGGACCTTTGTGAAGGAGAAGATGAAAACAGGTATTTCAATGTGGATTTCAATGGGGAGGCAGAGGTGTGAATGAGGAAGAGAGTAAAAACAGACAAAATATACAAAGTGACTAAAGGAAGAAGTGGGCCACTAAGCGCGCACATAGGGCAGGGCAGGAGAAGAGCAGCCAAGTTCTTGGATGACCCTTAGAAGGTGTCTGTGAAAGGTGCTCTTTAAGTAAACCATGAGGAAGCCCTATTTGATGGGCATGAATGTCTCAGATACAACGAGGAGCAGAAGCTCCAAGAAGCATAAGTCTTTTTTGGCACAGTCTTTTTTAGCAGTTCTAAATGGCAGGAAATCACCTTCTCAGTAGAGGGATTAGCCTAAACATAGGTTTCTCCTTTGCTAGCAAAGCAATAAGCCTTTTTCCTTTTTCTCAAAACCATGTCCTTGTTATTGGACTGGCATTGGGGACAAGAATTGGGCTTTTGACAACAAATTTGGAGATCCAGATGGGATCCAAGAGCATCCCCCACTCCAGCTTTCTTGAGTAGGCCTGGCTGTTCAAGGAACCTCACCTTCCATGCTGAGGATCCGTGGTGTTGGCAAACATGCTTCATCAACTGCAGGAGAGCTGGGAGACTGGTGAGGGTGGAATAGAAGGAGCTATTCTTGTAAGTAAAGGGAGGAACTGAGGGACTGTCCCAACAGCTGCCTAAGCTCCTTTTGCTTTGGGGAACTCCTGTCTTCACTCCTTGGACAATACAGGTTGCTTCATCATGGTCCACTTTGAGAAAAAGGAAACTGAACTCAGTAAAGTTGTGACACCCTTGGCCATATAGTAAGTCCTCCAATATACACACACAGACCCTTGATTCCACACATCTACTTCCACTTTTTGGGAGCATTTGGTCCCTCCTTCTGGGGACATCTGTAGTGCCACTGGTGTAGGAGTCATGGTTAAGCGGGACTCTAGAACCTAGAGATATTTACTCCCTTCTGATCTGTTCTAGGTTTTCATGTGTTTGCTGGCCTTGGTTTGGAAATTCCCTCTGGTTTCTGTTTTGTTTGTATCTCTAACTGCCCCTTTTAAGACATAACAAATACTGCACTGATCCTGTCGGTAATCTCTTGGGAGATTTTGGCTGGTAAATTTAAAGGTTCCTGTCTGTTAGCCATGATTTTGGGGCTCCTCTCTGATGATCTATTTCTGTGTTTCTTGTTTTGTACAATCTTGCAATTGCAGTTGATCTGTCAGATAGTAAGTTAAAGGGACATCTATAGATATAAGTCTACCTAAGGTAATGTTTTACCATAATGATCTGGCTTTTACATAGCTTTGTGGATTTTATACAATCTTGCAGTTGGAGTTGGTCTTTCATAGGTAAAGTAAGTGGAAGAAATTTGTATGTGCAGGTCTGTCTGTTTTAGAGGTTCCTGTTTGTCAGTGCTGGTTTCAGTGATTCTCTATCCTCTTGTCTTGTTTTTTTTGTTTTTGTCTATTACTGAACCTTTAAGACATGGACCATGCTGCATTGATCTTAATGGTAGCCTCCTGAGCAGAGAGATCTACAAGGGCCACCTATAGGTATAAGCTTGTCTAAGAGAAAGATGGTCTCTGTAACACAATCTGGCCTTTGAATGTTTTTTTTTTTTTTTGATTATTAAACAATCTTGACGTTGAAGTTGGTTTGTTGGGGTAAAATATATAAAACAGATATGTTTAATAATCCAGGCATTTATGCAGTTGCATGAAAAGGGGTCTGAACAGGCTGGAACTAATCTGATGGGGCCAAAAGGCACTTCCTGTGGTGTGCAAGGATAGCAGGACACCAGAAGAAAGGGTTAAAAAAGATTTAAATATTTTAAACCTAGTGCTGGCACTCCTAGCACTATTTCTCAGCTTGGCCTCAGGCAGTCACAGATCATCTCACTGTGGGTCCAGGACATCATCCCTAAACTGGGGAAGAAAAAAAAAAATCCCAGAAAAGGATTCTGGGCTGTAGAAAAATGGCAAAGAGAACATGGCCTCTGCCCTGTCTTCTAGCCCCTTTTGCCCTTGGCGGGTAGAGGCTGATGGCCACAAAGGATATGGCAGTA
This sequence comes from Marmota monax, assembly GCF_021218885.2. Taxonomy (NCBI): domain Eukaryota; kingdom Metazoa; phylum Chordata; class Mammalia; order Rodentia; family Sciuridae; genus Marmota; species Marmota monax. Next base: position 5,551,202 of record NW_026692116.1, read on the forward strand.
GGTTACAGCATTGTCAATTTGTGACCTGTGGACAGGAATAGTCTCTCCTTTAAAGATCTTACAGGACACCCCATTCGGCTAGAGGATATTCATCACTGGGGTACAACAATTCTTGTTAAAACAGTATCCCATCAAATTAAATGCCTGGGGAGACTAGCAGAATAAATAACTGTACCCAGAAAAGAAAAAGACAGAAACTAAGGCCAACCAGTATTTTTTAGGCAGCCCCTGCAAAGGGATCTTCAAGGAAATCTAAAGAAAATCTAAATCTTCAAGAAAATCTAAGATAATTTTCTTGTATTTGTTAGGTGTTATTACTTGGGGAAACTAAGTCTTAAAGGAAGTAGGGTTTGTACCTATTTTAAAGTCATAAATGATTACTTTGTAACTGGTTAAACAAACAACTGTTATTTAGGTTATAACAAAATAGTTGACACCCTAAATATATGTGACTACGGATATATATGCATCTGAGAACTATAACTGTCTAGGCCTTGTCTAAGTGTTATGTAAAAGTTTATAAGACAAAGTTTATTTAAGTTTACCTGCAAGATAACCAATAAATGCTCTCTTTTATACATTGTTTCTGACGTAGAAAAGCCACACTGACATATGAAGACCTGTTTTACATCTGTTTGCTTTGACTAAGTCAATTTCTGATCATTAACACTGTTTCCTAAATGTACAAGACATTTAAGGCTATCTTTTGATTTTTGTTAACCCATGCAGACCTGTGATAATTACTACCATACACTCAGGATTCTAATTTGTATTTTAAAAGTTAAACTTAGTTAAATTTAAACGTAAAGCTTCAGAGAACACTTGTCCAAGTAGGTATTCTCCAAACTAAAATTATCTGTAGAAAAAGTCTTAAATTTGTATAGTAATAACAAATTTGGTTGGTATTTATCCATGCTATTTGATGTTTTATAGCTGGATAAAGAAACCTGTTGTTGGGCTGGGGATGTGACTCAAGCGGTAGCGCGCTCGCCTGGCATGCATGCAGCCCGGGTTCGATCCTCAACACCACATACAAACAAAGATGTTGTGTCCGCCAAAAAATTTTTTTAAAAAAATAAATATTAAAAAATTCTCTCTCTCTAAAAAAAGAAACCTGTTGTTAATGAATTATATATACAATTTTGTATTACTCTTCACACTGGAATTGGAATTTAAATGTATTTTTGGAAGATTAATAAGGAAAGCCTTATCTGTTTAATGGTGACATTGTAAAACATGGAAGCATTCTGCCACTTTTTCCACAAAAAGAAAGTTAAATGCTCTCTTAGCGTTTCTTTGTTTTAGGTTTCAGATGTAATATTGTGTTATTTGTGAAGAGCCCTGACTTACCTGAAATAAGGCTCTGCCTCCCTTACTCCATGTTAGAATGGTTCCAAAATGGGCTAGACTTGAGCTCATTTAAAATTGTGTTCAAAAAACTAATTTTTGTTGTAAAAGATTACTGTGATCTCAAATGGGATATAACTAAGTAAAGGTTCAAGATTATAAAATAATTTTTCTTGATTCATAGCTATTACAAAAATTGAATTTTTTGTTGTTTTGTGAATTTCATTTTGTATTTTCCTTATAAATTTTATAATTGTTGTCTGTTACTGTTTTGCAGAGGTACTGCTTCCAATAAACTTGAGTTAATTTGAGATGATAAGCCATCACCTACAGGATAGACAGTATAATACTGACTTTCAGTACTAATACTAATCCCAATTAAATGAAAGGGGTAACTGTGAAATTAGTTACCCCTTTCATTTAATTGAAGTTATAATCTGTTACTCCCTCTTTAAGACTGGTGAAACTGGTTTGCTGGGTATTTAAAACCCAAAACTTATACACCATAGTCAAGGAAGTAAAAGTGCCAAGGAAAAAGCAGCCAACATTTTGGCCCTTGCCATCTGAGGTCAGCAAGGACCCAGAGAACGATGGCACCTGCCTTGCAACTCCAGTAAGTCACCTGATCTGCTGATCAGGGAGAGGGAGAGGACCCTAGAGAACAGGAAGCCAACCAGTGCACATTCTACAAAAAGGAGGGTCATTGGAGAAGGAAATGTCCCTGATGTTTCCAAGGGAAGCCATGTATGGTCAGTAGAACCCTGACCCATCCTGAAAGATGGCACCACTGGTAGAGGAAAGCTAAATGAGCCAAGAGGCTTCACACACATCTCCAAGAGTGATCTCTGAGAAATCTCAGCTGACTCTTAAGAGTAGACAGGAACAAAGTCAGTTTTGATCAACTTGGTCTTAAACACCCAGCAGGAGAGTATATACTAAGCACAGTCCTACAAGGACATTTAAAAGGAAAACAATGGTTTTTAAAAAATGAAACTTCAGGTGTACACTCGTGTCAGCCCTATCAAAAGCAAGTAAAGCCAGAGAGGAAGGCTTTTTGTATGGGAGTGCCTAATAATAGTTAATAGTGATCACAAAGGACTCAAGAGTTGCAAGTCTATCCTGAGTTAATTTGAGCCTGATTTCATAGACTTACAAATCTTCCTAACTTCCTACATTGATAAATTCACATTTTTTTCACTGATATTATTATGAGTTACTGTCTTCATGGTTTAAATACTAATTGCTTTTGTTTATGAAAAAAGTAATGCTTCGCTATCTTGTTTATTATTGTCTCAGCATGATCCCTGCCCTAGGACTCAAGAGTTGCAAGTCTGTCCTGAGTTAATTTGAGCCTTAATTCTTAGACTTACAAATCTTCCTAACTTCCTACATTGATAAATTCAAACTGTTTTTCACTGATATTATTATGAGTTACTGTCTTCGTGGCTTAAATACTAATTGCTTTTGTTTATGAAAAAAGTAATGCTTTGCTATGTATGTATGCCTGGTCCAGTCACCTGCTGTTGCCACTGTGGACCTCTGGTCTGCTCTGACACTGAATACCCTTAACTGTCCACTCATCCCTACAGAAAACAAGGACTTTTGGTTACTTCCCTCAACTTCACTTTCTTTCAGCAGGAAGCAGCTTGGAGATGTCATCACCCATTTTTCCATAGAAATAGAATGTAGAAATTGACAGTGGAGAAATATAAGTGGTTCACTTTATGCTTTGAATATAGCCCTTGCTGCTCTGCTACTGTAATTTATTTTTAAAATGGACATGTTTCTTTCTCTTCCTCTTTCCCTGCTCCTCCCTTATCTCTTCCCACTCTCTAAACTCAGGGAAAACAGAATTACCTTTCCTCCCCATTCTAGACAGATTTATCTGTCCTTGAGCACTCACCCACCATAGGAATGAAGTAATCCAGACTTTGGGGATGGTACCAGAAGATCTCAGAAATGACTATCTCCCAAATTAACAACAGAGAACAGAGAACACGTGGAATGCAGCCCTTGAATCATCTCTTTAACCGCCCCCCTCCTGCTGATGGGCAGAATCACAGCCTCTGGGAAAGGAGTCCCCTGTGTTTCTCCTTTGATAGCAAAGCAATAAACCTTCTTTTTCCTTTTCCTAAAAAGAAAAGTAAAGAAAAAAGGCTGAGTTACTACATCTAATTATTGACAAAGTTGATAGTGAATCCCAAATCTCCTCTGATGGCATCCCTTGCTCCCCACAATACCACAATTGAAGTATAATAGATATAAACCAGAGAAAGAAATAGTTTGGAATTTTAAGTGAAAAAAATGAAGCAAACACTCAGGATGAATTCTCAACAAAACCTATGTAAAGAAAATGAGGAAAAACTCTATGATCTGAAGACTGAAAGTTTGCCTCACAGAAGTCTCACCTAATTCCCATACAGAGGAGGGAAATTCATCCCCTTACCCACTTTGTACCCACAATTTCCTCAACCTCATCCTCTCCCAATTCTGTTCTATAATAGAATGATCAATGAGGAATTTCTTTCCTACTATGCGAATTCACAGAGAACATGGCTCCTTGAAAAATACAAATAGGAAAGTTACTTAGAAATGATAAAGCAACAACAAACCAGGTCTCCTGAGTTCCAAGTGCTGTTTCCACTAACAAGACTTATCTACAAAATACTGTGTTGTGTAAAAAAAAAAAACCTTTTGAAAAACTGCATCTGGAACTTTGAAGATATGGACACAACTGATTTAAGCATGCAATACCTGTTTTTAGAGAAAAGTGACTATTTAGCTCATAAGGACAAACCTGTTTTCACAAACTGTAAGCTGTAAATATTTTTTAAAAATTGCTTGTGTCAAAGATTTGTGTAAGTGGCTTAAATGTGAATTCAGAAAGACCAAGAATGCAAAATGGTATTTTGCTAACAAATGGAATTTGCTGTCCTTTGCAATTTTGTAGCTGATTCCACTGCAGGATTTCATTCTTCATGGCAGAATATGGAAATTTTATCATTGTAAACATGTGAAACTTATAAATCTGGCATTCACATTTCTTTAAGAAATGATCCATCAGAATATACTCTTTTTATAATTTGAAGGTTTATCTTGCTATTTTTAAGAGTGTATAATATAAGTACACTCTCTATCCTGCTTCTAATCAGACCTTTTTCACTCCTCTAAACAATAACACCATAACATCTTTTTCTGTAAACCACAGAAACATTTGAAATGTGTTAGGTGTATGCTTATTCCTCTTAATATATCTTTGTTAATTATTTCTGATTATAAGATCCATTTGAAGAATAATTTTATAATCATTTGCCTAGGTACCTTGGGGAAAATCAATTTACCCTTTTAACGACGTAGAAAAGGCACCAAGGAAGGTTATAAGCACCAGCTTGCTTTATATCTCCCATAAAATCCTGTCTGGTATAAATGAAATCTCAAATTGCATCCTAACGAGCAGAGAAGTGATATGTTTTCCATAGTTGATTGAACTTCACTTATGTTTTACACTAGAAAAACATTACCAGCCAACTTCATTGTATTCATGTTACAAAAAATATAAAATAATACCAGAAGGGCAGGAGAAAAAGAAGTCACTGGATAGCAAACTATCAAAGAGTAAATGCTAACCTAAAAAGGAACATTTTACCCACGACTTGTGGAAAAAGGAAAATAAAAAATTCTAAAAACATACTATGAAGAGGAGATGGTTTTTCATCTTCAGAGTCTGTGAGGAAACGTTGGGTTTCAATCTTTTTTTCTAAATAAGGTTTAAAAAAAAAAAAAACTACTCTAAGTGGTTATACCACATTAAGACATTAAAGTAAAGCAACTGTTGAATGGAACCTGAGATAGGTGGTAGTGGCACAACAGAGTGAACGTACTATAAATGCCACTGAATTGTACAGTTTAAAATGGTTAATTCAGCTTTTATTTGTGTGTCTCTGTGTGTGTGTGTGTGTGTGTGTGTGTGTTAGTTACTGGGGATTAAACCCCAGGCTTCTCACATTAGGCAAATGTTCTATCACTGAACTACATCTTTATTTCTTTTTATTTTGAGACAATGTCTTGATAAATTGGCCAGGCTGACCTGAACCTATAATCCTTCTGACTCAGTCCCTAGAGTAGTTGAGATTTTTAGGCATGTGTCATTGTGCCTGATAAAAATGGTTAATTTTATGGTACATGAATTTTACCTCAAAAAAAATTAAAATAAAATCCATTGTACTTAGCTTAATATGAATGGGAAACTTTTGTCCTTTCCTTTTGATTGCTCTGAGAAAGAGAATATTTAATACTTCAAAAGTATGTTATAAAAAATCCTTTGATGAATTCCAGGGATTAATTCAGAGGGAGCAAAAGTTAATCAAAGAGAAGTAATGCATTTACTCCCTTATTCTTTTTTTCTACCCCATCTAAAGCTATGAGTAGTCACTGTCAAATTTTAATCACTTTCTGACTCTTTCTTCCTATCTCCTTTATACCCAACTTCTCTCCTCCAGTATTTATTGAACTCCATTCTATATGTCCCAAGCACTTTGATAGGGGCCAAGATTGCCAAGATGTATAAGACACCTTACTTTTCCTTAGGGGGTTCATGGTCTGTATTCAAATTTTATAAATTTCTCATGTTAATTCAATAATAACTCGAGTTGTAAAATCTCCAACTTCAATGATCCCACTTAACTTGGATTGTAGCAGCCATTCCTAAGCTCTTCCATTACGTGTGCGATTATATCTGCTGTTTGTACCCCCGTCTTTTTTCTTCAGCTCAAAGGGAGATTTAAAAAGTTCTAAGCCAAAACATCACTTTCTTGATTTTCAAATGTTATACAAATACAGCTACTGCTTTACATGAACTTTTATAATAGGCACTGAAAATCTATCAGGTAGACTGGTTTTAGGAAGAGTCAAGCATTTCAGGTCATCTCAAAGGTTTCCTTTCTCTCTACCCCACTGTTATGGTTTAGATGTGAGATGCCCCCCAAAAGCTTATGTGTGAGACAATGCAAGAGAGTTTAGAGATGAAATGATTGGGTTATCAGCACTCTAACCTAATCAGTGCATTAATCCTAGGATAGGGATTAACTGGGTGGTAACAGTAGGCTGGTAGGATGTGGCTGGGGGGTTGATGAAGGTGTGCCCTTGGGATTTATATTTTGTCCCTGGTGAGCAGAACTCTCTCTGCTTCCTGATGAGCTGTCCTGAACTGCTTTACCCTGCCACACCCTTCTACCATGGTGTTCTGCCTCACCTTGGGCCCAGGTCTCTGGAGTGAGACCTCTGAAATAGCGAGTGCCAAATAAATTTTTCCTCCTTGAAAATTTTCCTCTGAAAAACCAAAATTCTTGTCAGGTCTTTTGGTCACAGCAGCTAAAAACTGACTGAAACACCCACCCTCTGTTTCCACCTAGCCGCCAGCACCCTTGTCCACAAGGCCATGTCTCTCCAAGTTCACGCCCTCTGACTACACACCAGTCCCTTCTTTAAAAACACTTTTGTTTCCATCATACTTCCCTTTTTCTTATCCTTTCACAACTGAATTCCTTTCCTTCCACTTTCATTTTTGTTTTTGCTATAGTCACACTATCCTTAGGAAAACACACTAGCTTTCACCTTGAAAAGAAGAGGCCCCCTAGGCCCAGATCTAATATGTGCCTGCTGTGCTGGAACAGTGACAACTCAAAGAATGACGCAAGCAAAGCCAAATGAGAGAGCAAAGTGGTAGGGAAAGCCACGCTGGTTTCTGCAGAGAGGAAAAATGTTATGCTTGCCAAGGGGAAAAAAAGGATTGACTTAGAAAGAAAATCATTTTCAAGCTTTTGAGAGTCTCTGAAAAGGGAGAATCAAAGCAATTCAAACCAATCTCTAACTGATAATACACAGCCTAATTTTGATGGATTTTGTTCTGAGCTCTTTCAAAATGTGAAATAGAAGCCATAACGTTTAAATTAAATACCTCATCTGTGGATGAAAGCAGCTACAGGTTGTCATCCAGCCAATGTGTCAGTGGCACAGCTGGTAATTGCACCATGCAGCTGGGAAAAGCAGTTTGTCAGTCATGAGAAACCAGATATTTGGGGAGATTTTCACATCAAGTCACTTCTCACAGTGGACTCTGATCATCATTAGACTTGCTAAATGCATATACAACCCAGAGCTGGTTCTCCTGTGTCTTTATGAAAGTCGGTCAATTTCTGATGCATATATAAGGGGAAACAAGCTTGGAAAGAGAAATATTGGCATTATCTTAATACATTACAAAGGACTGGGCAACAGAGGAAAAGGAACTGAAGAAATTTAAACAAATGGCTCCCAAGTATGATTTCATTAATCTTGGAAAACATGGGGCAGCAGAGAATGTAGCCTAATTGTTTCTCATTGGATTTGGTTTGATAAATCTCATTATCATTTAACTGCATGTATGTAGATACCATCTCAGAACAGCTGACCTTTTCATTGTTTAGCTAAATTTCCTTTATAAATTACAAAGGTTTTTGATCACCAAAAAATATAATAACAGATGAAGGTCATTATACAAAGAATCAAATCAACAAGGGGAAACACCAAGTTCCTCTAAGAGCTCTGGCGTATCAAAAAAAAAGCTAATTGACTCTCTGTAATGTTTCAAACACATGTTAATTAGTAGACCAATAAAATTTTTATTGGTCCTCGTACTACCTAATTTGTGACTCACCACAGAAAACACCTATTTTAAAAACAAAACAAAACACAGTGTCTTCCTGGTGGACAATAATTCATTATCCATATCATCAACTTGCTACTACTATGTACTTGACATTTCATAGCTTGAACTGGGTATGGAACAGGGAAAAAAATGTCTAAGTAAAATAATGGCCTTCTTTCATTCAAAGTATGAGCACAGATGTAATAAATACATCTAAATTCGTCATGGTGAATTAAATCAACTTCAGCTTCAGGCAAAGAAGCAGAATAGTAGGCTGGAATGGTCCATTTCTTTCCAATTTGTTATACATTGAAAATATGAACTTTATTTTTTACCTGATCAAAAATTAAATCAGGTTTCATTTTTTGTATGCAGAGCTGGAATCTTAACAACTGCCAGGCTGGAATGAAGTCAGTAATCAAATACTGCAGATTCTGGAAACCCTACTGGTTTCTCAGTCTCTTAATAAAGCCTAACAAGAACACCAGTTTAGGGAGTGGGTGTCTTTGTTTTTGTGATGACTCACATCATCCAGCATTCATTCATTTATTTTTAAATCATTCTACAAATATGTGGAAGCACTTTTCTAGGAAGGGATCATGGGAAACACAAAAATACTTGGCCTTTACCCTTAAGAACTTCACAGATCCCGCCCCCACCGCCTCCCCCCAATCCCGCCACATAAGTAGTCTTCTTACTTTACTGATCAGCAACCTTGGAAATAAAACTTTCTCTTCCTCTCCTAGAAACAAACTAATTTCTTTTCACAAGTAATATTTTTAAGAGAATATGAGGTCAGCTTATTGACTCAAAGATTCCTACTTTTAGGAGAAATTAAAGAAGACAATAGTGAAGAAATCTTTGGGCTCTGAGATACAAAAACATAGACTTATATGGATTGTAATGTGAGATTGGTGTATACATTACATTAGGGGAAGAAGCGCATAAAAGGGATTATGAAAGACCATGATCAACAGTATTATTTAGAGGCAGTTTTAGAAAGGCTAACAAAGTATTCCATAACCCTCTCAACAATCAACAATGCTATTAGAAAAATCAGCAAAAATACAGAAAACTCAATGGCTTCATCAAATAATAGGATTTAGTAGACAATTATAGAACATTCCACACAACAGTCAAATATACATTCTTTTCAAGCATTCATGGAATATTCACCACTATAGATCATATTTTGGATCAATAAACAAACCTCAACCTATTTAAAAGCAGAATATATTACTTGAATGTAATGAAATTAACTGGAAATCCATTAATTGAAAGATAATAAAAACATCTCCCAACACTTGGAAATTAAACAAAACACACGGAGTAATTAATGGGTCAAAGATGAGGTCTCAAAAAACGCATAGAACAGAATAAAAATGAAAATACAACATATCAACCTTTATAGAATGAAGCCGAAGCAGTACTCAGAGAGAAATGTATACTAGTAAATGCTTACATTAGAAAAGAGGAAACTTAAAAATCAATCATAGAAGTTTTTACTTTAAGAAACCAGAAAAGAGTGTGTTAACTATTCTAGGTCTCTTATTTTCCCAAATAAATTTTATGATTGCTTTTTCTATTTCTATGAAGAATGTCATTGGGATTTTAATAGGAATTGCATCAAATCTATAATGCTTTTGGTATCATGGCCATTTTGGATTCCTCAGAAAACTGGGAATGAAACCACCATTTGCCCCAGTTATCCCACTCCCTGGTTTATACCCAAAGGAATTAAAATCAGCATACTATAGTGACACAGCCACATCATTGTTTATAGGAGCTCAATTCACAATTGCTGGATTATGGAACCAATACAGGTGTCCCTCAATAGATGAATGGATAAGAAAATGTGGTGTGTGTGTGTGTGTATATATATGTATACATATATATATATATATATATTCAATGGAATATTCCTTAGCTTTAAAGAAGAGTGAAATTATGGCATTTGCCAGTAAATGGTTGGAGTTGGAGAGTATGTGCTAAGCAAGATAAGCCAATCCCACAAAACCAAAGGCCCAATGTTTTCTCTAATATGAGGATGCTAATTCACAATAAGGTGGGGGAGGGCACTAGGGAAGAATAGTGTTACCTTAGATTAGATAGAGGGAAGTGATAGGAGGGGAAGAGAAAGAAAGAAAGAAAATAATGAAAATAATAGGAGAGAGAAATCAATGGAACAAAAGCTGATTCTTGGGGCTGGGAATATAGCTCAGTGGTAGGGTGCTTGCCTAACACATGCCAGGCCCTGGTTTTGATTCCCTGGAATAAGGAAAAAAAAGACTGAAAAAAGCTGATTCTTTAAAAAGATCAATAACTCTACACACATAAATTCAACAAGTTAAAAGAAATGGAACAATTCCTCACTACAAACTACCAGAATTCACCCAGTGTAAGATAAAAATCTAACTAGTCTCTAAAGAAAGATAAAGACCAGTATTCCCCAAGAATACTGTCATAAAAATCCTCAATAAATTATTAGCAAATCAAATTAGTCAATGTATAAAAAGAATTAGATACCATGACTGTGAGATTTATTCCAGGAATGCAAAGCTATTTCAATATTTATTTGTGTAATTTACCATATTAACATGCTAAAGATGAAAATATCACCACTGCATTAATTGATGCCAAAGCATCTGACAAAATTCAACACTCTTTTATGATTAAAAACATCTCAGTAAATTAGGAATAGAGTTAATTTTATGTGTCAACTTGACTAAGTAATGGGGTGCCAAAGCATTTGGTCAAAAACTATTCTGAGTATGTCTATGATGGTATCTCTGGATGAGATTAACATTTAGAGTGAGTTAAACAGATTACCCTCCCCAAAGTGGGTGGGCCTCACCCAATCTATTCAAGACCTACCTAGGACAAAATGTCGGGTAAGAAGAGATTCTTCTGCCTTACTAGTTGAGCTGAGAGCTGAGATATCAGTCCCTGTCTGCCTTTACACATGAAATGAAAAACTAGCTCTTCATGGGTCTCCTATCAGCTTTTAGACTAGAACTTATAAAGCACTGGCTCTCCTGAGTCTCCCTCACACTTACTGCAGATCTTAGGACTTCTTAGCCTCCACAATTGTGTGAGGCAATTTTTTAAAAATTCTCTCTCCTTCTTGGACCTCAATAGGGTTAGAGATAGATATGTAGATACCTATAGCCTATAGGTCCTGTTTCTCTGGAGAACCTCACTAACACAGAAGGGAAACCTCCTTAGCTTACTAAAGAACATGAATAGCAAACTTACAGCTAACATTATACTTAGTGGCTAAAGAATAAATGCTTTTTCCCTAAAGTTGGAAACAAGGCATAGAAATCTGCTATCATCACTCTTATTTGACATAATGTTAGAGGTCCTAGCTAGTACAGTTATTGGAAAAAAAAAAAAAAGAGGAAACAAATGGTATACCAGTTGAAAATGGAAATCACAATTTATAGAGACAAGATTGTTTATATAGAAAATCTCAGGAAATTTATTTAAAAAGCTCCTAGATTTAGTAAGTGCACATACACAAGAATGCACTTAGAAGTAGTGAAAATGAAATAAAAATGTAAATAAGTTCTACAGTTTAGTTAATTTTACTAATATTGATTTTCTGGTTTCAATATTATACTGCCATTAAATAAGAAGTCATCATTAGGGGACACAGGGTGGTGGGTACATGGGACTTATTTACTATTTTTACAAGTTCTTGAGTCCTATATTTCAAATTTTAAAAATTCTTAAAAAAAAAAAAAGGAATGTGCGCCATGCCTTTGAAGACAATCTCAGATACACCAACAAGTTAAAAGTACTCCAATGTAGGCAGCAGAGATGAAAAGACTAATTTTTTATTTAAATAGTTCCTCTTTTTTCAGCCAAATTACTCTTACCTGCTGTTTCTTTAGTGTACTTTCATTATCTATGTATATATATGTGTGTGTGTGTGTGTGTATATGTATGTATATACATACCAACACAGACACACATATGTATAATTTTTTTTGTAGTACTGGGGTGCTCTACAACTGAGTTATGTCTCCAGTCCTTTCATTTTTTAATAGATTTTTAAATTTGTCCTAATTAGTTATTCATGATAGTAGAATGCATTTTGACATTATAAATATATGGATATAACTTCTCATTCTTCTGGTTGTACAGGATGTAGAATTACATTGGTTGTGTATTCATATATGCACATAGGATTGTAATGTCTGAATCACTCTACTATCTTTTCTTTAAAATATTTTTTTAGTGGTAATTGGACACAATGCCTTTATTTTTATTTATTTTTATGTGGTACTGAGGATCGAACCCAGCACCTTGCACGTGCTAGGCAAGCGCTCTACCCCTGAGCCATAACTCCAGTCCCATTCTATTATCTTTACTATTTCCATTCCTCCTCCCTTCCCTTCATTCCCTTTTGTCTAATCCAAAATACTTCTATTCTTTCCTACTGCCTCCCACTTTATTGTAAATTAGCATCTGCATATCAGAGAGAACATTTAACCTTTGGTTTTTTGGGATTGGCTTATTTCACTTAGCATGATAGCCTCCAGTTCCGTCCATTTACTGGTAAATACCATCATTTCATTCTTCTTCATGGCTGAGTAATAGTCCACTGTGTATATATGCCACATTTTCTTTATCCACTCATCTGTTGAAGGGCATCTAGTTTGATTCCATAGCTTAGCTATTGTGAATTGACCTGCTAGAAATATTGATGTGGCTGTGTCACTGTAGTATGCTGATTTTAAGTCCTTTGGGTATAAACCAGGGAGTGAGATAACTGGGTCAAATGGTGGTTCCATTCCAAATGTTCTGAGGAATTTCCATACTGCTTTACATAGTGGTTGCAATAATTTGCAATCCCTCCAGCAATGTATGAGTGCACCTTTTTTCCCACATCCTCACCAACGTTTATTGTTGCTTGTATTCTTGACAATTGCCATTCTGACTAGAATGAGATGAAATCTCAATGTAGTTTTAATTTTCATTTCTCTAATTGCTAGAGATGTTGAAAATTTTTTCATATATTTGTCACCAATCATATTTCTTCTGTGAAGTGTTTGTTCAGTTTCTTTGCCCATTTATTGATTGGGTTGTTTGGGTTTTTTTGGTGTTCAGTTTTTTGAGTTCTTTATATATCCTGGAGATGAATGCTCTATCTGAGGTGCAGTGGGCAAAGATCTTCTCCTACTCTGTAGGCTCTCTTCTCACATTCTTTTTCCTTTGCTGTGAAGAAGCTTTTTAGTTTGATTCCATTCCACTTATTGATTTCTGGATTTTACTTCTTGCACTTTAAGACTCTTTTAAGGAAGTCAGTTCCTAAGCTGTCATGGTGAAGATTTGAGCCTACTTTTTCTTCTATTACACGCAGTTCAACCCTTTTCATTTTATTTTGATACAGGGTCTTTCTAAGTTGCTAAGGCTGGCCTCAAACTTTTGAGATCCTCCTTCCTCACCCTCCCAAGTGGCTGGGATTACAGGCACATGCCACCATGCTTACCTTTATTCCACTTTTCCTGAAGTTAGGTGCAAACTTCTTGAGAACATGAGTTGTATTTTATTTATTCCTTTCAGTGACTGCAGCATTACAGATATTTTAAAGAAAAAAAAACCCATAAACTTTTTAACTGAGCAAGTTAGATAATTGAATTATCTAACTGAATTGCAGAATTGAATTAAAGTTGGAGTTCTGCTACACTGACTAGATAGGTGATCTGGACTGCTTAGACCTCTTTGAGCTTTGAGTTCCTCATGGATAAAATGGAGGTAAAGACAGCACTATGTCAGAAGACTGTTAGGAGAATCAAATGAATTAACATATGTGAAGTACTGAGAATAGTACCTCACAAACAGAAAAAAATTCAGTAAACACTATTTTTCTAGGAGCTTTGGGTGGATTCATCCACATGAATTAAATGATGATCAGCAAAATGTGTAAGTGGTCATTTATTTCCTTTAACTTTTTTTTTTATTTTAATGAAAACAAGTCTACAGGGATTATAAAGAAAAAACCTGCACATTATACCATTTTAAAAGTAACTCTAATATTTAGCCTTGTAAAAATGACTATCTTACTACTGCATTGAGGCCTTACATACTTTGGTTTCTAATAATAAAATATTATATGTAAAATACCAATTAATAAACATAAGATCTAAAGATGTGAACTTTGTGTGCATTTTGTGACTCTCTTGCTCAAAGGATTTATTAGTCTTTTACTCTTCTTACTGTTTTGTTTGTTTATTTTATCTGGTAACCATGGGGACTGAATTCAGGTCCTTTTGCATGCTAGGCAAGTGCTCTACTACTCAGTGACATTTCCAGCCCTTCACTTTTCTTAAAATAACCATTTTCTATTCTCTAACTAATTGACTATCGCCCAATTTGTTTAAATTTAAATATCATTTCTAGCAGGAGGCCTTACCCAATTCCCCAGAGAGAATCTACCACAGTACAAGCATTCACCTAAAGACAAATCCATCATGAACCAATTACCTCGCAAAGGTCCTACCTCTCAAATACCATTAGCATATGACTTTGGGGATTTAAGTTTCCAACATAAGAAATTTGGAGGACACACTTAAAGCAAATCAGGGGCAATGAGCCTCCTTCCATAGGTAGATAAATTAGAAACACGCTGCAATTGGAAGTCAAAGGTCAGATGACAGTGGCAGTGAAAACTGACAGAAGTAGACAGGACAGACTGGGGTTAAATTTCAAAGACATGGTTGTCAGGACTTTCTATTGAATGTAATTAGTAGAATATGACGGAGATGGAATTAAAGAGGACTCCTGATATAAGCAGATTCACCAAAATGGGAAAGGGAAGGAAATACCTACTATTATGGGCCAAGTTTCAGATGCTTATTAAACATCCAAGTGAAGAAGTAGAGCATAGATGGCTTTTGATAAATACGTGTAATACTACTCCTTTGAGGATAATAAATTCAATTACAAATTTATCTACACATATATAAGAGAGCATTCAAAATCTGATGTTAGTCTATTGCTTCCAGGAACAAACAAAAACAGTGGTGGAAACAACCAGGTATCTCAGTTCATTTAACAAAAAACAAGATTTTTGGCAGTCACTAATGCTCTCTGAACCATATTTTTAATAAAAGGATGTTGAATTTTATGTGAGAAACTTTAGATGAATGTTATTAACTCAATTCAAGTACTGTTCCATCTCTCTAGGCCTATAAACACTGGAGTGGTTAAGTGTCAAGTAAGAAGTGAGTAGTGACTCATCAAGTTACTTTCACTAAAAGATAACTAAGTGCTATATACGAAGCTACCTGAGGAAAAATGTTGATGCTTTTGGCAATGATACACATTTTAATCCAATAAAGTGGATTAAAATAAATATATTTATATTAATATATATTAATATAAATATAATTAATATTTATTAATTATAAAATTAATTATAAAAGATATGTTACATTCAGTAAAATTTATCTTTTATTATACAGGTTTGAGTTTTGACAACCACTTACCATCAAATAACCACTTCCATAAACAACACAATAATTCCTCTTTCAAAAAATTCCTTAAGTCTTTCAGAAGTAAATTTCTCCCCTAGCACCAGACTCTAGCAACCACTGATCTACTTACGGTCCACTATGTGCTTTAACTTGAAGCACAGTCCTAGGAATCTGTAACTTTTATTGACTGTTGCCTATCAAAGTCTTATAAAAATAAAACTTCTTGAAAAATACGATGTAAGAAATATTAGAATCACACAAAATGTATTTAATGACTTTATAAGAGAAGAAACCATCTATTCCAATTGTCAAGGATTAGATTCAGGTCTTCAAAACAGGGTTTATAATTTTTCTCTAGGACAGGTTCTACATCTAATTAGCTTGGACAAAACATGATTTACACACTCAATAAACAAATTTACATGCTTCTTCCTCAAAATAACATAAGGTTTTTACATTACCATCTCATACAAAAAGTAAATTAAGAGAGAAAAACAGCACATGATTTTTACATATGACTTTCTATAATAAGAAACTGGAAAACTTGAATTCAATTATTTTGTTACATAATTTCATTTATAGAATTCTACAATACTTCTTTAGTAATTCTTTAATATCACTTTGTTTCACAGCCATTTTGAATTATAAAATATATATGTATATTTTGACAAAAACACATGACATTTAATTTTAAAATTTGTACTACTATTATTTTTCAAGTAGGTCAGTCTCTGTTACATTTACTTTGAAAGCAGATACTTACCTGGGAATTATTTGCTAGAACATATTTTCGTTTTTACTACCTATTATATACAGGGAGTGTGTTTAAAGTACTGGTAAGGTAATTTATTAACTGATTCATTGTTTGTTTTAAATGAACAAAATCATCTTCCAAGGTGTGAGCCAGACATACAGTTTACCAGTTAAGGTCTTAGGCTTAGTAATCAGAAAGACTTGGGCTCTGTTTCCAGATCTGTTATTTATTGGTTCAAACTCTGAGCAAGTAATTTAATGTTTTACAGTGTCAGTTCCTTTATCCATTAAATGCAAATAGCAGTACTACCTACCTATCCCATACAGCATCCCTACAAATTGTTTAGTATCAGGTCTAGCACATTTTAGTTACTTAATAAATGTTAGCTGTTATATACCAGATGAAGTTTTCATTTCAAAAGAATTAAAGTATTCTATCATTCAGCATTACCTCTGGAACAATAAGGAAACTATATTTATTTATATTATATGGATGACAAAGTAGGGGACAGAGTTGATTGAATCAGCAGACTTATAACGCAGGTGCACACAGTGAAAAAGAAGTTGATCAAACAACTTCAATAATGTAGACCATCATGCTGCTATCCTTTCTAAGAGTAGGGTTTTCTTTCATCTTTTTAAAGAAATAAAGAAGGAATGGTGCTTTGTGATACAAATTATTTTAAAAAAGCCAAGGATTATTGACATCTTAGTTTATCTTGGCTGCTATAATAAAATATGACAAGTTGGGTGCTTGTCATATTTGAGCCGGGCATGGTGGCGCACACCTGTAATCCCAGCGGCTCAGGAGGCTGAGGCAAGAGGATCCCAAGTTCAAAGCCAGTCTCAACAAAAGCGAGGCACTAAGAAACTCAGTGAGACTCTGTCTCTAAATGAAATACAAAATAGGGATGGGGGTGTGGCTCAGTGATTGAGTGCTCCTGAGCTCAATCCCTGGTTCCCCGCCACACCAAAAAAACAAAAACAAGTATTCATTTCTCATATTTCCAGAGTCTTGAAGGCCCAGGATCAAAGCAAAGTGGTTCATTTCCTCGTGAGGGCCGACTTCCTCACTGACAGCCTTCTTCTCATTGTGGCCTTACATGGTGGAAGGTGTGAGAATACTTTCTGGGGTCTCCTTTATAAGAGGTTAACCTCATTCCTGAGGGAAGTGCCCTTCCAAAGGCCCCACCTTCTAATATTATCATCTTGAGGGTTAGGGTTTCAACATATGCATTTGGTGGAGACATGTATATTCAGTCCATTACAGATGAACACAGGAGAGATCTACATGTTGTAGTTCTTTCAGTGTAGTAAAAAGAGACCTCTTAACCATTAACTTTCTTCTCTAGAAAAGGGATTTCATTAAGTGAGAACTCATCTGGTGAAGCCATCCAAATGAAAAGAGTTGACTGGATAATGTTCAGATTTGATATAATGTTTTTCATTAAGTTACTTCAAAATGAAAATAAATACTTACCATTTACCCCCCTTTCTTCTCTAATTTCTCAGAAACGTAATATTTTCTTCTACTTTTTACAAGCAAATTTATGGTTCTCATAAAAATTTAGATGAAGTTAGAAGAAAATTTAGAGAATATCTAGTCCAATTTCTTCATTTTAAGGTGAAGAATGAGATCCAGAAGGGAACTGACTAAAATAAAATGAAAGCCAAAGTGAGGGCTGGGGATGAAGATCAGTGGCAGAGCCCTTGCCTAGCATGTGTAAGGCCCTGAGTTCAATCCCCAGGACAGGGAAAGTCAAAGTGGTCCTGGAGGCAAATGTTTCATGCCCCACAAAATGTTCCACTATGAGTATACCAAAAATTTAAGATAGATAGAGCTCCTTTGCATTCACCAGAGACATCATCTTGTCACCATTTCTATCAATGTCACTGCACTCAAGCTAGCTATTGCCCATGAAAATGGCCATGCTTCTCTAGTGATGTAAGTATCAGTAATAGTATATGATAGCAATTGTCAGTTTTAATGTAAAGACCATTGTTCTCCCTATATATGTCTCTTGAGTTTTAGAAATAAATTAACTAATCCTTTTGGAACAGTAGTAATCTTTAAGGGGAACATCTGAATTTCACATGTTAAAAATGTGGTTGCAGACTATGAGATAAACCTGACAAAAATTTAAAAGGAAATATATGTAAAATTATTCTATGGTGATAGAGATCAGAACAATAGTTGCTTGAGGACAGGGATGGACTAGGAAAGGGCAAGAAAAAACATTTTAGGGGATGGAAATGTTCTATATTTTGCTAGGGATATGGTCAAGCTGTGCATTTTACTGTATGTAAATAATATATTTTAAAAACAATCACATGTAGAAAACTCAGATTTTTAAAATTCTTATCCAAAAGAGGGATCCTGCAGTAATCTAGCTGATGAAAAGCAATGAAAAACCAATAGTTATCTTCAAAATCATTGTAGCTAAATGCATTTCTGTTCAACTATTCATGAGAATAACACACACCTTGCCAGAACTCATATATCTGGGAAGTAAGTAAGAGTTTCCTTTCAGGCTTTGCCAGTTAATGGATTCTGCCTTCAATAGAATTGAGGGCATTATTTAAGAACTGTATATATTAATGTGATAACAAATACACTGATATACATTGTCGACTGAAGTACATTTGTAATTTAATAATAGAACTTCATCTTAAAAACCACAAGAGAACTTAAGACTTTTAGAGGTAAGGAAAGGAAGGTTGAATACAGTGAATACTAATCAATCTTTTGCTGATATTCTACTGTTTTCTTATGAACACCTGAGCATGTATGACATTCTGCCCACTAAATACCATATCTGGCTATAGAGTCTTGTTAAAAACAAAAAGACTATTGCTGACCAGCACCATGATGCTGGTTAGGAACCACAGATGAACTGGCACACAAACTGGTTAAAGATACTGCTTGCTGTATTAGTGTTTATGACAAGAGACAAGGAAGACAAAAGGGCAACTTTTGAGTTGAAGTCATAGGGAGAAAAGGAAGGTAAAAAAAATTGTTACCTCTTTCAGCAAACTACATTTAAGTGATGATTTTTAGCACATATTAGTAAAAAGTCCAGTATACTACCTGGCACACTGATAAATGTTAGCTGTTTAAGAAAATAATAAATCCAGCTATAAATGAAAGATCCATAGGAGAGACACCTTCCCTCTCCTTAGTGATGGTTTTGCTTACCAAGTCTGGCTTTACTTGGAGAATCAGAGGAAAGGAGACCCACATGGAGTGCAAGGTGGTGAACACTGTGGAGAACCAGGACTGCTGAACCTCCCGGCTTCTTGGAATTTGGTGAATGTAGTATTGGGGATACTAGAATAAAACAGCAGAAATCAAAACCAATTGAGTTTCTGATACCAAAGATAAACATAAGCAACATTTGCAGAAACAGGAAATATTTTCTTATTTATTTTTAATTTCCATTCTAATCACTTCTAAATTAGAGTTACAAAGCCTATTTCATGCTTTATCTAGCACTCACCTATCTGGGTTATGACAGAAAAGTCATTAAATGTAATTGAAAAAATATGTGTCGGTTTCAACAGTAAATATGGAGAGATTTTCTACACATTATCTATTATGGGCCAAGAGTTTAACATGCTGATATACAAAGAGGTCTTATAAATTGATATATAAGAAAGCCTTATGTCAAGATGTACAAAGAAGATTGACAGATATTTCAAACAGAAGAAATACAAATGTATAAGAAATATACGAAAAATTGGCACCAAGTACAAAAGGAAAACAATTTGTCATTTGACAATGATTGTGGATACTCAGTATCGATGAGGGTGTAGGGAAACAGATATTTACATTCCCTGATCAAATATATTGGTACGACTTTTGGGAGGTCATTCTGGAAGAACTTGTCAGAATTTTAAATGTGTTTACTTTTCTTTTTTTTTAATGTTTTTTTTTTTTAGTTGTAGATGGGCACAATATCTTTATTTTATTTATTTATTTATGTGGTGCTGAGGATCGAACTAGTGCCTCACACATGCTAGGCAAGCGCTCTATCATTGAGTCACAATCCCAGCCCCTAAATATGTTTATTTTTGATCCAGCATTTCTGCTTCCACAAATAGAACACACATATGTCCATTCACTATCTCATTATTTATATTTGTGGAAATTTAAAACAGACCAAATATTCTCCAATAGGGAATGGAGAAGTCAGTAGAATAAAATATGAAAATATATTAACAAATGACATAGATCTACATGTACTTATGTGGACATTATCACAGTAAGTGAATAGTACAAGTTGTAGGAAAGTATGTTCACTGTGATCCACTGTCTTAACAAAACATTCATGCACACTTTTATACACATGTATTTGTATACACAGGCATACACATATATATTAGCATTTGCATGAATAAAATCTGGAACTATGTGCCATAAATTATGAAGAAGATGATATTACAGGATATTTTCATTTGCTGGATCATATATATATATATATATATATATATATATATATATATATATATATATTTGAAATTCATAAGAATGTATTATTATTTTCATAGAGAAACCAACACATTTTCCTTGTATCAAAGTTCCAGGTGTTTGGTTATCTATTATTGACTAACATATTGTCCCAAAACTTTGCAACTTAAAACAACAACCCACCCCCCTCTTTCTGTGGTTTAGGAATCCAGGAATGGTTTGGCTGAGTAACTTGGGCTTGGAATATCTCATGAACTTGAAATCACGTTGTTCTCTGGGATTACAAACATTTGAGTGTTTGACTGGGGCTGGAGAATCCACTTCCAAAATGGCTTGGTTGTTGTCTGGCAATTTAGTGCTAGTAGTTGACTGGTGGCCCTAGTTCCTTGTCACATGGGTCTTCTAATAGTGCTACTCAAGTGTTCTAATTACACAAGTGCAAACTTCCAAAAAGTGTATGTTCCAAGAGAGGGCCAGGCAGAAACCACAATGTCTTTTATGACCCAATTTTATGTCACACTTGTCACTTCTGCAAAATCCAAATAGTTACACAGGCCAAACCTATTCTATATGAAAAGGAACCTACAAAGGAGTGTGATACTGGAAAGGGAGAAATCAATGAGGACTTTCTTAGAGCCTGGCTTCCACACAGTTAAGTCAGAGAGTAAAGAACCAAATATTTAATAATATTCCCTCCCCCTTTGGTCTTGAGGAACAAGATGTTCCTTGAGAAAGGAACAAAAAAGACTTTCTCTAAAGTAGTGGAAAATACATAAGTAAAACTAGTAGTCTTAAGTGTTTTTTTTTTTTTTCCCAATCAGAAAAATGTGTGAAATTGGAGGATTCTGACATGCTCAAAGAGAGAATGAGGGAATGAGTATGGTTCTTACATATTCAGCCACAAAGTGAAAATGGACTGCACATGTAACAACTCTATTTCTTTATATGATGACAAAAGATATGTTCTCCTCTTTCTGTGGTATATCAGTAGAGAATGGGGAATCTGGGCTCAATTTTTTAACTTACTATTTTTATTTACTTACCAATCATTATCAATCAATGTTGTTTCTTCTTTCTAAAGGCTTAAGGTGTTCAATACTGAACTAAAAGCTAATTCTGATAGTCTTCAAACTATGGATGATATAGGCAGCAGTAAAAAAGTAGAGGCAGACTTGTTTGAGGCTTGTGTTTACTTAATGTGTGGGGACTATTAATTGGCAGGCTGAGTAATTTTTCAGAGCCAAAAGTCCTTTTCAGAAACCTTTTGGGTCAGAAGAGTGTGGACAGGTAACATGGTATATATACCACATATAATGTCCTCCTCTGGAGTTTGCAGAAATAATCAAATAATAATATTTCTGCAGTAAAATATGAACAGCTATACTGAGTAGGGTAGACCATAAGCTTCAAATAAGATCAAATAGTTTTTGCTATTAAATAAGCTTGTGAAAAATTCAAAAAAATTTTCTCTAGTCTTCAATGTTTTTAGGATTTCAGACATATATAACAAAATACACTTGAATCCACTAAGATGCCTGGTTATTATGATTATTATAATAAAAATAATCCCTATAAGAAAAAAAAATAAACCAGTAGGGTCTTATTGTAAGTATTTTATATGTTACTTCCATCCAACTTTTTGATGCCTGATCTCAATATCTGTAATATTTCCTTCAAAAAAATCAAAAGTATTTATCATGTTCCTTTAATTTTTAAAAAAAGCTGTATAATTTTAAAATTTCATAAAGAAGTAATGAACAATATTTCTGGATTATATGTGAACAGTGTCCCATGGAAACAGAAAGGTGATCAGTTTGAGTCTGGTTCCTCTGATTTCATCTTGGCTTCAAGGAAGAGCAACTCAGGCTTGGTAAGGCAAGTGTGTCTGGGGCTGAAGACAGCTTCCCTAGACCTGGACAAAGAGTCTACATCTCATCCCCCCATAGGCAGCCTGAAGAAGTGATGAAAGTAGGTTTGGGAAGTTTCAATTCATTCTCAGAAGAATGGAAACTAGAGGAGGCATTTCTAGATGGGAACTAAGTGATCTCTGAGACATAAACTGAGGCATGAGGGTAAGACAGTAAGACTAGTAACTCAAGTTTTATGGCCTCTCTTGACTTCTGGTTGCACCAGGCAAGGGACCTGACATTCCAACTTCCAGATGCTTAGCTGGAGAGAGGTGTCTTGGTTCCACTTGTGTGTGAAAGCTAACTGGGTCAGTGACCACATGTTTACAGTGATCACTCAGTGTGCAGAGGTGGCCTGTTAATACCTGTAGTCTCAGTATAATTAACAGTATCTCATTCTGCTCTCAGAAGTATCTACAGGGGAGGGCAATGAGTAGCTTTTTCTAAGTCAGTGGGAAAGGTATTTATTCAGAACAGTCTGAAGAGTCAATGGTGGGGGCCTGTGGTTGTGGCTCAATGGTACAGCACTTGCCAGGCATGTTTAAGATACTGGGTTTAATACTCAGCACCAATAAAAATGAATAAATAAATGTATAAAATGTTTTTTAAAAAAGAGTCAATTGGATGGGAAACTCTGCATTAAAGGACAAGAAGAGGAGTTTCAGTGGTAGCTGGGATGAAGTCAAGCTGAAAGTCTTAACAGTGAGGTAAACACAACTGCCATGGGAACAGGAGAGTCCATATGGTGTCACTCTCTGGCTTGCAGTTCTATACTAGAGAAGTCTCCACCTCCAAATTCCATACAGATTTTTCCTCACATTATTTTTTAATAATCTAATAATCAATCAGGTATCTGGAAATCCCACCAAAAAGAGATTGTTCTTTGTGTTAATCAGCTTTTTGTTACTGTGACCAAAACAACTGTAACAAGAACAACTTAGAGGAAGAAAAGTTTATTTTGGTTCATGGTTTTAGAGGTTGGGTCTATGGTCAACAGGACCCAAGGCAGAAACATCATGGTGGAAGGGCATGGTGGAGGAAAGCTGCTCAGCTCATAGCAGCCAGGAAGCAGAGAAAGAGAAAGCAAGGGGACAGGTATAGTTCCAAAGGCCACACCCCAAATGACGCCTTGCCACCCAGCCATCTACCTGCATACAGTTACCACCCAGTAGTCCATTTAAATTATTAACTCTTCTCCCATGCTTGACCCATAGAGGTGGGTCCTGGGTGTCTGATGACACCCCTAAAGGAAATGCTGAGAACCTGGCTTGGCAAAATCTTGAGAGAGTTTTTTAAAGTTTTACAAAATAATCACATATATAAAGAAGTCAGTGAGAAAAAAAAAACTATTAATAGAAGGCTTGTATTTTGGTCTTAACAAAAGTTCTTTTGAAGACAAAGGAATGAGACAAGAGGTTCAGAGAGCCACAATTCAGGTCTGGCTATGACCCTTGGCCAGGAATTCCCTGGGGGTTGTGGTATCTGGGGAAATCCAAATGAAAGGCATCTTTATAGACATATTGTTTTGTTAGTCTATACTTGTTCCTTGAGGGGACTGTTCCTGACCCTCCTTAATGTTCTGTAAAGGAATGTAGTACATAAAAGAAGCCGTAACCATCATTTTACCACAATCACCCTGATTGACTTCCAGAACCACTGTTTGATTTGGGAATGGCCATATGAACCAAGTAGGGTAGTCTTTTCCTGGATTATTAGAGACCCAGGAAAGAAATATTTCCTTTGAAGGACACTGTGGGCTGCTGAACTGGCTCTCTCAATCTATTCTACTAGGGCTAAGAAAGGTATACTTTTTGTTTGCTTTCCCCTATCCACTAGGCTTTTCTACAGTGACTTGAAAATGAACTATCATATTCTCAGGACATAAATCAACAAATGAAGAATAGGATCTATCAGATTTCCCACAGAGAAATGAAGATTTATGTTGGAGTTGGCAGAGAGAAAGGTAGAGAGCGGGTTGTCCCTGTTTCCTTCTTCTAAAACCTCTACACACATTCCATAGCTATCCACTATTCCAAGCGTCTCTACTACTCCCATGGTTCATGCCACCACCATCTCTCTTCTTAACTACTACAACAGACTCTTTGCTTCTCTCTCATTCTATTACAATTTAATCTCTATAAAATTGCCAGAGCTATCTTTTTATAATGTAAAGCAGATCCCTTCATTTTCCTGCTTAAAACCTTCCAAAGACTTGCCATTGCATTTGGGATAAAGTTCAAATTCCTTATTACTCTCAAGGTCCATATAATCTGATGCCGCTCTAATCCCTCCTGGTTTACTCCCTGGAGCCAGACTGTTCTTCTGTCTGTTCTTTCAATGCATCAAACACTTTCCTTGCTGATGGCCTTTTCTGTTCATTCTAACCAGTCTGCTTTGTCCCCAGATAGTCTCACAGCTAGTTTCTCCCTACAAATCAACTCTCATTTAAACATTGTCTTCTCAGAGGGGAGACATTCTCCCCCAATACATGGTCACTCTCCACCACACTGTCTTATTTTATAGTCTTCAGGGCAATTATCAGTACATTGAATTAATCTGTTCTTTTATGTGTGTATCCTGCCTCCTTTCCAAGAATGGAAGCTCCATGAGAGAAGGATTTCATCGTGTTCATCCCAGGATCCAGAATGGTGCTTTCGACATCATGAGTACTCCATGAATACTTGCTGAATAGATAATGACTATCATTAACATTTCTAGAAGTTAAGTCCATGGTCCATGCTGGGGGATGGCAATGAAGAAGATGCTGGCTCTGAATCTCATTGTATCTCAGGGTTACAAGAGACCAACTCATCCAAAATGCCCACTTCACATATGAGAAATGTGGATGCTATCAAGGTAACAGAGCCAGGATCTCAACCCAGGTCTTCCTTTCTACATGTCCTGAAATGTGCTACTGACTCAACTTCTACAGATGCTTCTTGTTTCTCTGAGATGTACACCTTACCCAATCCTTGAGGAGCTGTACCAGCTTCCTATGGAGTTTACTCCTCGCATCCTATTGCTCCAACACATAACCCACTACCCATTCTGGCTCATTTCCTTTCTTTGTTTTTAAACTCACCTACTCTATTCATTTACAAACACACAGCCATAGAGTTTGTTGTTTCTTCCCCTGGTTCTAGGGGAACTAGGTTCTCTGTCTCCTTCTGTTTGTCTTTTGTGTCCTGTTCTGTTGTGTAGGTTTGGTCTACCAACCCCATCTACATTGTTACCAATGACCTCCCAGCCCCCAGCCCTATTTCCAGAGCCTTTTGGAAGAAAAACCAGAATAAGACCATAGGACCTCGGAAATCTTCAGACTTTTCTATTGAACCAAGTTCTTTCTTTCAAGTTCTGGGGTTTTATTATGTTCTTGCAGCCAACTGGGTTCACATACTCCTAGAAAAGATGCATTAATTGAGTCCTTTCTTTCTTTGCAGTTCAATGTGTATATACTAAACATGTATTCATATTTTGAACATGATCCAGTCTCTTTCATACAAATGGACAAATAAGTAGGACTTTCTCTCTCACCATCATAAAGAAAAAGATATATCCTAGTGAGGACATTCTGGCAATATATCTGAGTTTCCTATTAAGGAGGGGTAGGAGGCATGTCTTACAGTATTCTATATGCCCACAGGGCCTCCCAATACTCCCTGGGCATATTTGACTGATGTACAACCAAATGTATAGTGCAAGATAAACAAGAAAAGTAGATTCTGCCGAATAAAAATATAAAGTGGAAAAAATGCTTTTTTCTTCAGGATGCTAGTTTGTCTGAAATTATGTGAAATATTGAGTTAAATACTAATAGTATATGACAACTAATAACTTTCAAAGTATGTTCCAGAATTGCACCACTGCTAAAAGCCACAAATATATCTGGCTTGACATTTGTGAAAATGAAATAGAAGTTTACAGTGATTTAGATGGAAATAATTCCACCAAAGAATCCAGATGGCATCATAAACCACAACAGAACAGATCAAGTGGTCTATGAAGTCATTCTTTGCTGTTACCACACATTGAAACATACAATACATTTATTATTTAATGAATGCCACACTATTGCAGAATCTTGGAATCAAGACAAAACTAAAATAATAAAATTTCATTTAACCAAAAATAGTTTCAGCTTTCTTTCAAAACATTTGAAAAATAATGCTGTGTGTGTATGTGTTTATTTACATATATGAATGTTGGATAGTTCAACCAATCATTCTAAAATCAAGATGATCATAATTTACCACAAAAAGTTTTAATATGCATGTCCTTCAAGTATTTGGTATACATTTACTTCATGGTAGCTGAAGAAGTACCATAAGTGACATATGCATGAGGAAGTTGTGTTTCAAATGGAGTCCTGCCAATAACAAACTGTCACCCTGAGCAAATCAACCTCTCTGGACCTGCATCTTGCACTGTGAAACAAAGAGGCCTGGCTCTGATCACTGACCCTCAATTAGCCACCATGATCCCATACTGGATTTCAAGTCTGACTTGTCAAAGACAAAGCTGCCACTCCAGCTCTACCCCAAGGTCTATAGTCACTCCTCACTTCACCTTGACAAAGTCCTTCTTGCCTGGCAGTCTCAGGATTCAGGAAAATAAAAAAGGAGTTTGTTTGTGAAACAATTATGGGATTCTGGCTCTATAAAGATTTTAAAGCTCTTTACAAAGAACATTTGTTGTCTTCTTCCTAGCCTTTATTGACCCCTTCTTTTGATAATACCCCAATTTTCCTTTGGACAACTCATTCTTTTCACATTCTCTGCCAAATGGTTTTGGTGGTATTCATTTCATCTCCTTCATCCCCAACCCTGGCTCTAACAGTGGGCCTAGAAGACCTTAAGCAACATGGAGGATTTTCTTTTCAAATTTATGTTGAATGGCTCAGTGAATCATTCTGAAATCGAAATGACCATAATTTAAAACACACACACACACACACACACAGCCATCCCTAGTCACAATGATTGGATGAAAGGTGGGAGCATAACCTCAGTAGAGACCATGAGGCAGGATATCTGTCTGGGGCTTCTGGAAAAGATCTGGGAAAAGGAGGCTTCAAATTTCCCACATGCTATAAGAAACCTATTTTTTCTCAGCCAGTCTAATACATAGTATTAAGCCAGGTTTTTAACCCTGATGGGAGAGCTTGGAGCTGCTGGAGGCAGTACTGTGTCAGTCCTATGAAGGACCATGAACAAAGATAAAGAGAGACACATACTATTGTTAGTGATATACTTGTGCAGCTTTACAGGTTTACCAGAAATAAGACCATTGTGAAAGTTAACAAATTTCTTTGATTGTTCATTTTATTGTATAAACAACTGTTTATAACACTTGATTTCAGGGCTACACTCTTCATTTAAGCACAGATTCATTCACATATTCATCCATTCACTTAATATCCAATAAGCACCCACCAGGTGACAGGAACTGGGTTTCACAAAGTGAATAAGACATTCACAGGGAACTCACTACAGTCTGGCAGGGCAACCCAGGAAAACTGATAGACTGATAAATGCAACCAAAGAGGTAAATACAATATGAGACATAAAAAATAAAAACAATTTTAGCACCAAGTAGGATACCATTAACTACACTTTGATAAGTCAGACTTCCTGGAAGAAATACCTGATCTGATTTGTGAGAACTATGAAATATATCAGGTGTAGAAGAGCAGGGAAAGGGTAGTCCAGAAGAGGTAGCATGTTCAGAGCAGCCATGCACAAGAGAGCATGGAATATTTGGGGAACTATATTTTGGCACATAAGAAGCAAGGCATAGAGCTTCAGAACATGAAATTGAAGAGGAAAAGCCTTCGAAGTCACTCTAAGGAATATGTATTTGAATCTAGAGGCAACGAGAAGATACCTACACATGTTAAAAAGAGGGTGTAATGTTACCAGATATGTATTCAAGAAATAACACTCTGATAAATATCAGGACAGAAGGGGTAGAGAGATACAACCAAAGAAGAGAAATTATTGGGGAGATCAGAAGAACAATGCTGAAGGCATAAAAGACAGCTGCAACACTAAGGTGGAGAAATGAAGAGGTCAAAAAATGGGGAGGAGGGATTTTTAAGGAGAGTCTGAAGCAACTCTCAACTTACTAGCTGGGGTGAAAGGTATCACCCTGCTCTATGGAGAGGATGCAAGAGAGGAAGTAGGCCGAGGGTCGGCTGGGTGGGGTGGCCCACACCTGTAATCACAGCGGCTTGGGAAGCTAAGGCAGGAGGATCTCTAGTTCAAAGCCAGCCTCAACAAAAGCAAGGTGCTAAGCAACTCAGTGAGACCTTGTCTCTAAATAAAAATACAAAATAGAGCTGGCGATGTGGCTCAGTGGTAGAGTGCTCCTGAGTTCAATCCCCCTAAAAAAAGAAATAAGCTGAGGGCATATCATTATTTATTAGGGTCTGGATTTCAGCATAATTTTATGAGTCAGTAAAACATTGTCTAAGCACAAAATACATGAATGTTAGAAAATATGTATAGGTACTTTGTAGGATGAAATGGGGCAGACATGGGTTTGTACTTGAAACTGGGCTGATGGGCTGACCTGGCTGGTGGATATACAGAGCAAGCCAACTGGTAATTCAGGAAGACAATATTCAAAATCTGGATTCTGGGCAGATGCTGGAAGGCCTAAGGGGATGGCCTGGAACAGCAGGCTTAAGCCAAATGTGACATCATGGTGGCAGCTAGATCCCTAATCTCAGCCAGGCCATGGTATTTCACAGTGGGACACTGAGGTCTAGGGAGATTGATTTGTCCAAGTTCACAGAGCTGGTTGTTAGCAGCACTCAGTTTGGAACTTTATGGCTCCTCAGGCATGTAGTACTTCATCAGTTACTGTAAAGTGAGCACCTCAGGTACCTGCAGGACAGGTGAACACCCCTGGTGTTCAATGTATCCCTCTCCCTTCCTTGCCATCTTCAGTTCCTCAGTCAATCCTGACTGAAACTGGAAGTGTATCACCAGTCACAGTGTTGCACTTACAGGGCTTGGAGTTATGCTGTCCCTGGTGTAACTGTAACCACCATGCTCCAGAAGCATTTCTTGGGGTCTAGTGGCTCAAGAGATCAAAGAACCTCCATTTGTGCAAAAGGAAGTACACAGAGAATTCCCAAGTGGGTTGCATCCTAATTTTATAGTAACAAAAAGAAGTTGTATATTTATACTCACGATATATATAACAGTTTTAAAAAAATATTTGTTTCAATCGAAACATTGTTATTAGATAATAAATAATTTGCTTTAAAATGGAGAAACAACAGTGATATATTATAAAATATTAATGCTCTGCATGTTGTAAGAATTCCATACAAATTTAAGTGATATAGGAAAATGATGAAATTATTAGAAGTTTGAAGTAACTGAAATATGCTATTCAATTCCATCAAATCAGAATCTGATTAAAAGAAAATTCAACCTACCTTCCATTAGTTTTAGAGACAGAAGAAAGGTAGTTCTGGAAGGAACTGAAGAGGTTAAGCTATTTAAAATACTTCAGAAGAATGTATAAATCTACCCAATATACTACTTTGAAAATAAACATCTATTTACTGAAATAGCCACTTCAGAATTTCTATTTGCAAAAACTTATATTTTCTTAATCAGAAATTTCACAACTGTATTTCTTCCAAATTAGAGTTATTTTCACCTGCATCAAAGGTCACTGGAATGAGGAAAAAGAGAATACATATACCTTAGACACACCCTAAAAATATAATGAAGTTAAACCCTGAGTTGTTATGTAGTTTACAAACTAAAACAACCCCACAATTATAATTATGTAGTTTACAAACATTTATTTTAGAACTTCTTGGGAACTGTTAAAGATAGACATCAAATGCATTAAATTTAGAAGTCTCAGGAACTTGTACTGGTCTCAGTTTGTTGTATGAAGTTAGCACCCCACCTTGTGGAAAACAGTAGGTGGTGTTAAGTGGAAGTATGTCATATTAGTTTTACCTGATAAATCCTGAAGCCACTAAACTGTCAGTTATTTATAAAAACCAACAGTGTAAACCCCTTCAAAACAAAAACAAAAAGTAAACCAAAAGAATCCCTACTTATTAAAGTAACAGCAAAACTTCTGCTTCCAAAATACAAATATAGTAGCCTCAAAATAGTGGGGTTTATGAGATGTCTGGGTTATTTCTTCAGTAAACAAATATTTCATGTCAACAAGTTATTACTTCCACTGGGTCCACTGTTCTGAATGTTATTTGGAATGTTCCCCACCCCTCCCACCCCCACTGGCCCAATGTGACTTCTTTCCTTTCTCTTTCTGGAAGTTTTTGGTATCTCCCCTTTATCATTAGTTGTGAAACTGTAGATGACTTAGGCTGTTGAGGCTACAGTTTAATTGGGCTGGGGAGAGTCCTTTTGAAGGTCATGTCCTTCTAGTTCTGGGAATTTTTCCTGGGTCATCATTTTTTGTTTTATTTTAACTTCTGTTTCCTTGTTTGTTCTGGATAGCAGACCTTCAACATCCAGTTTGATGGTCTAGCTTTCTTACTATTCTCTATGGTTTCAACCTTTTTCTTATGCTTTTTGGCAGAATTCTTCAATGTGATCCTTCATGATTTTTTTTTAAATTCCTGCAGTCAAAAATTTAATATCCTAGTGTTTCTGAGTTAAAAATAACAGGCCTTATTCTTTTTTAAGGATATAATTAATGTCCTCTCATTTATCTGAAAGTAACTTTTCTTTAAGCCCTGCACCCCACCCCACAGTATCCTCTTCTTTGATCCTTTTTCTCTAAGATTCTTTGCTGACTGCAGTTTTGATTTCTCTCATGGTACAGGCATTCCTCATGTTTTTGAGAGTCTGTAGATGTTGGTCTGAACCAATGATTTTCAAGGGGAAGAAGAGGGAGAGACTCCTTCTAACCCTACTTGGCAAGATCTGGAGACATTCGGGGTTGTCATGACTAGGGATTAAGTGGGGAGTGCACTGGCAACTAGTGGATGGAAGCCAAGGTTGCTGCTAAACATCTGAGAATGCATAGAACATTCCCTCACAACAAAGATGTATTGACCCCCAAATGTCAATAGTCACAGCACTGGCATTAAGGGCAGACTAGAAGCTCTCTGCGCTGGGTGGAATATATTGATTGAAGGGTAAAAAATATTCAGGACCCACATGTTAGAATATACAGTTCTAGTCTCTCTGAGCAAATCAATTTCTTCAAAACTAATTTTGAATTTTCAATCTGGAGGATATAAATGTAGCATTTGGAGAACAGACCCAGAAAGGAACCCAAGTGATACATGTTGGGGGCACAGGGCAGGTATTAACTCCTCCTAAGTCCCTATTTTCAGGGCAGTAATTTATCCCATCTTCAATTTGGCTTGGTGTTTCCAAAGCAGTCTAACTGCTCAGACTTCAACCAAGAGGCCCTCAACTCCACACTGTAGCCCAGGCTTCAGAGGCACCTAATACCTATATTATCTTTTCCTCACTAGTTCACCAGTGATGCTTTTAATTAATTCTTAGGGTTTGCAATATTTATGATCTTTCCTCCCAAACTGTATCAAAAACTTCTTGAGTCAAAGAGCACTTTCTTTCATTACTTGTATTCCTCATAAAACTTAGTATAAATTTTGTACCCAGAAACTGGCTAATCATATCTACTTTTGGTTTTCAAGAAGGACTTTACCTTTGCAAAGGCAAAGCTTCTAGTGAGCTGTTCTATCTGTCTCAGAAAAGAGCACTTTGGACAAATATAACAGTACTACAAGTTTGGCAAGGTATACAGTAGAAAAAGTCTAAATAAAACATTCTCTAGGCTAAAAAGACTATTCCAAAGCTATATAAAGCTCTTTCAAATTCAAGAAAGGCAAATCTCTTCTGGAAATGGTATATGATACTCCCTAAAAAAGAAGTGAAGGAAACCTCCCCGCTTCTACCCCACCACTACCATTTGCCAGAGCAGTCTAATATATACTAGAAATCTCCACACCACTGGCAGTTCTAAGTTAGATCAAACTACTCAATGTTCAGCAGTGTGCTGCCACCCGGTGGCAGCATGGAGGAATGACATCAACACAGATTTGGGAAGGTTATACAAAAGCACAATAAAAGAAGTTCTTTAGCACAGGGAAGGACTTTCCAGGACCATTTCTGAATCCTGAAGGACTTTTCTGGAAAGTGAGAGGAACGGGAAAAGCATAAAAAAGAGAGGGATAAAGGATAGAATAGAGGTACAGGAAACAAATAGGTAGGACTTAAGATGGTTTGGAATCAGTGCAAGGAGAGCCTGGGAAGTCCCTTTGAATTCCAGGAAGGTTTTAGGGAGTTGTAGCCATGGTGGAGGCTGCTGATTGGTTTGGGTGCATGAAACAATATAATGACACTTGAAAACAGGGATGCTCCACTTACAGACTACCCAGGGACACTGATAACAAAGTAACTCCGTTCTTATGATTACCCAGAACAGAAACTTTGAAGTCATTCATGCTCTTCTTTCTCTCTTTTCTTCAAATTCTAACCCAATTTGCAGGAAATTTTGTGAACTCTACTTTTAAAAAAATCCAAAAATCTAACATTCCCCCCCGCTTTTTTTTATCCTCACTGGTGCAAAGTACACTATCTCCTATTCAGATTGCTGAAACATCCACCCAGTTGGTTTCCTTGGTTTCATTTTTGCTTTGAGACACAGCAATGACAGTGATCAAACTTCCAGCAAAACCTTCCAGTAGCTACCTATTTTCCTCACAGTCAGAGAGGAAATTCTTAGAATTCCTTCAAAGCCCTCTATCATCTGGCTCCCTGCCCTATGTTCTCACTCCATCCCCAATGTCTCCCTCCACTCATTCTGCTCCAAGGACTCTGCCATTCCCCCAATATCCAGGAAGGCCCCATTTGAGGACTGCTGGGAAACTGAGCCCTCTGCCTGAAATGCACTTATCCCAGTTGTCTCCATCTTCTTCAAGTTTCTATGAGAAACTGAAACTCTTCCACCTCCTCAGAATGTGCATTCCCTATATCCCTGTGTAATCGCCCTCCCAGCACTGATCACCTTCAGATTTTCCAATTCCCTATTTCTAGTATGACTGTCTTCACTTGGGTTGAGTAAGCTCCCTGATTGCAGGTCTACTTTGCACTGATGTATCTCAACTGCCCACAAAAATGCCTGGCAAATGGAAAGCAAACATTTCTTGTTGAATAAACAAAGTTAAAAAAAAAACATTGAATTTTGACTGTTACTGCACTATACATTTGGGCAAAAGGAAAGTAAATTTTTAAGCATTAGGAACATGCCTCTGTATTTATTCCATACTTAATGGCTCTTAGTAAGATTTCACTATTGTGTCCATATTATTTCCTTTTACTGAAGAACCTATCCTACGGCTGGGGTTGTGGCTCAGCGGTAGAGTGCTCGCCTAGCACATGCAAGGCCCTGGGTTCAATCCTCAGCACCACATAAAAATAAATAAATAAAATAAAGACACTGTATCCAACTACAACTAAAAAATAAATATTTTTTAAAAAGAAGCTATCCTAGTGTTTAATACATAAGGTATCTTTTCCATTATTTTTTCTAATAGTTTTTGATATCACATAAGAAAGTTATTGGTGTTTCCATATTCAGCTTGCATTTGACACTTTTCTAAACTAATATTTGGTAATCTTTTAACTGCTTTTTTTCTAGATGTAATTATTTATAGAATACATGACTTTATTTTTTCTTTTTCAATATTTATACCTCTTACTTCATCTTAGGTAAAGGGTCAAAACAAAGAATAGTGCTACTAGTAGCAGATGTTCTTATTTTGGCTTTGACTTTAGACATAAAGAATGCCTCTAACAGACATTGGCTTTTGGTTCTAAATATACTTTTTTATATTAAGAAAACCATTGAAAATGTGAGGATATGGATTATTTGTGTAACACAAGTTTTTTTTTTAATTTTTATTTTTTAGTTGTTGATGGATTCAATGACTTTATTTTATTTATTTATTTTTATGTGATGCTGAGGATCAAACCCAGGACCTTACACATGCTAGGCGAGCACTCTACCATTGAGCCACAACCCCAGCCCCTGTAACACAAAGTTTTAAGAAGCAAACTGTGGTCAGCCACGGGATGCATGTGATACAGAGATTAGAGTCCAAACCAATAGCAGCATTTATAAGGTCTGCATGTAATAAATCTCTCAGTATTGCTGTCAAGTTATTAAAAAATGTGAATGGAGGGCAGGAATTTTATTTAAGGCCAAAAAAAACAAAATAGTTTAGTGTATCTAATACATTAGTCTGTACCCCATACATTTATACTGTTTTATTATGGATACTTCAAATTCAGTCAACAATTTGCCAGAATGCTGTGGTAAGAAAGGGCTGACAGACTCTTTAGTATCAGCAAGTTGGGCTTCTTCATTTTTTAAGCTTCTTCCTAATAAAAGTAACATTCACATTTATTATACAAAATCTAGCAAGTTAGAAGAATATTTATAGAATGTGTGTAAGTACAAAAGTGTTTACTGCAGCAATTAGTGAAAGACTACAAACATCAAGGAAATGGTACATCATTATTGTGGATTACTAGGTGGTCATTACAAAGTATAATAATCTATTTGTACCAACAATGGTGAATTATCAAGGTATAGTGTATTGTTTTGTTTTTGTGATACTGGAGATTAAACCTAGGGCCTTGCATGTGCTAGGCAAGTGTTCTACCATGGAACTACACCCCCATATCAAGATGTAGAATTGAAAGGAAAAACATTATAGATAATATATAGGGTTTGATTTATGAACGATCCCATACCCCATTCTCTCCAAAGATCCCCAACCCTGCCTATGTGATCACATGTATATGTGTACATAGAATTCATAATACTTGGTTATGTCACAGGTGTAACAGGAGGGAATAAGCACTGGCAGGCTATAACTCCAGCTGGTACAGTGGTACAGTCGTACCTCTAGAGTGGGACTGGGGTGGTGATGAAGAACTTCTACTTTTTACTTTATAACCTTTTAATTTATTTATCTATTTATTTACCTATTTACCTATTTATTTATTAGTTGTAGTTGAACACAATACCTTTATTTTATTTATTTATTTTTATGTTGTGCTGAGGATCAAACCTAGCCTTGCAGTACTAGGTGAGCACTCTACCACTGGGACACAACCTCAGCCCCTACTTTATAACTTTTATTGTCTAAAGTTTCTAAATTAAGAAACAAATAAAAAAGAATGCAATTTAGAAAGAATAGAAAAGAATAAAGAATAGACAAATAACCACCATCACAGTAAATTCTAGGATATATTCAATGAAGATTTGATGAAATATCCACTTGGGATAGTGTCTTGTACAGAATCAGTACTCAGTGGGAAGAATGGAAGATCTTTCGATTGGGTATTTTTGGAATGAATGAACAAATAAATAACCTTTCTTGGGAAAACACTGGAAGCCTAATTATAGAGTACTGAGAAATTTAAAAGGCTTGAAAACAAAGAAGGTTGGCTCCAATTTTTAACCCTTTAAGCCAGTTTTCAACAATTTCTATTGTTGTTTTATGTGTAAAAGAGACTACTCTATATAAACGCAGTTTAAAAAAAATGTTTGTGGCCAACTCATGGTCTGACAGAAGTTACCAGGAGTAATGTCTGGGTATCAAGGGAGGCAGCTATGAAACAAGGTTCAGATTCAAAGCAAATAAAAGGATGAAGGAAAATCCACATGTGTTTCCCTTCCAGACTTTGCAGGGTGGTGGTGGGGCTCTATTTCATCAGAAGACTACCGCTATTTAGGAAGAATGCTTTGGTTTGAGTTATCATTTACTTTCATATCACTCTGGTAATTGGTTCTATTTGGAAAGGTTACTATCCAATTTTTACTGAAAGATATTACTTTAGCTACTCTTTACTTTAGAACTAATCCCAGTGGAAATTACTTTTCCTTTAGAAGAATTTTCAAGATATTTTTTCATTTAAGTAATTTCACAGCCAAACATCCCTCACCCCTTAGCTCTTAGCTCTTCACCTTACTGATCTCAGTTGTTATTAGTAAAAGGAATCCTATTTCTTGTAAAAATGTGGTTAAACCACTGAGAGAAACATAGGTTAACTAGTAGAATTAAATTGTATAACAGGATTATTTCTCTTTACTCTTATATAATTATAAACAGGGCAAACTAAACAATGTAAAGATTTTCCATAGCACTAAAAAAAAATACAGAATCAAGGGAATCAGAATAAAGATTTTTTTGTTGTTTGTTTTTATTGTTTGTTTTTGATTGAACCTAGGGTCATTTTACAACTGAACTATGTACCAGCTCTTTTTATTTTGAGATAGGCTCTTGTTCAGTTACTGTGGCTGGTCTTGAATTTGTGATCCTTCTGCTTCAGACTCCTGAGTCACTGGGATTATAGGCATGCACCACCATACCAGCTGAAAGAAGTGTGCACAACAAAAGTAGATTCCCTCTAACATAAATTAGTAAAATTATATTATAAATTTAAAAATTTAGCTTAAAAATGCTATATATTTATATCTATCATGAATAAATACTACTAATAATAGTAATAATCCTGTTATACAATTTAATCTTCTAATAAAAAATATTAATTTTTTCCATATACTGCCAAGACTCTATATACTACCAAGACTTTTAGAAATTTATTGAATAATTCTATTTCTGAATGGGCTTTAAACCAAATAACAAAATTCCTATGTTACTTGAGTAAGTGATTAATACTGGTAATATGTGTCTTCTTTTTTAAAATATTTATTATTTATTTTTTATTTGTAGCTGGACACAATACCTTTATTTTTATTTATTTAGTTTTATGTGGTGCTGAGGATTGAACCCAGGGCCTTGCATGTGCTAGGCAAGCTCTCTACTGCTGAGCCACAACCCCAGCCCTGATGTCTGGGATAGTCTTCTTTTTTAGAACAAGCCAATACAAAAAGAATGAGTTTTAATTTCTCACGAATCAAGTATGAATCAATGCATTTTTATTCCTGAAGTGCTCAGGGTGATATGGATGTGACACCTGCCGAAGCACACAATGTAGTTATTGTCAATGCTTTAAAATGGTACGCATGTTCTGACTCACTTAAGAAGTCTGAAAAAGTTCAATTATAAAGAAGTAGGTCAAGGCCTATAACCACAAGAGTATTATTGATAGCAAGAAAATTGCAGATGGCAATATAATATCAGAAAAAAACAAGTGAAGAAAATTGGAGGAGGAAAGGAGCACTGTTTCCACAAATTGTACAGAATCGACATCCACACAGAGGGTAGCTCAAACCTCTCACTTGCATAATTATGCCAGATATACAATGCCCCTAAAATTTCAGGAAAAGAGGCCTACAAAGGAACAAACTAACAGCTGATATTTCCATAATAATACCAGCTTCCCTATATTTGAAAGTTAGAATGCTCTGGGGCCCGATTTTTTAGTGCTATTTTGTTTTCTATAAATCGATTACTGGGTAATATAATCCATTTTCTTAAGTCAATCCATTTATACACAGATGACTCCCAAATTTATATTGCAGACCATACCTCCCTCCTGAACTTCAGACTCATGGATCCAGCTGTTTATGCTACACTTTTATGGGTATAATTACAGATGTCTCACACTTAGCCCTCCTGTTCTGCACTGTAACCTTACAACTCCATCATTCTAGTGGCTGAGGCCAAAGACATGGATGTCATTTTCTATCCACCCCCCCTCCCACACCCTGGCCCCCACCATCCCAATCTCCAAGTCTTATCTGCCAGAAAATTCTACTATTTCTACCTTCAAAATATATCCAGGATTTGACTACTTCCCATCATACCCACTGTTGCCATCCTGGTCCAAGCCACACCTTTGTCTAATTTGGATTATTAACATACTTCTAAACTCCTTTCCCAGCTTCTGCCTTTTTCCCCATTAGTTATTCAGCAAGCAAAGTGATCCTGTTAAAACAGAAGTCAGATCATGTCATTATTCTACCTAAAACTCAGTGGTTCCCAATCTCACTGGGAACAACTCTAAACCTAAAAATCAACTACATGATCTTAAAAGACCTGGCCAATACCCTCACCCTTGCCTCACCTGGCATCCTACTCAGCTTTCCCTCACTTCCTTTGCTTTGGCTGCACTGATCTCCTTGCTATCTCACAAGCACACTGGGCACAATTCTGCCTTAGGGTGTACTATGCAGTCATCCAAGGGTTCTATTTCCTCAGATGGTTTGATACCTTTACTTCTTTCAGGTCTTAGTTCCAACACTATCTTTCCTGGTTATTCTACCTAAAATTGCAACCCCACTTTCAACCTCCTAAAACTGCCCATTCCCTCTCCTTGGTTTCTTTATCTCCTTAAGTTCTCATTAACACATCATGAATTTTACTTAATTACATTGTTTATTATCCCCCACCCCCATTAAAAAGTAGTCCTCAGAAAGCAGAGATAAAATTCAACTTGGAATTCTAAGTGTTGAATATATAACAAAATAAAAAGGGCAAAAACAAGACATATTTTCAGGTAAATAAACAAACAACATGGAATAAAATAATAAACAAATTTTAAAAAGATAATTATGTTTAAAATTTTAAAAATACTTTGGAATAATTAAAGAAAAATCCATAATGGGAACTTTTTGACATCTATATCAAAATGTATGAAATGCAGTTAAAAATGTTAAAGAGTAATACATAGTTATAAATACTTATATTCAAAGATAAGGGTAAATACATGACTTAAAATATCAAAAAAGAACAACAGGTTAAACATACAAAATTAGAAGAAAGAAGATTGTGAAAATGGAAAGAGAAATTAAAGAAACAGAAAAGATACAACAGAGAAATCAAAAAGCTAAACATGGAAAAAAATATTAAACTTTTAAATGTCTGACTTCAAGTAAGCAAAATTACTAATAAATCTTTATTGCTGTAGCACACACTTACAAAAATTTTGTCAAGAGAATATTATGAAAATATTTATGTCAAAACATTTGCAAATTTATATAAAATGAACACATTTTAGAAAAATATTTTTCTAAAATATTTTTAGAGGTACTAAGCAACTCAGTGAGGCCCTGTCTCTAAATAAAATACAAACATAGAGCTGATGATGTGGCTCAATAGTTCAGTGCCCCTGAGTTCAATCCCTGGTACTCACCCCCCTCAAAAAAGGAAGAAGAAACAAAGTCCAAAGAATCCTACAACCATAGCAAAAAAGATCATAACAAGCCTAACTGGTTTTATACACAAGTTCTGAAAACTTTAAAAGATTAATTCCATTTTAATATAAATTCCTCCTGAACACAAAAAATTGTGTGCATTCTACAACTCACGTAATCAGATTGCTGTAACCTTGATATCATAATCAAAGAACACTCCGAGAAAGGAAAAGTACAGGCCAATCTTATTCATGAAAATAAATGAAGAAACATGAAACAATATGTTTGCAAACCAAATCAAGCAATGCCTTAAAATAGAACATACAATGAACAAGCTGCGTTTATTCCAGGAATTCAAGAATAACTCATACCACGTAACTGACCACATAAAAAGATATAAAAAAATTTTAAAAATTACCATCTCAGATGCAGAAAAGACATTTCATAAAAAGAAAACATGTGATTTAAAATAAAACTCTTGGGATATTTTTAAAATTAGAAGTAATACAAGGATGACCATTATACTGCCTTTATTGATGCCATTCAGGAAATTCTAACAATAAAATGAGAAAAAGAAATAAAAGTTATAAGAATTAGAAAAAATCAGAATTGTTTCTATTTGCAGATGATGATATTATCTTCGTAGGTAACAAGCTAATAAATTAAAGAATTAATTACATTGTAGAGAGGTAGTTCTCATAAGATGCCTATATAGATAGAGGTTCTCTCTAAAATGATGTATTCAATTTAATTCAAATAAAAACACCAACAAAGTTCTTTGTGAGTTTGTCAGAGATAAGTTAAAAATTTATGTAAAAAAAAAAAGAACAATTAAAACACTTCTATAGGAGCTTGTTACTGGCTCAGTACAGAAAAACAAACCAGTTAACAGAATTGAGAGCTAAGAGACTCTGAATACTCAGAAACTTGACATACAGTGATGGCACTGAAGATCAGAGGGAAAAGGACTATTTTGGCCTGAGACAGTGTTTTACCATATGGAAATTAGGTCCCTTTCAAACATTACACAGAAAAATCAATTTCAGATGGATTAAAGACAAATGTGGAAAAGAAAATGTTAAAACTTTCAGAAAATAACATAGTATAACTCTGACCTTGAAGTCCTAAGGGAAAATATAAATTTGGAGTCTTCAAAGAAAATATAAACATTAAAATCTAAAACTTCTCTTCATCATAAAACAACAGGAGAAGCAGCTATCTATGCATTTAGAAAGAATATACAGCTATCTATCCATTTACCTACACACAAAAGGTTGGTATATAGAATAGACAGAAAAAATGGTCCTAATCTGAAGGAAGATTCTAAGAGTTCACTGAATTTCAGAAAAAACTAAGGAGGAAACAGACGTGACCTGATTAAATTTCATATTTCTAAAAAAAAAAAAAAAAAGTCAAAACTGGCATCAAACAGCTTTTCTGAAATTCTAATGGTTAGAAGAGAATGATTCTGAGAGGAAAAGAAAATCGTGGCATTATAATCAGAACTGTTTAGTAAGCCAAACAACTATCAAGGTATGAACGCAACAACCTGGAAATACACTGCCCTTGTAACTTTTCTAGAAAAAGGCTGAGCCAAAGAGAAGACAGAATGAATTCAAAAGAAGACATGGCACACAAGCAGCAGTGGTAAGACTACATGACTATTGATGACACAGGAGATATAAGTTACTTAAGACAGGAGAGGGTAATAAAAAATCCACTCTAGCTTTTAAAAGATTTTCCTCTCATTCCTGACACTTTGTAATTATTTTCCCTTATTCTTTTCCATTTCCTCATTTTTGGCTTTTAGAGCAAAGAATGCCAGAAGAGAATTGCTTTAGCTCACTTCTGATTCACTTATAAGGTTTTCAGTGGTATTTATCCATTTAATTTTTAATTGTGACAATAATTTTAAAAACATTTCCAGTTTTCCAGTTTTTTGTTTTGAGATTGCTTCTTTTGCAAAATAGACTATTCTTGTTTAATTAATGGACTATCTACTTGAATTTCAATAATATGAAATCAGTTATTTGTGTTTTTATATTAAATGTTTTGGCAGGGACCTTTTGCTTTTAACCTGTTGATTCTCTTCAAACTGTCTAATCATGTTTCATTTTCAGTTTGTAAGTATGAATGACTATCTCGTTAAGTGTCATCTGATACAACTTTCTTCAATTATGAAAATGTTCTATTCCATAGTGTCCAATGTAATAGCTACTTGCTACATGTGGCCACTGGGCATTAGAAATGTAGCTAGTGCAAATGAGGGACCAAATTTTAATTTTTATTTAAATTTAATTAATTTAAACTGAAATATAAATAGCCACACATGGCTGGTGGCCACTATAATGGACGCACTAGGTATAGATTGTTCAGTATTCTTGACTCAAATGGGCTCTTTCAGCAAATGTACTGATCACTACTTACTTCTTCAGCAACTGTATTCCTGTTCATAGTCTGGTAAAGAATTCCATGGAATGTACAAAGGAGGCTATTAGGGGTATCAGGTGCCAAGTTCCCTATGCTGTAGTGCAGAAAAAGGCCTGTAGGTGGACCCTTTCCTTTAACAGGGCTTGATGGGAAGGTATCTCTCTCAGTATTTGGGTCTTAACCTTCATACTCCAACACCCGCCTAAACACACACACACACAAGGCCTAGACACACACACATACAAGTGTATGCATTGTGGTAAACAAGAATGGATGGCAGAGAGGACAACAGACCCTTTCAGGAATGGGATTTTTTTTTTTTCCTCTAACAGCAGTTGCATTGCTCCAGCACAAAATTAACTGTCAGAAGAATGCCAAATAGAGATGCTTAGTATTGCACTGTGGTAACACTTTGATAATAAAAAATAATGGCACTTAAAAAATCTAAAATCTTTGGCTTTCTTATCAATGTGAATCAAACACAACTTGATGGGTTTGACAGCAAATGTCCAAATGTTTCACTAAGCAATGAAACTATTCAGCAAGTAAACAATACAAATGTGAGTCCTAGAGGGGATATTCAATAGGTACGCTAAATTAAAATTAGAGCCTCTAATTTGAATGTAACTTCAGAAAGAAGAATATACACACTAATAATTGGGTAAACCAAAGATACCAGTACCTTAAATTGAAAAACCAGTAAGAATTTTGAGATGATTTTGAACTTTACATATATATTTTTTAAGTGCTCAATGCCACTGGCAAATTATAATACTTTTAACATTCTTTTGGTGTGAAAAATTCCTCATAATTTTCTCCTAATAGTTCTCAGATGCACTCTAGGATAAGAGATTAAATGACATTTTTAGTCTCTGATACGCTAGACAAGAATTCCCAGGGCATTCTTCTCTAAGTTTTTAAAAGCGGCAGAGTAGCTACGCAGGAGAAATAGAGGATTTGGGGCTAGGGTTGTGGCTCAGTGGCAGAGTGCTCACCTGGCAAGCATGAGGCACTGGGTTCGATCCTCAGCACCACATAAAAATAAAATAAAGGGATTGTGTCCACCTACAACTAAAAAATAAATATTTAAAAAAATAAAAGAAGTAGAGGATTTGAAGAAGTATAAGTAAGTGACATATATTTGATGGGACCTTGGTCAAATTATTTATGCCTTTGAGCTTTGATTTTCTCATTTGCAAATGGAATACTATTATCTGTCTTAAAATTATTGAAAGGGCTAATTATTAGCATACTCAATAGTCTCTACTATTTTCTTTCAAATTTGCTTGCTATATTTGCCAAATAGACTCTACTGAAATAGTTCTGTGTACATATTTG
This sequence comes from Marmota monax, assembly GCF_021218885.2. Classification (NCBI taxonomy): domain Eukaryota; kingdom Metazoa; phylum Chordata; class Mammalia; order Rodentia; family Sciuridae; genus Marmota; species Marmota monax. The sequence goes on from NW_026692116.1 coordinate 5,594,759, forward strand.
CACTGGAGAGAATAGTATCCTCTCAAAATTCATGTCTACCTAGAACCTGTGAATGTGATCTCATTTGGAAATAGTCTTTGTAGAATGTAATCAGGCTAAGATGAGGTTATTTTGAATTATAGTGGTCCCTACATTAGATAATTGGTATCCTCAAAAAAAAAAAAAAAAAGCAAATAAACAGACTTGGAAGAGGCCATGTGATGACGGAGGCAGAACCTGGAGTGATGCTGTTGCAAACTAAGGAATGCTAAGGACAGCTGGCAGGCCCTAGAAGTTAGGAAATGGTAAAGAAAGATTCTTCCCTAGAACCTTGAGAGAAAGCATAGCCTTGTGACACACTGATTTCAGATTTACAGCCTCCAGAACTGTGAGAAAACACATTTCTGTTGTTTTAAGCCACCCAGTTTATGGTATTTTGTTATAGCAGCCCTAAGAAATTAATGTAGTATTTATTGATCACCAAAACAAAATGTAAGCATTCTGGCTCATCTCTCACCAGAAAAAAAGTGCCTTATATTTGTTTTGTTCTATGGCTGAATGACAGAATGTAGATTCATATTCTGATCTTGTTTAATATGGAGTTCCTAAGAATACATTTTAATAGTGTTTTAGTTTGTTTTCAAGCGACCAAAACTCAAACAGATTTTTTTTTTAAAAAATGTGTACATGATCTAGCCCCAACTGAGTCTTAACATTACTTTTATAACTGAGGAGACAAAAACCTTAAACCAACAACCCAATCCTAGAGCAATCCCAGAACAAAAAAGAACTATACATGTAAAGACACATGTATAAAACAGGAAAGGGAACAAACCTCAATTGATGCCCAAGTCTAAGTCCTCTGAAAACATGAGGAAAAGGGCCAACAAACCTCCCTCCAAAATTCACAATCCCGCAACAAAGGATCCCATGCATAAGGAAGTGAATGAAACTCCAGAGAAAGATTATAAAAAATTCATTATTAAAATGTTCAGTGAACTAAAAGAAGATCTAAGGAATGAATTACAAGAACAAATACAAACACGAAAAACTATTTCAATAAAGAAATAGAAATATTGAAAAGAAACCAATTAGAATGCCTAGAAATGAAAGTCACAAACAATCAAATTAAAAATTCACTTGAAAGCATCACAACATATTATATTGCATAGAAAGTAGAACTTCAGCCCTTGAAAAACAGAACTTCAGGCCTTAAAAGATGGGGTACATGAACTTGAGTACACAGTATGCAGTAAATGGAAAAAAAAATACAGAACATGATCAGAATATACAAGAACTCTGGGACAACATCAAGAAACCAAACCTGAGAGTCAATGGGACAGGAGAGAACATAGAGATACAGGCTAAAGGCATTAAGAACATTTTCAATAAGATAGTAACAGAAAACTTTCCCTGTTATCAGAAATGAGATCGGCATCCAAGTACAGGAGGCGTAAGGACCCCAAAAAGACCAGATCAGAAGAGAATTTCTCCAAGACAAATCATAATCAAAATGCCTAGCACAGAAAATAAGAAAAGAATATTAAAAGCTGCAAGAGGTCACAGAGGCAAATCAAAAAGGCTCATTTCTTACTTCTCAACTTGAATCCTAAAATCAAGAAGGGCCTGAAGTGAGATATTCCAAGCTCTGAAAAAAACAAAACAAAAAAACAAACAAACAAAAAAACAATTGCTACACCTAGCAAAGCTCTCTTTCATATTCAATGGGGAAATAAAAACCTCCCATGACAAGAGTAAACTAAAAGAATATATGACCACCAAGCGAGCACTACAAAGAATACTCACAGATAAACTGCACCCTGAGAAACCCAAAACCAAATCCCAGAACTCCCAAATAGATGAAGATCAACAGAAGATTAATCATCTAAATGAAAATCAAGACAGAATTAAAATAACAAAAAATAAAAATGGTAGTAAACCACAAACACATATCCATGATAACACTGAATATAAATGGTCTCAACTCCCCCCAAAAGACATGGATTATCAAAATGGATCAAAAAGCAAGATCCAGTTATATGTTGTTTGCAAGAGACTCATCTCATAGGCAAAGACATTCACAGGTTAAAGGTAAAAGGATGGGAAAAAATATTCTATACAAACAGGAGTCTGAAAACAAGCTGGAGCAGCTATTCTCATATCTAACAAAATAGATTTTAAGCAAAAATTAATCAGAAGAGACAAAGAAGGCCACTACATCCTGGTAAAGGGAACAATCCAACAAGAAGATTTAACAACAGTAGATATATATGCCAGTGCAGTAAAATGTCAGTGCACCCAATTACATAAAAAAAAAAAAAAAAAAGAAAATACTCACTGACATTAAATTTCAGATCCCAATACAATAATACTGGTGATTTCAACATACTTATCACCAACAGGTATGTCATCAAAGCATAAAATGAATAAAGATATAACCAAACTAAATAATATTATAAATCAAATGGTCCTAATAGACAGTTATAGAATACTTCACCCTAAAACAGCTGAATTTACCTTCTTTTCAGCAGCTCATGAAATCTTTTCCAAAATAGACCTTATTCTAGGTTTTAGCAAATACAAAAACAAAACAAAACAAAACCCCTTGATACAATCCCATGAGTCCTTCTGGAATGAAACCAGAAATCATCAGCAACAAAAAGAATACAAACCACATAAATACATGGAGATTAAATGATACTCTTTTAAGAGAAAAATGGACCAAAGAAGAAATGAAAGACGAAACTAAGAAATTCTTACAAACAAATGGGAACAAAGATACAACATATCAAAATCTCTGGGTCAGTAGAAAGCAGTACTATAAGGAAAATTTATTACATTGCATGCCTACATTAAAAAGTATTAGAGAGATCCCAAATAAATGAGTTTATGTTCTACTTTGAGGCTTAGAAAGGAAGAAGAAACTAATTCTAAAATCAGTTAAAGACAGGAAATAATAAATATCAGAGCCAAAATTAATGAAATAGAGAATAAAAAATACACAGAATAAATGCAACAAAGAGTTGGTCTTTGAAAACATAAATAAATATTGTCAAAATGATCATACTACCAAAAACAATACACAAATTCAAAGCAATCCCCTTCAAAATTCCAATGGCATTCTTCACACAGAACTAGAAAAAACAGTCCTTAAAATTCAACTGGGAGAATAAGAGACCAAGAATAGCCAAAGCAATTATAAGCAAGAAAAGTTAAGTGGGAAGCATCACAATAACCGATCTCAAGCTATACTACAGAGCTATAGTAGCAAAAACTACCTATTGGCATCAAAATAGACATGAAGACTAATTGAATACAATAAAAGACTCACAGACGGACCCACATGCTTACAGCCATCTTGTACTTGACAAAGGTGCCAAAAATATATGTTGGAGAAAAGACAGTCTTTTTAACAAATGGTGCTGGGAAAACTGGACATCCATATGTAGAAGAATGAAATTATATCCCTATCTCACTCTGAACAAGTCAAATAAAAATAGATCAAAGACTTAGATATTAGACCAGAAACCTTGCAACTGCTAGAAGAAAACACTCCATCATATAGGTGCAGGCACTGACTTCCTCAACAAATCCCCTAAAATTCAAGAAATAAAACCAAGAATTAATAAGTGGGATGCCACAAAATTAAAAAGTTTCTGCATAGCAAAGGAAATGATTAAGAATGTGGAGAGAAAACCTACAGAAAGGTGGGGGGGGGGAACCTTGCCAGCTACTCTTCTGACAGAGTATTCATAATCAAAATATAAAAAGAATTCAAAATATTCAACACCAAAATTACAAATTACCCAGTCAATAAATAGGCAACAGAAATAATGTTTGTTTGTTTGGTTTTGCAGAAATTTCCCCAAAAGAAGACAGAAGGCCAACAAATATATGAAAAGCTGTTCAACATCTCTAGAAATCAGGGAAATGCAAACCAAACTATATGAAGATTTCATCATACACCAGACAGAATGGCAATTATCAAGAACATAAATAATAAATGCTGGCAACAATGTAGGGGAAAAGTACATTGATACATTGTTGGTGGGATTGCAAATAAGTACAATCACTCTGGAAAGCAGTATGTAGATTCCTCAAAAAACTAGGGATGACACCACCATGACCCAGCTATCTCACTCCTTGGTATTTATCCAAAAGAACGAAAATCAGCATACTACAGAGATGCAGCCACTTCAATGTTTATAGCAGCACAATTCACAATAGCCAAATTATGGAATCAGTCCAGATGCCCATCAACAGATGAATGAATCAAGAAAATGTGGTATAAATATGCAATGGAGTTTTACTCAACCATAAAGAATGAAATAATGAAACTTGCTAGTAAATGGATGGAAATGGAGAACATCATGCTAAGTGAAACAGGCCAGACTCAGAAAATCAAGGATAGAATGTTTTCTTTCATATGTGGAAGCTAGAGCAAAAGAAGGAAAAGAAGACCATTGTGGGGGTGGAGGTGAGAAATGGGATATTATAAATATATAGGGAAAATCAGTGGAGTACAAGGAAAAAAAGAGAGGGAGAAAGGAAAGGAAACAGGAAGAATATGAAATAAATTTAATAAAATCATGTTATATACATACATAAATGTACCAAAGGGACTTTCACCTTATGTATGTGTAGAAAGTACCAATCAAAAATAAATAAATAAAGGAGTAAAAGGAAGTTCAGTAGAGTAGAGGAGGAAGAATAGGGTGAGAGAGAAGGGGGAATGGGGATTGAAATCAAATTCCTTGCAAGTATGATTTTGTCAAAATGAACTCAACTACTATGTATAATTATGGTTTAATAAAAAACACTAAAAAAGTGTGTGTGTGTATGAATATGTAATAGATCCCAATATTATGTAAAATTATAATGCACTAATGGGGAAAAAAGAGAAAAAAGCTAATAAAGTTTGGATCACTAAAAAAAATGTGAGTCTGAGTGAGAGAGTAAAGGAAATGAATTTCATCATATCAGTAAACATTTGACTGCCCATTGTGGGTAGGGCACTAAAGTGCCATAAAATTATTTTCAGAGAAACTTAAACTCAATGTACAACTTGTAAATTTTTTTTCAGAAATAGAAATAATCACTTACCATGGTATTACAATCTCGATTAGCTTGATCTCGTTCAAAAGACTTAATTTTATTGGAACTCATTTCATCAGTGTCAGCAATGACATAATGTCTAGGTGAGTAAGCACTGGACAAGCTCCCAACTAGCCTCAGGATCTCTGTGGTATGACCACCTGGAAAAAATATTGGAAGGCCTAAGATTAATAAATACACAATGGACATATCCATTTGACCAAGTTATACTGATATCATGTTTTCAAAGATGGGCACAGGGCTTAAAAGATAGGAAGACACTGAAAACAATAATCTGTCATTGTATAAACACTACTTTTGTAGAGGGAAAAGATAATGTATAAAAATAAATTTGACATTAGCAGTAGGTACCGAGGAAGGTATAAAGAAGTTCAAGATATAGTTCCTGTAATTAAGAAGACTGATAGGAAAAGGTCAAGACACACACCATAGAGTAAGATAAAAAGGATGCAAGACAGCAAGAAAAACTAAAATGGGAATGAAAGCAAGTAGATATCAATGTCCTAAGAGTTCGAAAGATCTGGTAAAGGTTCAGGTAACTCGAAAGGTAAAGATAATGAACTGACAGGAGTAGGGAGGCTACTGGGAAGAGACAGGGATTGTTAGAGCATGAGATGAAGATCTGAGATGTGTTCATGGAATGATGTGAATACTGGAAAGAAAGGTGAAGATGAAGTAAGATCAGGAAAGTAAAATGAAAGCAGTTACTGAAGACTTCTGTATAGAGAAAAAGGTAAAGGCATGAGCCCTGGCCAGCAGGGCTTGGATCTTCTTAAGGAAGATTTTTTCTGTTCACCACTGTAACCTCACTTCCTAACAGAGGTCTCAGCACACTGCAGATCCTCAAATATTTACCAGCTTCACCATATTTATTTTTTACTTTGGATTTTTTGTTTGTTTATTTTTGATGCTGGAGATCGAATCCAGGGCCTAGTACTTCTGAGGCAAGTGCTCTACTCTACCACTGAGTCCCCAGTCCAACGTTCAGTTTTTTAAATCATACGATCTCCAAAATTTTAATACCTCAATTTTAAAAGCATGAATTTAAAAGCAGAATAAAATAGACACTAGTATTGCTGTATGTATATACGTGACTATATTCAATGTGATTCTGCAACCTGTACACTCAGAAAAATGAGAAATTATATCCCATTTGATCAAATGTATTATATGTCAAGATCATTGTACTGTCAGGTGTAACTAATAAAAAAATAAAATAAAAAATAAAAAATAAATAAAAATAAAATTTAAAAAGATAACTACCATCTTTCCTCAGTATCTGTGAAAGATTATTTCCAGAATAGACATGAAACCAAAATTCACAGATGTTCAAGTACTCTAGAAAAAATGGTATAGTATTTGCATATAACTTACATACTTACTCCTGCATATTTTAAACCATCTGTAGATTACTTATAATGTCTATTATAATGTAAATGTTACATCATTGTTATAATGTATTGTTTAGGAAATAACGATAAGAAAAAAGTCTGTATATGTTTAGTACAAATATAATTTTTAAAAAAATATTTTTGATCTGCCATTGGTTGTATGCAAGGATAGAGAACCCATTGGACACGGAGGGAAAGCTAACTGCATGTTCACCATGGTTTATTTCGTGCAAACAACAACAGCAATGAAAGAATATCTATCACAAACCATTTAAGCACAATAAGGAACTATATTACACCTATTTTAGGTTCATGTTACAAGTTCTGTGCTTCAGCCAGGTTGATGTCTTCAACATTCTCTACATTCATCTTGTTTGTTACCTCCTCTTTCCTTTGATCAAGAGGGGGACTCCTTATCCCACCTCCTTTATGAGTCTAAGAATGAGTTTTTAATAATAATAAATACAAAGAAATATAATCAAACAAATTAAGTATGGGTTTCCACTTGACACACATATATATACATATATTTTTTAGTTGTTTATGGACAATTAAATTATTAGCGTACTCAATAGTCTGCCTTTATTTTATTTAGTTTTATGTGGTGCTAAGGATTGAACCCAGTGCCTCACATATGGCAGGCAAGTGCTCTACCACTGAGCTACAAACACAGCCCAAGATATCTCTCTCTCTCTCTCTTTCTCTCTCTCTCTCTCTCTCACACACACACACACACACACACACTTTTTTTTTTTTTTTGGTACTAGGGATTGAACTCAGGGGCAATCGACCAGAGCCACATCCCCAGCCCTATTTTGTATTTTGTATTTTAATTAGAGACAGGGTTACACTAACATTTTTTCTTAATAGTAGGAAAGGAGTAGTTTCTTTCCAGATTCTAGAAGGAATTATACATAGAAAGAAATGTGACACAGATTAATGTAAATGTCAATAATTATAATCACACACTGACTTTATAGAATTTTAAAGTAAGAGATGACAGGGGTATGTAATTTACACATCTGGTTTATACTCATTTCGGTATTTTTATTTTTAGCCTTGAAAAGTGTTGTGGTTTGCAAAGTAGGTACTTGTTTTCACAGCTGGAAAAATTAAGGATAAAACCTAAAATTCACAACATCTTCCACTGCAATGGAAACTTCATTTTACCTGCTTTAATAGTCTTCTCTCTCAAAAGGAAAACTTCATTAAGTACATACATTGAAAATTTAACTTTCCTACTGAAGTCATTAAAATGATGAACTCTGGGTCTATTTTAGTAGATATATTATTGAGGAATAAATCATCACAATTCTACCTTAAAATATACAACATCTAATCACTTCTCACCAACTCCTTTGCTACCATTCTGATCCAAGCCACTGTCACTTTTTACATGGATTATAAACATAGTTTCCTGGTCTCCACCCTACTCCCTCATTTCTCCATCAGGGTATTCTCAACACAGCATCCAGTTGAGATCCTATTAAAAAGAGTTGACTGAATTATTTAGCTCTGCTTAAAACTCTCCAATGGTGTTGTGTCTCTGGTGGAATAAAAGGCTTTTTGTAATCTGATTGCAATCTCTGCTCCTTTTGGACTTCATCACCTGCCTCTTTCCCCCTTATTTAGTCTACTCTGGTCACCTCTAACTTCCTTGCTATTGGATATCTGTCATTTTCCCAGGAAGTGTTCCTTGACAATTCTTTTAAAATGCTACTTCTCCTCCCATGTCATAGTATTTATCACTATATAACTTTACTATGTAGTCTTATTTCTTTCTTTTGCCTTTTACATCCCCCAATGTCTACCCCACTAGAAGGCAAACACCAAGGCAGGGATTTTTGTTCATTGTTACTGCTGTACCGCCAGTGAACATAAAATAATATGCTTTCCTATTGTTCAAAGAATGAGTTCAATATTAAATCTAAAATTTGCCCAAGGAGAACACACTGTGTATCAAAGGAAAGTAGTATATTTTGAGAGATGTCCTCTGAATATAAGTGCTTGACTAATAATATTTTATGGTACCTAAAGATTAAATGTTGCTTGGTTTTCAAGGTGAACTTTGAAAATACTTTTTCCCTCCTCAAAAAATTTCAGCATGAATTATTAAATTTATTTGATTACAAGTGGTTTTTTTGACTTGCATGATTCTTGAAGGTCCTTGATCCCTCCCTACCCTGAATGTGTTGAATGAGGGAAGACACCACTAGTCAGATGAATTTTCAACAATTTTGGATTCTAGTCCACCAACTCCAATATTTCCAAGTGAACAGCTTTAACATCTATCCATTTGTTCAAATCAGAAACCTGGACATCATCCTTTAGCCTTTCCTTGTCTCAAGTTCAGATAAAGTGGTGCCCTTTCTGAAGATTGCATAGCCACAGCACAGCTGTGCACTTCTTCTACAATTATATAAGATTTTTAGCACTTACCTCATTGTGGCAAGTACTCATTTTGTATTGTCATTTGTTAGTCTTTCTGTATTCTCTATTTCCTCCACTGTTGTATTTTTGTGTACTTCTCAGTGCTTAGCACATAGCACTCCATGTAATATTAGTCAGTTTTATTATTTCCAAAGCTTAGCTTAGTGCCTGGCCTATCTTACAGCTCAAAATAAACAGGTTAAATGAATAAAGTAATAAATTATATTTACAAATTTGTTCATACTTTAAATATTCTATTTGCACACATCTCCTGGTATTTCCAAATGTATGTGTGTGTATGTGTGTGTGTGTAGTCATGCACTACATAATGATATATTGGGCAATGATAAACAGCATATAAGACAGTGGTCTCATGAGATTATAAGGGAACTGAAAAATTCTTATCATCTAGTGACATGGTAGCTGTCATAACACAGTAGCTACAAGGCAATACTCACATGTTTGTGGTGTTTCCTGTCATAAAAGCATAGCACATACAATCAAGTATAGTAATGCATAATACTAGATAATAAGTGACTGCTACTGGTTTATTTACTATTCTTTTTATTGTTACAGTGTACTCCTCCTTTTTATTAAAAAAATTGTAAAATAAAATATATCCTGTTAACAGCAGCAGAAGCCTCACCTATCTCATGTTTACTGCTTCTTAATTGTATCATTTTCTGTTGTGTTTGATTTAATCTTGTGTTGTGTTGTTCACCATGGCCCTAGGACTATACCATACATATGCATACCAGAGAGCCTCTGTGTGCAGTATTCTATAACTTCTGGGTTTGTGTAAGGATCTCTCATGATGTTTGCACAAGGACGCATTCTTAAAAGGTAAGCCATGCATAATTATGAATACATATATACATATGTGTGTGTATATATATGAGATTATAAGGGATAGGAATATATTCTTATCAAAATTGTCCATTTAAAATCGTAAATGACAGGACAATTTATTGCTCATATCCTGCCACCCTGTATGCATAGTTCTACGATCTGTAGTCAATGATTTTGACCTTGTGGGTGTTGTATATTTAGAAATGAAACAATTCACTTTGCTTCATTTACTATTTAGTATTCGTGTTTCCTAAACGAAAGACAAAGTGCCTACATTAATAATGCACAACAGCCAAACAGGAAAACTGTATGTTAGCATCAAAAGCGTCGGCGTTCTCTGTTCACTAATTATTTGTTACAAAGGAGAGGCTTAATTACAGACAAGTGTAAATTACTTATTATTAACAGGGAAGGAGCCGCGTCAGAAAACTGCATTCCCCCTCCTCCCCCCCCCCCCCCCCGGGCTGGGCTGATTCCGGTAACGCGGAGAAACTACAAATCTCAGCATGCATCACTCCAAAGAGCGCTAACGAGGCCAGAGAAAGCGTCGCGGTGTACTCTGGGGTGTGTAGTGACCGACCCAAGCCCAAGAGGCACCGCCGCGATACTTACCGGACCCAGCCACCACCAGGAGATTGAGAGACTCCCGGGGCCTCACGTCCTGGGGCCGAAGCACTATCCATAGTCGTAGGACTAGGACCACAGCCACAGCTCCGATCGCTGCAGCTAAAATTTGAAAACACACCATGCAAAGGAATGGCGCATGCGCATTATTCCTGGCACGAGCAGTCAAAGTTCACGACTACAGGCGCTGAGGAGACCCAAACTTTGAGCAAGGCACTTCTCGATGGGCGTGGCTATGCCAAGGTGGGCGGGGCTGCGGGCCGGAGGGAAAAGTCCGGGCTTTGCGGACTTTTGCGGCTGCCCTGTTTGATTCTACTAGGCCTCCCTCCAGGCATAAACTGAAATTCGGGATGTTAAACGCTGGAGAAGTTTGATTTGCGCCAGTGATGAGGTCAGGCCTCCTGCACTTCCGAAAGACCCGCCAAGCTTCCAAGTTAGGAGGTGTTCCAGCTCTGCCTGCCAACTAACACATTCATCGCTTTTTTCTTCCTTTCCTCCCTTCTGCTTCTTCCATCCCCTTTTTCCTTTTCTTCTCTTCCCTTCCTGAACTGTTTCTGTTGCACATACCAACATCACTGAAAATGTTTTGTCAGTAAAGATATCCTAGTGGGGAAAAACAAAATGAATTTAGGGTTCTTGTGTAAACCCGCTCTTTCCCAACACGCATTTCTTGAATTTTTCTGGGTGATCTCACTAAAAGGACCAGAGTGGTTCAGGGTGATCACCTCAAGCTACGCCAGGTTCCTGAGAGGATTGCAAGCCCAGTAGCTCAAGGCAGCAGGAGAGAGAAGTCATAGTCCTACAATTATTATTCAATTGATTTTACCTCAAAGCATTCAGAGTTTGTTCCTCATGGCCTCAAGAAAAATCATTATCTGCCAATACTTCCTTCACTCCCACTTTTGCTTATTTTTGTCCGCTTAATCCACATTACAGCAGCAACAACAAAAACAAAAACCCTAAAGTTAGAGAAACCCCTTCACCCCAAATGTGATTTGCCTTTGGATGCCCACAGACTTGTAGGTTAGACAGGACAAGCATGCAGGTGAGAAAACAGGTGCAGAAAGGTGCAACAACTTGCCTAAATGGAAGAGTGTCACATCCAAAATTAGAAACTAGAAATCCTAACTCCTGTAGCCTATGAGTACTATATAGTGTATTTCTTTGGTCAATTCAGACTTGCCTGATGGTCACATTTACCTGGAGCCTAGAATGTGTATTTGAAAGGACAGCCTTCCAGAGTCCACTAAAGAAATACTGGTGATAGTGCTTGGGGCCCAGTAGTTGAATCTCCAGGGGAGGTGATGGGATCAGTTTATAAAACCAGGTGTTAATTCCCAAATTAGCAGGCAAGTTTGGGAATCTTTTTCGCTACATCCTTTTCTGGCTTGTGAATCTCAGCACTCTATATATTCTTCTATCCAATTCTCTCGACCCTGCATCCTCACAATAAGGCCAGTAAGGTGATATTATTCCTCTCTTTATAAATAAAGAAGCAAATTTCATACAAGTTAGATAATTTGCCTAAGATTTCTTAGTTGATAAATAGTGGAGAAAGTTCGTAGTTGTGGATTTAGAGGTCAGTGTCTCAAATTTTGATGGAAATCAAAATCTCTTGGTGGACTTAACAAATAAATACATTGTTGAAAGTCTCCAGAAGAGGGTCTCCGGAATAATATGAAAAACAGTTCAAGAACGTTACAATGTCATTTTTTTCATTTATCATCTCTGCCATTCTCAGAAATGGCTTCAACCTAAGACTCTCTACCTTCATGCTTAAAAGAAGACATAAGTGGCCCTACAAATTACATCCTCACAGAGCAATCTCCAGAGCCATAAAAAAGGTTATCTTGTCATTGGATCCTTTGTTTCTCCTTAAGGTCGAAGAAATCTTTCCCAGAATCCCTCACAACAAACTTGTTTTTCACTCGTTTATGCCATTTTCATATCACTTCCCCATGAATAAAAAGGAAAAAGACCCCAAAGGCTGGCAGGGGTAGGAATGGAGGATGACATACAATTCTGCTCTAGCATATAACATTAGATGCAGGATGGGTATTGAACAAAATGGAAATTCTTTTGGAGAACAGGAAGTTGAAGGTAGGAGGCAATAGTGTCTCAATTGCTGTGAAGATAATGTTTCTTTGTAAACTGACACATGCAATGCTGATGTCAGGACTATAATAATTACTTGGCTTCAAGCTCCAAGTTCCATATTAGGGAAAACTTAATACTGAGAAGATACTGTTGCATCTAGTATTATCCTATCCCCTCAATACTATAATCACCTATATCTTTAAGAAAAATATCAGTTTGCCTACACTTGGTATAGAGCTAGAATTGAATGCGGGCAATCAAGCATTTGGGGTCTGCCAGGTAATATCTAGAATCAGGATGATGGAGTAGGTAACACTGGAATTATTGAGTTAATGAGAGAGTCAAACTGTTTGGTTTTCCTGTCAAAGCAGTTGAGGACTGCAAAGAGGAGTTAGGTAACAGGCCAGAGACAGGAACAAAGCTGAGAATCCCTGAACAAAACTGTCTACAGGGTGGGCTGAGTCCTGGGCTGTGACAGAATGTGTAGAAAATAAGAGGTCAGGAAGCTGTACTGGGTTAATCAGGAAAGTTAAGACAGAGCCAGAAGAATCAGCAGCTAAAATTGAGACAGTGAGTTGCACTGTCTGAAAAGGTAAAAATTATATGAAGGCAAATTATAGTGCTATGTAAAGCATGAAAAAATACAACAGTTGACAAAATTAATGATATGTGGTTCATAACCAATCTTGAGTAGTCTATCTGGGAAGTGATTATTATTTTCTTATACTTTTCCTAAGGTTTCCATGGAAAATATCTACTATTCATGCATATTTTTAAGTATTTAGAAGTTTAGACTTTTCATTTTTTGTAGGATTTTTGTGTGTTAATTTATTCAACATATTTAATGAGTATATGCTATGTGCTAGACATTATATTAGGCAGTAACCCAGCCAAGAATCTTGGACGAGGGAGATGACAGTGGTGGTAGAAGAGGGCAAATTTGAGACTCATTTTATGGGTGGAGTCAATAAGACTTGTTAATGGGTTAGATACTGGAGATGAAGAAAAGGGAGAAATCAAGATGACTTGTGGATATTTTGGCTTTAGAAATGGTTAGATGGTGTAATTTGCTAATAGATGGACTGGAGTAAAACTAAACTTTTGTGGGGAAAGGAGGAGAAGATGAAAATGAAGTGTTCTGTTTTGGATTTTAGTCTGAAGAACCTGTTAGAAATCCAAGTGATTATATTAAATGGGCAATTTTATGTACATATCTGAAGCTTGAGTCAGACATGAAGGCATAAATTTAGAATTCATTAGTATATAGATAGTATTTAAAGCCATGGAGTAGGGTAAGATAACCTGAAGAAACAGTTTAGGACAGTCATGTACAATTGTTGATGAAAATGTTTTATATCTATGTTGTATGTGATGTACATGTGTCTATCGAGCTCTTGAAATATGGCTGTTGCAATCAAGTAACTGACTTTCAACATCACTTTACTTACATTATTTTAAATTTGAACAGATACATGTGGGTTGTCGCAACTGTATTGGATAGCAAAGGATAAAGACGAGACTGGGGTTGCTAACATTTTGAGATTTAGTAAGACACTGAGGCAGCAGAGAAGATGTAGAAGGAAAACCAGGGAGATAAGAGAAAAAAATAGAAAAGAATGGTATCCACAAAAACTAAGAAGGGAAAATGATTTAGGAATGAGACTTCAGTCAATTATGTCACCTATTCCTGAAAGGTGATATCAGATGACTTGGGAACAGGTTAGTCACTGAGGATTTAAAAAGCATCATTCCATGGTGGGGATGGAAAGCAGAGCATGGTAGTGATGCACGAGCAGAAGAGAGAATGGGGGGTGAAGACAATCAGAAGTTTCTCTAGAATGTTTTTTCAAGCTTTTCTTTGATGGACAACAGGGTGGAATTGGATGGAATATGGAGGAGAATTTGAAATTGAGAAAAGTTATTTTATAAGATGGGATTTTCTTGACATAGCAGTGTTTGTTGATGTTAAAGAGACTGATAGAAGGAGTGATCCTTATTCAACGGTAAGGATAGAGGTCATGGGCATGGGTGCAGATACAAGGGATTTTGTAGAATTGGTGGTAAATACAGGACAGTATGGAGACTGGGGGGTGTAGAGTATGGGAGGCTTGAAGAGAACAAAGGTGTAAAGTAATAATCTTGAATAATTGGCATACTCCCCAGGACCAGGATAATATTAAAGTGTTCATTTGAAGCTTGTGATAACAAATGTACTGAGAAGTCAATCAGCATAATTTTACGTATTTCCCCCCAATGGAAAAGACACATAATTGGCTTTAAACAGTTAGAATTTTGATAAGTGGGACACTAGAGAGAGAAGGTTCTTTTCAAGGGAGTGAGGTGTGTGAAAATTTCTGTGGGTGTAATAGGAAGTAAAGATGGGAAAGTAGAGGTGGAGGAGTGTAGTATTTATGGTATGACTGTTAGAATGAATGAAAAACATCAGTAGGGGTATCTGATGGGTGGAAAGGATGATAATAAGCTAGGAGCTCTGACAGCAAACAAGAAGAGCATAGGGCCATTTGTCCCACCAGATCCATTCTCCATGCTTGTCTACCCAACTCATGCCATGTTAGCTGAAATCAGTGGACTAAAATCAACAGGTTTCTTTGCCCTGTGGTTGTAGCTAGGTTTGGCTAGTGGGGATCTTTAGCAGAAGATTTGCGAGAGGGAAGGTTTTATCTCTGAACTTAAGGTCTCTGCTCTTTCCATGGCTTTCTGGATACATACTTCTCCTTTTGGGTCCCAGCACTTCCTTTGTTCCTTCTGTCCCCAAAGTGGAACTAGCTCCACTGCTACTGGCCCTGGGATACTGCACTCACTATTGCTTGTACTTTCCCTACCCCATTCATACCTTTGTAAATTATGCCTTTATTAAATCATCCTTAAATTAACCTAATATCAGTGTGCTATCTCTATCCTATCGGGGACACTGACTAATCCAAGGGTGTACAACTATGTGACAAAAACTTCAAAGGAACTGGAGTTTTTGAGAGAAGAAGAAAAGGTTTGGAAGCAACAATGTTGAGCAGTAGGGATGTTTTTCCCACCTCCTGTGGGGGGTGTGAGAAACAAATGACCTCTCCAAGAGATACTACATGCTGTATACTAGAATAGCTACTGGGTATACAGGAAAGGTAATAACAGTTAACACCCAAGCAGTGACTTAACAATGAGCCTCACTGTATGAAGCACTGGCCTCTTGACAAGACCTCCTAGAGAAAAGCCACCCTACCCCTGGGCTTCCAGGGAGTGTGGGCTGCTAGGGGTCCTGTGAGCTAGGCCCCTATTCCATCAGAATTCGACCATCAGTCCTAATAAAGGCAGAAAAACATGGACAAAGAAGACTGAAGTCCTTTTTTTTTTTTTTTTTTGCAACAACCAGGGAGACCACTTTGATCAATATAATGCCTACCCATGACAAGGTAGGATAAAGCTGGGTTCTTAGTCTGGGTCAGAGACAGAACTAGAACCATGTGACCACCAGGACTGTTGATTATACTCCTCACTATTGAAGATTTCTGGAACATTGGGTCAGATAAGGTGATAGAAATCATCCCAATATAACTCAAAAAATCTTAATTATAGCCAATATTTTTGACTTTAAATACACTAATATCTGCATCACAGCCTTTTCCTAGATAAAGTCAGGACTCCAGGACTCCTTGAATGCTACCCTTGAAGCCTAAGGCAATTATTCAATACTTATAATAACTGTATTACATTGTATGGTTATTATGTGCCAAGCACTTATAACATGAAGTAACTCATTTAATTTTCACAACAATGCTATGAGATTGATACTGTTGTTCAAATGAAGACATTGAGGTTCAGAAAGATCATGATCTTTGTTCTGAATCATGACCCTAGGAATTGATAGAAATGGGATTCAATCCTAGTTATTGTTCACATTTTTATCATCCACAGTACCATTAAAACTCTTCATTTTATATTTATACCAGCTACTGTGCTAAATACTAAAAAAAAGCATGGTTGAAATATGGTTTTATTTACTATATTTGACTATCCATTTATAAAATTAGGAGGAAAAAAATTTTCTTAAGTGGCTTTTTAACATTCCAGTAAAGAATTACTTTTCCTTTTTCTAGCTTTTTCTCCAAGTGCACTCCAAAAGGATACTACATATTTATAGGTCTATTAATTATGTCTACATTATGTCAAACCTTATTTAAGGTGAATTTATAGTGAATGATTAAGACAGCATAATTTTATTCTTTCTCACTTTATGTCCATTTATCTCAGATATATCTTTTCAGGTGTTTATAATGCCTTACCCTATCCCTCCGTAATCCAAATGCTTTACTGGTTCAAAATTTAACAAGACATTGAAATCTAATTTAAAATACATTCCCAGACTATCATTGGAAGTCCCATACACATTACATTGTTCATTAATGACAATTACTATAGTAGCTTTAATTTTCCAAGTTATCAGACTTTTCAGTTTTTAACCTATAAAGCAAGAAACAATATTTCTACAAGAAGCACTGTTTGCCTCTGCAGTCCATGGAATTGATTTTCTCCAATCCTTCCTTCCCCTCAAGGCTTTTTTGTCCTTGATAGGAATGCAAAAGTTGTGCCTTCATTCTCATTTGACTTTTTGTTATTCCTTAACTTTATAAAGAAAAAGTATGGCAAGTGTGAAATTCAAAGATATAATACATTGCCTACCATCTAGCAAGCATTACTTCTTCAACCACCTCTCAGAACCATCTTAAGAACTTGAACACTATTATTATTCCCTTTGATAGGTAAGAAAATGGAGACTTTCCCATGCTCAATCAACTCTCCTGGTGCTTTGATTTGACTTCCTGTGAATGTATTATGGTCATCTAGTGGCTTTAGGATATAGTGATTCTTGGGCAACATTCTTGGTGCAGAAAACATTTTACAGAAAGAAGAGATAAGAAAAATGAAATTTGCAGATGGGTCCATTTAAAGGTTAGTGCTATTTTATCTTGGAGGTTTTGTGTAAATAATCAATGAATATATTTTACAAATGGATAGATAACTCCTGAATTTAACTTGGTTTCTTCTTCCATGAAGTATTCAATATCCTATTTCTCATCAGTAAATGTTAGGTGTCCTAATCATTGTGAATTCCTTCTCAATTTGTTAAAAATAGGCTTGTTAATTTACTGACATTTTTAAAAAAATCTCAGGTGATTTAGCTATTTTCTAAAGTTAAAATATACCATATTCAGGTGGGCTCTTTGCTGATTTTGTTTTGGATAAGTAAAAAGATAATGTTAATGAACCCAAGAAATCCTGATACTTTGTAATATTTTAAAAATATTTCCTAATAGAACTGTGGAACAACTATGTCTTTCTTCCTTCAATTATGTTCTGCCTTCAATCTTGAACCACTGACTCTCACTGTGTCTTTACACTTAGCCTATAAAACAAGCTTAAGTCTTTCTCATTAAAAAAATAAAAGCAAAATCAATAAAACCATCCCTTCATCAGTCTGGCTCAGCATAATTCCTTTGAACTACACAGCTCGACCACATGTAGATGGCACTGCAGTCTTTAACCACACCTTCTCCCTACTTGCCAGAGTGCTTTTCTACTGTTAAGTCTATTTTTAGGCAGTTGGACTTTGTCATGGATGTGAAGCCTTCTGCTGAGCATGGAGCAAAACTGTATTTCAGATGTTGAGAGAGAGTCATCCTGAACCACGTTTCTCCAGCAGTCTTTCTAAAAGGGATGACAAACTTAGCCTTGCATTTCTTTCTTCCAAACCTCTCAGATGGGGTGGCCTTGTCTATCTTCTTCAGAAACATTTACCTCCCCCCAAAGGAGGTCTCATTCCTTGGTCATTCCTTCGTTATCATAATGCCCCAGACTTCACTTGAATGAGCATTCAGACTTCATCTGAGTAAGTATTCAGTCTTAGGGATTCCAGAGGATATGGGCCCAGGTCTCATGAATAAAGTCAAGGGTGAACCTCTCAGTGGTGGTTCAGCCCTTTTTCCACTGCAAGCTAAATCACTTAGAATGTCACACTGCTATCAGACGCAGTCAGTTCCCTGAGAGACAACTCAATCCAGTCCTTTCTCTATGAATTGATATTTCTTAAAGGAATTTGGGGCTTATCATGTAAGAACAAGGGATTCCTGCTTTCCCTGCCACAGTGAAGAAATAGCACTAATTTTATTAGAATTTGTTGGCTTTACATCTCTTCTGATGGGAGCTTTGAATGGAAGGTGATCACATATCCAGTTTAGTCTGCCAGACAACAGGTACTGGAAGTTTGTAAGTTTTGCTAGAGCTGATTCATATTCCCTTTCTCCATTCAGACTCATTCATTTGTTGCACTCCCATCTAATTGATATTCTAAAGGGGAAGGCCTTTTCCCACACTGCAGCTATGACTAAGGTGTTTCTGATCCTTCTTTATTCTCACACCTCATTTGAATCCCCTGTTTCTCCAGGGAACAAGCCATCTATCTCACACAGGAGTGGCAGTAACTCACTATGAAAGTGAGGAGGTGTGGTTTCTGGAGGTTCTAAGATCTCATATAAGTCCCACATCCAATAGCAATTCTTAAATTAGGAAAGGTTATCAGCCTAAGATGCAGAGTATTGTGTTCTTTCAGCTGCTCAAGATGCACACTTTTTACATACACACACACACACACACACACACACAAACACACACAGTGTGGGCCATCCTAGTCTTTAGGACTTGTTGCCCCAACTCAGTCCCATTGGGTGGTACTCATCTGAGTCCACATGCGAGTGAAACTAGCCATAACTAGTTATCATCCTCTTTCTTTTGTTGAAAGCCAATGTTCTTAAAAACCACTAGTCTATACTTGCAGTTTCATTTTCCTTGTTCATTTTCTCTTCTCAATTCACTGATATCTAGCTTCTGTCATAATTATTTTCCAATAACATCCAGAGTTTCAAGTTTAAAGAACACTTTCTTTTCTTTCTTGTCTTAGGCCATTAAAATTAAAAAAAAATTTTTTTGTTCCATTAACTTATAATTATTCTATTTGCTTTTGATTTTCTTCATATCATTGTTGTTGTATCTTGTTATTCTCTTTTAAATATTTTTTTAGATGTTGGGTGGGCCTTTATTTTGTTCACTTATTTATATGTGGTGCTGAGAACCCAGTGCCTTGCACATGCTAGGCAAGCACTCTACCACTGAACCACAACCCCAGCTCCTGTATCTTATTATTCTTTTCAAGTATTTCTTTTTCTATTTTCCTTAAAATAAAAAATTGTAAATTATATTTCCAAAAGTACTAAAAATAATCACATGGAAATTTGGGTATGCACTAGATGGATTTTGCCATATATTTTTTCAGACTTTTTATTCTCTTTGCTTCTCAGAAACAAAATCCTTATTCTCTCCCTCTGCTCTTTGTATTTCTAAGGTTTATTTACCTTGAGTATCTCACTTTTTATGGCAGACTAATGGTTATCACCACAAAATCTATTCTTCTTTTCTTGCTTTCACTTGTTCACTTATCTAAAAACTACATTTCTTTATCCTTCTATGCAGATAAGTGCATTTTTTTGGATGAGTTCTTACCAATGGAACTAGAAACAATAAATGAAATTTTTACTTTACCTTTTTAAAGGAAGATGGCTTGCCTTGGGTTGCTTTCATTCTTTCTCCTTCATGGGCATGTCTATGACCAACTGCAACCAGGAAGATGAAGAAGACATTCTAGGAGAGGGCAGAAAAAAATTTGAAAGGACCGCATAGAAAAGTTGCCCTGCCAGTCCAGGCCCTACAGTTATGTTGAAAGGAATGGAAACTTACATTTTCTTGATGTCACTGAATTCTGATGTCTCTTTCTTATAGTAGCATAGCCTTTGTTCTGAATAATACAGAAACTGATAACCTGGCAATGGAGAACTTCTAACAGAACTCAAGAACAAAAAACATTGCCTGAGCGACAATTGGCAGTGAGGAAACATCTGTCAGGCTGGAAAATTAGGGTTCCTTGTTTTGCCATGCCAAAATATTTGGTAAAAATGTCACCTATCTAACTTGTAAGGCTGATCACATTCCTTCTATGACTGACCTCCAGGAGAAGCATTTGAAAAGAACCAGAGTTTAAGGGTATCACTTTTTCTCTGTGCTGAATTCAGCAAGATTTTTCAAGAAAGAAATGAGTTCACATAAGAAATGCTGGGTTTGCAAGCATAAATGAAAGGAAATAAAGGATTTTTGACTGTGTAGGGTTGGAAAATCTAAACAGGAGGTAAGACTTCTGTGCCAAAGTCTTTATTAAAGTCCTCCCATTGACATTCTTCAGTCAAAAAAAAAAGAGATGTAGACTTGCAGGTGCAGGAAAGTTTCATCTGATGATTTGATAATGTTAGTGCATGAAATAAATTGGCAATAGATTAATAGGAAAAAGCATACAAAATTTATAAATGTGCAGAACACAAAGAAAGAGACTCAAAGAGAAGGTAAGATAGTTGAAGCTTAAATACCCTCTTTATAGGAAAGAAGGAAGTAGGAATATAGGTAATATTAAAGGAATAGTAAATTTATTTTTAGAAAAGATTAATGTGGTCAGAAGAATAGATAATGGTCTGGGACAATATTCTGGGCTCTAGATGTGATGTTTGGCTTTCTAGTCTTCCTCCCTGTGATACTAGTTTTAGTCTTTCTGGTTAATGAAATTTTTGTAAGCATTTGGAAGGCAATTTCTATCCCTCTCTTGGTGGAGGCAGTCAGGATGACAAGGGAACTTTGGGGAAAGCCTCTCCCTGTGGTGTGATGATGGAAGCAAGAGGACCTCAGAGAGACCTTGATTCTGAGGCAACTTATAAGATTTTTTAGCAAGTCGAAGCTCCAGTCATGAGGGTATTGTTTTCTGATCCACGACACAGTAAAGATCAGATTGAGTGTGTTGCCTCACTTATTTTTAAAAAATTATATGAAAATAGCCACCATTGACACAATAGGAAGAGGAACGAATAATTCATAGAAGCTAGAGGATAGGCATGTTTAAGAGGTAGATTCAGAAAAGAACTTTGGGTATGTGTCCTAGGCAGATATCCTGAATCACGAAGGGGCTGCATCTAGAGAAAACCATTGTTAAGTTGAAAAATGTCATAAGTTGGGAAATGCATTTTATATGCCCAACCTATTTGTGTGCATAGTCATCGGGTCCTATTACTTTGGGGCTTTTAGAGAAGCAGAATACCATGGTGGGAATCTTGTGGTAAATCAGAGATGTTCATCTCATGGTGTCCAGGAAAGCAAAGAAGGGACAGAGGACAAAACATACTTATCAAAGGGCACATCCTCAGTGACCTACTTTGTCCAACTAGGCCACACCTCCTAAAGTCTCTACCATTTCCCAGAGTGCCACCCTCTGGGGATTAAGCCTTCAAAAAATGAGCACATTCCAGATTCAAACTGTTAATTATACTGAACATCTACACTGCAGGTCTCTATTTACTGTTTCCCATTGTGATCGAGTGGCCAAAAGGGAGCCGTGACTGGCTGCCTCTGCCCAGCAGCATCACAAGAGAACATTGTACCACATATTACTAGCTCAGGAAAAGGTCAAAATTAGAAATACAATTTCTTCAAAGTATTAATGGCTTTAACACCATTATACAGTCAAAAATTTATAAGTTGGGGGCTGGGGATATAGCTCAGTTCATAGAGTGCCTGTGTTGCATTTGCAAGGCCCTTGGTTCAATCCCCAGCACCACACACACACACACACACACACACACACACACACACAAATTATAAATTGAACCATTATAAGTTGGGGATTACCCTGTAAGGAACTGGAAACAAGTAATAGAAGGCTATGCTTTTGAGGAAATTGTATTGCTAAAAAACGCCACTAGCCTAACATGCGAAAGCCAGCTATTGTTCATATTCTAAAGCTGTTTCCAGGAAAGCTACTCTTCTATATCCATTTCACTTTTGTACTTTGAAAACAATCAACAAGGAAGAGCCTCCCAGAAGGTAAAATCCAGGGACCCTGAAAGCATAACAAAGGCATCTAGATGAGTTATTCAAGGAACTTCCAAGGCCAGGCAAAGGATTTTTGCCTGGAAAGAAGAACAACAACAACAAAAAAATTAAACTAAAGACTACAGATTGCTGCCCATTTCCCATGTTTTTCTTTTCAAAAGGAATTTTCTATCTTAGTTTATTCTATTCCTATTACACTCTTGCATATTGAGTTGAAAGAGGGGATTGAGTAATTTTCTTTTAATTTGTAGATCCTTGGACTGTAAGCAGCCATATCTGGACATAACAGAAAAGGCTGCACTTCCCCCAGATATACCAGACTAGCTGCAAAAAGTCAATAGGACCATATGTGTTGTCTTGCAGATGATGTCTTCAGATGACCGGAAGAAAAGTTTGCTCAAATATTTTGATGGTCTGAGGGACTGATTACATATCTGTTAGTCTTCACCTCAGTTTATGCAATCTTCCTAGGACTTCTGATTGGTTTATTCAGAAAACTATTATCTGTATGTTGACAGCTTCCACATTTGTACATCCTACCAGGCTTCTCTTTTATTCTCTAGGCCTATATTATTATGGAATACTTTCTTATGGATTTACTTCAACCACAATATGTGCAAAAAGAAATTATTTAATTTCTCCATAAACATGTATCTTTTCTGTGGTACATTGTTTGGTCACAAACTTGTTCCATTCTTCTCTATAAGCTTGTTTTAGTCAGTTTCTTCTTTTCTGTTGCAACCCAAAGACCTGATGAGAGTAATTAGAAAAGGAAAAGTTTATTTGGGGGCTCATCATTTCAAAGGTCCCAGTCCATAGATAGCCAACTCTAATCCTTTTGGAGTTGGAGGTGAGGCAGGACATCATGGCAAAAGAATGTAGGAAAGCATCTGGGAACATGGCACCAGGAAAGAGAGAGAGAGAGAGAGAGAGAGAGAGAGAGAGAGAGAGAGAATATGAATGCAAGAGAGCAAGCTTTGCTCAACAAGGACAAAATATATACCCAAATGGCACATCCTCAGTTAATTCTATGAGGGGATTGATGCACTGGCTAGGTCAAGACACTCATAACCCAATTAATTCAACTCTAAACTTTCTTGCATTGTCTCACACATAAGCTGGGGGATACCTCATATCTAAACCTTAACAAGGCCTCTTTGCCGTGTGACTTTCCTATTCTTCCTATCAAGGGGTGGACCCCAGATTCTCCACTTTCTTGTGTCTGGGTTGGCCTGTAACTTTCTTTGGTGAATAAATGCAGTAGAAGTGAGGATATGGAAATTTTGAACCTAGACCTTGAGAGGCTTTGCTCTCACTATCTTCCAAAGGTCTTGTAATTGTGAAGAAACATGGGCTGGTGTCACTGTGATTGAGAGGTTATATAAAGAAACTTGCCATTACCAAAAGTTCTCTATAGGTTTAATGCAATGCCAATCAAAATCCCAAAGGCATTTCTTGTAGAAATAGAGAAAGCAATCATGAAATTCATATGGAAAAATAAAAGACCCAGAATAGCAAAAACAATGCTAAGCAGGAAGTGTGAATCAGGCGGTATAGCGATACCAGACTTCAAACTATACTACAGAGCAATAGTAACAAAAACAGCATGGTACTGGTACCAAAACAGGCGGGTGGACCAATGGTACAGAATAGAGGACACAGAAACCAATCCACAAAACTACAACTATCTTATATTTGATAAAGGGGCTAAAAGCATGCAATGGAGGAAGGATAGCATCTTCAACAAATGGTGCTGGGAAAACTGGAAATCCATATGCAACAAAATGAAACTGAATCCCTTTCTCTCGCCATGCACAAAAGTGAATTCAAAATGGATCAAGGAGCTTGATATCAAGTCAGAGACACGCCGTCTGATAGAAGAAAAAGTTGGCTACGATCTACAGTCGGTGGGGTCGGGCTCCAAATTCCTCAATAGGACACCCATAGCACAAAAGTTAATAACTAGAATCAACAAATGGGACTTACTCAAACTAAAAAGTTTTTTCTCAGCAAAAGAAACAATAAGAGAGGTAAATAGGGAGCCTACACCCTGGGAACAAATCTTTACTCCTCACACTTCAGATAGAGCCCTAATATCCAGAGTATACAAAGAACTCAAAAAATTAGACAATAAGAGAACAAACAACCCAATCAACAAATGGGCCAAGGACCTGAACAGACACTTCTCAGAGGAGGACATACAGTCAATCAACAAGTACATGAAAAAATGCTCACCATCTCTAGCTGTCAGAGAAATGCAAATCAAAGCCACCCTAAGATACCATCTCACTCCAGTAAGATTGGCAGCCATTATGAAGTCAAACAACAACAAGTGCTGGCGAGGATGTGGGGAAAAGGGTACACTTGTACATTGCTGGTGGGACTGCAAATTGGTGCAGCCAATTTGGAAAGCAGTATGGAGATTTCTTGGAAAGCTGGGAATGGAGCCACCATTTGACCCAGCTATTCCCCTTCTTGGTCTATTCCCTAAAGACCTAAAAAGAGCATGCTACAGGGACACTGCTACATCGATGTTCATAGCAGCACAATTCACAATAGCAAGACTGTGGAACCAACCTAGATGCCCTTCAATAGAGGAATGGATTAAAAAAATGTGGCATTTATACACAATGGAGTATTACTCTGCATTAAAGAATGACAAAATCATAGAATTTGCAGAGAAATGGATGGCATTAGAGCAGATTATGCTAAGTGAAGCTAGCCAATCCCTAAAAAACAAATGCTAAATGTCTTCTTTGATATAAGGAGAGTAACTAAGAACAGAGTAGGGACGAAGAGCAGGAGAAGAAGATTAACATTAAACAGGGATGAGAGGTGGGAGGGAAAGGGAGAGAGAAGGGAAATTGCATGGAAATGGAAGGAGACCCTCAGGGTTATACAAAAGTACATACAAGAGGAAGTGAGGGGAAAGGGAAAAATAATACAAGGGGGAGAAATGAATGACAGTAGAGGGGGTAGAGAGAGAAGAGGGGAGGGGAGGGGAGGGGAGGGGAGGGGGGATAGTAGAGGATAGGAAAGGCAGCAGAACACAACAGACACTAGTATGGCAATATGTAAATCAATGGATGTGTAACTGATGTAATTCTGCAATCTGTATATGGGGTAAAAATGGGAGTTCATAACCCACTTGAATCAAAGTGTGAAATATGATATATCAAGAAATTTGTAATGTTTTGAACAACCAACAATAAAAAATTTTTAAAAAAAAAATAAATAAAAAAAAATAAAAAAAAAGAAACTTGCCAAGCTGATATTCTATAACAACAGTACTGGAAACATACTTTGCTAGGCCCAGTGGGGCCCCTTATTCCATAAACATTAAGAAATTAAAGATGGCAACAGCAAAACAATAAACAAAGCACAGGCCCCTTCTAAACGAGAACCCTTTGCAGCTGCATAGGTCAGATACTCACGTGTGCCACAGACCTTCGGACCATCAAGCCTCCACCAAGCTTCCAGCTGACTGTCACATGAGTGAGTCCAGGTGAAAGCAGAAGTGTCTCCCAGTTAAGTCAAGACCAAAACTGACCTGCAGAATAGATACTAAGTGTTGGTTGAAGCCACTAACTTCTGTGATACTTTATAATACAGCAATAAATATGTAAGACACCCCCCCCCATTACTTCCCATCCAGGATAATTAAAGTCTGAACCTTTCAACTTCACCATACCTTCCAGCTCATCTTACGAAGGACTGAGGAATGCTCTGGGGCTTTCTACTTCCACATGTGTTCTCTTCTTACCAGGAGTGTGAGTTGTGGAGTCAGTATGACTGCATGAATTTAAATTCTAGCTCCTTCAATTACTAATTGTGTGACTTTGAATACATTATTTTACTTTGTTGTGCTTCTATTTCCTCCTCAGCAAAATGGACATAACCTTATCTTTTTAATTAACATCTGTGAAGTTTAGATGAGGTAATACCTGAATAGCACTAATCACAATGTCTGTACTCACTAAATGCTGTGAGCATGTTGAAATCAACCACACTGTCTATGAGATTCAGGATGAAAGTTGCAGGAAGTTCATAGAGGATTTCTGGGGTTGTATAGGAACAGTATTCAGAGAGGTATAAAACAGATAATGTCCTAGACAAACTATAAAATAGTGTAAGTTTACAAACTTGAGTTCTGGAGTCAGATTTTCTTCCTTCAGTATTGGTTCTGCCACTTGTTCTGTTTCTTTGGCACACTTCTTGACTTTTTAGGTCTTAATTTTATCAACTGTAGATGAGATTAATAAAAGGAAGACTCACATAGTGTTATTGCGGGGATTGAAGGAGAACTAAAAAATTAAAGCCTGTAGTCCTGGTACATAGAATATGCCTGCTACATTACATTTAAAATGTGAATATTGGTCAGACAGGCAAGCCAAGTTCACTTTGAAAGGGAAATTACCAAATATACTTTATATTGGTCAATGCATCAGAAAGGCATAGAGATGTATGTTTCCTAACCCTCTGTGTAAGCCACAAAAGCAAAAAGAAAGTTCTCTAGCAGTAGACTTTAGGTTAAACGGAACTGTTCAAGTAATCCCAGTTTATTCTCTACCACTTAGCTTTCAAAAGTCCCCTCCACGTTCAGGTTGGTCCTTGTTTTTTTTTTTTTTAACCTACTCATAGTTCAAGAATTCACTTATTCATCATTTATTGAGCACTTTGCAATATGCCAATGAATGACAGACCAGTTTAAGTTCTCACAGAGCTTCTGAGTTATACAGGAGGCTAATGGGATGAAATTTGTTTACTCAGTTAAAGAATTTGAACTTTATTCTAAGGATAATGGGAAGTCATTCAAGTGTTTAACAAAAGAGTGACATTTAAAATAGCATTTGACTACAATGTGGAGAACAGAAGGGCCAGGGCAGAAGTCCTACTGCCTGCTTTGGTAAATAAGTTTTATTGGAACACAACCATACCCTTCATTTATGTGTTGCCTATAGTTGTCTCCAGGCATTATGTGTTGACTAACTGTAATCATCTGGTCCACAAAACCTGACCTATTTACTACCAGGTAATTTAAAGAAAAGATTTGTTGATCCCAGGAAAACTGTAGAAGTAACCACAACTATGATAATGGTGGCTAGCTTTGGGGAATGGACGGCAGAGATTTTGGCAAGGCAGACCTAAAAGTATGCCAATTAGTTAATGACTCTGAGGAAATCGTGACCCAGATATCAGCTGGAATCATCTGCTTTGTTTTTTCAGTAAATAAGAGTTGTTATGCAACTCTTATAAAGTATAACACATCCTGAGATATTCTGTCCATTTTCTGGGCATCTGATTTTAGCATTACCTTGACCTTTACTAATGGGTCTGGTTTATGGACTATCTCATTGTTCTGATTTAGCGGTATAACTTGGCCCTGTGCTATGATATTTCTCCTCTTAACCTCACTGCTTCCTCCACTCATGCATGCATCCTGGGGAGGTATGAGAATTTAGGGGTAGTGGAAAGCTTACTGACGATTTGGGAGCAAAGAGGGACATTAAAGAAATACAAATAACTTAGAATATTATATATGTTAAGGAGTATTTCAGACATACTCTGAAGTTACTCTAGCTTCCATCTCTTTTCTCTCTGGTCCCCAGTGCTTTTCCACACCCCCAAGATTTCTGGTGTAGAACAGTTCCTCTGTTGTTATACACCTCTTACTAGCTCCAGTTCTCTAGAATTATCTACATATAATGGTTTGTTAGGGTGTTTTCCTCTGACAAGAATTTTAGTACCAGCTATTGAGAGAACTAGTTTATTTTCAGTATAGTAGCAAGGTGTCTTGGAACAGGGCAAGGATACCCAGAGCAGGTTAAGATCACACAAGGTGTAATCTGATGTATCAGCTCAAGTAGCCAGGCAAGGAGGTAGTCCAATAGGGGCAATAGAGTAGGGAAACCAAGGTTACTTCTTAGCAGTAGTGTAAATAGCTCAGGGTGAGTATAAGGTTGTAAATAAGAGAGAAGACCAGGGGTCCAGAGTGAAAGAAATTACCCAAAAGACTGTATTGTAGACTTTTGACTCTTCATGAAAGGAGATTCACCTTTTTTAAATGAAAAGGAGGACGGGTTTATTTTGGTTTACAATCTTGGAGATTTCAGAAGAGGGTGGTTGACCCATTGTTTGGAGGGCTGTGGTGAGGTAGTTTATTAAAGTAGGAACACATGGCAGAGAAAACTGTTCACCTCATGACAGTCAGGAAGCAAAGAGAAGGAGGATGAAGTCAGGGCCCCAATATTCCCATCAAGGGCACACCCCCAGTGAGCTGGCTTCCTTCTACTAGTCATCACTGAAAGGAGTATATTTTAACTAAAAAAAATCTATATCTATATCTATATCTATATCTATCTATCTATCTACCTATCTATCTTTTTATAGTGTTAAACATACAGTAGGGACACAAGAAATATTTGATATGCCAAACACTTAATCTAATGTTATTTCTAAAACTTAGTTCTCCTGTGGCCCTCAGACTTGCTGTTTTGATGTAGAATAATTTATTAGGCCTGAACAAATCAAGCAGCAGTGGCTTTATTTCTAAACAGCTTAAGTAAAAGAGTATCAGTAAATATATTAGATAAGTTCTTCCTTCAAGAAGACCTAAACCAGGTCTCAATGTATTTGTATCACAATAATAACAGCAATAAACAACAATATAACTTGAATATTGAATGCCTCCTAGATCTGAAATACAGTATCAGATACTGACCTGTGTTCTTTTCTTATTTTCCTAAACCCTATTATTATATTCATTTTACAGATGAGGAGGCTCTTGCTCAAAGATGTTCTCTTTCCTAAGGTCATGATAAGTGGCAGTTTGTCTGACTTCAGAACTCTTGATCTCAATAATACTAGCCCTTGCCATCTCATAAAAAGTTGCTCTGCCTCCTATTTCTTTTTATTTTTTTTAATATATATTTTAGTTAGACACACACCTTTATTTATTTATTTTTATGTGGTGCTGAGGATTGAATCCAGCTCCTTGCACGTGCTAGATGATCACTCTACCACTGAGCCACAACTCCAGCCTTCTGCCTCTTACTTCTAAGCCTTTAATCTTCTCATTCCATTGCTTAAAATCCTTCCTTGTTTTCTCATCTTCTCCTGAGCAGAGTCTACATAATTTAGTGTGCCATATTTATTTTTCATAATCCTTGACTAATTTAATGCTCTCATCTTCTGCTGCTCTTTACATATTGACATTGAGTTCCAAGAGCTTGTGTTTCCTGGGAACATGTTGAGATCTCCCATGCTTCCCCAAATTTTCATATTCTCCCTCTTTCTGTAGTATTCTTCCTCCTTATCTGCCTGAGTTTTAAAACTAGATACCCAGATTCTAATCAGTGAGCGATCTCCTAATCTCTCTGGTGTTGGTTCTCCTATCAGGAAATTGAGATTGTATTTCCCCAGTTTGGAAACAGGCTGCCTGGGATGACTTGTGGCTTTTTCACTCTCTGGTTGATCATCTTGGGGATGTTGGTTGGTTTCTTTAAGCCTCAGGTTTTTATGCTTTTAAAAACATTTTTATTGGCTGGGGTTGTGGCTCAGCAGTAGAGCACTCACCTTGCACGTGCGAGATGCTGGGTTCGATCCTTAGCACCACATAAAAACAAAGGTATTGTGTCCGACTACCACTAAGAAAATCAGAAAATAAAAATTAAAAAAAATTTATTAAATAGGATACTGGTGGAACTTTAGAATAGTGCCTGACACAGTTAGTACTTAATTAGAACAAACTTTTTTTTTTTGTATCAGAGATTGAACTCAGGGAAACTCAACCATTGAGCCACATCCCCAGCCCTATTTTGTATTTTATTTAGAGACAGGGTCTTACTGAGTTTCTTGTAGCCTCACTTTTGCTGAGGCAGGTTTTGAACTCAAGATCTTCCTGCTTCAGCCTCCCAAACTACTGGGATCACAGGCATGCACCACCACACCAGGCTAGAATAAATTTTTATTTACCCTTATGCAAATTGAATGAGTAATATATGCAGTAATCTACCATAATAATTATTACCATGCTGTGTTTCACAAATTCACTTTTGTAATCCTTTCCTGTAAGATTCTGTACTTTCTGTACATGGCTAGCCATTTTGTCAATTTGCTCGCATACTTCTGATTTCACTAATTATATCCATGCAATTATTTGTTTAAATCCTCATCTCCTCTGTTACCCTGAACTCCTTGAGGACAAGGGACTATTTTATTATCCACCCAAACCTAGCATAAATTGGTATTTAACACGCATGGGTTGATTTATTGAAAGGATGCATTCATTAGTAAGTGAGAATGAATCAGTTTCAAGGGACTAACAATGAGTATTAGTACTACTTGTAGTTCCACACTGCTGGGTAATGTTTATTAAGTACAGTTTTCTTTATACTTTCAGAAACTCCTGGTACTCATTAACTCATATAATTCTCACAATAACTCTATTAGGTAACTATTCTCCTCATGAAAAAATTTTAAAAATTATGAAACTTCATTATCACTATATATAGATAAAGTAATTGAAACTTAGAGATGTTAAGTATCATACTCGAAGTCACACAGCTGGCAAGAGGCATACAAAACTTCATATTTCAATAGAAAATTGCATTTCTTAAGAGATACCTGCCTTTCACTGTATTTGAAACATTTTGCAACTCTTTATAAATAAAATGTGTCTTCAGACTCTTTTTAAAAAAGAACATAACATTTCCCTAGGTCTATTACTACATGAATTAATAAATAACATCTTTAACATTTTTTTCTTTTCTATCTGTATGACTGTCATGACTTCTAGATTTTTCTGAAAAAAGTGTTTAACAGAGATGTAACTAGAAAGCAGCTCCCATTCTGACTAACTTTAAGGCCCATTTCTTCAACTCAGAGGTCTCCAACTATGCCCCCCCATCCCATATTGCACACTTTCCTGGGACTCTTATTCTTAACGCACAGAGTTCTGAGATCTTCCTCAAGAGACGATTTTATAGGGCTTTTGTGTTGTCCTTAATGAAACTCCAGTTATTCTGTTGCAGGTGGTCTTAAAACATACCACGTGAACAACTCTGATACTGCTTTCCTAGTAGGAAAAATGAAATACTTGTATAAAGCAATGCATAAACTTGCTCATACCCTCAAAGGAGAGAGGAAGAAGAGAGAAATTCCATCTGGAGGAATCTAAGTTTCATGAAAAAGGTGGCACAGTATTGGACTTGAACTTTAAGACAGAAGTGAGGAAAAGGCATTCTATGTTTTGGGGGTAGCATAAGCATAAGTATGGGGGCAGGAAAAGATTTTTTTTAATGACTAGTTGTTGGATTTAGCTAGACTGAGTAGAGAACAGAATAGAAAATATGAAGAGGAAAAACAGGAAAGGTAGGTTTGAGCTAGACTGGAGGATTTTTATATCTGCATTTGTTTGAAAGGCAATAAAGAGTAATAAAAAGCTTTTGACTTGAGGTGAAAGGAATAAAACCAACAGCAGGTCAGAAGAATTCTACAGAGGTATGAGTTGGAGAAAGGCAATTTATGAATGACAAGGGAAGGTGTAAGATTATAAGGGTTTGAAGTCTCTTCTGCAATTAACAAATATTTGTTGAGAGTCTATTGTATGTGAGATATGTGGTAGTAGGCAGTGGGAGAAGATACAAAGGAAATTTTCCTGGTATGATGCTGGGGAGACATAAGAGGTAAAATGTGGTATATGGGCCAAAACATAATAAATGAAAGAGGAAGAGCAGAGGAGATAAATAAAAAATTTGGTGAGTAGAATTCACAGAATTTGGTGTGTTCCTGGACATAGAGGGCTAAACAAGAGGGAGGAATCTAGGAAAATTGAGGCTCCTGAGTTGGTAACAAGAGGCATGATGACTCTTAAATGGAGAAAGATAGAAAATGAACAGTATAGAGAGGATGGGGGACAATGCATTTGAAGGACCTGGGAAACTTGATAGGATCTTGAAAGTGTAGATCTGGAGCTCAAGAAAGAGTGTTAGATAGTATATAAGTGGAGTTTACAAAACATATATCTCAGTGGAATGAGGAAAACCGAGGAGAAAATAGGGAGAGTAAAACAAAACTGAGATAGGGTTAAAGTTGGGTGGGGCTATTACCTGGAGTAGGTAATACAAAGTAGTCAGAAGTGACTGAGTGGGGGGAGGATCATGGGAGAAATAGACGAACTTTAGATAGAGCAAAGGGGGAGGAAGGGAAAAAGGGGGATGGGGATAGGAAAGACGGTGGAATGAGATGGACATCATTACTCTAAGTACATGTATGAAACATGAATGGTGTGACTCTCCTTTGTGTTCAACCAGAGACATGAAAAATTGTGCCCTATCTGTGTAATATGAATTGAATTGCATTCTGCTGTCCTGTATAATTAGAATAAATAAAATTTAAAAAAAATTTAAAATGAGTAAAAGGTTAATTGCAAAATACAGAGTTAAAAATCAAAACAGAAAGCTTACACGTTCTCAAATTCAAGACTTATAGGAAAATCTCACGGGTTGGAGGAATGAGGCAAGAGCTTACAGAGAAATATGAGCAAAGGTGATAGACTGAGCTGAAGAATGATTTTTGCAGAACTTCTTTAGTGAATGTGTTATATTTGTTTGGAAGAAATCCTTTGGTAGGCAGTGACTCAAAGGGGCTTAAGCAATGGAAGATGCTCATTCAACTGCAATGTAGGGAAGAAGAGAAAGTGTAGCATAGAAAACATTCTACTCAACTCCTCTGGAATTCTCCCTAGGGAGAATATTGAAATACTTGGAGATAATTTCCTATAGGCAATAAAAGAGTTGAATTCTGAGTTAAGGTAATGAAGCCATACAGGGATATCAGTGAGTTAATTCTTTGTATGTTTATTTATTTTCTTAAAGTCGAAGTATGATTGGTCTTAACTGTTTTAATATTCATTACAAGCCAAAGAAGATTAAAAAAAAGCACAAAAACCATATCTGAATTATTTAGGAGACAAGTGGTTTTGATCTTCTGCTTAATTTGTTCATCCTCTTCTGCCCAAATCAGCATAACAAATGTTGAATCTAGATAGTTCGTGTTTTTAGGTATTGGTTATAATTACTTATTTTCCAAGCACTTATTATATGACCAGTAATCCAAATTTGCATGATTCTTTCCAAAGCATCCCATGATGCTCTTACAATGGACATTCTTTTGGGGAAGAATTAATACTTCAGATTAAGACAAAGGAATTGAAACTGAATTCCTTTCACCTCTATGTTGGTACATTGGGAGAACTACTTTCCTTTTCATACTAGTGAAAATACCCTATGCATAAAACAATATTTAAAGCCAAATCCTGACAGTTTTTAAAATGTCATCTAGAACAGGACTTCTGTACAAGCCAGAGGAGAGTTTCTATGGAAGGGGTCTTTATAGGATGCTTGTATTTTAATGTAATTCAAAGTATCCCTTTAAGTCACTTGACTCCCTCCTATTACTTAGTTAATTGCTCAGGATTAAAACAAAACAAAACAAACAAACAAAAAACAGGAATGTCATTCTTTCACTTTTTTCCTTCTCTAAAATGTCAATTGTCAGTTAAGATTCTTCCTTAGCCAAGTGCATTGAGCTTCCTAAATGAATTTCTTGACAAGCTGAGAAAAGTGGTGAGAATCCATGGAGATCACCCATGGTACAATGTAAGGTGCAAAGCTGCAGGGTGCAATGTCTGGGGCAAAGTTGTGTAATATAGAAACTTGGTCTTTGAACATCTTAAAATTTGGCTGTGTTCAGCGATTTAGCTCTCAGAACACAGTTGTGAGACTCAGAATTGTGATTTTGATTCCTGTGTTCATAATGTTGCCTCTTCTATAGGTTATAGATTTTGATAACTAGTCATTTGCCTAAAACTAATAATATATTCATTCAAAGTTGAATAAATGAATGAATATGAATTTATTTGTTTCTAAATTAAAAAAAAATATTTATTTTCTTATTGGTGGCAGCAAATAGAGGCTAATGAGAAGAGATGTGTGTGGGAACAAGACTGAGCAAAGGAGATTAGTTTGGGTGCACTTGACCTAATGTAGACATTGGGTGCTGTGGGAACAGGAAGGAGTCAAGGGTGACTTCCAGGTCTCTGTGGTGGCTTGGCAGATCTTGTTAGCCATGTGGAGAGATGGAGAACCCCTGGAAATAATACTCCATCTGAAAAATGATTCTTTCCAAAGGTCATCTGAATTCTAACGACCTCAATTTCTATCTATTATAAATGTTAGTATATGCTTCTATACTGTAAATGTTGGGAGACAAAATGAGCTTCTTATTTATATCTAAAGAAATAATTTCTATGCTTTAAAATTCTGACATTCACTTTTATTTTTTGTTTGTTAACTTCTTCACTTTTTATTTGATTAGAGATAGAATTAATATATCAAGTTAAATTTCCTTATACTAATAGTGCTTTCATTAATGATATTATAATTATGCTACATAGAGAATATTAGTAGTAGTTTCATTTTTTCCTTACTCCACAACCCATTTCTCTCAACATTTTGATTTTTCAATATTGTTAATATTTAGGGATAATACACATTTAATTATAGAATATGTATAACAAAGTTTGAAGCTAAAATTTAATTGTAACTGTCTTTCAAAAATGATATTTTATCTTGTATTTACTACAAGGAGAATTTTAAAATCTGAGACCAGAATCATACTTTCCTTTGTAGAAAATAAATCCCCATAAAATATCTTTCTTACTAAAACTAGTTTTTCTTCTTTTGAAATATTTTTAGTATATTATGAAGAAATATAAAAATATTTTTAAAAGGGATGGGATGAGTAACTTTTCAAAACTGTTATTTGTTGGAGAGTAAAAATGTTTCGTTTTTACTAAAAAGCACAGAATACAGGTCCAAAGACTAAGTGGGAGATGTGAATTAGCATATCTATTTTCTAGGTAAATAATAACTGCCATTCTTAATGCTTCTGACTTCTCATATAGAATATCTAAAATGGGACAACAATTAGCAATGAACATGATTCAAATTTGATGAGTAAATTGATTATAGTAATACTATTATTGTATGAACAATAGTCATAATGACATAGGAGATCATTTTGGGAGATAAATATTTAAGGGAGAAAATGTTTGTATATTAAAAATATGGTTATAAGATGGAGGAACATGGAGGGGAGAGGAGTGGGCTGGGACTGGGTAGCCTATGAACACCTCAGAGCTGAGGAAATGGATGAACAGAGGAGGCAGAATGTTTCCTATCAGTACCTTTGTTGGCTAGAAGAAGCCAAGAGCTAAATGGAGGCCTGCCTGAAGGAGGAGCTTTCCCTCCCTGGTATAGCTGAAGGACAGCCTCTGCAATGGAGCGCTGCTGGCTAAATGGGGCCACTGTTTTGCACCCTCTGTGGTTCCCTTGAAGAAGATCTGTGATGTGGAGCAGCTGCAGTACCAGGCAACAGGCTTGTATTTCCATCACACAGACACCCTCAACTTTTGCTGTCTGCAGTAGCCCACATCAGTCTGCCTTTGACCTTATTCCCAGAGACCACATCATCTATGACAAGAAGAACATGCTCCAGGTTTTCTACTGCATTCATGCTCTCAGTCTCTTCCTCTTCTAGTTGGGATTGGCCCCTCAGATACATACATGATTTATATGTGATAGTGAAATTCGACAGCTGAGGAACTCAGCAACATGGCCTCTGAACTGCCTTCAGCAAGATGGGGGGGCATCTGGCCAATGAATTTTCTGTGGATAAGGCTGCAATCCACATAGCCATCCTTGCCATCGATGAAGTAGTGGAGTGAGGGGTGGTCCAGAACACCCTGGCTGCCTTGCAGAATCCTAGTGATCTTCTGGGGAATCTTTGAGAACCTCTGGCAGCCATCTACCAGGAAATGTTGGCCCTGGCCAAGATGGAGAAGGCTGCCAGTGCCAGGAACCATGATGACAGAGAAAGCCAGGACATCTATGACTACTACCATACCCAGACTGAAATCCAGGGCAACCTCAACCATGTCAATGTCCGTGAAGCTCTAGAAGTCATTGATGAAGCCCTGGAAAGAGAGCCCAGAAGCCTTGCTTGAGGCCCTTCAGGACCTTGCCCTGGCCCTGCAAGAGGTGAGGAGCGACTTTGCTGACTGGTATCTGAAACAAGTGACCTCAAACAGAGAGCAGAAAGCACAGGAGGTGGGCCTGGTAGAGCTTTTGGAAAAGGAGGAAGATCAGACTGCTGTGGCTGCAGCCAACAGCAAGAGTGGTCAGAACAAGCCATGCTCCAGGCTGTGAGGTGGGTCAACAAAGCCATTCAGAGGGGAGTGGACGTGGACACAGTGAAGGAGCTGCGTCCAGTGTACCCCTTTGCTGCCACTGTGTACCAGCAGGAGCTGGCAGTGCCCCAGCGACAGCAGCAGGGGGAGCTTTTCCAGGAGGAGTTCTTCGTGGCTATGGAGATGCTGTCAGCCATAGTCCTGATTAATAGGAACCTGGAGGCCAGGGATGCCTGTGGCTTCTGGAACAGTCTGACGAATCCCATCACTGGCCTAGCAGAGGTAGAAGGAGAAAATGCTCAGTGTTACTTTGATGCCTTGGTGAAGCTGCGACAGGTGCATGGAGTGGATGGGACTTTCCCGAGTTGGAATGACCTGTAGGGCACCGTGAGCCAGGGCACAATGCCCAGGTCCAAGAAGATACCAATCAGGTCCTTGTGGTCAGCCTTATCAATGAGGCTCTGGACCAAGGAAGCTCTGAGAAGACTTGTCAGCCTCCCTGTTGCTCCTCGGTATCATCTCTTCCTTGTGGCAGCCAAAAGACAGAAGGCCAAGGTGACAGGGAATCCTGGAGCTGTGCTATGGCTGGAGGAGATCCACCATGGAGTGGTCAGAGCCAACCAGAACACAAGCACAGCTTGGAGAATGGTCCTTGGTGTGGCTGCTATCAATCAGGCTATCAAGGAAGGCAAAAGCAGATGTTGAAAAACTCCTCCATGGCCCTCCGAGGGGTAGTTTCTGACTGTGTGGATGACTACCAGTGGGTCCTGGAAGGTGCTGTGGAAAAGAAGCTGTATTCTAGGGGACATAGCTTTCTGGGTTCAACATGACATAAAGGATGGCACTGCCTACTATGTTTTTAGGGGATATGGGAGAACCCCCCCTCCCCCAATTGCCATCTCAACACCTCCCACCTGACTCATGAAGAGATCCAGTCAGCTATCACCAAAGCCACTGCTGCCCATGACCTCCAGGAGCTCTGGAAGGCCAATGTTGGCTTCATCGTCCAACTCTAGGCCTGCCTCCATGGCTTCGTAGTCCTCCAGAAGTTTGCTGAGCATTCACACTTTCTGAGGACTTGGATTCCACCAGTCATCAAAATCCAGGCTCACTGGCAGGGTTATAGACAGCACAAAATTTACCTGCAACAGTTGCAGTATTTTAAAGCAAACCTGGATGCCATAATCAAGATCCAGGCCTGGGTTTGGAAGTGCGCAGCTTGGAAGCGATACCTCAGGTGACTGTGCTACTTCCAGAAGAATGTTGACTCCATTTGTGAAGATCCAGGCTTTTTTCCGAGCTAGGAAAGCCTGGGGTGACCACAGGATATTAGTCAGGGAGTGGTCAGAGCCAACCAGAACACAAACACAGCTCCCAGAATGGTCCTTGGTGTGGCTGCTATCAATCAGGCTATCAAGGAAGGCAAGGCAGCCTAGACAGAGCAGATGTTGAGGAACCCTGCCATGGCCAACCAGAGAAGTGAAAAATTCTTCTCCATATTAGCATGCAGCCCGCCCTACCTTCAGTGTGGTGCACAGGTTTGCCCACCTCCTGAACCAAAGCCAGCAGAACTTGTCAGCTGAGGCCCAGCTGCTGAAGCTCCAGGAAGAGATGGTCAGAAAGATCTGCTCCAATCAGCAGCTGGGGCAGGACTTCATCCTTATGGACATCAAGATTGGCCGGCTGGTGAAAAACCAGATCACCCTACAGGAAGTGGTCTCCCACTGAAAGAAACTGACCAAGAAGAATCCCATAAAACTAAAGGCCAAATGTTTTCTCTGATAAGTGGATGCTAATTCATAATGGGGTGGGGGTAAGGGATGAGTGGAAGAAATTTGGATGGGGCAAAGGGGAGGGAGGAGGGAGCAGGGGGGTAGGAAAGATGGTGGAATGAGATGGTCAGCATTACCCTAGGTACATGTATGATTGCATGAATGGTACGATCCTACTTTGGGGGACAACCAGAGAAGTGAAAAATTCTGCTCCATGTGTGTACAATGAATTGAACAGCATTTTGCTGTCATGTATAATTGATTAGAATGAATGAATGAATGAATTTAAAACAAAAGCAAAAAAACCAATACAACAACAACAACAACAAAAAGAAGACGACGAAGAAGAAGGAGCAGCTGTCAAATATTATGGTTCTGGACAAGCAGAAGGTATTAAAGTCGCTAAGCAAAGAGAATCTGCAGAAACTAGAAGCTTACCAGCACCTCCTCTACCTGCTCCAAACTCAATCCATCTACCTGGCTAAGCTGACCTTTCAGATGCCACAGAATAGAACCACCAAGTTCATGGAGGCAGTGATTTTCGTTTTATACAATTATGCCTCCAACCTCCGGGAGGCCAACCTGCTGCTATAATGAGTGGGGACAGAGCACCCTGTGGGAGATCCTAGGCAAGTTTATCAAGGACATGCTGGAGGAAAAGGTGCTTAGTGTCCACACAGACCCTGTCCACATCTACTAGAGCTGGATCAACCAGACTGAGGCCCAGACAGGGCAGTGCATCCATATTCCCTATGATGTCACCCCCAAGCAGCCCATGAGCCACCCCAAGGTCCAGAGATGGACATCTCCCTGGCAACTTGCTTGCCATGATTGAAAAGTTCCTTGTAGCCATCATTTCATTTTTGAGCCAAATTCCATATGGGCTGTGGTATGTGGTATGTAGCCATCATTTCATTTTTGAGCCAAATTCCATATGGGCTGTGGTATGTGGCTAAAGTTCTGAAGACAACCCTGGCAAAGAAGTTCCCTGATGCCACAGAGAGTGAGGTCCATAAGATGGTGGGGAACCTGCCGTACTACGGATTCCTGAACCCCACTGTGGTGGCTTCTGACAT
Organism: Marmota monax; assembly: GCF_021218885.2. NCBI lineage: Eukaryota > Metazoa > Chordata > Mammalia > Rodentia > Sciuridae > Marmota > Marmota monax. Next base: position 5,634,333 of record NW_026692116.1, read on the forward strand.
TGTGATCCTGGCAGTTAAGTGGTGCCCTGGCCACCCCACAGCACTATGCCTTGGGGGCTATAGTCCAGCTCCTGCAGCATGCATCGACTGGCAAGGCCTTCTCTGGGGAGACTTCGCACCTGTGGGTCCTGAATGAGTATCTGTAGGAGACACACCTCGAGTTCAGGAAGTACATCTGCAGAGTCTGCCAGATGCCAGAGCCGGAAGAGTAGTTTACGAAGGATGAGTACTCAGACATGGTGGCTGTGGCCAAACCCATGGTGCACATCATGGTGGGAGAGCTGGTCAACATGAATAGGCTGCTGCTGGAGCATCAGGACTGAATAACTACTAATCACTGGGAACCCCTGTACCAGCTCCTAGAGGACCTTGGGGAGCTGCCCACCATTACTGACCTCATTAGGGAGAACATAGCTGCAGATGGTCACATGGATCAAGCAAACTCAAAGTGTCCCTGATAGTCACCAACAAATTTGAAGGGCTAGAGGCAGATGCTGATGATACCAATGCCCAGAGCCTGCTTGTAAGCACCAAGCAGATGTTGGTTGGTATCACACTGGGGACTCCCTCAAGGAGATCCTGACCCTCTCAGCTTCCAGAAAGCAGGACATCTGTAGCCAGCACAGGCACTGGCAGCAGCAGAAGGCAGAGCTGGTGAAGCTTCAGGCCACATTCCAGGCCCTGAGCCCTAAGACTACTTTCTATGAGGAGCAGGGTGACTGTGACAACCAGTACACCTGGCCCCCAGCAACAAGAGTTCCAGGAAGGGGAAGAAACATCCATCTCTTCATTACACTGCTGCCCAGCTCCTGGAGAAGGGTGTCTTGGTGGAAATTGAAGATCTTCCCATCTCTCACTTTATAAATGCCATTTTTGACATCACTCCGGAGATGAGTAATTTGAAGTAAATGCCAATTTCCTGAGTGTGGACATAGAACGATGTGTTTGTGGGGGCCCATGTGGCACTGTTGTCCTCTGTGGCAGGATGGGCAAGGTGGCCTTCCATGAACCTCAAATATCGTCCCCTTGTTTATGGTCTCTTTATATGTGGGTTACTAGGGTATTTATTTTCTCTTCCACCCCTATACACCAAATAATTGTACAGACTTAATACTGGTTTTAATTCTTGCATCTTTTTGAGCTCAAAGAGTTCTCATTTGCCCTATTCAAACTAACATCCATGCAAGTTTTTTCCACCTTGTGTTAAATTCACCTTGGGTCAGGGCACTAGGGATCCTGCTGGTGTTTAAAAGTTCATTATCTCAGCTTCCTTTGTCTTCCACCCTCAGGACTCTTATGACTTAGAGCTGACTCTTTAAGCAGATTCAATGGATCTGAAGGCCCACTTCTGCCATAACATAAGGCTGGTGCCATAACTTAGCTATTGGAAATTGTGCTGCTGTGGGTATACATGTATTGTTTTAGTATGCAGATGAATAATTCTTTTGGATAAGTATCAAGGACTAGTAGAGCAGGGTCATATGATGGTTCCATTCCCGATCCCAAAGGAATTTTTCTAATTTCATAAAATTGTATTTTAGCTCTAAGGTCTATGAAAATTACTCATGAATAATTCAATTATCAGTTTTATTTTTTTAAATAACAATTTGTTCAAAGGAACATGTGCAAACTAATTTTTTTGCAATACTGATATATGAGTTCTTCATGTTACAAAACAGTAGGCATGAATTTTATATGTAGATATACAATGATAATTCTAGCATTACCCAGTAAGGTCTATTTGCCTTGTTAATAGGCATTTGGATCTAGAATTCTAAGAAAAAAAAGGCAGTTTCATAAATTTGCTACTTTTTCAAAAAATGGTGGAGGGTAGGACCAATCTGAAGAGCTATACTGAAAGATAAATGCTCCAAAATCAGAGTAGTGGGGAAGTAGAATAACAATCTGTTTATGGGGTGGAGCTTGTTGTTTTCAATTGGAGTATATTTTACGAATTTTTACTGTTTAAGGGCAACTTACATTTTTTTTTTGGTGATGTCTGTTAATGCCCTCTATTTTTCTCTTCAGTGGTTGGATTTTTTTCTTCTAGATAGAAGCTTCTTACATATTAAGGAGCCCTTTATGTGTGATTTGAATATCAGATATTTTCCCCAGCTTATAATTTGTATTTCTACTTTGCTGATGTTACTGTTATTTTTTTCAGCCATTAGTAGTGTTTCATTTTTAGATTTATTAATATTTATGGGTTCTGGATTTTGAGATAAAATTATAAATATCTTCCCATTCTAAGGCAAGAAAGGAATTTACCCATGTAATTTTATAGACTTTGTGTATTTACATTTTATATTTAAATCTTTGACCCATTTGGAATATATATCTTAGTGTATAGTATGAGATATAGATTTAACTTCATTTTGTCTGGATGCTGTTTATTTAAAAATTCATATTATCCTGTGGATTTAAGATGCTGTTTATTTGAATTTATTTCTAGAGTTTCTACTCAATTCCATTATTCTATTCCTATAAAAATCCTCAAGTGTGTAATTATTTAAGTTCTGTAGTATGTTTTTAATATAGAGAGGGTTATTCCATAATCTTTTATTTGTTTTCTTTTTGGTTCTGGGAAACGAACTCAGGACCTGTGCATGGCAAGTGTACGCTCTACCACTGAACTATAACCCCAGTCCCTCACTGATCTTTTTACAAGAGTTTGAGAAAAATCATTCTTGCTTGTTTATTTTTACACATGGACATTAGAATCAGTTTGCCCTATTCAAGAAAATAATTTGTTGGCATTTTCATTGTGATTGTAAAAAATTTTTAATTAAAATTTAGGGAGAATTGGCATATATTGACTTTTTTTTTTCCCTATCCCAAACACAGTTTGACTCTTCATTTGTTCAGATTCTACTTTGGGTCATGAAGGAATGTTTTAAGTTTTCCTCATAAATTTTGCGTATTCCTTATTAAATTTATTCTTAGGCACTCTTTCTTTGAGTTTGAATAAGTTTATTTACAAATTTGGTCTACTATTTTGTCTAGCCTTGAAAATTTAGAGTTCTTCAAAATTTTTGAAGCCCTCATTTTAATGCTATATTTACTTATTTTATGTCACTTCTCCACAATTTCACTCTAAATTTAATTGAAAGGCTTGGATTTTGTTTCTCAAAAAAATGTGAAAAATTGTAGTTCACCATTGAATTAAGGTTTTCATCCAGTTCCTTCCTTTTTTTTTAAATTTTTTATTTAGTTGTAGTTGGACACCTTTATTTTATTTTTATGTGGTGCTGAGGATTGAACCTAGTGCCTCACACGTGCTAGATGAGCACTCTATTGCTGAGCCACAAGCCCAGACCCCTTGCTTTTGTTTTTATTTGTTCTTTTTAGATATACATGACAGTAAAGTATATTTTGACATATTGTACATATATGGAGTATAATTTATTCTAATTTGGATCCCATTCTTGTGGTTGTATATGATGTGGAGTTTCACTGGTCACATATTCATATATGAACATAGGAAAGTTATATTTGATTAATTTTACTGTCTTTATTATTCCCATGCCTCCTCCCTTCCATCCATTGCCCTTTGTCTAATTAAATGAATTTCTATTCTCCCCCCCTCTTATTGTGTGTTAGCATCCACATATCAGAGAGACTATTTGGCATTTGGTTTTTGGGGATTGGCTTATTTCACTTAGCAGGATAATCTCCAGTTCTATTCATTTACCTGCAAATGCATAATTTCATTCTTCTTTATGGCTGAGTAATATTCCATTGTGTGTGTGTGTGTGTGTGTATATATATATATATATATATATATATATATACACATATATATATGCTTTATCCATTCATCTGTTGAAGGGCACCTAGGTTGGTTCTATAGCTTTGCTATTGTGAATTGAACTGCTGCAAACATTGATGTGACTGTGTTACCATAGTATGTTGATCTTGAGTCCTTTGGGTATATACTGAGGAATGGGATAACTGAGTCAAATGATGGTTCCCAAGTTTTCTGAGGAATCTCCATTCTGCTTTCCAGAGTGGTTGTACCAATTTGCAGTTCAATTAGGAATATATGAGTGAACCTCTTTCCCCACATCCTCACCAACATTTATTGTTACTTGTATTCTTGGTAATTGCTTAGGCACTCTTTATTGCAGTTATAATAGGATCTTTTCATTCTTTTATTTTGTAAAGAAGTATTCTATGCGTGTACATATGTATACATGTATGTGTGTATGTATGTATATATACATGTAGATGTACACATGTGTATATAATTAAAGTAGTTCCAAGAAAGGATGTATGTATTTAAATTAATTTTATATACTGATCCATACTTAATTTTCTATTATTTATGTATTTTTGTTGATTTTCTTTGATATATTCATACTTATTTATTAAAATATGCATGTATATTTTAGTTGACTTTCATAATATAATCTACATCATCTATCAATAGTGACAATTTTGCATTTTTTTCCAGTATTGATATGGTCACTTTCTCTCTTTCATCCAGTTCCCACATTGCTATTTCTAGTATCCCTTTAATAAGCAGTAGAAGAATGTGCATCCCTTTGTCTTCCTCTTGACTTGAGCCAGGCTCTTCTAGTGTTTCCCATTAAATCTGGAGCTGGCTTTGAGTTTTAAATTTACTTTCTCAACACATTACTATTTTGCCTTATCTGAAAACTGAAAATTTGGTCCAATGGTAAGATTCTTACATGTCCAATAATGTACTGTTTTAATCCCCCCTCCCATTTTTTTCCTATGAAACCTTATAGTATTTGCAAGTATGTATAGAAAAGTATCTGGAAGGATATTTAACAAATTGATCTAAAAGTTACACATCATATAAATAGTGATTGGTAACATCAGTTTCAACTAATAAATAAATCTAAAAAAAATCATAATAATTTTTTGACACAATTAAAAAATATGTTGGAAATTAAAAAAAAAAACTGTGGTTCTTCCCATGCCATCATTCTGGATTCCTTTCTGCTATTAATTTTTTATAATACAAAAATAAGACCCTCCTTTTTAAATATTATGGAAGTGATCTTTGCAAATAGCAATAAAAATGAGAGTATAGAAAAATGTAAGATAACAATTTCCTCTATTTAGAAGAGTTTTGGGAAACACATTCATCAGAAAACTTTGTTTCATTTATAAGAATTATTTACTTTTCTTTTTAAGGATGGAGAAAAAAAATCTCCAAGAGATGAAAGATTTTAATAAATTTTGGAAGCTGAAGTTGGGTTAAGTAGTGGTAATTGGCTTGGCCAAGTGGAAGAGGGACTAAACTAAGTGTTTAGAGGAGATAGCACTTGGCTGTGGGGTATACTGTGGAGGGGAGGGGTGGGGCATTAGACTGAAGGAGGTTTGCTCTAAAGTGATTGCTTTACTGAACTCTGAACCCCCTGGTCCTTCATATAGCCAGCCTGGACTCAGGTACTATACCCTAATGGTACCACCATCAATATAATACCCCTCTGAGATTAATGTTTCTTTTCTGGAGAAAGGATTTATTCTTTCATGGAGAGTTCCCACAATAAAAGGGCTAACTAAAGAATTGAAAGAACCCTTGAAAATGAAATATATGTTTGGAACAGAACTTTAGTAGAAGATTAGAAGATAAAGTTAAGGCATTCTCCTGGCCCAGGATTTCTCACTATGAACATTTGGGGCAGGGAATTTTTGTTGTTGTTGTTGTTTTTGTTGTGGGGGCTGTTCTGTGCATTGTAAAATGATTAGCAACCACTCTGGCCTCTACTCATTGTATGCCAAGACATCTGCTCTTTCCTGTGGTGACAACCAAAATTATCTACAGACATTGTCACATGTGCCCTAGGGCAGAGAAATCAACCTTCCAACTCCTCCCTTTGACAATTTCTGTCTCAGACAATAGAAAAGAAAAATGCAGAGATGATCAGTAGGATAAAGGGATGACAAAATTAGAGAATTAATATCGATAGTCTAATAGCCTATTAACAAGAATTCACAAGGAGAGAATAGAGAAAAAGGTAGGGAGGAAATTATTGAAGAAATACAAGAAAAAATTGCAGATAAAAGACCCTTTAATGTTCAATACAATTGTTTTTTTTAAAGACCTATTCTAAAATGCATCATTATGAAACTTAGACAACCAGGGAAAATTCTAGAAAGAAAAACAGATCAAATACAGAGGAATTGGAAACTAGAAAGACATTAGACATTTCAATAGCAGCATTAAAAGTAAAAGACAGTAAAATAATGTTTTTACAGTCTATAGGAAATTGAACTCAATCCTATCTAAATTATCAATCAGTAATAAGAACAGAATGCATTTTCAGACTTGGAAGTAAATATTTTCTCCCTATGTATCCCCTCTGAGTAAACCACTGGAGTCTATTGCAGCAAAATAAGAGCAAACTCAGTCATGTTTGGGCATTGGAAGGTATTATTAATGGACATTGGATAGATATGTTAAGGATTTTAGACAAAATTTAGGTTTAGATTATTTTAAAAGTGAAAAAGCAAGGCAATTGTTAACTCCAGGAACAGATTTTTAAGAAAAGTATTATTATGGCACACTACTTGATTCAGCAATGCCATTGTATTTACATTTTGTTATGAATGATGTAAACTCTAATTATTGTTTACTGAATGTGATGTGTCAAGCAAGGGTGTGGGCAAAGTGGTGGTGATGCTGGTGTATAAACAGCATGTTATTTTCCAATACCATGACAAGATGTCGATAAGTAGTATCTAAAACTGAAAATTAAGTAACATTGGAATATGGGTTCCATTAGGAATTGAAGAACACACAGATGCGTTGTAGGGAATATGGGGCAAAATAAGTGGAAAAAGGAGTAGGGCAGAGACTGATGTGACTCAAGGATGATGGTTTTTATTATAAGCCATTAAGAACCATTTGAGGATACAAAATATGTTATATGCTTATATGGAAATATCACAACACCCAATTATTTTATACAATTAATATGCACAATAATTAGTATAAGAATGAGAAAAAAGAAAATGTGAATTTTCATACATATATTTTATTTTTATTAAAAATAAAATGCAGAAAAAGCAACACATATTCATTATGGGGAAAAATCACATAAAATAATTAATTGTTATAATATCCTGAAATAGTTTCTTTCTAGAAATTTCAAAAACACAGATGAATATACTTTTAAATGCTCATAAAGTCTCACAAAAATTCTTGATACACTTTTTCCAACATAGTACTTGAGGTTATTTACTTTTTACTACTCAAACCTTTCTGATCAAAGTGTTCGGCTGCCACTAACAGCCTAGTGGAGAATTGAGGCAGTTTTCCAAAACACTTTTATCTTGCTATCTTAGCAAGAAGTAGCTTTTGGTCTCAGTTTTTCAAACAAATGACTCTATTTAGAAGTTTAAGAACCTTGGGAAAGAGAAGTTCATCAGGAAAATTTGCTTCAATTAAGAGAATTTTTGTACTTTTTAAAGTGCAGATGAATAATTTAATTTTTCTGAACTGTTTCCTTGAACCATTTCTAGGAACAAAGATACAAAAAGTGCAATTCAGCCTTCATACTTCACATTTAAAATGCAGAAAAACTTCGGAGTAAATACAGAATTTTGAGGAAGTATCATTGGAAAGGGAATATTGGTAAAACAAAGGTAAGAATAATTAAAGATCTAAATGTAAATAACAAAATTGATATTTTAAAGAAATTAAGCCGCACTAAAATTTTCAGGAAAAAATGTAGTTGATATAGTCTGTCCCTCAAGGTCACTGAGTTTTGATTAGTTTTCAAATTTTAACATTTAAGTAATATTTACATTTAATATTTAACTAATAATCCTTTTGAATCTCAGGCTTTGTCCTTCTTGCAGTTTGGTGATGCATTTATAGAAGCCTAACATGAAGGAATACAGTGGGACATATAGTGTATTCTGTGGGTTTATTTGGCCTGAGTTCTTGCTATTGTTGTTATTATTATTAAGAATAATGATAACAGAATAACTAACAACTAACAGAACAGAACCGAACAACTAACAGCCACCATTGACATTCCTACTAGTGTCTGTCTGTAGGGGGTTAGTTTTGATCCAGAGTCCTGAGATGACACTGAAATCTATCCTCTTTGTGGGCTGACCCCACATATGTCCACATACAACCATCCTGCCCAAGGAGTTAAGAAATAACCCAAATTATCAGATACTACACACATTGTGAAGCAACTATGATGAAACAGATGTGGTCAAAGAGCACTGCTGCCCTGCCTGGTATGTTCTGAATCTTAGGAAGGAAAATGGGAATATGCATTTGGGGGCCTGCAGGATGGATCTTCCTCCCTTCCTGAATACAGGACAGGTTTCTGTCCCTGTAGCACATTTTGTATTTTCCAAGTTAGTCTGAGCTTCTTTTGCTAAGACTGAGTCTTCAGAAGTAACTGAATTATTATTACCATTTTATAGATGAATAAATTGAGCCTCAGTGGAATTCAGTTAGCTAAAGTCACACAGCTCTAATAAATAGATGGACAGAATATCAGATTTTGATTTCAATTATATTGCTTTTTCCTTGAAAATAAATATGGACAGGGTGTGTGAGTTTTTTGTTTTTTTATTGTGTGTGTGTGTGTGTGTGTGGGTATGTGTATATGTTCTGGCCCAAATTTGAAGCAGATATGTATTTATGTGCATGTATATATTAGGTCAAATATATTAGCTCTATTGATGGATATTTCTCACAAGTAACTATCCTGTGTCGTTAACGGTGATGTTTACAAATAACTTATTTAGAACTTATGTCCTTTAAAAAAAAAAGGACATAAATTCTAAATAAGTAATTTGCTGTTTGCAAATTATAATAGCCACTACACTTATTATTTTGTTTTATTCCACACAATTCTTTCTGGTTGATCCAGTTTTCGACGCCATATAAAAAAGATTGAAAATATACTTAAAGGCAAAGTTTATGCTCTGGGCAATTTGAGATTCTCAGCTAGTATCAAAATTTCAAATCTTGCTTCAGACAACAGAGGGGCTCCAGGTAGGTGTAGGTAGAGCGCTGGAGCAGCACATAAAGAATGTTTTTCAGGAATTCTGGAGGAGGCAGGCCTCTTCCACTTGCCTCCTACCCAGTTTGGAATGCACCTGCAGCCCCAAACGAGAATGGGGCGGGTCTCGACTTTGGCCACGTCAGACGTGGCAGGAAGAAGCAGCAGTTCCCTTTCGTCTCCTTTCTGGTGATCAAATCATGCTGTTCATTAACACAGTATTTGGATATTTAGGGCAGAAAGCCAATTCATAATCTAAAAAGATTTCTGGTTGTGTGGCTAGTCCCGGTGCAGTCCCTGCGGAGGCGGACTCACTGTTCTCTCCGCTCCTGAGTTTGGTTACTTGCTTTGGAGATCCCGGGAACCACAAGCTGTGCCGCTGGTGAGGTGTGATCTTCCAGGATCCCATGGCAGCCTACCTCAGGTGTTGGCGATTTGGAGTCCTTTTCCCGGACTTCAGTTTCAGGACCGGAGGTGGGCCCCTGGGACATTTTCGCGGCCCCGCCCACTTTGGCCCAGGGGTCGGAGACGTGGGGAGCCGGAGCCGGAGCCTGAGCAGCCGCGGCCCCTTTAAGGAGCCGCTCTGCGGTAACCCGAGCCCGCAGTTCGGGCTGGCGCGGCGGCCGCGGCGGTAGCTGAAGCCTCGGCGACTGCTCCTCCAAGCGGCCCGGAGCCCGCGGCTTCCCAAGCGCCCGCGAGCGTCTCGCGGGGGTGGCTCTGGCCGGCACCAGCCTTCGGGCCGGGCCGAATGACCAGGAGCCTGTAACCACTGCCGCCCACTCCCGGCCCGGCGCTGTCGCCGCCCGTGCCCAAGTCGCCCCGGGACCCGGCACAGGTGACGCCGTTTGGAAGGGGCTCGGGGAGAAGGGCGGGCTCGCCTCGCCCCGCGGCTGCCTCACGCCGCCCCGGCAGGGTCGCCGCGGTTCCCACAGCCGGCCTAGCGCGGCCGAGGGCTCCTGCGCCCGGAGGCTGGGGGCGTCCCGCGCGGGAGGCGGCAGGGCCCCGGGCGGGCTGCTGCAGGTGCGGGGCGGCCGCAGCATCCTCCTCGCCCGCCGGCCCCCGCGCCGCTCCGGGAGCAGATGGAGTCCCGGGCCCACGGCCCCCGCGCCGCCCCGCGCCGCCCCGCGTTCCATTTGCGTTTCCCGGCTGCGCGATCTGGGATCCCCTCCCTGTTGGAGGCGTCTCCAGGGTCTGAGCCCAAAGCGGGTGGGTGCAACCTTTGGGTATCCAGGAAAAGCTTTTTTGCTGGAGACCTGCACACAAGCAGGCGCATCAAGTGGGTAACACCCCCCCCCCTTCCCAAACAAGTAGCTTTTATTTACCCTTGCAGCTCTCAAGTGGGTCCCATTTTTAGCCACCGAGTGCAGAAGAGTCCAGTGGGAAAGGGACCCAGCTCAGTCAGGGAGAAATTGGTTTCTATTTCCAGCTCTACCACTGTAACCCCTGCCAAGTTTATTAAAACTAAGTACCTCGGTTTACCCGACCTTGAAATGGGGTTTGTAATGCCAGTTCCCAAACTGTAGGAAACCTCTGTGAAAGCACTTTTATTTGTCTAGGTTCATTTAAGGGTCACTGTGGCTGGTCTGTATTTTCTGAATTATACATTGTTTGAGAGTTAATGTGCACTTTTTAAAATATAAAATTGTACAATTTAAAGAGTGATCTTTGACAAGTGTTTATGTTCAGATAGCAATTGAGGGGCAAGATGGAAGAGTTTGTGTGGATGGTGGGAATTGAAGTGTGAAGTAGACCAAAAAAAAAGTTTCATTTTAATAAAACCTTTTATGTAGTCACAAATGGGTTTGAGAAGAGTGAACCTTGTTTGGAGGTGTTTTAGATGAGATACTGCTATGTGAGCACATGGAGTGGAATATAGCCTTACCTTTGTGAAACCAATGTAATGAATTGAAGAATTCCAGTTCCCTTTTAAGTATGCTTTATATGAGGTAAATAATCTTTCCCCTTGTTTTTCCTAAATGGATGGAACTAAATTAGAAATGTGAACTCTTGTCATGTTAGAAACTTTGAAAGAATGACTTGAAGAACCATGTATTTTAGTTTGCCACCCCTGTCTTGCACCATATGATGATCCAGAGGATAATTTATTTTGAGGATGCTTTTTTTTTTCTTATTCCTATCTCTGCAACTCCTTTTGCCACATCGCCTCCTTCCAGAGTTTTGAATCTTTACTGTGTCAAATTGCATGAGTTTTCTGTGTCTAGGCTGACTGCCTTGAACCCAGCTGCTTAGTCATTATCATCATTTTTCTCTTTCTTTTCATTCTAAGCCTTCTTTACCCTGGTAGAAAGAATTATAGCTTTTGGCTGCTAAAGCCCTATACTTACTTGGAAGTGTCTAGGTATGGCTGTGGTCATGAGGCTGAAACGTTCATTGTAAACTCCAGAGAAGCTGAATCTTTGTCGGGGTTTTCTGAATAGAACCCAGGGTACAAATGGAAGAGTTGGCATATTTTTTTCCTTCATTTTTTTCTGAAATCTCCTTTGGAGAGATGAATTTGATTACCAAGGGGAGTCTTGGGAACAGGGTGCTGTCTGAAGTCTAACTCAGCCCTTGACTGATGGGGAGCATTCCTGCAAAGGAGTGGGAAAGAGGAAGTATGGGCTTGAGAGGGGATGGAAGGCCCTCTACAGCCAGATAACTAAAGTGTAAAGGAGCCCTGGATTCCTGATTGGGAGTGGGAGAGGGCCAGGTGTCGAAAAGGATATAGTACAGTTTTAAGGCAAATTCTAGAGTGAACCCGGGGTGCGATGGGCCCTTCTGTCCCTTTCTCTTAGAGAGTGTTTTTTGTCCCTCAGTATCAAATGCACCTATTCTACAGTTATCAGATCTGTTCACTCTCTTCCCTCCATGCTCTGAATGAGGTCTGGTGTCTATGTCCTCCTTTCAAAGCTGGCTTTCCCTTTAATAGAGGAAACCAATCAGTTTAAGTTGCAAGAAACCCTCAAAGTCTCCATTTACCCTTCCTTCCAGATTAATATCCCATATCTTACAGATTAAGAATTCATTTAGGCTTCAGTATCTCTTGGAAGGTTAAGAAGTGGGATACTTAGTTTGGCTGAGAAAAGTAAGCTGAATAGTCTATACTAAGATACAGAAAACTAGTTTTTCTTGAGAAAGATAATGAGTTAATTGCAACTGTGGGCACTTGGACAAGGGAGGGCAGGCATAGGGGTGGAGTTGTGCTAGACAGCTTGTACCCTTGTCCTTGAGAGAGGAAAGGATCCCACTAAGCTGGTATAGTCACCTTGTTGTGCTTTTCCTCCTTCCATTTGTCCTGTGAGCGGAAGAAGTTAACAATACGGAGGTGGAAGTAACCATCTGTTCACAGAAAGGGAAACAGACTTTAACTGAACAGTAGGGATGACTATGTTCACCTGGCATCGGTAACAGGCACTGGAGGTATGTATTACACCAGAGAATGCATCATGACAGGAAAAGTGAGGCTAATTTTGTAAGAAAGCCTGAGGTTATTTCAAGAGTGACTTTGGTGGTACTTTTTCTTGTGGGGATGAAAGGTAGCACACAAAGAAATGAAGTCCTAGTGCTCTGAGGCCTGCTATTCCTGGTGAGACAGTTGGATGTGCTGCAAGAAGATCCCAGACCTGAGGAAGCAGGATAAGGCAGAAATAGCAAAAGATGTTTCTTTGCTCAGAATGCTAGACTGTTCAGGGAGAAGGCAGTCCTGTTGGATACATGAGAAGGAGCTTGTGAAATCTGTGTAAAAGGCCAAGGTTTTTGAAAATAGCCAATGAAGATAGCTGGAAGTCTTCTCAGAGCTTGATGTCCTGCATGAGGGCAAAGAGCTGCTTAACAATGGGACCAATGTCAAGCGGGGGGCAAATGTGACAAAATGACAAAGGCTTATCTAAAGCAGTTTTTCAAACATTTCTGGATGACAACAGTACAAAATACATTTTTATTTTGAGACCCAGAACATAATTAAGTATATGTGTTCAATACCAGTTTCTATTTCTATTCTATTACTGTTTCTGTTCTGAGGTATACAGTTGATGGAGAGCTCAGTGTCTCCCTTCATCTTTCCTTCCAGATTAATGTCCCATATCTTACATATTAAGAATTCATTTAGGCTGGATCCCTGTTGGTGGGACAGAAGAGCACACCTGATGCCTAAGAGGTATAGGATGCATATAACTGAACGGCAGCTGGATGGGGGTAGATGCAAAAATGGGGACTTCCCACCAGTTTTGTATACTTCAAAGCAAAACAGTTTTGATGGAAGAGGAAGAAGTGAACTCAGATTTGAAAACAGATTTCACAAGAGCAATAGACTTTTCTCTGCTGGCTAAGTGAGAAGACAAATGGATCCTGAACAAATTGGCTGATGGATTTAGGTCATGTCCACTTTCATAGGCTGGGTAGGGAGCATGGGCTTGTAATGCAAAGTGTCATGGTGAGTGGGAGGCTCACACCTCCCCTTCCAGCTTTGAGAAGTTTGAGCAGAAAAAGTGGATAGAACGTGTTGTTTCTAAACCCCACTTGCTGATCAAACATGTTAGGAAGTTGGCTGCTTGCCTCACTGAGAATTGGAAAAGGATCCTCATTCCTTTTTTTTTTTTTTTTAAAGGGTTAGGCTATCGAGACTTCCTTAGAAGTCTGTTTCATGATCTATAACTAAGCTCAAGCTTCTGCCTCAACCAGCATCTGGGAGCTAATTAATCAAGGGCAGAGCCTATCTGCAGGCTTTTGATTTCCTTTTCATAACAATTAACATCTGACTGCAGCACCTAATACTCCCACCAGCAAGTAAAACAAGGTCTGCAGAAAAAGTATACTGGTATCAGAGTTCATCCAGCATGTTGCTTGGTTACTGCTTGCTTTTTATCATTGACATTACATTAGTTGGATCCTCCCTTTGACCTATCTTGCTCCCTTGTCTGCTTTTCTTACCTTAGTTGATAATTTTTTTTTCAGTGTTTGTCATCCTTTGTCCTAAATGCTTTCTCTTATCTTCTTTCACCCTTCTTTCTCCATCTTCCCAAATGCTGTCTTGGCATTTATTCAATGCTTTCTACCCTGGCTTCTCTAATCTTATCTCTGACCTCCCAGACTTACGGTGTCCACCTAACTATTCCCATGGAGCCCGATTTTGGATTCTGAAGCTTAGAATGAGGATCCAATTTATGTATTGGTTTTAATTTAACTTTAAATTTTTAGACATGGAGATACTACCTTGGGTCAAGTTAATTTACTTGTTTCCGAATAGACTTAAAAATTCATTAAAAAGGACATTTTGGGGCTGGATGTATAGCTCAGTGGTACAGCACTTGCCTAGCATGTTAGTGCAAGGTTGTGAGTTCAAACACATAAAAGTATATTTGAAAGATAAGGAAAATTTCTCCCTACTTGATATGTATTTATTTAGTGGGATTGGGAGGAAGAAGTAAATTTTATTTGAGGAAAATACTTAAAGAAATTTAAATGCCCCCTTTACAGAGTGTTATATGACATGATTCTTAAAACTAATCTTGCTTGATGAACATGTTTGCTCTGATACATGTAAAAATATTGAGACAATTAGGAATTAACTTAAATGTTTTATAATTTGTTACATACTATTTTAAGGCCTTATAAAGACTACAGCTTTTTTCATGTTAAGGTTCCTTGCCTTTTCATATTTTTAGAACCGGGTTAGTGCTACCAGACAGATTTCTTACATGTTTTATGGGGAAATGGAAGAATCAGGGCAATGTAAAGGCTGAAGCGTAGGAGGTCAAGGGGGCAGGCCTGATACCAGAGCCAAGGCTCATATTTGACAACTTCAGCATCATCTCTCTAAACCAATCCTTAACACGTGCATTTGGAGGATTTGAGAATGATTTATAGCTTAAAATCATAAATGTTTTCTCTAGTGCTTTTTAATCACAAAAGTGAAACTAGCTTATTATGAAAAACATTAATAATCAGTACTCAGGAGAGTAAATGGAATTTCCCCTTTCTCCCTCTCCCATTCCCACTTACCCTGATTTCACTCCCAAACACTATCAGTTACCAATTTTGAGCTATAGGCCGGTAGACCTTTTTCTCTACAAAATCATGCCCAGAGTTATTTATTTATGAACCAGCTGATCCTTTTGCAGTCTGCCTTCATATCATCTTGTTAATTTAAATGTCGGTGTATGTGTGATGGTACAGCTGTATCCATATGTTTAACCATTTCCCTGTGGTTGAGCCTAAAGGCTACTGCTCTTAATGCTACAGTAAACACCTGTACATACCTCTTTTCACATTTGTGTGAATTGTGTTGAAGACAGAAGATCAATTCATTGATATAGTGCTTATTTTATAATTCAGGCAACAAAGTGCTATCAAAACTTATATAATCTGCTTAACTTCCAAATATCATTCAGCAGGAAAGCACAGTAGTAGGTGCTGTGGCAATTTCAAAGTGGGACAATGTTTGGCCCTTGCTTACAAGAGCTCACTATTTAGTAGGGGTAATAACATGCACCTTGACTCTTTTATCTTTAGTTTTATTTTTACCCCATGCTTGTTCTGAAAGGGATTTGGACTGGCTTACAAAGATGAACACACACTCTGAAAAGATGGAGTAAATTTAGTATAAAAGAAGAAAATAAGATGAAAGGCTAAGTGAGGCCTGATTGTATACCTTGAGGTCCTATTTTGTAGTTTGAGGCCCCCTCCTCCTCTTGCTATATGTTCTAGCACATAAACTTTCTAGCAGCCAAAGAAAAGAGACAAATAATCCAGAACCAGCTTTTGGATGTTCAGAAAGGAAACCAGATTGGAAAAGCCCACGTATTCCTGATTCTAAAAGTTGAGAAAATTTCACCTTTTCGTTTTTATAAAAAACAAACAAACAAACAAACAAAAAACACCTGCCTTTTCAATGACTAACATTCTCAACAGCATTCCCAGGATCATACAGTAAACCTAGTGACTTGGTTTTATGATGCCATTTCATATCATGTTCCTCAGTGCTAGCCAGGAGTGTCATGCCTTGGTGCAGCTCAGTGAAAGGTCAGTAGGATGAGGTGTAAGTTCATGGCTTTAACCCAGAAATAGGTTTTAGAGGACCTAAAGGGACACATGAGCCATATAAACAGAAATGTGATACTGTTCTCTGGCAGTTTTTCCACAGTGTCGCACAGAATACACAACTGATTTGCCCAAAGATATTGGCTAAAATTTATGAAGCCAGAAACGAGGTTGCTCTAGATGGTCTTAACATATTAGAATTATTACAATGATTAGAAAGAATCAGAGTCGCCACTCTAAGAAGTCTCGAGAGCATCTTCAAGGTTGAAATTGTTGATAGGTTGTGGAGTCTGAGAGTGTCACCCATTTGTGAAACTGGGAAAAGTTCACTTCTCTTAGGCACCTGGCTCTGGGCTTCCATGCTACATTCACCAACTCCTTGTCTCAGGAGCATTGTTCCAGAACAGGTCTTCATTACTAAGTCTGTGGGTAAACCTTAGTCTTTTTATGTTTTTTGACTATGCTTGAATTTAAACGTGAGGGTTGTAGTAGGTGTTAAACTTCAGGCTGCCTGAAATCTGTGAGGGGATAAAACCACATCTGATTTGCATTACTCATCTCACTAGCCTTGAAGTGTTTCAAAGAAACAATGTCACTCTGATTAGATATTTTGACTGCCCGACAGTATCCACCAGATACTGAATTGAGTTGGTAAATATCATACTTATTGGGCAATAGTATAGTTGGAACCAGGATTGGGTGATGACAGTCTTATAGGAAGCAGTTAGAAGAGAATACATTCTCAAAGTGCTTTGGGTAAAGTTTTAAGTGGCCCTTCACTCAAACAATAGAAAACCACCTAGAGAATTTATGAAGTCCTTGGACACCCAGTCAGATCAAAGGTGTAGACAAGCTGCAGGGTCCTTAGGCAAAGGGAAAAATAGAAGAGGGAAATTAATTGTATTGCTTCAGATGTGAAATGTCATATTCTTCTATAATTTGGTGCACCAGAGAAATGGGTGTGACATTTCTTGGTTAGGAAAGAGCTGGTAGTATGGAGCACTGTTCTTAATATTGAGTGGTGTTTCCATCTATTGCCAAATAACCACCCCAAACCCTGGGGGCTTAAAACAACACTTTCTTATCATTTAGGGGTTGGCTATGCAGTTACTCTTCTGACTACAGGCTCACCAAGTGTGCGCATTCAGCTGCAGGTCCAGCTGGGCTGGCAGGTCCAAAATGGCTTGCTAGCCTGGCTGGTTATATGTTGCCTCAGCCTGGCAGCCTCAGTCTCCTCCTCATGGCCTCTCTTCCTCCAGTAGACTAGACTGGCTTTCTTGGATCACTATGGAGGGAAACATTCCAGAACAGAAAAAGACAGACAATGAAAGGTCTCATAAGGCCCACCTGGGTTCTCATGTCCTCTTTTCTGCTGTGTTTGTCAGCAGATGGCAAGACCAACCCAGATTCATAGAGGTGAAGTGGTAGTGTCACTTTGCAAAGAAATTGATGGCTATTAAATGATTTACCATAAGTGGCTACATATGCCAGACATGTAGGTGCACCAAAGACATTATCTCAGTTAAGACACACACCCATCTTGCAGGGTAGGCATTCTTATCCCTGTTGTAGAGAACAGTCACAGGAGGTCAGAGTCACAGTCTTCCTTTCCAGAGCTACTGACAAGTATTCATTCCAGGTCTCTCTAGCTGAATAGAATTCATCTTGAGAACCCAACAAGTGGCAGAAATTTGCTAAATTGTTCTTCTAACCCCTTTAAGCCTTCGGAAACTAATATTTCCTGAGGGAAGCATGTATAAAGAGAGGGAAAACAGAAAGTAGGAGGCAAAGCCCTATCTTTGCCATTTTGCTAAGGATGTTCTCAGTGGGTAATCAGAGAAAAACCTTCCTGTATCCATAGGTTCTGACTTCCTAGGTACTTTGGTAGATGTCCCAATGATCCTTAAAAAAAAAAAAAAAAAAGCAAAATATACTTGGGAAAAATCGTACTTTGTCCAGATTTTCCTTGATTTCACAGTGTTGGCAGAAAGCCAAGGGGTACTCTAAGCCAAGAGGCTCCTTCTGTGATCCCTCCAGGAAGGGAAGAGCACTGATATGGAAATAAGTACTTTAGAAGCCTGTAAGAAATGGTTGGCTGCAGACTCTCTTCTTCCTGAGAGACCCCTCAGGTGATTCAGCGCCACCTGGTCCCTCCTTTAGGGTCAGGCCCCTTACAGCGCAGATTCCTTCTAAGACCTGAATCTAGTGTTGCGTTTGAAATGTTAGTTTTTTGTAAAAAAAAAAAAAAAAAAAAAAGAGTCCCCAAAATTGTATCAGCTTCAAAACCCTTCCTTTTTATTTGTGCCAACTACTGTATTAGTGACCTTCCAATTACTGAAGTCTCCTGGCCTAAGAGGCTCTGGTTTATCCAAAATCCAGTGATTGTAATTGGTTCTTGGGTGTTTAAAAGACAAAGCCTTCTTTATGAAAGTTTTAAGTCGAGTGAGATGTGAGGAAGCAACATTTATTGCATAAATCACACATGCCATTTATACTCTGAGCCTTCAGGGCCTAGAAAATAAACTCCTGAATTTTCTAAGGACAGAATTCTTGAGAGCTGGGAGCGGAGAAGCAGAGGAGCAGTAGGGAAAACTGGGGAGGTGTTTCCCCTTTGCTGGCTTCCTGTGGCCACACTGCTTGGTAGGCATTATTGCAAACAAATCCCACATCAGAAAATTAAGTGCAAAACCAAATAAAGTTTAAATATGACAAAGATAAAAAACTGACACAAAATACATTAATTAAACTAGATTGTTTTTCTTTAAGTTAAAAGCTAGAGCATATAAAAAGTTTAAATTTAATGTAGAAAAATGAGAACAAAAGTTTTGTTATAATCCCAGTTAAAAAATATCTCTACTAGAAGGGAAAACTGATAAGGTATTGTGGGTAACCAGGGGGAAAAGTTATTTCTTGAGGGAGTAGGGACTCCCAGGGAGGGGCTAAGGAGATGGGTTAACCCCCATCCCCTTGCTGTGTCAAAATCTTTTGGTAAGGATGCTGGGCTCTTTGAGAAAAATCTGTATCAAGGAACCTCACCCTCTCATCCCCGCTTATAAAACAAACTGTGAAAGGGAAGACTACAAAATCTCCTTGATTGGTAGGAATAAGGAGACTAGATACTGAGAAAGTGTGTGTGTGGTAGAAGTCTCAGATATGGAAATTTGAAAAACATTGAATTAGAGGGATTGGAGGAAGAATCCTAGAAGGCATTTAATCTAAGATGTAAAGAATAGGATTGTTACAGATAAAAGGAGATCTTAAAAGAGATTTGTAGCAGAGATAGGAAGTAACTCAAAAATGTTCTCTGAGCTATGGGAGCAAGGTGTGGCCACTCCTACTTTTGTGTATGGGTACTCTCTTGCTGGGTGTGGTGACTCATAGAACACAGTTTAGGAGACAGGGTTTAGGCCCCTTTCTACTCTAACATCCTGTACTTGTAATTATTTCATAGAATTATATGAAAACGAAACCAGATAGACATGTATAAATATTTACCTTAAGTATTTTATTCTTTGTTATCATCAAAACAACCTCTAATCCAAATATGTTGTTTCAGGGAAGTGTCAATAGCCAGACTTTGTAGCAGAAAGGATTGAACAGTTTCTCTTTAACTTGAGTTCTGTTACATGTTATTGTAGGACAAAAGGTTGAAGGACAAGGAAATAGAGAATAAAAATATAAAGGATATCCTTATTCAAAGTTTAGTGTTTATTTGGAAAGAAGGAACCATAGAGAGTTATTAGTTCTGTAATTTTGAGCATTTCTTTGTCAAACCTTAAGGAAGATCATGTATTTCAGAAAGGGAGTGTAACTTAGAGTTATGGGGAGGTGGGTGTAGTTTCCTTGATACAGATTTTCTAAAGAGCCCAGAGTCCTTACCAAAAGATGGTGACACAGCAAGGGGGTAGGGGTTCACCTATCTCTTAAGCCCCTCCCTGGGCTCCTTGGCTTTACCTGGTTGTCTTCATTTTCTTCCCATTTGCTTTAGTTAAAAAATAAATACCTTTGGGACTGGGGAACTGGGAGTATAGCTCAGAAGTAGAGCACTTGTGTAGCGTGTGTGAGGCCCTGGGTCTGTTCCCCAGTGCACATGTACACATGTGCCCATGCACACACACAAGCAAATGTTTACAAAGTAGTCCCATGAATATAGGATTTGTAGAAGTTGGGTAGACGGCTTTATGTAGCTTGCTTTCTATAGATTTTCACACTAATGCTAATGGTTCTTGAACTTGGTCTCCAGAAAAGAAAAGTGGGGAATGTTTTATGCACATAGTGCTCCTTTTTTCCACATAACTGTCAATGCATAACCAAAAAACAACAAAGCTGTCACTGTAGTTAATAGAGAAGTTATACACTTGCTTAGATGCTTATCAGTTTTTACAAGAATGAAAAGTTGAAAGTGAGTATTGTGATAGTTATTATTTACTAAGGAATTTTAATGCTTCTGGTCAATTATTGATACTTATTAGCATTTAGAGAGCTTTGCAATGTACTACCTATATTGAAAATTTAAACAAAAACCAGAATGGGTGAGGGGTATGCATATCTTTTGTGATAGGGTAGTTGTTGTGATAGGTGGCTTGGTAAATGGCTCATGTTTTGCAGTTATGTGTTCATATAAAAATCTTGTTTGTAGGCAGAGACTTTTAAATGCTAGAATGTTATCGCTACTGACAGTGGTAAATAATGCCATAAGTATTTCTGTAGTTTTTTTTTTTTTTAAAAAAACAGGGCAGATTATTATAGATACACACACATGAAACTTGAATATGTATCATGTGTTATAGGGAGTTTGGAATGGGCAGATATTATATTCAATAGTTGTTTATAACATTAGTATTTTCTTTTGGATGGCTTTGGAGGTGAAAATCTTTGGATAATATACTTTGAATAATATAAATCTTTGAACAATAAACTTTTATGCTGTTAGTAGTAGGGTTGATAGTTCTGATTATACTGCTAAAGTGAAGGACCTGTAATTGATGAGGTACTCACAGAATAGAAAGCACATGTAAGAATACGAATATCTGTCAATATTTAACAGACATTTGTGGAGAACCTTCTGTGTGGCAGGCACTGTGTTAGGTATGGGGATACAATGGTGAGGGAAACATGGCCATGTTTTCCACTCTCATGGGACACAAATTCCCCTAAGAGAAAGAGACATTTGTTCAAGTTCCAACTGCAAAGAAGAGGAACAGTGCTCTGAGACAGATAATGGGGGAATTGACCTGTTGACAGAGTTTGTAGAAGCCTTCCTGAGAAAGTGAGGATTGACCTGAGGGCAGAAGAGCATGGGAGTTAACTTGGGAGTGGAGAGGCAGGGATAGGAGTAGAGGAATACAGTGGCAAAGACCTTGTGGAAGGAGGGAACACAGCATTGTTAAGAAACAGAAGAAGGCTACATTGTCTGTAGTGTAGCAAGTGAGGGAAGTGCCAGATGGAGAAGGTGGGGTCCCCATGAGAGTGTTGGAAACCAATGAAGATTTTAAGTTGAGAGTGAGAAGGAAGTGACATGATTGGAGACAGCTTTTGGGGAAAAAAATAAAAGATTTCCCTGAAGTCCTCCACTCTTCTTCACACTAAGGAGGCCAATTTGGAGGTAATCCAGAAAAGTGATGTAGTAACTTGAGAAAAATGGATCTTTTTTGAAAACTATTTAAGAAGCAAAATCCATAGGACTTGATGGCAGATTTAATGTTGTGGCTGAGTAGGAAAGTGCAGAAAGAGAGTTATTAGGGGATGAGAGTGGAGTGGGTTGAAGAGTGAGATGAAATATCACAGAGTATGGCCAAATCTTCCCAGAACTTTGTAAAGGATGGGATAGCAAGAGCAAGAGTAAGAGAGGGAGGGAGGGAGAGAGAGAGAGAGAGAGAGAGAGAGAGAGAGAGAGAGAGAGAGAGAGAGAGAGAGAGAGAAAAAACTGTGGGAAAAGAGATAGGATTGAAAAAGACTGTGGATCTATTAACTTTTTTTTCTTCTGGTAACTTGAGCCTGTTTAAAAACTAATAGAGCCAGTTTAGGAGGAGAATAGACAGCAAAAGATTCACAAGAAAGCCGGAAAGGATGAATCTAAAATGCAGATATTGGGGAGGCTGGCCTCAGACAGGAAGGCAGATGGATACAGATGCACATGGTTTGTAGAGTTGATAGTGGGATATTGAAGTTTTCATACATTGGCTTCATAGATGTGTGTGTGTGTGTGTGTGTGTGTATTTTGTGTGTGTGTGAAGTAGGGTTAGGGTTATATGGCTAAGAAAGGGGAAGGATATTTGGAGTTTCAAAAAGAATAGGGAAGATTTGGAAATTTTACTATGAAATATGAGGACTGGTTGGCCAAAGCTATGTGGTTGGAGTGCAGGACAGTGTTGAGGGCTGTTTGATCCCTCTATAATTTCATATTCACCAACTTCAATCCCTTCTACATCTGACTTTCTCCAACAGGGCTCTGATTGTTCAGGGCTTGTTATTGAGTAAATAGTTAGGCATATTGAGGGATTTGGGTTTTGCCAGCTCTTGGCAATGGAAGGGGAATGTAGGGTCTTAGAGTATTAACAGAAATGATGGGCTTTAAGAACTAAACTGATTAAAAAGAGAAGTTTTTTAAAAAAAGGAAAGGGCTAATGCACTGGGGAAAAGCTCAGGGGCCAGTGAATTTGCGAATGTTGAAATATGAACAGGTTCAAAGGAAAGGAAGCTAAGTCAATAAAGGAAACTCTTGAACAAATGTTATTTTGGAGACAGAAGAGTGATGGATAAGGGATGACGGTTATGGGTGGTTGAGATGTGTGGAAGAGGTGCTAGTCCAGGTGAAGATAAAAAGGATTTTTGTTGTCAAGGTGATAATGGTCTATCTGCACAGACAAGAAATGACTCAGGATGATGGTGGGGCTAGAGGACATCAGTGAACTGGGTTCAGTATGTACACAAGAGGAAACGTTTGGGAGGTTAGAATATGACACAAATGAGGAGAGGAAGAGGGCTGAATGGCAAGACCAAAAGGGAAGTGGGTGTTTAAGAGGGTGGGGAATGGGAAGTAAGGCTGGAAGGGGCTTTGCTTACTATAAAGATCAAAGAGGGTACTCAGGCCACTACCTGACTGTGGAGTGTGGGAGTCTAGGCAGCCACCACTCAAAGAGAAGAGAGGTGTCATTAGAGTGCTCAGAGGAGAGGCCAAGGATATAGCACTGTTTTCTGGATATGGAGTAATAGTTCCAGGGAACCCAGTGAAAGGGTTTGGGAGGTACAGGGGATGATATTCTGGGAAGGTGGCTGGAAAGAAATTTTGGAGCAGGGCAAAGATACCCAAGTAGTAGAGGATGGATTTCTTTAGCAGGAACTGCCTACATTTAAGGTGTTTTCTTGTGAAAATAGGGATGAGTTAGGAGCCCAGGGATAAGTGATCTTGTCTCCCTTGGCTGGAGTCATGACAGGCCCAGAAACTGCTTGTCCTGCATATTGATAGAGATGATGATGGAAGCAGAAATTTACTGAGTGCAAACCATACTATTCTTTGTGCTCAAGGGACATTACGTTGTTTATTCTCCACAACAGCCTTGTCAGTGCGATTGCCATCTCCAACTTGAGGAAACTGAGGTTCGTTTAAGGCAGGTTAAGTGCAGCTAACAAATGGTGGAACTGAGACTGCAACTCAAGACTTTGAGCCTGCATACTTTTGGCAATGTTGTATGCATTTAACATTTCCTTACATGTGAAAATTTTGATTTTTTAAAAAATATAAGTGATAAAATTTTGAGAAGTTAATGTAGTCTTTAATACAGAGCTGCCTTTTTAGATCTCCAAATTAAGTTCAATCCTAGATCCAGATTCTCATTCTGAAAGCGCTCTGGAAGATGGACTAATGCCCACTGTCGGCTGACCACCTCCTGTCTGTCCTTTACCACTTCTGCGATGGATACTCGGATACTACTAAATTGTTAGGTGGATCATCTTTAAATTAAACTGAACTCTTCCCTTACTACCATTTTTGCCCACTTGTGGCATTTTGAGGAAACCAAAGTTCCTTTTTGCATTTTTCTTCATGAAAAATTTTTGATTTGTTGGAAGACTGCTCTAAAGTTCTGAGACATGCTCCCATCCTAACATTACTCAGTACCTTAAATCTTCATCTAAAAACCACTGTCTTATTTATACTTTTGTAAAGCTATTTTAGTATATGATTAATTCTAAATAAAATTGGACTGATACTTACATTGATTGAAAGGTATACTTTGTCCTGATATATAAACATGTCTTGTTTTTTTGTGTGTTTGGTATCTTCATTATCCTATTGTCTCTCCTTGGTTTGTGTTATTTATAAGTTAAGATTGTGTGTGTGTGTCTATGTGTGTGTGTGTTGCTATTATGCTAAGTTCCTGTGTTTGTTGCCTTTAAAAGTTTATTCCCATAATTAAATAGTTAACAAATATTTGTAAAAAAAAAAAAAAAAAGGTTACTGGGAAAAACTTACAAACTCCCAGGAGTTACTTTCCAAGTCTGTTTCAGATCATTGATCTATATACAGTTTCTAGTTTTTCAGCCAACTCTGGATTTACCTAACTTGGTTATCCAGCCACATTTCTTTGTAGTGTTCAAAGCTATCACGAGAAACTTTAGAACTTTGCTAGAATCAGATTATCCTTCATTAGGTAGTCCACTAGAACTTGTCATTTGTTTGTGAGGTAAGGGCTGAGAAGGCATTAGCAGTGACTGAGCTGTTCTAGGTCAGCAGGTGGGGAAAAGTGAAGGCCTTGCAGTTCACTGAACTATGGAGCCATGGAGAAAGGGCTGATTTTGGTTAAGTTCATCTTGGGCCAGATAGAGCCTGTGGAGCCTGCAGGATGCCCACATGCAGCATCCAGAGGCAAGCTAACTGGCCAGCTCTGGTGTGGTGGGGGATGGCAGCTACCGTTATACATAACATAAGCAGTGTTCAGAGCAGGGGAAGCCAGGTAGAGACTGTAGTGTACAGAGAAGAGATTCAGGTGGTCAGAAGTGGTAAACATTAACAAGTTGAGGGAGTTCATGCCCAATAGCCTTCTTTTTTTTTTTTTTTTTTTTTTTGGTGAAATGGGAAGAAACCTTATCTTTTATAAAAGAGGGAGAACTGGAGATTTGAGAGCAGTGAATATATATTTGGACTTTTCCCTTTTACTGCAGGGAAGTAGGAAAAGGAGCTCAGTAGGCAAGGGAAAGCTAAGCCTGAATGAGGCATTATCCCAGCTTTCCTCTTCCCTGCCGGCTTTAAAGATGAACACACCGACCTTTCCCCTCTCTTTAAGGGTTTTATTGCTGAACACTGTAGCAGGGGTCTTTCCTGGGAGCTGTATCAGAATGTGAGGGGTGGAGTTGTGTGTGCATGTGGAAATGGCATTGGCAACTCTGATACATTGGCTAGGGAATCACTGTACTTACAAAGGATTAACGAACAGAGAAAAGTGAGAGTAACAGTTGTGGTTGCTGGAGGGAGAGTGTGTTTTAAACTCACTCAGCAGAACCAAGTCTTATTTCACCTTAAATAGTGTTGGATATCACCTCACTCTTTATGTGTCATCTCTGCTGGTTATTTATTTCCTAGAGAGCAGGGAGTGTCGCCGTAGCACACACTGAACGTTTACCACTTTATGTGGTAAGGATTGATTTTTTTTTTTTTTTTTTGCTTCCTTCCAGGCTTATAATCATGACTCCCATTTAGTGTTTAGAACGCCAGCACAATGCCTGGCACATGGTGGACAAGTGTCAGATGTTGGATGGACCCTTGACTAAAGTGAGGACTGAATCAGGCCTGGCTGTGCTGGCTCGGGGCTCTTATCTTTGTGAGTGTCTTGTGTAAGCTTAAGAGGGCTTTCAGAGGTGATGGTGGTGAGGTGTACCCCAGACCTTTTCATGTTCTTCTTTATTAAGAAATCAGCCTCAGTTAAAGTGTATGCTGTCTTTGGGGAAAAGTACAAAATCATTGTATTCAGCAGGTCTCTGGAAGAGTTCTATTGGTGTCCTTTGAATGCAGATGGGTAATTGTATTATAGAGTTCATGTCTAGATACTCTTGTACATTGACCCAGAAATATTTCCCATATCTGTTTCAGCTGCTTTTCTCCAGGACAGCTAGTTACCCAGCTTTCTGCCAGCTGCTAGCCACATGTAGAGGTAAATGAACTAGGCCTAATGCTTCTCCTAATGTGTATTCCTATGCTTGATAATCACCAAATTCTCAAAGGCCCTTTATTTATGTTAGTAATGAGCATCATTTGGTTTTATCCATTTTAAACATGGTCTTGCCTGATTCAGAAACTTAAAACAAATAAATAGGGACAACTGCTTCCTACCAGAAACTTTGGTTTTCTGGGGAAATTTCTAAAAATCTCTAGATTAGTCCTTGATTTGGCATGACTGATTAGGCAAGCAACTGCTTATTAAGAAGCAGAGCTGGGAGTAGAACAATTTAATTAGCTTCTGTCTGTTGAGCCTTTAATAAAAGCCATACCTTGAATATATTGAGCTTAATATTTAGTTTTAAATGGAAGATTTTTTGCAAAGAAGACTCAGCATACATCCCAAAGACTTAACTGAAAATAAGTCTGTTAAAAATATAAAATATTCATCCAATATAACAGATTTAATAAAAAACTATAATTTGGGGGAGGGGAATGGTAAGTTTTTTAATGATGAATTATTTAAATGCTTTTTTTTTGGGGGGGGGGTACTAGGGATAGAACTCAGGAGCATTCAATCACTGAGCCACATCCCTGTCCCTATTTTGTATTTTATTTGGAGACAGAATCTCATGAAGCTGCTTAGCTCCTCACTTTTACTGAGGCTGGTTTGAATTCACAATCCTCTTGCCTCAGCCTCCCAAGCTGCTGGAATTACAGGTGTGCACCTTGGCGCCTGGCTGTGTGAATGCTTTTTAATATATTAGTTAAAAGAACAAATCACAAACTGGACAATGTTGATGACATAAATATGTTTTATGACATTTTTTAACAAAGATTCATGAAATACTCATTGTATATCTTGAACTCTAATGAAATTCACTGAGCATCACATGAGCAACCCATGCCCATCCCCAGCTCCAGAGCCAGCAGGGAACATCAGAAGCCTTCGGGACAAACCATCCTTACATTTAAGTTTGACTCTCACTCTCTTCTGATTGCTGATTCTGTTTTCTTCAATTAACTGTCCACCTGACCTCCAGATCCCTCTTTACTTTAATCTTAGAAAAAAATTTTCCCCTTTACAGCTTACTAAGAAAATTATAATGATGCTTAATTTATGTACAAATTTTATGTGTTATTTGGTTACTACTAAACCTAGACTAAAAAGGCCACAAATTAATTTTTTAATGCTAAATAAACACATGTTGAACAAAACTAAAAAAAAGTAAATGAGCAATAAAGTTAATGGAGTTTCACAGAGAAGAACTGCAATATCAATAGTTCTACCAAGCACACACTTAAAAAAAAAAAAAAAGGAAAGAATTCATTACAGACATATGAATTCTGTTGGAAGGGGCCCTGTGGGAGACTGATTCTTAGTGTGATATCCTGGTTGGAAGGGAATGAAGTGGGGTTATTGCTAGTACTGTCAATGACTTGGTTTTTCTCTAGTGAATTGGCTCCAGTAGGTGACTTTATTTCTTCACATTAGGCAGCTGGAAATGTGTATTGATTCATTTCCTTTTCATTTTAGGATCAGCTCTATCAAAGATGGAGCCGTAGATATGCTATATTTGCTGGATATGAGCAAATGCTTTAGTGTCTTTTTTTGATCTGAATGTTCCACAGATTTTTAAGAGCCAAATAAGGTTCAGTTCAATGAGATAAAAAACATACTTTGTGTGTGTGTTGTATATATACACATATGCATATTCCTTTTCTTTCTGCTCTGCCTTAAAACTTGAAGGTCTTTTATTAAAAAAAAAATTAAAAGTCCATGGAGGCTTTTTGTTCTAAGGAAAAAAGTTAAATATTAATTTAAATAATAACAGTGGTATGGTTCTTTTTAAAGACTATCATTCTTAAGATTTTAATTTTGTTTTAAATGTCTCACTATACAATATGTTTTCATTATGTAATTTTTGTTTTGTTATTGCAATGTTCTATGCTTTTTGGCTTAATTGTTTCTTAGAAATTATCTAACTTTCCCAACTTAAAGATGAGAAGAATTCAGTCACAGAAAAATCAGGTGATTTGTCCTAAGTATAATTAATAATATTTTTAAAAGAATATTTTGTAATAGTATTTGAAATTCCCTCTTACTGTTAAATTCTAGACTTAGATAATTTTGAATATTGAGATTTTTAAATTAAGAGTTTTTTAAAAAAATTTTAATATAAATGTAA
This sequence comes from Marmota monax, assembly GCF_021218885.2. Classification (NCBI taxonomy): domain Eukaryota; kingdom Metazoa; phylum Chordata; class Mammalia; order Rodentia; family Sciuridae; genus Marmota; species Marmota monax. The sequence continues at coordinate 5,662,718 of NW_026692116.1, forward strand.
GCTATATGACAAATAGATGGTAAAGGTGAAGAAACATACAAAAGGTTTAAAAATTTTTAATATTCGTTTAATTTAATCAATTCATTTAATAAATCATAGCATAAGACTACATTATTATGGGTAACATCAATGTGAGTTAAGCCAATGTACAGATGTGAGTCAAATGCAGTTTTTAAAAATTGGACTGCATTTTTGGTTAACTATTATTTTTCTGTGACCAAAAGAAAATATGTGATTTACAACACTTAAATTATCAATTAAAACAGATATGTTTTAAAATATAGCCATTGTTTCCAGAAATGCCATATTTTCCCTAAAAATTAAGTAAAAAGAAATACATTATAAGGACATTCAACTCTATTTTTATATAATAATTGTTTACTACTGAATCAGGTGAACAGATAGCATTGTAAGTAAGAGAATGCCTTACTCTTATTTTTATGAAATAAAATAAACATAAAGGTGAATAACTTAATTACTTATACCAAAATAATCAGAATTCCTATATAGTAGTAAAAAGGCAATACAAAAAATACTGAGAAGAAATTAAGCATATTATGTAATTATATTTGCCTAGCATCCATTTTCTGAGTTCAATCCCTGGTATCATTAAAAATTAAAATTCTTATAGTTTATATTCTTATACTTGTGCTAAATTTAAAAATATTAATAACAATAGAAGTACACATTTTTTAAAATTAAAAAAATTAGTCTTGCATGAAATAGCAATTTATAACCATCATTTTTCTTCATAGGTTGAAGAAATATGGATACCAACACCATACTGGTCAGCAGCACACTTTGTACCAGCTTTCTCATCTTTCAGCTTCTTTTCCACTTTGTAAGTTCTTGGTTTTCAGCAAAAGTTTCTCCAGGTTTTAATAATCTCAGCTTTGAAAAGAAGATTGAATGGAACTCAAGGTAAAGCATATGAAAACATACTTGACTTAAAAGAAAATTGATTTTCTAAAGCAAATTATTTAAAAGGCTTTCATTTAGAATCTAACAAAAATTCAGGGTCTATTTTTTAGTTTGACCTTAGAAATAAAAGAAAAGACAAGTAGATTGATCTCACACAAGAAAAATTTAAAAATTCTTATATTGAAAAAATGTTAGGAATAATGTATTGCACTTTCCAGGGAAGTGTAGGAAGATTTAAGTAGACTCCAGCTGACTGGAAGTTCACGATTTTGCATTCTTCTCTGAACTCTTTGTAATAACAAACATATTTTTTGGCAAGGAGAAAAGGAGAAAACATTTGTTGGAGTTGTGAGTAGCTTATACAGTATTGGCCAGCTTATCCACACCCAGGGCAGTTAAAGTATACAACCAGAGAACATAGTGTATGATCTGCCCATCTGTGTCTTTTAATGGACCTTCTATTATAATTTGGAGCCTGTCAGAACTTATTATTTTATTATGTAATTCTAAAGTGTAATTGCATTTTAGTTTTTTAACAACAACAAAATCAATGGAACAAGAATTAGTTTATGACTGAAGAAATCTACTGAAGTTTTCTTAAATTGGTTGCAGATTCTTTGTGTGCAACCCATTAATCTCACAAGGGTTCAGATGCAAAATGACTGCTACTGCTCCCTTGTCTTTAGAGCATTCATGTGCTCAAATGTTGCCTCAGCCATTGGAAGATTTTTTAAAAATTATTAATATTTAGTTGAAGTTAACACAACTATAAACTGGATTTAGCTTTTCTAAAATTACTATCATTATTCTTTACTGAAATTTCCTTTTAGAAGTTAAGAACTTCTACCCATGTCTAAGAATTGTCTTATTTGACCTGAAATCCCTTGTCTGTCTCCCAGCCTATTTGTTTTGCAGTCATCCACTTCTATAACTCAGACTGTGAATAAAAATCTAGTGTTTTCTTGTGTACACTAATATGTCTGGTTCATATGTACTGCTGTTCTTTTTACCCTCCTAGTCCCCCAACCCCCAAATTTTTCTTAAGATTTTTTTTTAAAAAAGAGATGTGATTAGTTTGTGTTAACACTAGCTCAAAAATATTATTCACATGTGGTGTACTAGAGATATGATTATTTTAACATTTAAAGATAATTGGAATGGTGGGAAAGACAAGGGCTGGGGAGACATACATTCTTTGATTGTATTTTAAACTATTTTCATTTTCTTTTCACTGTGGTTAGGGTAGGTAAAGACATTTGATTATTGGGTAGCTGCAAGCCAAAGAAATGAGGGTATGAAGAGATAGAAGCAAAGATGAAAATGAAATGATGAAATTGAAAAATATTTTGTATTATTCAGTCTCATCACTATCCTTCTATGATGCAGAAAATCACCATTTGGGAAACTGAGTTTCTATTTGAAAAAGGCATCTAGGATAATACAAGATACATTTAGCTGTTTAAAAGGTGTTTTCTCCACTTTCTGTCTCTCAAAACTCTGTTTCCTACTCCAGCTTTACATGGGACTAAAGAGTGCAAATAAGGAAAAAATAGGCCTTTCTTTCTTTCTTTGTAAAGTACATATATATGTATGTTAAAATTCAGCTTCCAGTCTTAAAACATACAGATCAATATGGCACACAGCATTCTTTCTAGTAATCGGGAAAGAATCTTTGAACAATAGGTGGTCTAAGGTATTTAATAGTAAAAGGACAAAGAAAATACTGGGAAATGAACACTTGATAATAGTTTAATTATAGGTGAAATTTTACTTTAATTATGTTTTTTTTTCTGGAAACAAACCTACTTATGAGTATACTTTCCATCTTACAATTAAAATTTTTTGAGTTATTTATATTCAGTTGCTTACTTATAGCATAAGGAAGTCTGATTATGTTAAAATATTACTCATTTTAAAATCTCTTTCTCCCAAATTTAACTCTTTTGCTTATTAGAGCTATATAGTTTCTACTGGCAATATTCACACTACTTGTGATTAAGTTAGTAACTTTAAATTGCTGTTCCGAAATGGTCATTGATTGTTTCTGTGAAGTGCCACTTATAAGCCCAAATACTTCTTTTTAATTCTTTGAAAAAAAATATTTTATTTTGGTGTTTATTTTTAGATGCTAAGGAATATGTACATTTTTCTTTGCCAGGAATCTGATTTTAAAAAATAAAATATGAAATTTTTACTAACAGAAGTTTCTGAAAGTATGGACTTTAAAATGCAAAGTGGTGTGTGAGTGCAAGGTGATTGCTTTTCCTGTTCAGTACAGTGGGAGCCTTCTGACCAGACCAAGTAGCATTTGATTTTGCTCTGATGAATACTCTTCACCAGAGCCCTTCCCATCAGCTAAAGGATATAATGCTTCCCACTCACCATATACATCTCAGTAGAGAAGGGCATTTGAAACCTGAGTGTCACAAATAAAAAGGATTTTTTCAAAAAGGAAACTTTTGACTCAGTTACTAAACACTAAAACTAGTTGGTGAGAGGTGTTTTCCTTCTGTATAATTTTCTAATAGCACAGAGAGCTGTCTGTGATTATTTAGATGAAGTGTTTAACTTGATAGCAAGGATTTTACATTTTCATCCTGCTGTGCTCAAATGGAATACAGGTGTGCTTGGCATGAAAATTCCAAGCTTTTAAACCAGATAAATTGGCTTAATTATTCACACTTAAAGATGATCTTTTGGGTATTTCAAAGGATTCTTGGTCAATAACTAAATTAGTGAAAATCTTTATGCATTTAAAATATGATTTGGTTTAAGATGGTATATCTATTTAAGATCTATAGACTGAGTATATTGATTTTTCAAGTTATGATGAAATTTTCTAATATCAAACTCTCAATATTGTTCATTTATATAGCTCATTTTAAAAAATTTGGGGATCATACTCTAGAAACCTGTTCATCCTTTCTTATGAAAAGAAATACTTCATTACTTGTAAACTTCTAAATAAAGATTTGAGAAATCTGAAATTGTTAGGTAAAAAAATTTCATTGTATAGATAATTACACAGTATCCTGTATGGTTCTTAAGTAGCATGTCATAAAGCTCAAGTACTGTTTGAGTCACTAAATTATTTGCCAGATATATTCATAAAAATATGTTTTTCATTTAAACCCTATTCTTTCTATAAAAGAAAACTTGACCTGGATCTTGTAAAGATTTTGCTTTCACTTGAGTGTTTCATGTAAAACAGATTTTCTGTATAAATTTATGGCCCTCAGTTTTTTTCTTTGGAAGTGCTTTCATAATAATGATAAAGAGGAACTAATAATAGCTGCCCATGTTTTTCACAGATTTGTTATAGGAATCAAGTGCAATAATGCATGTGAATCTACATTTTAAAACTAAAATCTCCAAGATAATCTTCATGTCATGACCTATTAAAATTGTTTTAAGAATATGGAACTGGTTAAGGCAAATGGATTTGGAAGTCATTCCCAGCTGATTGTAGCAGGAGACTCCTCCTGCAGTGATGCTGTCTGGGACGGAGCTCAGAGAGGACACAGAAAAGAGCCTTACCAGCTGCTCTCAGTCTGCATAAAACTGATCCTCATGTACTCCTGCTTCAGAACTTTTAACTAAGAAATGAATCACCAGTTTTCTAGTACAAAATTGTGGTTTTGGCATTCTTCTTGTTATTCATATCTAAATGGCAATTTTGTATTATACTCTCCACCTTCTATATTTTAATGCATCAAGATATAACTTTTTCAGAATGTTGGTCTTTCCAGGATGAGTTAAAATTTATTGCAAGGAATCTAAAATCTTCATATGTATTTTGTTTCATTTCAGGATAGTATCTACATGCCATTCTTTGCTGGTTGGGATTTTGGGCCTGTACATTTTCTTCTTTGATGAGGCTATCATAGCAGATCCACTTTGGTAAGCTGTTTTTTTTCAAACTAGTGAATTTGATTTATGTTTGGATATGAATTATTAATAAGAATACCACTTACTTTAAAACAGAAAATATTGATGGTTTATGCTTTATTTAAATGCTTATATTCAGACTTACTTCAACAAGGTGCATTAAAATGATTTTAGGTTGGAATGCAGATACTGAGGGCCATTTTGCTTTAGTATTGCAGTTGTTGTCCCAAACCAGGGGAATAAGATAATAGCATAAATACTTATACTGTGTTAATGAGTAAAATTAAGTTGTGGTATCCACTTTTTGGAGTAAAACCGAGTCATTATTGAGACTGGATAGTCAGCTGTAGTCAGATAGGATAGGATAATATCTACTTAAGATTTTGTCTTCAAATTTATGTTTGACCCATTGTTTAATATCAATGAGGTAAATGAGAATTATAGAAGGCCATGTGAGAGGAATTTAGTACCACATGAGCAGCAATAATAACTAGCAATAATAGGGTCATTTATAAATGGTTCTTTTTGAAAAATTTAAATGTTATTCTAGTGGCAGAGATTTTGCACACTGTATTCTTCAGCATTACACAAGAAAGCTTAGTTCAGCTTAGCTTGAGATAAAGGAGGTATGTTTTGTGGAAGCACTGCACTGGTATGTGTGGTAGTTATGGGCTTGTGTGATGTAGGGCAATTTAATGAGATACTTTGACCACCACTGTTTAAGGATCCCCCCGCCCATATGAAATTATTCCTATTAGGATATACCAGTTGACAAATTTTCATTAGGAAGTATTTTTCAAAGTGAATCAATTTAACGAATTTATTTCATTGATCAGAGGATTGTATCATCCACCTAAACAATTTTTAGCTTTTTAAATTTTTTTCATTTCAATTTTACTAACATTATTGTTAGCAAAACCAGTTCTTTTGAGAAGTAAATTCTCTAACAAAGATTTGATTCATTAGTCAAAATTTGCCTTATTAAATTTTAACCTCACAAGAAAAAATTGATATTTTTGATACTTTTTTTTCTTATATTCCATGATTTATTCCACGTCTGTTTACAGATCAAAATTTATAAACAAAACATAACTTCTGCTAAATCTTTTAATTTGTAGTTTAGTTGCTATCAGTTTTATTTTGTATTAATTTTACCAGTAATTTACATTACAAATCAGATGTCTGGCTAGGGCAAAAATATATGATCTTGATATGTGTAGGGGTGGAAACAGCAGAGTTAAACTGTCCTGTTCTAACCATTTTCTGATAGTGTGATAATAGTTAGATATAGTACTCAGGAAAATGATGATGAAAGTACTACATGGCCTCAAAAATAGAGTTGAGTTAGATGATATCTTAAGGCATTTGAATTTCTAACTTAGAATAAAGAAAAAAAATCATCATCTGGAATACCATTTGAGAACAAATTATATGAGAACACATTTATAAATCTTCAGTAAAATTTTAACATCTGCGTATGTGTGTGTGTGTATGTGTGTGTTTGTGTGTGTGTATGTGTAATTTCACACAAACTTGTGTAGCAAAAGTATTATCTTAGTTAACGCAACACTTGGGGCATTTCCAAGTTTGCAATAGGATCTGGAAGTGATGCAGAGACACTGCTTATTTAGGTCAACTATGACCTAATAAGTTTATAGTTATCCTTCTAATTCATTGTGAATGCCATTGATGGTATAGGTGATGTTTTCCCAATTTAAAACAAGCCCTCTACAGTGCTCCTAGATTTGGAGGTTCTGGGAATAGTTCTCAAATGGATAGGGTGATCTTAGAGGTGATCAGGAGGCCTGGTTTTAATATTGGGTTGGGTTCTAATATCAGTATGGATTGGTTTTAAGTGAGTTAGAGAATTTCAGCCTAGTTTTCATTCCAAGAGTTGATGATTGATCCATAAGGAGATTTTAGAGATTTGCCTGGGCCTAGAGTAAATTTCATGGAAAGTACAGGCAACAGAAGACCTCTTGATTAAAACAATTCATCTTGTACAGGAAGGGTATTAAATTTCGTTAGGGGTTGAGAGTCCAGGCTATCCTGGGGAAAACATATGTCTGCTAGTAACAGTACCATAGGCCACATCACAGTTCCACTAAAGTATGTTTTATGATTTATATTGAAAGTGACAGCTTACCATTCAAGAATCTATAAAAATCATTTTCATTATATTTAAATCTCAATAAAGAGAAGTAATTTCTATTTAAATTTTAAAACATTAAGTAACTCATCTATAATCCATATGCTTAAAAAAGAACCTTTTTTTAAAAAAAATATTTACAGGGGTCAATCATCACTGGCGACTATGAATATTGCTACTGCTTCAGGCTACCTCATTTCTGGTATGTGATATTTAATTAATTGTTTATTTCTTTTTATACTACTCATGGAATTATGCAAAGAATACATAGTCTATGCTTTTGGTTTATTTGAAAAGTAGCTTTCAGAATCTGTCCAGAGGAAAATAATACCCATGATGACAGAAGAATGTGAAACATTTTTTTCTTGCCTTTCTGATTCTCACTGAAGTTCCAGGTTATAGAATGGGGCCTCAAACCACCAAGTTCAGGGCATTTAAGATTTTTTTTTTTTTTAATTTTTAGTGGTCTCTCCTTTTCCTGAAGAGTTTCTCCATTGTAATTACTGTGAAGCTAATGAAGTTTAAGCCTCAAGGCCCTTCACTGTTAGGTCCTTGAAATGTATATTCCAATAGTTATGGTTTGCATTGTTTGGGTAGAATTTGCAGAAATAATCTATTTTAGCCATAATCAATTAAGGTCACAGACTCTTTCTACTCTACATTCTTTGCTGTTATGTTTTCTCTAATGTTGGATAGGATTGGAGTGACCTTTTTTACAGTGAGGCCAAGGGAAGTAAGTTGAAAATATGTCATTTTAACTTCAATTTGAAAGGATGTTTTAAAATAAATACATTAACAATTAAGACATTTGAATCATCTTAATTAAAAAAGATATAATAGAACCATGATTTGTATATTTATATAGAAACCCCATTTTTAAATTTTAAAATATTAAGTAACTGAAAGAAAATATAAATAAAAATAATGGGATATGAAACAAAATGATAAAGTAATGAATTCAAAAATTGTATGCCATCAAGAAGTGAATCATAACAAAAATATATGGTATCAAAACAATTCATTAAGAGGAAGAGATAAATTTTGAAGATAAATAATGAATAGACTGTTGAATTATTTGGTAACCCAATTTAAAAAGTGAATCAGTGAACTCATAAAAACTATATTTATAGCTTAATTGACACAAAATGATGTTATTGATTAGGTTAACAGAAAATTCATTATATGCCACATGTACTAGTTAATGAGTGTTAAGTCAGAGAATAGTCACTCCTCAGGAAATCCTATATGCAAGAAATTTGATTAAAGTTTTCCAAATAACATAACAATCCAAAAAAGCTTACAAGAGTTATGCACTGAAATAAACTTTTCTAAACCAAGTTGAAAAAAGTTTGCTTTATTCTCTCAATAGAACATGTTACAAAATAATTATCATAGAAGTTGGTGACCAGAGAGTACACAGAATATGTAGGGAAAATAAATGTATTTAGGGAAGGAAGTATTTATTGTTAATAGAAATATTAACAATATTTAATTAATTATTGTTAATTAAATATTGTTAATTATTTAATTAACAATAATTTATTTTACTTTTCTTGATTTCCACAATTATGGTATTTGACTTCTCTTTAAATTTTGTAATTTCCTTTCTTTTTCAAAATATTCATATCTAGTTTGTCAATAATTTTTATTTTTACACATAGTCCTTGTAGTCCATAAGTTCCGATTCCAGGAAATCTGAATTCTCCCCTGGAGAGATGATAACCATTTGTTTCCCTGTCTACATTTGATATTTAGCCATTTGGTAAAGAAAATAGTTGTGTTAACATTTTCTGCAGTTTCTATTTTGATAAACTATTTCCTGAATCATGGCATTTAGTCAGACCCTTTTAAAGAAAAATTGATGCCTTGACTTCTTCCTTTGCATATCTTTTTCTTTTTAATTTTTTTTTAGTTGTACATGGACACAATATCTTTGTTTTAATTATTTATTTTTATATGGTGCTGAGGATTGAACCCAGGGCCTCACATGTGCTAGGCGAGCACTCTGCCACTGAGCCACAACCCCAGCCCCCTGCATATCTTTTTAATAGTCATAGTTTTTGATTATTTTACTATAGTAAGTTAGTATTTATTTATAACTGTTGTTAATTTAAAAAATTTTTGTTGAACATGTGTTATAAACAAGTTGGTAATTTTGAACTTTTTCTATCTTTTCTACCACCATCTTATCTTTTGCATTATTGTTGTGACAAAAATCAGTAATTCAACTTTTAAATTTATTTTTTATTTGATAGTGTTTTCATTTATTTTAACATAAGTTAGTCATTTATACTTTCAGAAAATTTACAGACTATAAGCCAGTGCCTAAATTCTGAGGGTGCAAAGATGCCCACAGCTCGGCCCTTGTCTTGGAGGGACCACAGCAGGGTGAGTGATTCAGATATATAGAGCAGATACATGGTGAGAAAGTGGGTAAGAGGGGTGAACAAAGTGTTATCTCACAGTAGACAGTGATAAGTTGTCAGGAGAAATAACTAGATACACTTGAAAAACAATGTAGCTTTCTTTCTGTGTAATGTCTTATTTATTTTTCTTCTTACAGATTTGTTGATTCTCATTTTGTATTGGAAAGTGATTGGTGACAAATGTTATATAATTCACCATTGCACGGCGTTGTATGCATACTTCTTTGTAATGGTGAGTGCCAAGATTTATTGTAGCCTACCCAGTAGACAAGATTGGAAATAGGAACTCAAGGGTAAACATTAATCTAAATGCACAAGTGTTGATATAAAAAGACCATCTGTAGCTACGTTCAGGGATCATTCTTGTGATAACGGTATCTTGTTTATTAACTAAAATAATAACTTTATATGAGCATCTGTATTAGTGTCTCTATTTGTATTCATGCACTTTGAGACAAGAAGATGACCCTAATTCCTAGATTTTCCATTTAAAAACTTTAGGATTATGTGTCTTTGTAGATGCATTTATGATTTAATAGCCAGGGGCATATATAGATTCCAATAAGTCTAGCTAATATATTTATTTTCTGTTTAATTTCATGTACAATTACATGTACATGCATGATTACATTTAAGTAGGCTGGATTGATAAGGACAACTTGCTCAGAGACTTTATCAGAATTCTGAGTTGTTTTTGGTTTTTAAGAGGCTGGGTCTTGCTATGTTGTCCAAGCTAGCACCTAATTCATGGGCTCAAGTGACCCTCCTACTGAGGTTGATACAAAAAACAAACAAAAACAAAACTCTTGCAACAAATCCCAGATACTAAACATATTAAATTCTGTGTCTAAAATTATTTTTCTGGATATTGATTTGTAAACCAGCAACTTTGTATCCCTTGCATGTTTGTTAGGTTTCTCCACAGTGGTTATTTTTCAGCCTAGATATGCCAACAAGGCTAAGATATCTGTGAGTAATAGAAATAAATTAGAATTTTATGAATTGCATATAATATGATATATAATAATTCCATATTTTTGCTGTTTTAAAACATATGTGTAGCTTCTAACTTTGTATTTGATATTACTAAAATCTTTATATTACTGAATATTGGACTATTTGGAGGAGTTTTAAAAATCCATATAAACATATACTAATAATAGTCTTCTATGTTTTTTTTTTAAATTATCAATCCACACAAAGATAGCTAGTGAATAAGAAGTTGCTTTGGCATCATTTCTGCCAGAATCAAATATATTGAAATATATCAAAACATTATCTCCAAATTATCTGTTCAAAGTCACAAATGTAAATAATTAATGTTTTCAAATCTGTGCTTTTTTAAATGTATAAATGAGAGTTTATGTATCAAAAGGGATCTAACATCACTTAATTTTTCTGAAACAATAGGCAATATTTACTGGTGTTTTCTACTATTTATTTCTTTGTCCTCTTTAAAAAATTTTTAATACATTACATATAGTTATAAAATATAGAGGCCTGCCTTTTACTGGTACTAGACATTTGGTATATAAGCATTTTGTTTCTTTAGCACTTTTGCTTGTAAAACATACAAACTGACTAACAAAATACCAGTTAAATCTGGGAAGGAAGTATACATATGAGTTTAATATCATCCTGCAATTTAGAAATATATTCTCTGAACACGAGTCACAAATAAGCAGTGTGCTATGAAAAGAATAAAAACTGGTGAAAGATAATAGGTCACTTAAATGCATTTTTGGGGATGGATTGAATCCAGAGGTGCTCTACCACTGAAATACATCCCTACCCTACGTCCCCTTCTGTAAAAATTTGACAGGGTCTCCCTAAGTTGGATCCTCCTGCCTCAGCCTCCTGAGTTGCTGGGATTATAGACATGTGACATTGCACCAGCACTTTATGCATTTTTAAATGTGAATATCATGAACTCTGCTATTCTGCCTTGGCTGTTGAAAGCACAGGCTTGGCGATAGCTAGCTATGCATGGATTGGCAAATTGAATGTTTACTTATGTAAGATAAATTGTACTTTCTTTTTGGACTTTTATGCCTTTTTAAAAAATGTCACATGCTTGAGTTTTAAAAATCAACTGTTTTCTTAGTAAGTTGATAAAGGAAATCCACTAAAAATTTTTTCAGAAGATGGTTACTGTTTTAGTATGTCTTCCTATGTTCTTTTGTTTTACTATGAAATTTATCTGAAGTAAATCTATTCATAGCAAAACAAAATATAAGAAAAATAGGTAAAATGAAGAATGTTTATAGAGCAGAATGACCTATGTTGTTTACAGATTTTGCATTTACTTGTTGGATATTAAATGTTTTTTTCCTGGTAGTGAACTCTTCACTCCCTCTAAATACTTCCTCATTTTGAAAAATTAACAAAAATAATAATTATATTATTGTGTAAGTGGTCATGAAATTTTTCTCACTATGAGAACTGATATTCAGAAATCACTTTGACATACTTATGCAGCTGTTTATACTTTTTTCTTAAATGATTTTGTTATAGAAACTAAATAAAAGAAAGTGATGAATAGCAAGTGTTCTCTAGGTTTCAAATGTTGGTCTTGCTGATGAAATAGTTGAATAGTAAGATTCTTTTGGATTTAGTATGTAATAAGCTACATATTGGTTATATAATATCTTGATCACTATTTTTGTATCTCTCTCTGCTATATTTATTGGAGTTTTAAAATTCTCTTGCAGAGTACCTTAGAGTTTAAGGAATCTTCCTCTGCTTATGTAAAGAGAGAAAAAATCTTAGGTTTTTCCCCCTGATATTTAGCTTTCACCCCTGGGTCAGGATACTAATGATCAAGGATAGAATGACAGGCTGATATATATCTGGGAAATTAATTATTTTATTAGTATTTCTGTATCTCACAGAAATCTGCACAGATGCACAGATATTTAGATAGTAATAGTAATAAAACTCTTTTATTTATTTATTTATTTTATTGTGGTGCTAGGGATTGAACCCAGGGCCTTGTACATGTGAGGCAAGCACTCTACTAACTGAGCTATATCCCTAGCCCTAGTTTATAACTCTTAATTCAGATATTAGTCATATCATTAATGTTAAGTGATGAGTTTCAAAAACTACATGTATTTGTTTATATTTACACACATATACATGTGTGTGTTTTGTTTTGGAATTTACTTCAGCATTTACTATTTGATATAGAACACCTGATGTGATCATCCCAATAACTTGTAAGCATAGCACAGCTCCTATAAGGCCTTCCTCAGTTTTGGTTTAAGAACTCAAATCAGGCATTACCCACCTTTCTTGTCCTTTTGTTACTTTTCCACATTGTTCTGTGGGCAAAGTATTGCCTTGGCTTTGTATAGTGGAATTACCTTGACAGAGTTGTCTCCTTTTCTTTCTCTAAGCTCACTTGATTTTAGAATTCTATTTTCCTTTTAATCCCAGGAAAGAGAGCAGTTGGTGGATTGACTTTGGATATGATGATAAAATAGTTGTCAGCGGAGAAGACTGCCATGCCCACTCTAGTGTTTTGTTAGATTTTCTCAAAAAGCAAGCTCATCATATTCTTTGTATATGTGTACCTAGAATAATCAAATTCTTAGAGGCAAAAAATAGAATGCCAAGTTACCAAGGACTGAACAGAAGGAATAATGGGGAAATTACTGTTTAATGGGTACAGAGTTGCAATTTGGGAATTTGAAAACATTCTGGAGATATGTAGTGCTGATGGTTGTGCAATGAGTGCATTTAAGGCCACCGAAGCATACACTTAAAAGTTGTCAAGAGGATAATTTATGTGTATTTTACCACAATAAAAAAGTTAAAGGAAAAGCTTATCAAATGACTGGAACAAACTTAGGAAGGAGATGTTGGACAATGTGCTACACTCTTTAAAAAGCTTGCTACTAAGATAATAGGCTGAAACAAATAGATGGAACTTAATAGTGATAAATTTTGTATATTTAGGTTTAATAATCTATAAGTAAGATGAATGGAATAATGACCTAGAAGTGATAAATGATCACATTTCAATTGTACCAATAGTACATCACAACTTAAAGCAAAAGCAAAAAAAACCCAAGCCACTTCAATTATAAGACCCCAATAGGAGAGGTATAGTATCTAATTGGGACATGTTATAGTTTTCCTATAACAGACCACAACCTGTATCCTCATTATTTGGTGTCTGTAATCTTGCATACATTTAGAGGAGAGCCACTAGGGAAAGCAGACAGTTAACGGCAAAAGGGAGATAACATCAGGTACCTTGTTTTTTTATAACAAATAATTGAAGGACCTAGAGATGTCTTGTCTGGAAAAGACAGGAAGAATACATGATAGCTCTGAATTGTTGAATTATGAAAGGATTATTAAGTGGAAGAGGGATAGACTTATTCAGGATTAATTCAGATGTTGTAACTAGAACTAATGGGAGTGGTAAAACTGGGTGATTTTTGAACTAAGGCGGAGGGCAGGAGATATGGAAATGTATCACGGAACCTGCAGTTTCACTTAAGGAGATAAGAAACTATTAAAATATTAAAACAAAATGTCACACAGTGATAAATCATTAATACTCTAGTAACTTAAGGAACTACTAAGACCATTGTATTAATTTTTCCCTCCATATATAGATGTTTGAATTTAAAAAACTTCTGAGTTTACAGAAATTTGAGGCTTAGGAGGTAAAACAATTTTAAGCCTGATTCTCCATAGATAACTACTGACAGTATTTGATATATATTCTTACAGCCTGTATAAATTGCACATAAATTTGTCACAATATATTATGCCCTTTTGTATTTTCTAAGAAAGATTATGAGATATGTAGGACTTAAAATCAGCCTTCAGAAATATGTGTGTTTAGACTGGCACAAAAAGGTAGGGATGACTTCCTAGGTCAGCAAACATGAGGAAACACACTGGGGAAAGGTGTCAGCTCTTCCTGTGATATATTCTGGAGCTGTGTTTAGAAAGAGAGAAATTAGGGGAAGGGCTAGGATGTTTTGCCAAGTTTTTACAAATTCAAAAAAAAGTTTCCTTAAGGTGTGGAGAATTATCACTTTGACCAAAGATGTTTAGATGCAAACAGCATGCACATTTACTGTTTTTCTTAGTAACTTTTAATATTTAAAGAATATCATAAATTAAATCTTTATCTCATACTAATTTGGTACTTGGTTCATTGTTCATTTTAATTCTATACCAACATGAAAGGAGTTAGAAGAAGTAATTTGTTAAGTTCTAAAATAATGCTTTAGCCCTAGTGTGTTTCATGAATATGTTTTTGCATTTGCAAACTTCATTAACTATAGAGAGAGATTTTCAGAATTATTTTTTAAAATTTAAGACTAAAAGCTATGGCTGCTTTCAGTGTTTTCTCTAACTTTGGGGGTTTTAAAATATTTCAGATACCACAAGAATAAATTTTAGTAATGGATCTCATTTTGGAAAAGCTGTGAAGGACAGTGATTTAGCAAAGATTTTGGCTGACCTTAGGAACATATTAGCTCATAATATTTTGCAGAAATCTGGCCTGTTATATTCTGTAATGTTGTATATATTTACATAGAATGCCATAGACTTAAAACAAATAGGAAAAATAGACTGGAAGAAAGAGCTGTTTTTAACTCTGGAGAAAAGGACAATGATATGAATGAGAGAATTTATCTTTAAGAAAGAAAAGTGTATGTTTATTATACTTATGAGTACCTTATAAAAAGTTATACTAATAAAATATTTCAAGATTTAAAAATTTGGTTCAAATAAGAATTTCACTAAAATAACATTTTCCTTGCAATTTTTCTTCCTTCCAGGAATCATGTTTTACTTGTGTACTACTCAAAGTTCTCCCTTGCCTTAATTCACTGCAGAATTTAACTGTGAGAGAGAATGGCAGAACATTTCAGCTTGCTTATTTTAGTTGGATTTTCTACAATTGAACTCAGTTATTTATTCTTCCAACCTCTTCTTAACCAAATATTACAACCAGTTCTTCTGAACAAACTCACCTAACCTGTGAACAAGTCACCAAAGATTGTTTTATTATAAAAGCACACAAAATATGCATGAACTTAAAATGTGAATGATAATTTGTTTCCTATTTCTAAAGTGCTTGTTTAATGCTAGATGAGTTAGAGAGGTCATACATTTGCCCTTTTCTCATCCCTTTGTCTCCTTGCAGCAGATGTGTTTTCTATTACATATTAAAATGAATTCATAGTTAAACAGTTGGGAATGCCCTGCCCAAGGCTATGCTGATTTTTATCATCTACCACTGAAAATTCTGCATCTCGGGAAACATCTTCCTGTGATGTGAAAATAATGTAGTTGGCTTGTAGTTCATAATAATGAGTCATCCATTGTTGCATGATTCTAAGGGATGAAATTCAAGTGTGATGTAATTGTAAGCAGCAGCAGTCCATCTTTGACTTTGCTCATTCTATTAGCTATTATGATCTGTTTTAGCATAGAGCTAGTATAACACTGTGAATATTAGTGTATTTCCTAAGAGTGTAGATGATGAAAATTAGAATGGTTATATGCCAAATCCAGAATGTTCCACACATCACTGGAAAAGGTTATTATTATATGTGGAAATCTATATAACATTATTTTATATGTTAGTATATAAGACATGTTATATCAGACGGATGATATAAAATGACATAAAATTGAATTAGATAGATAACCAAAATAAAGCATACTATACAATATGCAGAAAAGAATTTGGTATTTGGCATCATTATGAGTTGAATTATGCCCCCTCAAAAATTCATACATTGTACTGACTTTATTTGGAAATAGAGTTAATGGAGACTTGATTAGCTAAGTTAATATTGGAGTTAATATACTGTAACTGATGTCCTTATAAAAGGGGGGAATTTAGACCTAGACATGTATTTAGCAAGAAAGTCATGTGAAGTGTAGAGTTAGGCTATCAAAGCTAAGGAATTGCAAGAA
Source organism: Marmota monax (assembly GCF_021218885.2). NCBI lineage: Eukaryota > Metazoa > Chordata > Mammalia > Rodentia > Sciuridae > Marmota > Marmota monax. The sequence goes on from NW_026692116.1 coordinate 5,679,059, forward strand.
GCCCTGGAATAGATCTTTCCCTAGCACCTTTAAAGGCCCTGTTGACACTTGATCTTGGATTTCTACTTCCAGAACTGTGAGACAATACATTTCTGTTTAAGCCATCCAGTTTATTTTTGTTATGATATTCTGAGCAAACTAATACAGGCATAGTAGGGGAATCAGAAAAGCACCTAAGGAGGGCTGAGATTGTGGTTCAGTGGTAGAGTGCTCGCCTAGCATGTACGAAGCCCTAGGTTTGATCCTCAGCACCACATAAAAATAAATAAAATGAAGATATTGTGTCTAACTACAACCAATATATATATATTATATATATATAATATATATATAATATATATAATATATATATAATATATATATAATATATATATATATATATAGTTACATATATAGTTTTTTTTAAAGCACCTAAGGAGACAGTATCTCACAAGTCTAGGATGCAATAGACAAGTAATTCTAAATCAATCTGAACTTTAGTCATCTTAAAAAAAAATAGTTGAAAATAACAGGCATTGAATGAGCTTGGACAATACCACATAAATATACATGTGTTATTTTGTTGTTCCCTTGATTGCTGAATGAAAATAAATAAAGTTACATTTTACTAATTCATAGGTTGCAATTAAAACATTCTATAGGCAAAAAGGGTGGAGGGTTGATGAGATGTGTTGACCTTTTCTAATATAGAGCTGATTCTATCAGATCTTATCAGTGGCCATACTTTCTAATACTCTTTATCAGTTGTTGCATCAAATCACAGCAACAAAAACATGCTCCCCTAGCTCTTAGGCACTTTGATTTAGAAAATGGAGTTTCAAATCAAAGTGTTGATTTCTATAAGGATTTTAAAGAAGCTAAAGAAAATATGAAGCAAAGTTGATGATAGGTTCAGATACAAATTAGATTTTGCTCATCTGCCTGCCTATTCAGCAGATAGTGCAAATGGAAATACAATGTCATTTTCTTTCTAAAGAAAATAAAAAGATATTGCCTGCTAAATGCCTTTGCATATAACACTGCTAAGAATAGATGTGACTTGCTTACTGATATTGAGGCTTTCATAATGATAGTTTTTGGTCACTTTTAAATTTCCTCCAAATTTGCAGTTATTTTTTAGTTAGTGGAAACAGGAGAGGAAGAATATCCTCTGAAGACACGTGCCTACAAAATAGGTGTCACTGTTGCCAGCAACAAAAAGAAATTATATGTTAGTGTGTTGTAAAATCATATTTTCAGAGTTGTGGCCAAAAGAGTATCCTTTATTTGGAAATAAGTTGAGAATGAGAATGCAGAAAAATATAGAGTAAAACAGACATTTATAAACATCAGTTTCCAAAACTAGTGATATTTGAGGAGGCCCTAAGGAATTTAGCAAAGGGTAAGCTGTCTACACCTAAGTTATTTGATGATGTTATGTGTTATCAAAACTCATATGGTGAAACACTCAGTTTTTAGAAGTGAGACAGCTTCAAAACTAAAACAAATAAGGTAAGAAAGGGATAGTGCATTGAACTGGACTTACAATTTGGAATCCATCCAGTATGCTTTGGAGTGTATAAAAGTGGTAAACGTTTTAGATAGAAATGGTGAAAATGATGAATTTATGTATGCAAAGAGACTTATTAACAGTTGGTCTACCAAAGAAAGCCTGGAGATAGAGAGTGGATAGACATTTCTGAAGAGGTGGAAAATTACTTTTTATAATTTTAAAAGCTTGCTGTTGCTAGAAGTAAAATCTTAAGTATTCTATGCTCAGACATCTTCATTGGGAGAATATTTAGCTTGAGCTCACCATATTGGACAAACACCAGGAATTGGTATAATGTGGGCTGAAGAGCAGAGCTGTAAGTCAAAGTGAATTTTATGTTTGATCTGAATTGTCTTAGTTGAATACAAGGAAAGATGGATGTCCTAAAGGCTGTGGGCAATTCAGAGATTACGTTGTTTTTGTTTTGTTTTTAATTCAGGATGGATAGATAATAACTTCAGTTAGCCCTATGTTTACATTTAAAAAAACATGTTACATATTCTTTTTTTTAAGTATATAGTACTATAACCTACTAACATTAAAGTTATACTTTAACTACTCAGTTATATCCAACTGAGTTAAATGAATAAAAACATAAATACTGTTAAATTTTTTTCAAAAGTGTTTGTCTTATATGAGTGTTATTGCCATTAATTGCCACTGTTAACTGTTCACCATATTCTGTTTAAGGTAATAAACCTGGATATACTACTTTCTCATACTTACTTGTTTTGGAATTGCTATAACTTTCCTGGTTGACTCTCCAAGGTTGGTTGCCCTCCTGTGCATACAGGGTTCACCTGGTCTGTTACTTTTTGTCTCTTTGGCCATCCTTCCTCCCTTCTTACTCATCATCCATTCCAGTATCATTAAAGAGAATGAATTTGACATTATAAAAAGTTGTTAGCTAAAAAAACAAATAACACAATCAATAAATGGGCTAAGGAAAAGAGCAGATACTTCATAGGAGAAGATATACAGTTGGTCAACAAATATATGAAAAAATATTCAACATCTCTAGCAATTAGAGAAATGTAAGTCAAAACTAAGATTTTATCTCATGCCAGTCAGTATGGCAATTATCAAGAATTCAAGCACAATAAGTGCCGGCGAGGATGTGGGGAAAAAGATGAAGTGATTCATTGCTGGTGGGATTGCAAAATGGTGCAACCACTTTGGAAAGCAGTATAGAGATTCCTTAGAAAAACTTGGAATGGAACCCTCATTTGACCCAGCTATCCCACTCCTTGGTCTATACCCAAAGGACTTAAAATCAGCATACTACAGTGATGCAGCCATCTTAATGTTTATAGCAGCTCAACTCACAATAGCTAAATTGGAACCCACCTAGATGCCCTTCAATGGATGAATAGATAAAGAAACTGAGGGATATTGGGGCTGGGGTTGTGGCTCAGTGGTAGAGCGCTCACCTAGCACGTGTGAGGCCCTGGGTTCGATCCTCAGCACCACATAAAAATAAATAAAGATATTGTGTTCAACTAAAAAATAATAATAAAAAAGAAACTGTGGGATATATACACAACAGAATATTACTCAGCCATAAAAAAGAATGAAATTATAGGATTTACAGGTAAATGGATAGAGTTGGAGAATATTGTGCTAAGCAAAGTAAGCCAATCCCAAAAAACCAAAGGCCAAATGTTTTCTCTGATAAGTGATCCATAATGGGGGGTGGCAAGGGAAGACCGCAGGAACTTGGATTGGGCAGAAGGGGGTGTGTGCGTCTGGGTGTGGGGAGAAAGATGGTGGAATAAGACAGACATCATTATCTTATGTTGCGGGTATAAGTGCAAAGTGTGACTCTACATCATATACAACCAGAGAAATGAAAAGTTGTGCTCCATTTCTATAAAAAATTAAATTAAAAAGTCGTTGACCTTTGAAAAGTTAATTTAGCTTTGAATTTTAAATTTCTAAAATAATTTCGATTAATAGATACTAAAAATCTTCAAATAAAAAGTTCACTTAATTTTTTAATTCTTCATGCTGTTCCTATTTAATATGGTATATCCAGTAGAAAAATAGAAAAATAGTTTCCCAAGTTGTGTGTGTGTATCTAATGTATTAGGGTAGGTAGGATTTGGGGTTTTTTTTTGAGATGTAATTATAATTATGATTTAATTTAAAGAAATGGAGTGACTCCATTTACCTAATTTTTAATTAGGTAATTTTTAAAGCACATTAGATAAAATTCTTGGAACGTATACTTTTGGTTTACTTTTGAATGTTTATTAACTCTACTGTACTTTTCATGTTATTAACTTGGTAGAATGTACTCAATATTATGTTTAAATTTAGAAAGGTCCCCAAGGTATGTGTTTTACCTTGAGGATCTTTTGACTGATGGTGTATTTTTTAGGTCGATTATGATAGACAAGACTTGACATGTTGTTATATTTGACAAATATGTATCTACTCACAAACTTAAATATGTTTATTTAGTATAATTGTGCTTTTAGGATTTTTAAGAGGTACTTCTGCTTAATAATGGATATAAAAATGAGTTCCTATTAGATACTTAAGTGCTGTTAAAATTCCTCACCTTCTGAAATTTCATACTACTTTGTGATCATTCTTTCTTCAGTAGTTCAAGGATGCTGTCATAAAGGTTAAATACAGGGTTCATTGGTTAAGCATTCAGCATGAGAAAACTGCTTGAAACCTGTTTTCATAAATGAACATTAAATGCTATAAGTAAACTTAAGCATACTGTATACTGTCTTTTAAAAATATTGTTGAATTCTAAGGACATTTCTAAATTCTTGTGAGGAAAACCAGTTAAGTAGTAAAAGGTAGAAAACTTCTTGGTCTGTTTCCATACTGATATGTAATGCGCAGAAGCTGTTGAGTATTTCTAAAGTATTTGGACATTTTGATAAGCATGTTATCCCTGACATTGTATTTTATATTTATCATCTAGAAAGATGGAGTGCTGGTATATGTTGCGAATTTCCGCCTGCTTGCAGAGCTTTCCAGCCCTTTCGTAAATCAGCGGTAGGTTACACTATCATTAATTATTTAAAAGTTGTGCTGCTTATTTTTAGTTTAAAAAAACTTTTTCCTCAAGATGCAAAACCTACCATATAAAAAATGAGAAGATGTGGTATGAGTTATTGTCACCATTGTCCACATGAGGAAAATGAGCCTTGGAAAGGTTCAGTTGGTTAACTTATCCAAGGTTCCCCTGCTGGTAAGTGGTGGTAGTAGTTTTTGAACCCAGCTTTCTTTGCACTAGACTGTGCTTTATGCCTGGTTCCAGGGCATTCATTCTTTTACCCTTCATGATGTACACTGCACAGTGAACTGTATTCACTGCATCTTAGAATTCAGTGGAGATTCTTCATGGCATCATTCTGGCTCATCTTAGGTTCAGTTTATATTCCTGACACTAGTACCCTTTCTGTCCCCAAATTGTGATATCAACACTATCTTTGACTCTCATTAAAAAAAACAACTTTTTAATTTTCACTTTTCAAAAAATATTTAAAAGGCTAGTTTTATTTCATATATGGACTCAGCATAAGTAACTAACAATGTATAATATTGATAGCTATTGCTAGAGAATGTTTTTAACCATTCTAATCATTTTTTTATGGGGATGCCAGGGATTGAACTCAGGGGCACTTGATCACTGAGCCACATCCCCCTCCCTATTTTGTATTTTATTTAGAGATAGGGTCTCAATGAGTTGCTTAGAGCCTTGCTTTTGCTGAGGCTGGCTTTGAACTTGTGATCCTTCTGCCTCAGCCTCCTGAGCTGCTGGATTACAGGCATATGCCACTACTCCTGGCTGTCCTAACCATTTTCAAAAATACAGTTCAGTAGTGTTAAGTATACTCAATAGTATTAAATATGTTGTTGTGTAACAGATCTCTAGGTCTTTTATCTTGAAAAATCTAGATTATATTCATTAAACACTAGTTCCCCCTCCCCAAAACTACTTTAGAATTCCATTTTAATGGTCCATAGAGTGTTTGTCCTTTTGTGACTGGTTTATTTAGCTTAGCATATTGTCCTCAATATTCATCATATTGTAGCATGTGATAGGATTTCCTTTTTTAAAGCCAAACCTATTCTTTTGTATCTATATGCTACATTTGCTTTATCTGCTCATCCTTCCATGGTCATTTAAATTGCTTGCCCCTCTTGGCTATTGTAAATAATGCTGCACTGCACATGGGTATGTAGATAAATCTTTGAGATCCTGTTCTGAATCCTTTTGGACATATATTCATAAGTAGGGTTGCTGAATTATATAGTAGTTTCATTTTTAGTTTTTTAGGGAATTTCCACACTGTTTTCCAGAGTAGGTACATTTTTTTTATTCCTAGCAACAGTGCACAAAGGTTCCAGTTTCTTCATGTCCTCCCCAACACTTGTTATTTTCTATCATTTTGCTAGCTTCCATTTTAATGGACGTGAAGCAATATCTCGTGGTTTTGATTTGCATTTTTCTGTGATTCATAATATTGAGTATTGTATTGTTCAGGTTTTCATCACTGTGACCAAAATACCTGACAAGAACAACTTAGAGGAAGAATAGTTTATTTTGGTTCATGGTTTCAGAGGTTCAGTCCATGGTCAGCCGACTTCATTGCTCTGAGTCCAAGATGAGACAGAACAACACCATGGCACAAGTGTGGCAGAGGAAAGCTGGTCCTCCCCTGACTTGACAGGAATCAGGGGGAAAAAGGAAGAGGCTGCAGGGAAGGTGTGTCCCCAGAGACACACCTCCTCCAACTATGCCCACCTACCTACAGTTACCAAATTCAAATGTGGTTATTACACTCAAATTAGGATGGAGTGATTAGCTTACAGCTCTCAGTCATTTCAGCTCTGAATTATCCCTGCATTATCACAGAAGCTTTTGGGGGATACCTCATTTCCAAAAACAAGTATCTGCATATACTTATTGGCCATTTGTGTTTCTTCTTTGAAAAATTATTTATTCAAATTCAAAATTATTTATTCAAATAAAATTATTTATTTGCCCATTTGTTAATTGGGTTGTTTAGATTTTTATTTTTAAATTATCAGATATATGATTTATAAGATATTATTGCATTCATAGATTGGTTTTTCATTCTGATGATTGTTCCCTTTCGTGTGCAGAAGTTTTTAGGGTTGTTGTAGTTCTATTTTTCTGTTTTTATATTTTGTTGCCTGTGCTTTTGGTGTCATATCAAGAAACCATTGCCAAATCTAATGCCCTGAAGCTTTTCCTTATATTTTCTTCTAGGAGTTCTATAATTTGATCTTAAATTTCAGTCTTCAATCCATTTTGAGTTAAAATTTATAAGTAATATAAGGTAAGGGTTCATTTTTTTGTATGTGGATGTTTGGTGTGCCCAGCACCATGTGTTGAAGAGACGGTCCTTTCTCCATTGCATAGTCTCAGTATCCTTATCATTGGTCACTTAGCCAGATATGGAAGGGATTACTTCTGATCTCTCTATTCTGTTCCATTGGTGGTGTGCAAATCAGTCTAATCTTTGGGCACATAATGTCTTTCCATTAATTTAGATCTATGATTTCTTTTAACATGTATTATAGTTTTAAGTATACACATCTTTACCCCTTTGACTAAATTTATTCATGAGTATCTTTTTTGATATTATTGTAAATGAGTGCTTTTTAAAATTTTTGTTAAAATTGATCATTTAAAAATTTTTAGATTTATAGACAAATTGCAAAGATAGATCAGAACTCACACATACTCCTTGCCTAGTTTTCTCAAGGTTAACATTTATATTACCATAAAACATTTGTCAAAACTAAGAACCTAGCGCTGATATGTTACTGTTAAGTAAATTCCAGACCTTTTAGGCCTCATCAGTTGTTCTATTAGTGTCCTCCGTCTGCTCTAGGGTCCATACCAGAGTGCCACACTGCATTTTGTTGTCTCCTCAATCTGGGGAAATGTCCTCACAATCTCTTCTGATCTGTAACAGTTTCTTAGTCTTTTCTTATTTTTCTTGCTCTTGACTCCTTGTTATGGAGTACTGGCAAGTTTTCTCACAGAATGTTCCCCAATCTGAGTTCTTTGGGTGCTTAGCTCATGAATAGACACAACTTACAGGACTTCAGAAATACCCCCACAGAGGTGAAGGACTCTTCTTGTCATTCCTTATCAGGGGTTTTTTATAACTCCATGATATCACTGGAGATATTGACCTTTAACACTTGGTTGAGGTGGTGTTTTTTGCCAGATTCCTCCATTATAGACTTCTGGCCCCCCATATTCTGTTCTTGAAAGCATGACTTGAAGTATAACCTACCCTCAAGGCACTGAAAGAGGGAGGGAGTTGTTCATTTTTGACATTGGCTTTATTGTTATCCTCTACCATGCTTCTCATTTAACAATGTCTGGTAGTTCTTTTTTTGTGAATTGTTTGGCTGTCCCTCTTTCCATGTCCATGGTCCCTGTTTAGGCCTTCAGGATTTGCACTGCTTCCATCACTTCAGAGCTTTCTGACTGAATTGCCTAATTCCAGGTTCTTCCTCTCTCAACCTTCTCCTCACACTGCTACCAGAGTCATCTTTCCTAGTTCCACTTTCAATACCTATTTTCTGACTACAAATCACATCCTGTTTATTCTGCTCGCTTTGGCTTTGGAAGTTCTCTGTGATGTGCTCTGTTTCCAGCCACATTTCTTAGTACTCAGACGAAGTTTTATAGTCTGTCTACTACTTGAGGGTTGTTTTCACGTTTCTTCCTTTGTTTCTCCCATATCTTTCATTTTCCCCCAATTGTTTTGGGGGTACTGGGTATTGAACCCAGAGGAACTTTACTAATAAGCTACACCCGTAACCCTTTCTATTTTTTATTTTGAGACAGGGTCTCACTAAGTTGGTAAGGCTGGTCTCAAACTTGTAATCCTCTTGTCTCAGCCTCCCAAGCATTCCTCCCCCCAAACTTAAAAAAATTACCCACCCTTCAAATTCTAAACCCCCAATCCCCAAACCAAAGGAAAGGCTTTTATGATTATATGTTGTCTTTGTATCATAGTCACATGTTTTATATTATTAGGTTTTATAATAGATTCAGCATGTCTAAAATAATGCCACATATCTCTCCCTGTGTCTCATGATTGACATCTGGCCCTCTTCCCAGTTGCTCCTGTTCAACATGTGGGAATCATCCTGTTTCTTCCTCATCTGTTCTGTCACTATGTTTCTTACCTCTGCTACCTCTTTTCCATCTCTACTATTGGTGCCCTAGTTCATCACCACCTTGCCCACATTGCCTTACCTGCTTCTAACTCTGCACTGTCCAGCAGAGTCACCATGAGCTACAATATATGTAAAGTAGCCCTTCTCTGAAATGCTCGGGACCACAGGTGTTTCAGATTTCAGACTTTTTAGGATTTTGGAATACTTGCATATGCACATAATGTGCACATGTGCACATCTTGGGGAAGACACTCAAGTCTGAACATGACATTCATTTATGTTTCACATACACTCTATACACAGAGCCTACAGAGAATTTATATAATATTTGTAGTATACCTGCATTTTGACTATTACCCATCACATGGGTGACATGTGGAATTTCCCACTTATATCACTGTGTCAATTCTCAAAAAGTTTCAGATTTAGGGTTTTTATGATTAGGATGTTCAACCTATATGACTGTTTATATTTAAATTAATTAAAACTTAAAAATCAGTTCCTTAGTCTGACTTCATAGCCCCATGTGGTCCAAGGCTACTGAATTGAGCAGCATATCAAAAGGAGCATTTTCATTGTTGCGAAAATTTCCTTTGAACGGTGCTACTCTAGACTAGCTTGGAAAACTATGCCTTGTGAGCTAACCCTACTGCTGTTTTGTAAATAAAGTTTTGCTGGTACACATCTATGTTCCTTTGTTTACCATGACTGCTTTCTTCTGAGGACAGCAAGGCTTCGTAGTGGTGACAGAAAATGTATGGTCTCCAGAGGCAGTGACATTTATGTCACTTTCTGACTCTTTTTCAAAAGGTTTGCTGATGTCTGCTCTAGACCATACACCTGCCTCCAGTCTTGTCCCCCTTTCTTCTCTCATTGATATTATTATTGTCTACAGTGAAGATAATATGCAGCTCTCCTGGTTGAAACCCCTCAGTGGATCCTGCTGCTTACAGAATATAGTATGAGTCTTTAACATCACACAGAAAGCTCTCCAAGAGGAGCTGTCTTACCTCTTTCTGGCACATTTTCCCAAAAATCTGATGTCATGCCAACTTTTCCATTTCCTGTCAAGGGCCTCCTGTCATCTTAGTCATTCTTCAGCACTCAACCCAGAGATCATTTTTATCACTAATCCCCATCTCTTTCTAGGCTGGGTTGAGTACCTCTCACTTGTGCTTCAAATAAAAGCAACATTTATTTACTAAGTTTTGATTAGTTGGAAAAATATGAATGTAATTGCTGGATGGGGCTATAAACCATCTTCTAAAGAGGCTACAATTTTGCATTCCCACCAGCAATCAATGAGTATCCTGTTGGTCTACATCCTCATTAGCACTTGTTTTTTTTTTTTTTTTTTTGTTGTTGTTGTTGTTTTAACCATTTTATGGCTATATAGTAGCATCTCATTTTATTTGTATTTTCCTAATACAATGCTGACTGTTGTTTGTTTGTGTTTTGTTTTTAGTTACAGTCTCACTGTGTTGCCCAGGTTAGTCTTAAACTCCCTGAGCTCAGATGATCCTCTCACCGCAGTGTCTCAAATAGCTGGGACTATGGATGTGAGCTACTATACCCTACATTAAGCATCTTTTCATGTGCTTGTTTCCCTTCTTCTCTAAAAAGATGTTTAAGATCTTTTGCCTTAGCTTTAGTTGGATATTTTGCATATTGGTGAGTCATTGTATATGTTGAATTCTTTTTTATGTAATTGATTTTATTTTTTTTAAATACACAACGGCGGAATGCATTACAATTCTTATTACATATATAGAGCACAGTTTTTCATATCTTTATATATAAAGTATGTTCACGCCAGTTCATGTCTTTATACATGTACTTTTTTTGCATTACAATTCTTATTACACATATATATGTACCACAATTTTTGATATCTCTGTTTGTATAAAAAGTAGCTTGACACCCAATTCATGTCTTCATACATATACTTTGGATAATGATATCCATCACATTCCACCATTCTTGCTAATCCCCTGCCTCCTACCTTTCCCTTCTACCCCTCTGCCCTATCTAGAATTCATCTATTCCTCCCATGCTCCCGCTCCCTACCCCACTATTAGTCAGCTTCCTTATATCAGAGAAAACATTCGGCATTTGTTTTTTTGAGGTTGGCTAACTTCACTTAGCATTATCTTCTCCAGTGCCATCCATTTACCTGCAAATGCCATGATTTTATTCTCTTTTATTGCTGAGTAAAATTCTATTGTATATATATGCCACATATTTTTTATCCATTCATCCACTGAAGGGCATTTAGGTTGGTTCCACAGTTTAACTATTGTAAATTGTGCTGCTATAAACATTGATGTGGCTGTGTCCCTGTAGTATGCTGTTTTTAAGTTCTTTAGGTGTAGACTGAGGAGAGGGATAGCTGGGTCAAATGGTGGTTCCATTCCCAGATTTCCAAGGAATCTCCATATTGCTTTCTATATTGGCTGCACCAATGTGCAGTCCCACCAGCAATGTATGAGTGTACCTTTTTCCCCACATCCTCGCCAACACTTGTTGTTTGTCTTCCTAATAGCTGCCATTCTGACTAGAGTGAGATGATATCTTAGAGTAGTTTTGATTTGTATTTCTCTGATTGTTTTAGATGATGAGCATTTTTTCTATATTTGTTGATTGATTGTATATCCTCTTCTGAGAAGTGTCTGTTCAGGTCTTTGGCCCATTTGTTGATTGGGTTATTTGTTTTTTTGGTGCTTAGCTTTTGAAGTCTTTGTATATGTTGGATTCATACACTTTTATCATATATGTGTGCACTAAATATTTTCTCCCAGCATATAATTGTATTTTTATTCTCTTAATAGTGTCTTTCACAGAGTGAGTTTTTTATTTTAGTGAAGTCCAGCTTACCAATGTCTCTCTTTCATAGATTGCATTTTTGGTGATGTTATCTAAAAACCAGCCAACCTGAGATCATGTGGATATTTTTCCCTGTGTTTTCTTCTGGAAATTTTTGTAATTTTGTACTTTATAAGTAGGCCTTTAAGCCAATTTGAGTTAATTTATGAACGAACTGTAAGTTCTCTGCCTAAGTTCTTTTTTCTGCATATGGACATACAGTTTTGCACATTTTTTTCACTAAATGACTTTGTCCAAAATCATCTCAAGTATATCTGAGTGGGGCTATTTCTGAGCTTTTTCTTCTGTTCTTGGTTTTATTCACCCATTTCTTCACCAGTGCCATGCTGTCTCATGCTGCAGCTTTACAGTAAGAGCCGGAGTGGGTGCTGCCTGTCCCCCAGATTTGTTCTTTCCAGTATTGTGCAAGCTGTTCTAGCTTTCTGCCTTTCCACTTATAATAAGGTTTATACCTTAAGAGGATGTTCCCTGACTTTAAAAACTGAAACATAAAATTAAGATGGTTAACTCCCAGCTTTTCAGAATATGATGATTCTTTAATTCTCTTTGCAGATGGTTCTTTGAAACTCTGAAGTATTCTAAATTTTCCAAAGCTAACGTCATCAATGGAATTCTCATGACGGTGGTATTCTTTGTCGTGCGGATAGTAGCAATACCTCCTTTGTATGGCTTCATGCTTGCCGTGTATGGAACAGAACCCTACAGAAGGCTTGGATGTTTAATCCAGTATTCCTGGATTTTTACTTGTATTGTTTTGGATGTGATGAATGTCATGTGGATGATCAAAATTTCAAAAGGGTGCATCAAAGTCATCTCTCTCATGAGACAAGAGAAAGCCAACAATCGTCTTCAGAATGGAAAAGTTGACTAAAGGTGTGCTTTGTCAAACACCTTCATTTAGATAAGCAATCCTCATTACTACCCAGCATTATACCTACTAATAGGATGAAATCTTGGCATGTTCTTGTGCTTTGTTATTAATTATAATTGTTATTCAGGGTTTCAGTGTCATTCTTTTTAACCTTTAGAAAAGAGAAACTAAAATTTAGTTTTCATTCCAAGATTTCCTCTTTTCTTCTGCATTATAAGCATGGTTAAAATCTTAAAGGTTTAAATAAAAATTATAAGTGTGGTGAATTTTTCCAGAAATCTTTTGGCCTGCACTGGTATTTTTCTATGTGGAAAGAGGACTGTGATGATTTGGCACACTTGATGTGTCACCAATTTTGCAGAAAGGATGGGAACTATTTTGAAATCTGTAAATAGCACTCAACATTTTGTTATGCTGCACTCTTCTCATGTCAACGCCTATATGGGGGTTAATTTCTAAATTGTTGACATGTTCTTTTCCTAGGTTATTAGAAATGACTTTTTTTCATTTCAGATATACATTCATCTATTAATAATGAAGGATTTTACTCACTTTGGAATATTTCATTAGTTTAATTATTAGAAAATACTTCTGCATTTTACAGTTTTTTAGATGTCACTTTCTTCTATTTTTAGTATTTTATTAAATTATCTCTTATGACAGACATTATAAACCTCCTTAGTGGATAAATTTCTTCTTCTAGAAATGCATGTTGGTACATGACCACTTAGGCTGATAGGAGGAATCATTAAGAAAAAAGTTTTAATATTACTGTTTGTCTGCTTCCCTTGCACTTTTTCTATGAAAAAAATATTTATATTTGCAAAATCTCCCCAAGTTCAGAACCCATCATCACCAATACCAGTTTTATGCAATATGGATTTGCTCTGCCCCTAAAATAGTCCTCTTTTTGGTGAAACCAAAACTAAAAAAAAAAAAAAAATCAGTATTTACTTTATTCACAATTTATTCTCATGCTTGCTTTGATTTTTTCTTAAAGAGCAGGAGGGAAATAAGGTAATTTAATCCAAGCATTCTGGTTTTCAAAATTATTGTCTTATGTGAAGATAAATGACTATTTTTCTGTGTGTGTGTATATATGTGTGTGTTCACTTTGTTTCTTGCAATCCAAATATAGAATTATATATTTAGTTCTTAATATTTTTATTTATTTATTGCAAGTACTTGACTTTAATGATTGTTCTTACTTAAAAAAAAAAAAAAACGATTTAGTTCAACTAGTGGTGAATACTTGAACTTAATTAAACCCGAACCTAAAGATCTAATCCATTGTTTCTGGGTTTAAAGGATAATGTTTGATTCATTTTCATTGCTCATGTTAGGATGATGAAAGGAGGTTAGCTGAATATCATCAATACTTTTAATTTGACTGTCCAATGCAGATAGAGCCTGATAAGTTCTAGAACTCAAAGACAAATCAAAATCTCAGTCAATAACTAAATGATAAAATAAGGTTGATTGGTACATTTATTTTTTGAAGACAAAGTAATGCAAATTGTAGGTATTTATTTTTAAAGCAGTTAATATTACATTGATAATTGGTTACTAAATTTATTGCTGCCCACATCAGAGGCATTTAAATATGTACTGGTTATCTAGAGGGTGAGGGTGTACAAAACAAGTGATTTTTGTCTTGTCCTTGCTCTTTTGCAAGCAAAGTAGCTTTTTTTAAAAAAGGAAGACATTTATATTGCAAAACTATTTTGGAAATTGTTTCTTTAGAAAGTAAATGTTGAAATAAATATTTTTGACTCTTTGCATATTTCTATAATTCTGAACACAGATTTTAAACCCACCATCAAAGTGACAAAAATATAAAGCTATGTTAGTGAGTCTCCATATAGCAGTTTCAATAGTTGTTTCATGCTTTCAACTTCTTTTTTATTGTCACTGACATTATCTTTCACTGATTGGCAAAGCTACTCATTAAATAATTATATTTAAAATATCAAAGTTTTAAACTAAGGCTTGTTGTTCTCTTAGCAATCCTTAGGTTGGCTACATGACAGTTAATTCAGTATCCATATTCAGTATTCAGAAGTAGTGCTGGACATTTTTACATACAGAATATATGAAATGGAAATGTCACGGCAAACTACTAAGCTTCTTTAAGTCAGATCTTTACAGGAGCTATACTTTGCTATTCTGCAGTTGTATCCATCTACCTAAAATATAAATGAAGACAGAACATATCATTTATTAAACAACAAATTTTCATTTGTTAAATGACAAACTTTTGCTAGACATTTTAGATATTTAGTATTTTGGCTACATGGATTAATTTAAATGATTCTATCAGGCATTCTGATATTTAATAACTATTAAAATATTTATAGAAAATAAATGCAAAGTGGTATAAATTTTTAAGCAATTCTATTTTTCTAGAAAATTCGTGACAACCTGTGTTGTATTCTAGAAAACAAAAGTTCTTGTGAAACTTAAAAATGAATGAAAATCAGCTGTTAGCTTGCAAGATTACAGATTCTGCATTAAATGTTTTATTTGTAAGAATTTAAAAATTGTGAACTTGAGTTTATAAGGGTTTGCATTCTTATGCCCAAAATGTTTTTAAGGATTACTTGCATTTATTTTAAAACTCAAAACAAAGTTACATGTGAGTGCAAAGAAATTAACTCAAGCTTAAATTACCCTATAGTATGTTGACATTTTTTATTCTAAGTGTTGTTATTTTATAGACTAATTCTCTGTTAGTGAAATGATAGTTACATTGTTATCATCTCTAAGAGTGACTCATATATTGTGGATGACCCAGTACTGTCTTAAAGATCTGGTTTTTAAAAACTGACTAATTTATAGGTATTTGAATCAAATCCTTAATTTTAAAATTTCTTTGACTTGAATCAGGTTTTTACTAAAGTGACAGTTTTAAACTTTTACACCTTCTCTGAGATGTATTGGAAAATGTTCTTTATGGTATGAAAGATGTGTTTTACTGTCAGCGGCTCATAATGTTCTTAGAAACATTGTTCTCATGGAGATACATAGGGGAAAGAACTGTTGTAATGTGCATGTTTCTTTTGTTTCATCTTTAAGGAAAATAAACATGTTCCAAAAGACCCTATTAAAATAAATATTTGAATAAATTTCTGTTTCTATGTTGCTCTTAACTCCAAATATGTAAATATACATCTGGATTGGCGTTTAGTGGTTTACTCTGTTGCATGAAATTGAAAGCCCACTTATTTGTTGACATCACCAATTATACATAATAGAAGCTTATATTTTGGTATATGTTTTGGATTCCATAAGAGCGAATATGTCATTTTATTTGAGGAGTGGCTCAATGTCTTTCAATACGTCAGAGCCAGCACAACAGTAGGACCCTTTCTGTGTGCAGAGACAGGAAGGCACACACACCTCCCAGCCTTAACCACAGCTCACTTGTACTAAAAGCTACTGGAAATGAATTCTGTTTGTATTTTGGTGCTGAGGATTGAATGAAGGGCCTTGTGCATGCCATGCATGCACTCTACAACTGAGCTGTAGCCCCAGCCCTGAAAATGAATTCTGATGCAAAAATATGATAGGAATACAAAATGCTCACAGGATCTGGAGTTGGAGGGACACTGAGACTGCTTTTCCCTTAAAAGATGAGGGTTCTCCCAGATCCAGAAACTTTTGTGAGTCCTTCTAGCCCATCCATCACTTCCTCCTGATACCCCCAAAACTTCATCAGCACCTCTCTTCCTCATGCTGACACTTTTTTGTGTTCACTTCTGAGACATTCCAGTTCATCTGTAAGCTCCTCAGTCTGCTGGAAAATTTAAAGGTTTACAAATAGGTTCTGTCATTTTAAAAAGCTTTGTAGTAAGTTTAAGTAGAGATCAGACAAACCACAACTTATTAAGAGGCTACAGGAAGCTGTTGAGCGTTTAATACCTGTTTATAACACAAAGCAAAGCTAATTATGGTTTTATTAAGAAACATCTGTAATCTCTTTCTTAAACTGGTTTAGCAATAAGTTTTGTAAAGTGTTTCAGCTGGGGATTTATTGTAGGCATGTAATTATGTAAATTTTCTTAGATCCCATGACACAAGGGGATTGTGGAGAACTGACCTAACTCTGTTATGAGGGGGAGATCTGACTTCTAACAGTTTTTAAAGTCCTGCTCTTCCATACAGCAATCTTTGTTATGGTAATATTCACAAAAACAAGTTTACTAGCAAACAGATAACTTGGTGTTTCCTGGAGTACAGCATCCACTGACTTGACATGGACTTGAGCTCTACTTCTTTCTTACCTAGACTTCAAACAGCCTCTACTAGCTTTGATAATAAGTACCCTAACTGGAAGATATTTTGGAATGCAGTGAAATATTGTAGACATCTCTTAAAGGTCTTTTAGAATTTTCTTCTCTCTCTCTCTCTCTCTCTCTTTTTTTTTTTTTTTTTTTTTTTTGCACTGATAATGTTTACACTTACTGAGCATCAGTTTTGATACCAGGCCCTTCATGCAGACCAAAACAATGAGAAATGTTTCTAAATCTCAAATATTTATAAATATGATACCTCTGGCTGAAAAGTTGTTAAACATCATTTGTACATTTTGTCCTTTATATTTTTATGTAATGCTTTCTGCAATTAAATGTGCCTCAGTTATTTGCTACTTGGCTAACAAAACCTAAAAATACAGCAGTAAATAAAGCATGCTGTATGTTTTTTTCTTGCTTGATTTGTTTCTGGTCTGATTATGTCTACTTTTTACTTAAGGAACTTTCATGTGGATAATACTCATAACCAGGGTAAGTTATGAGTTTTCTTTGGGTAATTATTAGAATTTGTAATAGTGACATTTAAATAGACTTTATTTGAAAAAGCTACTTGAAAACTGCAGTACATGCAATACCTATAGTGACATATATACAATTTTTTCCTGAAAATATATAATATACAGTATTGTCAAAGATTTTTGGAAGTTTCTCAAAATACATTTAACATTTTGTGAATTACATACTTTTTAATTTATTTCCATAAAGTTGAACTTTTATTTATAGAATATAAGACTAGATAATTTATAAATCAGTGTTACTAAGAACTAAAATATGATATAGTATTCTTTATTTTGGTTTCTGGTTGTGCTTTGCCTGAATGAAGGGATAATATGTCTTTCAATATTTTCATTAAAATTTTGAAATGTTTATATACTTTGTATGTGTACCATTTTAAATTATATTTGCAAGTTCTAAGCAATAATACGCATGCTATACAGGGTCGGCCTACTTTGTCATGACTATTTAATACTAATTTTAAGAATGATGGAAGTCACATTATATAAACTACATCCCCATGAACACCTTTGGATTTTCTTGTGCTAGAACACTACTATAATGCAGTGCAAAGCTTTGCATTTTGTGAACAAAAATAAAATCAATTATTTAGTGCAAAAGTTTGTCTGCAAGGTGTATACTTCAATAGTAATGAATGAATTTGGTGAGATTATGTTCCTCAAATTAGTCTCGTCTGAGTCCTAAAGGTAAGTTTTTATTTCTCAAGGTGTTTGAAGAGCTCATTAACCTTCCCTCCATCTCTCCCCTCTGGGATCCCAGCTTATGGCAAATCAAAAAGAGTTGCAAACATTTTAGTCATGCTTGCTAATGGAAGGAATGGTGCTATCTAATCAATAAGCCCTTTTAGATTAAGTAAAACTTTGGCAGTTAGGTTTTTAATCTCCTTCCCTTTGTCCCTTAGGCCTCTCATGTGGTCTAGTGATCTTTGCCAAATGTCTTGGCTATAATCCCTACCTTCTCAAATGGCCTGTGGCATTCCTCTTGCATCTTGGTCTGAGAATACCTAGTAGGTCAGGAAGCTGAGCACTAAAAGAATAGAATACTGAAGTGGTTTTTGCCCTCTGGAGAGTATCATGAGTCATGTTCAAAACATGCCTAAAATGTTGTGTCAAGACTGGCAAGGGAACAGCTGAATTTCAGAATGAAAATAGCAATCACAGCTGTTGGTGGAGAATAGGCCACAGGTGAAAGGACAAGGATTTAGAATTGCTTGAAGCAAGTGGACACCTCAGGTTGTCTCATACTAATTCACCCCTTTATTCTTGTATCCTCTAGTCTTTACCAAAGTCTACTTTTTGCTTCTTCCTCCTTTTCCTCCCTGCTTCTCCCTTTAATGATCCTTCAACATGCACAAATTAAGTGATTTGATAAATTGGTAACTTTTCCCATGCTAGTAACTGATAATCCAACACATGTTCCTGGATGCTCCCCAAAACAGGACTCTTCATCTAAGGACCGTGTACACTACTTTGCCTGAATGGCTGTGCCTATCATCACTTGTGGCACAATGATCCTTGGTCTCCCTACCATTGCCAAATAGCCCTTTCCTCTCCCTCCTCCCTCCAGCTAAATTCCATGACTGCATCTAATCTTGTCATTTTACCAGATCACCAGCATGAATTGCCTGAGCAAGGGAGAAAAGGAAGGTAACAGCGATGAGGGGCTGCCTTTCTATCAAGGATCAAGGTCAAAGATCAGTGGAAATTTGCAAAGAAAAAAGGAAAGAGGAAAGGACTTAAGAAAACAGGAAAAATAAGAAAACTCCATGTATGTACACATTGCATTCTGGTTGACAGGAACTTCTCAAATAAAATTCTTATACATAGTATCTGTGTTTAAGAAGTTTTATGACTTTATATTAAAGTGCAACATGTATGAATATGTATGTATTATATATGCTCCATGTGTATGTATCTCTGTGTGTATCTAGATACACATTCAACTGATGGTCTCATGATGTGGCCTGCAGTTTCAAAGTCACTTTTGTTTGAGAAAGTGCATATTTTTTTCAATGTTTGACGCACTTCCAATGACCAGATGCCTCCATGCAGAGGAAGGAATGAGGAGGAAGCACAGTGAAGCCATAGTCCTAGTGGTTTACTGAGATTCCAGAGAAGTATAAGTCCTGATCTGTAGTAGCTCCCAAAACCCCAACAACACCCAGTCATTAGGTTTTCTAGACAGGACTGTGTGTCAGATCATGACAGATTTTACAAGATGAAAGGAGCCGTTTTTGAAGTTGGTTTGGACAGAGAGGATGTATGAATCGGTGAGGCACTGGAAGAAAGAAAGGGCTTTGTTTGGATTGTAAATTGGAAAAGAACAATTTGGAAAGAGTGAGATGCTTAAAAACTTATGGTCACTATGAAGATATTATCTTAATTATTGAGTTAGTTTTGCTATCTATAAAATACTGTTTGAAATATCTCTGACATTGCTTCCTACTCTATCCATCCTATCAGCAAGAGCATTAATTTGAAACAGGTTATTAGGAAAGAATATGTGTACCTTTGAAGGTTCATTAGTAATGTGATTTGAATGACATTCAAGGGATATTCTCAGTGCCAGTTTAGATAAATGAAAGTATAGACATAGGTTAAGTGATGGAGAAACTGGATAAAGAACACTGCCAAGAGGTTAAAGCCTGATGGTTAACCCCAGACAAGGAAGATAAATAAAAGGGCTGGTTCTGATAAATATTGCAGAGAGCCAAACAGATTTAGAAAAATTGAACATAACTCAAGGATAAGGCTTTTGAACTGAGAGGAGACTGACGCCACTGGGCAGTGATGTCAGAACAAGGCAAGCCACAGACTCAATGGAAGTTTGGTCAGCAGGCTGATGGCAGCTGTCATGGGACTCTAAGAGAGAAGTCGGGGGATGAGGCATTTGGGCATGAATAAGGAAAGAAAGTACAGGAGTTGGAAGAACAGAGTGGAGCCTGTGATAGACTTAACATAATGGCAAGGCTGTGCAGAATTCAACCTGTGAGAAAGAAAACACTCTTAAAGTGCCACCCTGTGGCACTCGTGGTTTTGATTCCTTTTCTGATTCCTAACTTGCTGCTACCTTATCCTCTGGTGCATTCCAGGTTCCTGACAGGCCACGGACTCATGGTTTCCTTGCAACCCTCTCAGTTTCCTTTTTTCTGACCCATAACTCATGGCTCCCAGTGTCAGTTCAGCTCATCAAGTCAAAGAGTTGATGAAAAGTCTAGAAAGATGGTCAGAGGTCAAATAATAAGGTTTTCTATGATTTTTTTTTTCCTATGTTTTTTGTTCACAGTTTCAGCTGTGGGTCTAGGAGCTAGGGGCTGCTGAGAGTCTAAGAGACTCCATCTTGCTGTGGAACTGGTTCCTTAGGTGAGGCAGTTTGGGGTTGGTGAAAGAAGGGGCAAAAGTCTAAATGTGGAGGAGAAGCAGCTGTGTGTTCTAAACATGGGTGGAGGCTGCAGTGACTCTGTTAGGTTTTCATTTGTGAAATTGTCAAGAGGTGAAATAGAGAGGCACTTTGAAAGTGTACCCTCATGGAGTACCACACAGTCTCTAATTGGTCTCTCTGACTCTGTCCTCTCCCCCATCCATCACAGTGCTACTGGCCATGTCATTTATCCTTAATTTTTGTCACAGCCCTGCTCAGAACTTCCAGTACTCCATTCAAATGTAAATTCCTTAAACCAAACTTGAGGTTCTCCACTATATCACCCTATATTACCTACTCAACCTCATTGTCCACCTGAAAGTTCTACGAGGTGGGCGCCACTGTCTGCCACATGCTCCTCCAGCCGTAGGCATGTGTACTGGCTGCACCTCTAGTATGTAGTCCCTTCCCCACTCATGAATGTGTGTCCTACTCACTCTCAATACTATGTATTAATAAAATTGGTTCTTTCCCCTCTAAAAATAAAAACAAGTAAATGTCCAGGTAGAAGGGAGAGGAAAAAAACTCATTATTTTATCATTAGTCAAATGTTTGCTAGATTGTCAAGTGAGTTTCTGTAACAACCAGGATAAATAAACTCACTCTTGATTGACAGTTGATCTCCTAACACTTCCTGTCCTGAACAACCTTTTCTGGCCACAGTAAAGCTGCTCTGTGTACTTTCAGCCTTGAGGTCAAAGAAATGAGTTCACTGCCCCAATGACTGTGATAAGTAGTGGAAGCAGGGCACTATTGGGGCTGGAGCACAGACTTTGATAGTTGGAATAACATGGTGGGAAGGCTTTTCATCTGGGAGATTAGAGACTGGGACCCCAACTCCGGCTCTACTACCCACTGGCAATCATTTTAGAAAAGCACTTTCACCTTGCTGGTGTTTTTTTTTTTCTTCTTCTTCTTCCTCTTCTTCTTCTTCCTCTTCTTCTTCTTCTTCTTTCTTCTTCTTCTTCTTTTTTTTTTTTCCAATTGTAAAGTGAGAAGTTGAACTGGGTGAGTTGAAGACCCCTTTTCTTTCAAATTCCATCATTCAATGTTATGGTAATTAGAAGCAGGTTTAAGATATAGCCCAGTGTGTGGCAGGTTTTAATTCCTATCAGATAGCAATTCCAGAATACTGTTTTCAGTTGTGTGAATTTTTGGAAGCAGCCTAAATTCTAATTTTGATGGTGACTGTATGCCCTTCAGTGAGTCCACTTGTTTATGATTCCATCTCCCTTACTTGTAAGAGGAGATGGTATCACTTGCAATCAATGAAACTAGCCAAAAAGGCTGAATATAATATTTGCTAAGTGCTTTTCAGCATTCTTAGGGGAAAGAGATAAAGTTTTAATGATGTACTTTCCCACTGCACTTGTGGCCAAGTTGATTTTTAAAATATTTTTCCAAGTGTTAACTTATGGAAGATGTATACATCTTGATGATGGTATCCAAACATAGAACTCATTTTGTTTCCCCACACAAAATATGATGATCAGAATGGAAAATAGATAAATAATAAAAAGGTAATAAGTTATTTATTCCTCTCTCACAAAAATAAAAACATCTGAATCCTCCATTATCTTGAGAAGTCAGTCCATCACTTATTGATCAGTTACCTTGGTTGACTCAGTATTGGGTAATCAAGACCCCATAAGATTTCTTTATTCTTAGTGAACCTACCCATAGACTGCTGGGAACTTTCTGGAGAGTCAAACAAGGATGAATTGGGATGAGGGAATTATTATCATAACAATGTTTGCTGTCTGTGATTTCGTTGGGTGGTACACTTTACTTCCTGAAATTTTATAAAATTTAGTAGGCCAATCTACTATAGAGGATTCATTCCAGGTTTTATAATCTATGGAGGGACTTTTATAAGGTAATATATCATGATGGAAAGTAATGGAAGAAATGAATCTGGGGAAAAGTATGGATAATCCCTTAGCATAACAAGGAGCTAAAGCAAATAATAACAGGGATTTATATATTAAAGAAGAAAGTGAGGAAGTTGCTGTGCCAATATTTTAATTTTTTAAAAACTACATTACAAAATGAAAAATTTTATGTTTGAACTTTTGTTTTTAAAGGGATCTAATTTGTTTATATAAAAAGTGAAACCAGAAGAAATCTGTACTCCATTGTCGATCCCTTTCATGATTTTCTAACCATTAGCTTCAACTCTTAAATCTCTTTACCCTGGACCAAACCAAATGATTGCATTTTCTGTGCTTAACCTAGATGGTAGAAACCTGCTGGAAAATCGTTCACTATAGTGTGCTGGATCTGTTACAAATTCCAGATCTCAGTCATTTCCTTAAATAACACCAATCCTCTATGCAAGGCAAATTCTAGCAAATAGAGACAGGCAGTAAACAAGAATTGGTGGCATAAAAAGTGGGGGATTTAAATAGTGAATAAAACTGTCAGGGTCCTTGTCTATAGGACACTAGGAGTCGGAAGGGAATAAAATTCAATCCATCCCATTAAAAAATTGAAGTCCTCTCCCTAAGGTAGTGGTATTAGGAAGTGAGACTTTTGGAGGTGATTATTCATGAGGCTGGAGCCCTCATGAATGGGGTTAGTTCTCTTATGAAAGAGACCTCAGAGAGATCCATTGTTCCTTCCACCATGTGAGGAAGCTAGACTCTATGACATACTGAATCTGCTGATGCCTTGGTCTTGGACTTTGCAGCCCCATAACGATGAGAAAATTAAATTCTCTTGTGCAAAATCCCTCACTTTATGGTGTTTTATTATAGAAAGCCCTAATGAGCTAAAATAGAGATAAGGAACAGGGGAAAGCATAGAATACGTCAAATGATCCTGTAAGATGTGTTTTTATCTTTGATTTCCACATCTGGCACAGTATTTCACTTTCAGTAAGTCTCTCAATCAAAAACTTTTTTATTTAGTATGTTTTATGTTCTGGCTGTATTTTAGGATCTATAGATAGGTCAATGAAGGGGGCAGACAAGGAAGGTGCTGCTGTTTTATAATTTACATTCTAGCAAATAGAGACAGGCAGTAAATAAGAATTGGTGGCACGAAAGAAGAGAGTGGAGATCAGGGGACATTTTAGAAAAGCACTTTGTGGAGATTAGCATTTGCACAAATACCAGAAGGAAGAGGCAAGTGTGGTGAACAACATTCTGTTCAGGGAAAACAGCAAGTGCCAACTCACTGGGGGGTACTTTTGTGTGTCCAACAAGGAAAGCAGAGTGATTGGAATGTGGTTAGTGAGGAGCATGGAAGATGAAAAGATTGTACAGATAAACAAGTGTCAGATCATATTGGGCTGCTAGGCCTACCTGAGGTGTTTGGCTTCTCATCATGCTCAGAATGAGCATTCAGGTTTTAAGTAGTCCAGGTAAGAAATAATGTGGGCTTATATCTAGGCTTTCAAACACTTCCCCCCCACACACACAAATCACAAGAAGAAACATATTTTATGTAGTGACTCAGTACACAAACAAAATTTGTGAGACACTCTTACATGAGGGATGCGCTTTGAGATTTTCTATTCTCTTTTACTGTAAAAGACGAAATTCTGGTTGTCATCCATTAAACTGATCTCCCAATTCATCAGTGGGTTGCAATTCATTCTTTTGTAAAATGTTGGGTCAGACTTAAGTGGTTGCAATAGAGATGAAGAGAAATAGATGGTTTCAGAACTTATTTTAGAAGTAGAGTTGACTGCAGTTGATGGACTGCTTTTGAAAGATGTGGGAAGGAGCCAGAAAACTGATGATTTTTCTATGATTTTGGCTTGAACAAAAGGGAAGATGTTGTTTCTATATCCTAAGAAAAGAAAAACCAAGAAAGAAGAATGTTTGGGAATAGCAAGACTGTGGAACCAACCTAGATGCCCTTCAATAGATGAATGGATAAAAAAAAAATCTGGCATTTATACACAATGGAGTATTACTCTGCATTAAAAAATGACAAAATCATAGAATTTGCAGGGAAATGGATGGCATTAGAGAAGATTATGCTAAGTGAAGCTAGCCAATCCCTAAAAAACAAATGCCAAATGTCTTCTTTGATATAAGGAGTGTAACTAAGAACAGAGTAGGGACGAAAAGCATGAGAACAAGATTAACATTAAACTGGGATGAGAGGTGGGAGGGAAAGGGAGAGAGAAGGGAAATTGCATGGAAATGGAAGGAGACCCTCAGGGTTATACAAAATTTCATACAAGAGGAAGTGAGGGGAAAGGGGAAAATAATACAAGGGGGAGAAATGAATGACAGTAGAGGGGGTAGAGAGAGAAGAGGGGAGGGGAGGGGAGGGGGGATAGTAGAGGATATGAAAGGCAGCAGAATACAACAGACACTAGTATGGCAATATGTAAATCAATGGATGTGTAACTGATGTGATTCTGCAATTTGTATACGGGGTAAAAATGGGAGTTCATAACCCACTTGAATCAAAGTGTGAAATATGATATATCAAGAACTATGTAATGTTTTGAACAACCAACAATAAAAAATTTAAAAAAAGACAAAAAAAAATTAGATCCAACATTTAAAAAAAGGACTGAATAAAAGATTCATGGCAAGATACATTACTTTTCTTCTAAAACTACCGATAATAGTAATTACTGATAAATACTTTCTTCAAAATATATTAAGATTTATTTGATGGCTAGTTTAGAAACAAATGGATAATTTTTACATCCATTTTTATAAACCAACATTTCTATTTCATACCAATTGAAGTTCTTATAATGGCAGATTTTATAAGTAATAAAAAGGAAATACATTAAATGACTTGTAATAAAACAAGGGCAGAATATTTTAAAAATTATGGACATTCTTTATTTTCAAGAAGTATTCCACCTTAAGAAAATGTATCCTTACATATACATGACACCTGAGTCAAAAGATTGAACATTGTCAGAATTTTGTATTACCTTCTAACTGAGATTTTGTAAGATGAATAAGGTTAGTGTTACACACTCATTATTTTGAATGTTTTTTTGCTGTTATTTATCTTCTGTAACTATTAAAAGTTGAATTATGATGAAAAAAAAAGAATGTTTGGAGGGAGGAGTGAAGGAGGAATTAAAAATATTCTCTAAACACTTAAAAATTCTGATTATGTTCGTGTACACACAGGTTTATAAAAATTATTGCTAAATTACAAGCCAACTATTAAAATTTTTATGTAGCCTCTAAAAGTTAAAAATACTTAAAAAATAATCTTTTTACTTTCTCCATAAAAATAAAACCTGCATACTAAAATAAAAGAGAAAGAAATATGATCCACGATCTAGCTACATAAAAATTACCATGCTTACTTAGTTTTTAAATGTTTTCTTAATGTAACTTTTTCTAAAAGTTTTATTTATTTTATTTTTTTAAAATTTTAATACTCGGTCTCACTAAGTTGCTTAGAGCCTTGCTAAGTTGCTGAGGCTGGCCTCAAACTTGCAATCCTCCTGCCTCAGCCTCCTAAATTGCTGGGATTATAGAAAGGTACCACTATGCTCAACTTGCTTGAGGTTTTATAAAAATAACTATATTTAGGGTTGGAATTACATAAGCAGTGTGTTAGTCTGTTCAGACTGCTATAAAAAATACCTTATGCTTAGTTTATAAACAACACAAATATCTCACAGTTCTGCAGATTAGGAAGCCAAAGATCAAGACACTGGCAAGTTCCGTATTTGGTGAAAGCTTCTAGGTTCCACTTTGTAAAAGGTGTCCTCATTGCATCCTCATGAGGCAGAGGTGCCAATGAGCTCCTTTGCACTTATTTTAAGGCTATTTTTCCCCCTCAAATGAGGGATTCCTCCTTTCTTCTCCTAGAGGCCTCATACTTTATGTCATCAGGATTAGGATTTCAATGTATGGATTTGGGAGGGACTCAAACATTAAGGCCATCGTAAGCAGTTTAGGGGTCACCACTGATTGGCATTGGTGAGTTACGATTATTGATGCTTAATGATTAGTTTTATTTTCTTAGTAACAAAATAGGAATCCAATAATGGGGAACTTAATAATTTGGTCCAATGTTTCTCAAACCTTAAAAATTCACACACATCATCACACCATAATTATTCTGGTGTTGTTTTCACTCAAAGTGAATATTAATGCTGGATTCTGTGAATATGCTACCTTATCAGGAAAGGATCTTGATTGTCTTTGGATATCCAGGTAGGCTCCATGTAGTCACAAGATCCCTTTTAGACAAAGAGGAGGCAGGAGAGTCAGAGAAGGACGTGTCTTGTCATATGATGGGATTATTGTCTGGAGACTGGGAGACAAGTAGGCTGGAAGAGGAATAAAGTAGATTCTATGCTAAAGCTTTCAGGAGCCCCACTGATGTTGATTTTGACTTTGTCAGAACCATCTGGTCTTCTAATCTCCAGAACCATGGAAGAACAGATTTGGATTGTTTTAAGTCAGTAAATTTTGTAATTTGTTACAGCAGCAATAGGTGAGCTAGCAATGTAGAGATTACATTTTTTATGAAAAGAAAGTTAGAATTTAGATATTGTAGGATTTTGGAAAGTTAGATTCCAAAAGTTTATATCTGCTCTAACATAACTTCATTGTTTTAGTTGAAAATAACAAGAAAAAAACTTATCTTCCAAACTTTTCCTTATTCAAACTGATTACTTTTGTTTCATAGCCATATATATATATATATATATATATATATATATATATATATATATATCAGAATGATTCATAACAGCCCCAAATTGGAAACAACTGAAATGCCATCAATAATAGAGTGGAAAACCAAACTGTTATATATTCCCCAAATGGAATAGTGAATAAAACAAGAATTTTTTTCCTATTACAAGCAATAATATGGTGAGTCACTTGAACTCATCATTTGTTGCTGATAAGAAGCCAGATACCAAAGAGTTAATACTATATAAGTACATTCACACCATATTCAGAAACAGGCAAAACTAATCTGCTAGGTTGAAAGTGACCTTCCAGGGGGATGTGGGGCTGGATAATGACTGAGAAGAACAAAGTGGGTTTATAGGGTTCTAGCGATGTTCTGTTTATCGGGCTCTATGCTAGGTATACAAGTGAGCTCACTTAGTGAAATTCATATGATTTGAACAAATTGTCTATGCTAGACATAAATAAAATCCTAACTTAAAGTAAATCTACATGAATGTGTGTGTGTATATATATATATATATTCTTATAGACATGACAGTAGGATGTATTTTGACATATCATACATACATGGAGTATAAATTCCCATTCTTGTGGTGTACATGGTATGGAGTAACACTGGTCTCCTATTCCCATCCAGTCTCCCTTCCCCATTCACACTTCCCCCAACCCCCCCCCCCCCGCAACACACACACACACATCCAAATCAGGTGAACCTCCATTCCTCCCTCCCCTACTGCCACATATCAGAGAGAACATTCAGCCTTTGGTTTTGGGTTTGGCTTATTTCACTTGGCTTGATCATCTCCAGTCCATCCATTTGCTGGCAAATTCCATAATTTCATTCTTCATTATGGCTGAATATGTATATGTACTACATTTTCTTTATCTATTCATCTATTGAAGGGCACATAGGTTGGTTCCATAGCTTAGCTATTGTGATATATAGCAGAATATATAAAGAACTTTATATATCCTGCTATATGAGCTGCTATGAACATTGATGTGGCCACATCACTGTAGTATACTGATTTTAAGTCCTTTGGGTATATGCTGAGGAGTAGAATAACTGGGCCAAATGGTGGTTCCATTCCAAGTTTTCTGATGAATCCCCATACTGCTTTCCAGAGTGGTTGCACCAATATGCAATTCTACAAACAATGTATGAGTGTACCTTTTCCCCCATATCCTCACCAACATTTATTGTTACTTTTGTATTCTTGATAATTGCAACTGTCACTGGAATGAGATGGAATCTCTGTGTAATTTTAATTTGCATTTCTCTAATTGCTAGTGATGTTGAACATTTTTTCATATATTTGTTGACCACTCATGTTTCTTCTTCTGCAAAGTATTATATGTTCAGTTTCTTTGCTCATTTATTGATTGGGTTCTCATTCTTCTTATTATTATTACTATTATTTTTGGTGTTAATTTTTTGAGTTCTTTATACATCCTGGAGATTAATGTTCTATCTGAGGTGCAGGTGACAAAGATTTTCTCCCATTTTGTAGGCTTTCTCTTCATGTTCTTGATTGTTTCCTTTGCTGTGAAGAAGATTTTTAGTTTGATACCACCCCCATTTATTGATTCTTGATTTTACTTCCTGCACTTTAGAAGTCTTGTTGAGGAATTTGGTTCTTAAGTGGACATGATGGAGATTTGGGCCTAATTTTTCTTCTACAAGGTGCAGGGTCGCTGATCTAATGCCTATGTCCTTGATCCACTTTGAGTTGAGTTTTGTGCAGGGTGAGAGATAGGGGACTAATTTTTCTTTGTTTGTTTACAAATGGATTTCTAGTTTTCCCAGCACCATTGATTAAAGAGGTTGTCTTTTCTCCAGTGAATATTTGTGGTCTCTTTGTCTAGTATGAGATAATTGTACGTATGTGAGTTTTTCTCTGGGTCTTCTATTCTGTACCATTGGTCTTCATGTCTGTTTTGGGGTCAATACTATGCTGTTTTTGTCACTATAGCTTTGTAGTATAATTTAAGGTCTGGTATTGTGATGCTTCCTGCTTCACTTTTCTCGCTGAGGATTGCTTAGCAATTCTGGGCCTCTTGTTTTTCCAAATGAATTTCATGACCGCTTTTTCTACTTCTGTGAAGAACATCATCAGAACCTTAATAGAAATTGCATTAAATCTGTATAGGGCTTTTGGTAGCATGGCCATTTTGACAATATCAATTCTGTCTATCCAAGAACATGGGAGATCTTTCCATCTTCTAAGTTCTTCTTCAATTTCTTTCCTTAGAGTTCTGTAGTTTTCATTGCAGAGGTCTGTCACCTCTTTTGTTAGTTTGAGTCCCATACATTTTCTTTTCTTTGAGAATATTGTGAACGGGATAGTTTTCCTAATTTCTCTTTCAGTTGATTCATCACTGATACATTGGAACACAATCGATTTATGGGTGTTGTTTTATATCCTGCTATTTTGATAAACTCATTGAAGTTTTCTGGATCTTCTAAATATAGAATCATGTCATCGGCAAATAGTATTCTGAGTTCTTCTTTTTCTATTTGTATCCCTTTAATTTCTTCCTTTTGTCTAATTGCTCTGGTTAGAGCTTCCAGGCCTGTGCTGAATAGGAATGGTAAAAGAGGGCATCCCTGTATTATTCCAGTTTTTAGAGGGAATACTTTCAATTTTTCTCCTTTAGAATGTTGGCCTTGGGTTTAGCATACATAAGTTTTACAATGTTGAAGTATATTCCTTACTTTCCCCAGTTTTTCTATTGTTTTGAACATGAATGGATGATGTATTTTTGTCAAATTTTTTTCTGCATTTATTGAGATCATCATGTGATTCTTGTCTTTAAGTCTATTGATGTGATGAATTACATTTATTGATCATATGTTGAACCAACCTTGCATCCCTGGGATGAATACCACTCGATCATGGTACACTATTTTTTTAATATGTTTTTGTATGCACCTTGGCAGTATTAAGAATTTTTGTGACTGTATTCATCAGGGATATAGGTCAGAAGTTTTCTTTCCTTGATGAGTCCTTGTCTGGTTTTGATATCAGGGTGATACTAGCTTCATAGAATGAGTTTAGAAAGCTTCCCTGCTTTTCTATTTCATGGAGTAATTTGAGGAAGATTGATGTTAGTTCTTCTTTGAAGGTCTTGTAGAACTCAGCTGAGAGTCTGTCTCCTTCTGGGGTTTTCTTTCTTGGTAGGCTTTTGATGGTGTCTTTAATTTCACTACTTGAAATTGATTTGTTTAAATTTCTATTTCCTCCTGATTCAATTTGGGTAGGTCATATGTCTCTAGAAATTTGTTGTTGTCTTCAAGGTTTCCTATTTTATTAGAGTATAAATTTTCAAAATAGGTTCTAATTATTGTCTTATTTCTATACTGATGTGTATGATCTTGATGGGAATTGCAATAGAAGCTTGACCTAAAGAATCTGCTTTTAGAGGGGAAATAATGAGCAAAATTCCCTCCTGGGCCCTTCCCAGATCCATTGCCCCACAAAATTCAACAATCCTCCCTGTCTTGACAATATTAGATATAAAATTTTGCCCTAAAAGAGATTTGAAATACTTGCCTTATGTTCTACTTATTCACCTCTCTCCCGGCAAGACTGATTATTTTCATACCTGTGTTTAAAAATATTCTTTAATTGTTAATAAATAATCTAAGCTGGAAAGAAAGTCTTTAATAAGTTAAAGATCAATAACAATACCCTAATTATGCTTTTATGGAAGAATCTTGCTTTCTGGTGCATTTGGAATTGTATCTGCTAGGGGCACTCTTTGTTTTGAGCAGGCTGCCAGTGGAAAGCCAAGCCCAAAGCTGCCTAACAAGCCTTTGATACTAACATTGTGGTGGGATAATCTGTACAAGGCTGGTAAGTTCCTTTATAGAATGTTGAACAATTCATACATTAAACCGTCTTTAGATCAAGTGATTTCAATAAATGTTTAAGTAATAAGCATCCTATGGTTTCAAAAAATAAAATTTCCTATAACAAATATGTGTTATAAAATATATAGTCCTCACATAATTTTTGACTTCCTGCAAATGAAAAAAATGTCTGCAGCTAATAATTAAATTTCTTAGGGACATTTCCTGCCCTTCAGCAAACATTAAAGATAACGTCAATTAAAACCTAAATAAGTTCCAGGCTAGTGCTGTTTGTTTATTTTCTTTTCGAGGTCACTAGAGTGTAAGTACTTCCAACATTCTCTTATCTTTGCTAAGAAGGATAAGAACCAACACAGTACTTAGAATTCTTAAAGTATTTGTAGCAACAAGATTATTTTTGCATGAGGTTCATTGTCAAATATCATTATGACCTCTAGAGTTATTTTAGGTTTACTTAAGGATGAAAAACATTTAGAGTGTGAATATCATTTTATTTCACAATTTTAAGGAGTCCAAATTATAAAGTTAAATACTGATTTATTACAGTTTATTCTTTAAAATTTTGGTAGTAGTGATTGAACCCAGTGACACTTAACCACTGAACAACATCCCAGACCTTTTTATTTTTTATTTAGAGACAAGGTGTTACTGAGTTACTTAGGGCCTTGCTAATTTGCTGAAAATGGCTTTGAACTCACAATCCTCCTGCCTCAGCTTTCTAAGCTGCTGGAATTATAGGTGTGTGCCACCAGTTTGATTTTTGACGACTCATTTCTTATGAAAACAAAATGAATAAAAATTAGTTATTAAATCTGGTAGAGAATATTAACTACATAATAACAGTACACTTTCAAAACCTAAATCAATCAAAGGAAAATAATATAGTAATGCTGAAGTGCTTTATAGTAAAGAGAGATATTTATGTCATTATTTTTAAGTAATTAAGTGTATCAGTCCATTTTCCATTACTATAATGAAATACCTGAGGCTTCATACTTTATAAAGAAAAGAGGTTTACATTTGCTTATAGTTATAAGGGCTCAAGTGATGAACTTCAAGTGATGAGTCCCAAGTGGAATAGGGCATCAAATGGCAAGAGATAGGGAATGTATATGTGTGTTGGTTTCTTTCCTTCTTATAAAACCATTAGGATTAATCATGGGGTTCCACCCTAAAGACCTTATCTGATCCTAATCACCTTTTAAAGGTCCCATCTCTAAACACCATAGTCAGATTAAGTTTCTACCCTCTTAATGCTTCACAATAGGGATGAAATTTTAACATGAATGACATAGATGAATGTATAAACTGTATTACTGCTACAGATTGGGCATTATGGTCACCACTACTTTTAATTCATACTTATGTTTAGTATTTTCCCCCCAATAGCCATGGAGAAATGGTTGAATCTAGAGGAAATTTTTCCAGCCTATGCAAAACCAATATACTCACCTCTCCACTTGCATGAATTCTTAGGTCCCTGTGTTGACATCTCTTTCTCTCCTGGTGCATTCCACTTTTGGAATCCTTGGTCTATTCTTGCAGACTTGGATGAGGACTCCTTGTTTGAACCCTTCTTAACTTTGAATCATTATGGTTGGAGACTGGGGCTGTGATATCTTCTCTCCAAGAAGGCTGTGAATTCCTTATAGGATCCAAGTTGCTTCCTCCCAAATGAGTATCTTTACACACCAAGGGGAGAAACAAATATTGCTAGAACAAAACAAACAACAAAATGAAATAAAACAAAGCAAAAATAGGCCCTTCTTTCCACAATGAAGGGGACCTACTCACTCTAAATTGGCATACCTAAGGTACTACCCAAAGAATCCTTCCGGTAACCAGTAAGCTTCAGTTCCTCAGTTTAAAAAAGGCAAAATTAAAAAATGGTGGTGGGTAGGCATCTTGACATATTAGCAAAAGAGAAGGAAATTAAGAAGAGAACCAGGTAGACTATAGTCAGGAAACTGGGAATTTAAGAGATGTGATCTGTTAATACCTTCAGTCTTCATCAGGTTGAGATTAAGACTGAGAAGAATCCTCTGCCTTTGGGCTTGGAGTCATTGTTGGGTAGACACACGACCGCAGTGGTTTGAAGAATGTATGAGAGATGAAGTAGAGACTGTATTTGCAAGAGCTTTGGCTGTGAAAGGAAAGGACAGTGAGAGGGGCTACAGGAGGGTGGTGGTGATGTTGGAGTTTTGGTTCCTTCAAAGAAGAAAGAGTGACTTCCTTGGGCTTGCAAGCTTCACTTGCATCATCTACTTCTTTAGAAATTTTAAGTTAACTGAGCAATAGGCATAGCCTGATCCACTATTAAAATGCCTTAAAGATAAAAATTATATTTTAAATAAACTTTATTTTTGAGAAGGAGAAATTTAGACTTGTGAAAGAGTTGCAAAGATAATACAGAGATTTCCAGTATACCTTTGCACCCAATTTTCCCTCCTATGAACATCTTACATTAATCTAATATAGTTGTTAAGGTTAACGAACAAACAAATTAGACAAACTGTTCATACATTATTGTTAACCAAAGTCTACACTACATTCAGGCTTACTTAGTTTTTATCTGATATCCTTTCTGGATCTCATCCAGGATACATAATATTTAGTCATGATCAATAATAATAATAACCAGGCAGCTGTTAGGCTGAGATAGATAGCTCCAACCTTCTAGGTTCCTCTCTAAGCAAATCCCAAAATCCAACTCAGAGTAACTTTACCAACTGGAAACTGCCAATTAATCATTACTAGAAACTCTGAGACTACGCCTTTAGCCAATCAAATATTTCCTTTGTCTCATTTTTTGTGAATATCTTATATAAATTTTCACTGGGTGTCTCATCCATGGAGTCCAAAACTGGTTGTAGGTTAGTGCCACCCAATTCATAAATCATTGACTGTTCAAATAAACTCTTTAAAATGATAATGTTTCTAAGTTTATTTTTAAATAGCCTGTTCTTGACTGTGATCATTTCTCGGCCTGCTTATTTTTGATGACCTTGGTAATTTTGAGGACTACTGATCAGATATTTTGTAGAATGTCTCTCAACTGGGATTTTTCTGATGCTTTTCCTCAGGGTTATGGGGTTTGGGGAAGAAGACCACAGAAGAGAGGTGTAATTTAATCCACATCAGATCAAGTTTATATTGCCAATTATCATTACTGATGTTGACCTTGACCACATGGCTGAGGTAGGGTCTGTCAGGTTTCTCCTTTGTGAAATTACTCTTGCTGCCAAACCCATGCCCTTTCCATACAGGACTGTTTGAATGGAAGTCATTACACTGGCCCATACTCTAGGAAAGAGGTGGTGTGCTCCATCTCCCTGAGGGTGGAATATTTACATAAATTGTTGGAATTCTTCTGCGTGATTTTTGTCTCTTTTCCTCAGGATATGTGAGTTTTTTAATCCTTAAAAAACCTCTCAATGACTTCATGCCTTGCTCACTAAGATTAAATTTGTAGGATAAATTTCATCCAGGAAGTTTGCTATTTGATTCATACTTTTCAAAACAGATTAACATGCTGACAGTAGCAGAAGCTGAGAGTAGTGATGAAGTCTCACAAAAATAATATTGAAAGTGTCTTGTTCACATATTTTCCTCGTCATTAACATTTCCATAGGCCAAGTAAAAAGTCATTTAATGGAAACTACTTGTAACAGTGATTTGAATAACTTGACGCTGAAGTCCTGGGTCAACATTTTTATTTGTCACTTTTCATTTCATGATTTCTGCATAGGTAGCATGGTGTAAAAATCAAAGTTAGAGAGTTTTCTTTTCCTTATAATTGCTCAATGGGAATGGAAGAGAAGCCACAGAATTAGGAAAACTGGTTGTGTTGGTCAGCCATAATCCTTCTGGGTTTTCCCATTTACTAGTCGTGGGATTGAGGGCAAATTAATTAGCCTCTGTAAACCTCACATTTCTCATCCATGAGAATAAACAATAAGAATAAAAATATTAATGTCTACATAACAATTTATTTTAAGGATTAAATGAGATAATATGCTTTCAAATGCGTTTGTAAACTGTAAAGTTGTACCAGTTTCTCAAGCTGTTAATTCCTAGGCTGACACTCAGCAGGGTGCACTGCTGCGCCCTGTGGAGTTTTTGACTAAAGCTCAGTAGGTGGTTTAGGGCCCAAGTTCCTTTAGCTGCTGTGTGTGTGTGTGTGTGTGTGTGTGTGTGTGTGTGTGTACAGTACTAGGGATTGAACATGCTAGGGAACTCATGCCCCTGAATAATTTTTTGGGCATAATTAAGTTAGGCCTGAGTATAAAGCTCTACCACTGAGTTACATCCCCAGCCCTTTTTATTTTCTGTTTTGAGAAAAGTTCTCACTAAGTTGCTGGGGTTGCCCTCAAACTTGCAATCCCCCTGCCTCAACCCCCGTCACTGGATTACATGTGTGCACCACTGCACCTAGAAACTGTTAAAAATTTTTATATCCCTTTTGATAGCTACTGGCAAGCCACACTTCCTGGCCAGCTCCTTCCTGGCTCTTTCAGACATCTGTCTACTAATAGGTAACAGATGGACCTGAATGATGGGAACATGAGGTTAAAGGGATAGTTATATAACTGGACCCACTGTGCTGACCTCCACATACTTTCTTTTAAAAAGCAACTTACCTGCAGCACTGCCTGGCTTAAGTCAATAAGTTATGTTACATTTCTCAGTGAACAACCTGTTCTCTGCAGGAGAAATGCAGTCCTTAAAGGCTCCTCCTTACTAATAAGACCACAAATAATCCTGAAAGGAGGGGGTTACTTTTGTGACCTTTACACAGACAAGATTCCAGAATTCAGAGAGATATGATAATTAGGATGAAAAGCCCCCTAACAATAAAATCTGTAAGAAAAACTTTCCATTAGAATGGGTCAGCATGGGCCAAAGTGACCCAGAGTTGCCTTGGGTATTTGCCATGAGCCATCAGGCAGGGACTTGGAAGTCCGATGCAATCCTGCTGTCAGTCAAAAGTCAAAAGGTGGATCTGGGCAGGACTCTCTGGAAACCTCCCTGGGATTCCCAATAAAATTGGAGGACAGGGGGATATCCCATCCTTCTCCTCTATGTGAGGACCCATTTTCTCCCTTGAGAGTATCCCCTTTTTTCCTTTTTTCTATCCTTTCTGATAAACTTATGCCTGCTGCTCTAAATAACATGGGTTATATAAATATAAATAACTGAGGGTGCTTTGGCTCTGCAGTGGGTTGTCTCCATCAATGTACTCATGGAATAAGTATAGTATCTAGGTTCATCACATATGAATGATTAAAGTACCCTGGTGTGAAGATATAAGGTAGGGAGCTAGGGATGTACCAGGATAGACTTTGTAAGGCAAACTTTCCTCTTACAGGGGTCATATTGGCTCTCTGAGGCAGCAAGGAGAGCCCTTCAGGGTACCACAGATTGACATGTAGACCTGAATTCACTCTGTTGTTCAGTGGACACCCACCTGCTAGTGAATACATTTAAGGTGGTGGACAGAGTTATTATACAGATAATTTTTTTTCCTGTTCCTTGCTTTCCCTTTGTTAAAATATTACCCAAAGTAATGAGCCCACGAGAGAAGTCATGATCCTGAATAATTTCTTGAATATTAGTAAGTTAGGCATCAGTACAAAGTTATCAAAACTTCTAAACCATTATGTAGTACTTGAGCTTGAAAATGACTGTTCTACAACCTGAATGCCTTTCAGTAGATGAATGGATTAAAAATGTGGCATATATACACAATGGAATATTACTGAGCAATAAAAGAGAATGAAATCATGGCATTTGCAGGTAAATGGATGCAGTTGGAGAAGATAATGCTAAGTGAAATTAGCCAATCCCCTAAAACAAATGGTGAATGTTTTCTCTGATATAAGGTGACTGACTCATAGTGGGGTAGTGAGAGGGAGCATGGGAAGAATAGAGGAACTCTAGATAGGGCAGAGGGGTGGGAGGGGAAGGGAGGGGGCAGGGGGTTAGCAATGATGGTGGAATGTGATGAACATCATTATCCAAAGTACATGTATGAAGACATGAATTGGTGTGAACATACTTTATATACAGTGATATGAAAAATTGTGTTCTATATGTGTAATAAGAATTGTAATGCATTCTGCTGTCATGTATTTTAAAAATAAAAGCAATTAAAAAAAAGAAAATGACTGTTCTAGGGGATTAGATAACACCATCAAAAAATAATTAAGTAGTTTCTTCACAAATACTTTATAACTTGAAGGGAGTTTACTAAATCAATTCCATTTTGTTAAAAAAATATTTCATATTTGGGAAGATACAGTAATATAATAATTTTTCAATTACAGTTCATATTTTGTTTTTCCAACATTTTGGCTAATTTAGTTTCAATTTATAAGAATTATATCAATTGAAATTGAGGACTCACATATTTTTTATAATTTCAAATCACTTACTAATGTGATTTTTTACATCATTGTTTTTGAGGAAAAAGAAGTCATTTATTTTATTTTGGTATTACAAATTAAAATCAATAGTCCCTAAGGAAAACCAAGAGCATTTCAGCCTCCTTCTCGTTGTTTAGCTTTGAGGGTCTGATTTCAACTGCAAGGAAACTCAACATGCCATTCCAAAACGTCTTGGTGATTTTTCCTTTCCCCAGTTACTAGTCTTGTAAAATGAAAACTATTATGAGATAGTTACTGCACATAGATTAGCACTTTGATATTTTATTTTATGTACAGGTATTTTGTAGCTTTAAAAATTCTTACCACTGATCAAAACTTTCTTATCTACATTTATTTTTGTTAAGCATATGACTTGATAGCATTGGATTTAAATTCTAATAAGAAAAAAAAAACATTTATCAAAGAAACTGGGGATGGAAAGGACAGTGAAATCCATTGGATTTACTTGCATATAGTAATTTATGCAATGTCTGGATGACTTTAATCTGTGCCAAGAATAAGAGCCAAGAATTTTAAAACCAGAAAGGTTCTTAGAAATTATCTTGTAATTTGCATCTTTTTATGATGAGGGAGACTGAATTCCATGAAAATTAAGTAACCTGGATTCAAACAGAACTGCTCTGAGAAAAACAGAATGGCTTACGACTTTGTGTTCTTCATTGTTTCTTACCCAGTGCCGATTAAGTGACAGCTTAGTCCCTATAAGAATCAGATATGTCCAAGGCCACTGATGATAACTGAAACAACTGGCTTCATTCATTGAACAGCATAAGGAATTGAGCTACCAAATCTGGCTGTTAAAAGTAATATTTTATTGATGGTAGTAAAATACATAAATATATGAAGTCTGCAAATTATTATAATAGTATACTTTCAACTGTGATAAAATCATCCCAAATAGAACTCACTAAGGCACAAAGAGAGGATGCTTTGATGTGAAGGGTCTAAGGTACCTCACTTAATTGAAGGATGCACTGTATCACCAAACTGAGAATAAAGTCAGCTTCAAGAATACCCTGAACAGGAACTGCTGCTGCCGGGACTCTCATTTTCATCTCTCTCTGCACCTTCTTGAAGCTTTCATTTTGAACTATGGAAGATGTTGAGGAGGGGGCAGGGGAGGAAGTAACTGTACAAAAATCAAGAGCTTGGAGGCTGAGGCAGGAAGATTCCAAGTTTGAGGTCAGCCTGGACAACTTAGTGAGACTGTCTCAAAATAAAAACTAAAAAACACCCAAGTGGTCGTAGGTTCTGTGTTCTGTGAATCAAATGTATGATATGTCAAGATCATTGTATTGTCATGAGCAACTAATAAAACAATAACACTCAAGTGTTGAGGATATATCTCAGTGGTAGAGCACTGTCTAGTATGCATAAAATCCTTGGTTGGATTCCTAATATCACTTAAAAAAATATCAAGGGCTTTAGGGGTCAATTCAGTTTTGCAAATTATATTAGTCTGTTGACAGCAACACAATACCACAGACTGGGTGCATTATAAAGAAAAGAGACTCTCTTCAGTTCAAGAGATCCAAGGTTGAGGGGCTGCATCTGGTGAAGGCATTTTTGCTGGCATGTCTGAGGCAGTGCAGGGCATCATGTGGTGAGAGACAGGGAGCATGCACATATGAGCAGCTCATCTGGCCTCTCTCCCTCTGTTAAAAGCCACCAAGATTCAATTGTGTATGTGTGGGGTCTACCCTATGATCTTATCTAGTGCTAATCACCTCTCAAAGGCCCCACCTCTAAATACCTTAATAGTTGGATTAAGTTTTACCCCTCTTAATACTTCACAGTGGGGATTAAATTTCAACACAGGAAGCCTTGGGGGAACAGACACACTGAAACCATATCCAAACCACAGCACAAATTTACCTTTGACGTGTTACTTAATTGCTCTAAAGCAATAAAAATCAGTCAATAGGTCTTAGTCTGTTATTTGCTGCTGTAACAAAATTCCAGTCTTTGTAATTTATAAAGAAAAGAGATTTACTTTTCAAAGTTCTGGATGGTGGGAAGTTCAAGAGTGTGACACTGGCATCTGGTGAGGGGGACCTTCATGCTCTATCACATTATGGCAGAGGGCATGGCAGCACAAGAGCAGAAGAATGAGCATGAGAGCAATGTGTGGAAGAGGGATAGAGGAAAGGGTATGAGAGCACATGAGACGAAGTTGAGAAAGACAAATTCAATTTAATAGCAACCAACTCTCACAATAACTAACCCACTCTTCCATAACTACCTTAGTTCATCATGAGGGTGGTGATTGCATGACCTGATCACCTTTTAAAGGGCCACCTCCTGATACCACTACATTGGCAACTGCATATCAACATTAACCTCAGAGAAAACATTCAAATTATAGCAAAAAATAAGTTTCTCTGGAGTTTTCTTTGAGAGAGTTGTAAGCACTAATATACATAAGGTACTCAGCGTAACAGTTGGCCTATAGTAAAGCTATGTATAAATAGTATTATTATCATATGTTTAAAATATTATTTGATAACATGTCTTTCCTCCCTATTCTTTTAATGTTTCCTTGGATGAAAAGCAAACATACAAAACAACAACAACAACAACAACAACAACAACCAGAAAACAAATATCAGCATTTATAGACTCTAAGATGTCTTCAGTTATGTGATGGACCTTTAGTTTAGGTACCACTACAAAAGACAGTTATACTATGGCTCAGTTATCACTTGAACTTTTTATTTTATACATCTTGTAAAAGCTCTTTTAGACTTATTTAGATCTAACATGATCCAGTATCAATATTATGCATACATAGAAAGTAATACATAAGCAAAATGCCTGGTTAAATTATTCATAAAACCTGTTCACCTTCTGTGTCTTTTCAACCACATTTCAACTCAGAGGCATCAATGTGTGTTTTTCCGCATAAATTATCCTTTGTTTCATCAACAGCATGGGTGGAATTAAATTTCTTTTAAAAAGGCTCCACTAATACTTCCAGGCCTTTTTTTTCTGAATTGCTCACACCCATTCTGCTGTTCTACAAGTTTTGATGCTGGTATTTTCATGATCTGAGCAGCAATCAAGTCATCAAGAAAAATAACCCATTTAATCCGTGTTCAAAACATGTCTTATATTTCATCAGCTACCTGCCTCATGGATAATGCAAGACATCATAAGTGGTGTGAAGCTTCTTGATTTCAGAGATGTGAAAATGTAAAAAATATGTGCATCTAATAATTTATGCACATGTGGTGCTGTACTGCCCATATCACTACAGGTGTCTTCCTTTACTATACATATATGCATACATACATACATACATAAAGTCATCTTGAAATTATTTGAAATAGTTTAGTGCATTAAAAATTATTTGAATAATGTCTCTTTAGCCTATATAACATGTGTTATACTGGAATCAATTGCTTTGCTTTTTGTTTTATTTTGAACATCAACAGACAATGATAGGCTGAACTTTCAGACCAAAAACAACTTTCTTCAAGTGAAAGAATGCTTTTCTTTAGTTTTATGGCATCCAACTCACAGAGAATTTGGTGCCATATGAAGAGACTTGAAATCTGATGTTTTTCCTGCAAAGATTTGTTGTTATGCTGTAAAAAGCAAGCAATAGCAAGGCTGAAGTACCAATGGTACAGAATAGAGGACACAGAGACAAACCCTCATAATTACAGTTATCTCATACTAGACAAAGTTTCCAAAAAACATATATTGGAGAAAAGATAGCCTCTTCAACAAATGCTGCTGAGAAAACTGGAAATCCATATGCAGCAAAATGAAATTAAGCCCCTATCTTTTACCATGCACAAAACTCAACTCAAAGTAGATCAAGGACCTAGAAATTAAACCAGAGACCCTGTCCCTGATGGAGTCTTACTAAGGAAGTCAGGGCCTAATCCCACATTCTTAGTAAGACTCGTATAGTATTAGAAATAAAATCAAGAATCAACAAATAGGGTGGATTCAAACTAAATATCTTCTCAGCAAAAGAAATAATCAGTGAGGTGAACAGAAAGCCTACAGAATAGGAGAAAATTTTTACCCCTCACACATCAGATAGAGCACTAATATCTAGGGTATATAAAGAACTTAAAATCTTAACACCAAAAAAAAAAAAAAACACAAATAACCCAATCAATAAATGGGCCAAGGAACTGAGCAGACACTTCTCAGAAGATGATACACAATCAATCAACAAATATATGAAAAAATGTTCAACATCTCTAACAATTAGACAAATGCAAATCAAAACTACTCTAAGATTTCATCTGACTCCAGTCAGAAAGGCAGCTATTAAGAATACAATAACAATAAGTGTTGGCGAGGATGTGAGGAAAAAGGCACACTCATACATTGCTGGTGGGACTGCAAATTGGTGCAGCCAATATGGAAAGCAGAATGGAGAATTCTTGGAAATATGGGAATGGAACCACCATTTGATCAGCTATCTCTCTCCTCAGACTATACCTAAAGGACTTAAAAACAGCATACTCCAGGGACACAGCCACATCAATGTTCATAGCAGCACAATTCACAATAGCTAAATTGTGGAACCAACCTAGATGCCCTTCAGCAGATGAATGGATAAAGAAAATGTGGTAAATATACACAATGGAATATTACTCAGCATTAAAAGAGAATAAAATCATGGCATTTGCAGGTAAATGGATGGAGCTGGAGAAGAGAATGCTAAGTGAAGTAAGCCAAATCCAAAAAAACCAAAAAATGAATGTTTCTCTGATATGCAGATGCTGATCCATAACAGGGATAGGGGTGAGGAGCATGGGAAGAATGGAGGAAATTTAGATAGGACAGAGGGGAGGGAGGGGAAGGGAAGAGGTATGTGGGTAGGAAAGATGGTGGAATGAGGTGGACATCATTACACTAAGTATATATAAGAAGACATGAATAGTGTGAGACTACTTTGTGAACAACCAGAGACGTGAAAAATTGTGCTCTATATGTGTATTATGAATTGAAATGCATTCTGCTCTCATGTATAGCAAATTAGAGTAAATAAATAAAATTTTAAAAATATAGATCTCAAGGCAAAACAAACAACAACAACAACAACAACAACAAAAAAAAAAAACAAGCAAGCAGTAACAAGGTTTAAGTGTGTTATTTATTTATTGGTACCAGGATTAAATCCAGGAGCACTTAACCACTGAGCCACATCCCCAGCCGTTTTTTGTATTTTATTTAGAGACAGGGTGTCATTGAGTCGCTTAGGGCCCTGCTAAATTGCTAGGGCTGATTTAGAATTTGTGATCCTCCTGCCTCAGCTTCCTGAGGGGCTGGGATTACAGGAATGCACCACCACGCCCAGTGCATAAGTGTTTTTAAAGGAATATATTTCCTTTATTTTTCAAGCTGAGGGTATACTCAGCTTCACTTCAGGAAAAAGTAAGAGGATTTTTATAAAAGTTTTATGAGATTACTAACCTGTCTTTTTTCCCCTAGTTTTTTTAAATACAAGGCATAATATACATAAAATAAAATACACAGTTTTAAAATAAAGT
Source organism: Marmota monax (assembly GCF_021218885.2). Taxonomy (NCBI): domain Eukaryota; kingdom Metazoa; phylum Chordata; class Mammalia; order Rodentia; family Sciuridae; genus Marmota; species Marmota monax. Next base: position 5,722,267 of record NW_026692116.1, read on the forward strand.
TAAATGGCTTAAATTCATGTAACTGCCACGATCAAGAAATAGAACTTTTCAATGAATTCCTGCCCCTTCCACATAATCTGGTCTTTTAATTTAAGCTGTGATCAATAACATATTGAAATGACAGACCAAAAGAAGGAAAAGAAAAAGAAAGTTCTTAAGTGATCCTGAGTGAAACAATGAAAAATCCAGAGTCTCTTCCCTTCTTAATTTTAATTGCTATGGTTATATCTAGACTATTTTCAAGTAAGATAGTTCTTTTTTTAAAAAAAAATATTTTGTTTTAGTTGTAGTTGGACACAATACTTTTATTTTGTTTTTATGTGGTGCTGAGGATCAAACCCAGAGCCCTGAACGTGCTAGGCAAGCGCCCTACTGCTTAGCCACAAATCCCAGCCCCAAGATAGTTATTCTTTAAATGTTTGATATTAACTTGTATAGTAACAAAATATGATATAGTAACACATTTGAAATATTATACATATTTAGCCAGCCTGGTTTATGTACCTTGTGGTCTCTTATTTCATTTTAAGCAAAAATTGTGCATAGATTTATCTACCACATGAATTCCCGACTTAGCCTACCAATGTCAAAACTCTGTACTCTGTATAAGCTGTAGTAATTACTGTAACATTTTTTTTCCCTTTATACATGGTGTAATCAAGTGAAGTGGCGACTGTGAATAACTATTATTCAAATGTGTAAAGGTGACATGTCCTCCCTTCTCATCTCCTGTATGAAACTGTGAGACTTTGTTAGGATAAATCTAATGTTTCTTTTGCCCATTTTGCTCTAAATGTGAATCAAATAAAGGCACAGGTAGCAAACTGCTTGTTGAACATTGAAGCATGTCAATATTTCTCAAGGGATAAGGAAATTGGATAGAAATCAGAACCCTGGGCTATTACATATTGTACCTATGCATTCATTCATTCTTGATTCATTATACAAATATTTAATGTTTTTTATATGCTAGATACTGGGAAAAGAGTTGGAGATGGGACCAAAGATGACTTAGAAATATTCCCCCATCTCGAAAAAAGGTACACTCATACACTGCTGGTGGGACTGCAAATTGGTGCATCCTATATGGAAAGCAGTATGGAGATTTCTTGGAAATTTGGGAATGGAACCACCATTTAACCCAGCTAACCCTCTCCTCAGTCTATACCCAAAGGACTTAAAAACAGCATACTACAGAGACACAGCCACATCAATGTTTATAGCAGCACAATTCACAATAGCTGAACTGTGGAGCCAACCTAGATGCCCTTCAATAGATGAATGGATAAAAAAATGTGGCATATATACACAATGGAATATTAGTCAGCAATAAAAGAGAATAAATTCATGGCATTTGCAGATAAATGGGTGGAGTTAGAGAAGATAATGCTAAGTGAAGATAACCAATCCTAAAAAACCAAATGCCCAATGTTTTCTTTGATATAAGGAGGCTGATTCATAGTGGGATAGGGAGGGGGAGCATGGGAGGAATAGACAAACTCTATATAGGGTAGAGGGGTTTGAGGGGAAGGGAGGGGGCATGGGGTAATTAATGATGGTGGAATATGATGATCATTATTATCCAAAGTACAGGTATAAAAACACAAATTGGTGTGAATATACTATGTATACAACCAGAGATATGAAAAATTGTACTCTATATATGGAATAAGAATTGTAATGCATTCTGCTGTCATAAATATAAAAAAAATTACAAAAAAAGAAATATTCCCCCATCTCAAAAAAGTCATACTCTACTGGGGTTATAAACATGTAAGCAATTATGGTAGTCTCATGAAGAGTAAATATGATAAGTGATGGGGGAAAAGAGAAGGGGTCCTCAACTCAGACTCATAAGGAGGGATGGGATTCAGACTTGAAGAATGAGTCAGAAGTGAGAAAGTATCTTAAGACAAAGAAGAGAGGTAAGAATAAAGCAGGAGGTAAAATGATCCCATAGCAGGACCCGTGCATGAATGTGCTTCATCTAGAAATAGATGAAATAGATGACGACATCCATGAAGAAATGCCTCATCAGTGATCCAGAGGGCAGTGAGGATCCCAGGAATATAGCAGACTGAAACAACAATAGACAAAATATCCTAGTTTAATCTTTTATTCATAGTTTTTGTATCACAAGGGAGAGGGGGAGAGAGAGATTGAAAGAGGGAGAGATAGAAGAGAGAGAGAGAGAGAGAGAGAGACAGGGAGAGATACCCAGAGACAGACACTGAGGCAGGGAGAGATACCCAGAGACAGACACTGAGGTGGTGTTACCAGGTGGTAGGAGTGCCACAAAGGAGATTTTCTTTTTCTATTTTCTTGACTTGATTTTTCTTTCTACTAAAACCAGAACAAAATAAAAGGAATGAAAACCAGCAGGGAAATACAGAAACACTCCACAAACGGACGATTGTTTTCATACAGATTGTGTCAAAAAGACCAACAAAATAGTGCTTCTTTGTTCTGTTACTGGGAAAAGCAGGCAGGAAATCTCATTTAGTCCCATGATTTAAACAGGTGGACGATGATCCGATGAATAATCTTTCAAGCTCTGTCTCCCACTGCAGCTTCTGAGAAGCCCAAACCACAGTTTCTAGGGACCTGGTGCAATGCCTGGTACATAGTAAGGTGCTCAGTAAATGCTCATTGAAGAAGGTAGGTAGAAATCTAACTTTCCAGCCTGCTTTTCTTGAGCTCTTCTCCTTTCTGGTTTTGTTTGTTTGTTTATTTATTTTTATTTTTTGAAGACCCTTTTTTTTCACAATATCATTTTTATTTTATTTATTTCTTTTTATGTGGTACAGAGGATCGAACTCAGGGCCTTGCAGGTGCTAGGCGAGCACTCTACCGCTGAGCCACAACCCCAGCTGAAGACCCTTAACTCACCTGGCAGGGCCTTCATCACCCTCTCACAAAAGGGACTCTTGTCCTCCTGGAGTGGATTCTGAGCTCCTGGGGCGCAGTGGCTTTGTCCTGTTCATCATGCTATATGCCTGAAACCTCATCAAGTGACTAGCATATGGTAGGTGCTCTGTAATTCTGTTGAATAAGTGATTTTATCAAGGACTTATAAATTTTGCAATTAATTTATTTGTATTAACAAATATTTTTTGAATCTCCCATTTTCATTGCTCTGTTTTAGATATGGAGGATACAGAGGTGACCCAAATTGATTAAGTCCTTGAAGTTTAAATTCCAGTGGAGACAGACAATGAGCAAATCAGACTCCATGTTTGACACAGGGACCCTGACAATTTTCAAGCTGCACACTTCCTTTTTTCCCTTCACGTCCAACTGCTGGGAAAGTAAGAAAGCCTGAGAGCTCACTCTTTTGGTGCTGGGGGGGGGGGGCAGGTGTACAGACCATGGAAATCTCAATGGTGTGCAGAACTCTAAGCCAGGCACCACCCCCTAACCACATGAACATCAAAGCCATTTGCCCTTCCCTTCATTCAATCAATCTCTAACTGTCCTGATTTTCCCAGAAAGCCTCAGCTTGCAAGCCATAAAACTTTTCCACTTGGAGTATGATCCACTTGGAGCATGTATCATTATTCTGGACATCTTGATCAATGTAGCAATGATGGTAGAGTTATTGTTCCTATTATCTGTGTGGTGGCTCAATCCATCCAAATTGCTATTACAAAATACCTTGGATTGTATAATTGATAAACAACAGAAAATTATTTCTCACAGGCCTCAAAGCTGGGAAGTCCAAGATCAAGGCACTGGTATAGTTAGAGTCATTTTTCTCAAAGATAGTGCCTTTTTGCTGTGTCCTTACAGGTGCAAGGGGAAGTGTTATTGTTAGAATATAAGGTGTCCCACTAAAGCTCCTGTGTTAATGCAGGAACATTTAGAGGTGAAAATGATTGGATTAAGAGACTTCTAGGTGGCAATTGTAGGCAGGTGTGGCATGTTTGGAGGAGGTGGGTCACTGGAGACATGCTCTAGAAAGGTTCATCTTTTTTGTAGCCTCATCCCCCTTCTCTCTTTCTGCTTCCTGGATGACAAGCAGTGAATGGCCTTCTTCTTCCATACCCTCCTGCCATGATTTTCTTCCTTACTTTGGGCTCAGAGCAATGCACTTGGCCAACCACAGACTAAACCTTTGAAACTCTGAGGCAAAATAAACTTTTTTTTGCCTCTAAGTTGTTCTTGTTAAATATTTTGATCACAGCAATAAAAAGCTAATACAGAATTTGGTACTGAGAAGTGGGATCATTGCTGTGACTAACCTGATCATGTGGTTTACAAGTGTGTGCATCTGGTTTACAGAGAGAGTTTGGAAAAGTCTGGAGACACAGGATAGAGATTCCTCAAAATTTTGTATGCAGAGCTTAAAGGGTGATTCTGGTGGGAGTTCAAAAGATCAGGATGCCTTCAGGAATACAGACAGTAAAGACTATGCTCATGAGGTTTCAGAGGGAAATATGAACTCTTGGGAATTGGACTAGAGGCCATTTGTGTTATATATTAGCAGAGAACTTTTCTAAAATTTCCCCATGTTCCAAGACAGTATGTGAGGATGGACTTAAAGGTGATGAACTAATTAATATGGTGAAGGAAGATGTCAAGGCAGCACAACACTCAGTCTGTGTCATGGATTTTGCTGGTGCTTTTTAGCCCAGTTTACTGTGAGAATTATGAACAGAAAGCACAGATTAAGGATTTCAAATACTTGCAGTTTAGCTAGAAAAATGCATGTCAAACTAGGGCCAAGGAAGCATTGGTTGTTGAAGAGATTACAGCCACAAAAGAGATACTAAGTACTTTGCACAGAGATGATAAGAAAGACGACTTGAGGGCATTTTAGGAATTTATAACATCATACCAATTGCAGGCTCAAAGATGTAGAAGATAAAATTCTTTTAAGAAGAGATCATGGGGGCACCCTGCTTTCACAAGAGTGCTAAGAAATTGTTTCACTATGCTCATCTGATAGGATACTCACAGATTGCTGCAGCTATGATCCCAGGGGGGCCCAGCTACTGCACGAGCTGGTGGCAGACCTTGGCATCATCCATACCAGGCAGGAATACAGGGTGCTGAATTTAAAGGGTTTGGAGGCCTTTGCTGAGATTTCAAAGGAAAGCCAGGCAAATTGTAGCAGGGTTAGAATCCCTGCAGGCTGCCCATGAGAGGGTGATAGTAAAAAGCAACTGTGAGGGTGAAAACAAAGTTGAAATGGAAACCCTAGGGATTAAGAGGTGCCAGTGATGTGGACTGTCTGCTGAGAAAAGCCACTGACTATGAAGAGAGGTCATGTGTACTGAAACTGTGAAGGCCAAAGGGGCAGGACTGCCAATCCTTTGGAAAAAATATCTTGCTGTCATCTGACTTAGATGCTATATGCAGAGTTATGGGTTATATTTGCCTAGCTGGATTTTGGTCTTGTTTTCGTAACTTCCCTTCTTTCTATGCCATTAATCCTCCGTTTTATAAGGGGAATGTTTATTGCATGCCACTGCGTATTGGATATACATAATTTGCTTTTGATCTTTACAAGGGCTCATAGTTAAGAGTTTGCCTTGAGTGCCAGAGGAGACTTTGGACTTCGGGCAATGCTGAGACTTTAAAACTATGGAGATCCTTGTAGATGGACTAATGTTTTTTTTTTTTTCCTTGTGAGATTAACATGAGTTTTGGGGTGCGGGAGTGGAATACTATGATTTAGATATGAGGTGTCTTCCAGAAACTCCTGGTTAATGCAAGAATATTTATAGGTAAAATGATTGTATTAAGAGACTTCTGGATGGTAACTGTAGGGAGGTGAGGCATGACTAGATGAGATGGGTGACTGGGCACATGCCATCTTCTCTGCAATCTCTTTTCCACTCTACTTTCTGATCAACATGAAGGGAACCGTGCTCCTGAACCATGTCCTTCTGCCATAATAATCTGCCTCTCCTTGTGCAGTGGACTTGGCTGGCCATGAACTAAACCTCTGAAACTGAACTAAAATATCCTTTCTCCTTTAAGTTGTTCTTGTTGGATATTTTGGTTACAGTGCTGAACAGCTGACTAATGCAGACAGGTAAGTTTCCTCAAGCCTCTTTTGAGAGGACACCAATCCCATTAGATGAAGATTCCACCTTTATAACCTAGTCACCTCCCAAAGGCCCTAGTCCCAACACAATCACATTGGGGTTTGAATTTTGGGGGAAAGAAATATTGAGCCTACTCCATGGAGAAAATGCAAGACATATATAAACAAACCAGAGGATTTCAGGTAATGGTAAATGTTATGAGAAAAATAAAAGAGGACAATAAGATAAAGAGCAAAGTGAGGTGGTAGACAAGGGATGGGGTAAGGCTGAGCTCTGCAGAATTATGTGAAATCTTAAATCTCTTGACTAGACCTCAACTTACTGTGGTGGGGACAGCTAGCTATCACTCAATGGTCTTTCCCCTTTCTCCATAATAAAGAAGAAATAACAAGAATAGCAATACTTAATTTCTTTCTCTATCTTGAGCTGAATACATGACCTCCCTGATAAAATTGACATTGTTTAGGTCCCCTTTAAACTAGGACTGAGTTCTACCCATTGGGATTAAACTGGATCTCATTCTGCTGATGGGGTGAAATTCCAGAAGCCACCCTGATCCACAAAATAACTGTGAGAATTGAAGCACAGCAGGTCTACAAAATAAAGGATGGTTGGCTCCAGACACTGTCTACCTCCAGACTTGAACATATAAAAGAACACCCCTTATATCTTGTTAAAGCCACTGAAATTTTAGATTCTATTTTTTTCTCATCTCTCAATATTTTTTATCAACTTTATTTTTGTTGGTTGGCCTTAATATTGATTTTGCTCCTTCTGTTTTTCTCTTTGCTTCTGTTATTTTTTTCCTCATTGAATATTTTGCAAATGTCAGACATCTTGAGCTATTACCTGCAGAATCATTTTAAAAATTTAACTTTTATTATAGAGAATGTAAAATATACAAAACAGGATAAACTAAAATGTTGAATTATTTACCAATCACTCAGTCCAATCCTCAGACCTCATATTATTATTTTGAATGTTTTGTTTGTGCATTATAATTGTACTTTAATAGTGGGGTTCATTTTGACCTAATCATACATGCATAGAATAGAATTTGCTCCATTTCAGTCACTGCTATTTTCTCTTTCTCCCTCTTTCCTCCAGCTGCTCTCCTTCCTCTACTGGTCTTTCTTCTATTTATTTATTGTTCTTTATTGATGTTTTATAGACACACATAAAGGTGACATTCAGTAAGGTATATATATTCATATATATATATATATATAGCACAATTTGATGAATTTCATTTCACAATTCTTTCCTTTTCTTGTCCTTCCTCCCTCCTTCTCTATCCCCTTCCACTATTCTACTGATCTCCTTTCCATTGTCAAGGAATTTTCCCCCTTCACCTGGCACTTTTTTTCCCCTTATTCTACTGTTTCTTCCACAAAACATTTGATCCTTGACTTTCTGAGTCTAGCTTATTTCACTTATCCTGGTATTCCTCATACCATCCATTGACCAGTCAATACCATAATCTCATTCTTCTTTATGCTGAGTAAAACTCCATTGTGTTTGTTTATTTATTTATTTATTTAGAGAGAGAATTTTTTAAATATTTATTTTTCAGTTTTCAGTGGACACAACATCTTTATTTTATTTTATATGGTGCAGAGGATCGAACCCAGCACCCTGCACGTGCCAGGTGAGCGCATTACCGCTTGAGCCACATCCCCAGCCCTCCATTGTGTTTATATACCACATTTTCTTTTTCTACTCATCTCTTGATGGACACCAAGGCTGGTTCCATAGTTTGGCTATTGTGAATTGTGCTGCTATAAAAATGGGTATGCATGTATCACTATAGTAGGCTGACCCTATCTCTTTAGAATAAATTCCAAGGAATGGGATAGCTGGGTCATATGGTGGTTCCATGCCTAATCTTTTGAGGAATGTCCATATTGTTTTCCAAAGTGGTTGTATTACTTTGTGGTCCCACCAAGAATGTATGAGTATAGCTTTTCCTCCACATTCTCACCAGTGTTTATTACTTGTATTCTTGATGATTGCCATTCTTGATGGTTGGACCCAGATGAAATCTCAGTTGTTTTAGTCAGCTTTTACACTGCTATGACTAAAAAAGTTTATTTGGCATTCATGGTTTCGTAATCTCAGTCCATAGATGGCTGACTCCATTGCTGTAGGTCCAAGGAGAGGCAGAACATCATGGGGGAAGGGTGTGGAGGATAAAGTAGCTCAGAATATGGCATCAGGAAGAATAAGAGGAAGAGGAAGAAGAAGAAGAAGAAGAAGAAGAAGAAGAAGAAGAAGAAGAAGAAGAAGAAGAGGAGGAGGAGGAGGAGGAGGAGGAGAGAGATATCTCTGCTTCCACAACATATATACTCCAAAGGCATGTCCTCAGTGACCTACCACTTACAGCCATACCCTACCTGCCGACAATTACTACCCAGATAATCCATTCAAGCGAATAATCCATTCATGCTGCACTGATTAGGTTAAGGCTTTTGGACCCTTAACCTAATTTCACCTCTGAACTTTCTTGCATTTCTCATATGTGAGCTTTTGGTGGACATGTCATATCTAAACCATCACATCAGTGTAGGTTTCATTTGTGTTTCCCTGATTTCTAGGAATGTTTAATATTTTTTATTTGTGCATTATACTTGTGTATTATGGTGGGATTTGTTATTACATATTTGTACATGTACACAATCTAACAATATAATTTGGCTGATCATGTTTTTCATATATTTGTTGTCCATTAGTATTTCTTCTTTTGACAAATGTCTGTTTGTTGTTTTGCCAATTTATTGATTTTTTTTTGGTGTTATGTGTTTTTTGAGTTCTTTATATATTCCAACATGTATATATATGCATGCTATGGTTAGGATGTGGAGAAATTGTCCAAAAAGATCAAGTGTGAGACAATGTGAGAGGGTTCAGAAGGGATAGATAATTGGGTTATGAAAGCCTTAGCCAAATTAGTGAATTAAGCACTTGATGGAATTAATTGAGTGGTGAGGTGTGGCTGGAGGAGGTGAAGCATTGGGGATATATATATATATATATATATATATATATATATATATTTTTTTTTTCCCCCCCCCACTGGTGAGTGAATTCTTTCTCTGTTTTCTGATCATCAGGTGAGCTGCTTCCCTCTGCCACACTCTTCTGCCATAATGTTCAGCTTCACCTTGAGCCTCAAGGAATGGAATCTGCTATCTATGGATTGAACGTTTGAAACTGTGAGCTCCCAAATAAACTTTTCCTCCTCTATAATTACGCTGGTCGGGTTTTTTAGTAGCCGTGGCGAAAAAGTTCACTAAAACGATACAAACACACACACACACACACACACACTCACATACATACATATATATAAACATATATAAACACACGCACACACACACACACACACACACACTCTCACATATATTAATCCCCTGTTGGGAGGAACAACCAATGAAGATTTTCTCTCATTTTGTAGGTTTTCTTTTCATGCTCTTGTTTTCTTCGCTGCCCAGACCTCTTTTGTTTGAGCAGCAGGTGACTCCATCCTCTTTATTTCTTCTAGATCTTATAACGGATTCCTAACTCGTGATTTCCTTTGCCTCAGAGATCATCCTTTTTCTAATATTCCCCATACTTTTCACCCTTCCCTCTTTTCTTCATCCTTTCCTCTCTTTTTCTTCTCCTTCCTATCTTCTTCCCTCCTCCTACTATTTTCTTTTCCTCTTTTTAGGAAATTATTTTTTTTTAAATTTTCTAACTATAGCTGTAGTTCTTTGAAATATATATATGTCTCCATTTTCAACCACTGAGAATATATCTTGCTAAAAGGGCAGTGCCTACTCATTTGTAGGCCCTTTATGATTTGGAGTAAAGGATCTTTAAAATGTCACTCAGTCCTGCCTGTCTGGTGGCACACACCTGTAATCCCAGCAGTTAGGGAGGTTGAGACAGGAGGATTGTAAGTTTGAGGCCAGCTTCCACAATTTAGTGAGGCTCTGAACAACTTAGCAAGACTCTGTCTCAAAACAAAAACCAAAAAGGGACTGAGGATGTGACTCAGTAGTTAAGTGTCCTTGTGTTCAATCCTCAGTTTAAAAAAAAAAATCCTCAACTCTACCTCAGATTAATAAATACTGGCTACATTAGTAATATTCAGTAGGAAAATATAATTAGTAAAATGAATCCACTTACTGTAGTAACCAAAATTAAGTATTGGGCATTATTTTAACTAGACAAACTCTAAAACATGAATGATAAGACTTTGTTTTATAAGCAATGAAACGTGGACCTTGGTCACGTGTATGATTCCCTACAAAACCAGCTAGGACTGTTTTGATACTCCTCATGTGTAAGAATCAAACACGGGAAGAAAGCAAATAATACTTTGGAGCAAGTACAGATTACTTAGATATAGTAGAGGCAGATTCTTCCACAAAATGGTATGATCACAGTAGTCAGTGTCAAATTCTTATGGAATTAATTTGCTTTTACTTTGACATCATGGTGAAAAATAAATTTGCAACTTGTATACTCTATTACAAAAGAACTAACACCAATTAGCAATACTGTCTTTGTTTATTTTTGGAAATTGTTCTGGAATATTACAAAATTATATTTCCTTTAGGAAGTATGGGAGAACATGCTGTTCCTCATTCCACTGCTTTCACTTAGTTCATGACATTGAACTTCATACTGATAAATTGGCAGTTCTTGTGCCCTAAACTTGGCAAAATAACTTGTAATTGCTGCATTTTTAAAATCTAGATGAAAGATTAAAGTCCTTGAACGTAATAACTTGTTGCTTTCATCTCTTTATCTCAACACCCAGCTCACAGAACTAGGTCAACAGTCATTGAGTGCCCAAGAACACTTAGTAAAATGAGTAAATACAGGAATCATTTAGACAGAACTAGTAAAAATGGTAGCACAGTTTCTCAGAGTTCAGGTGTATTTAGGAAATAGGCATTTAATGTCTCTTTTGTATTCTATTTTTAGTAGTTCTCATATTTTTACTTTTCTTGTATGAAAATTTTCCTTACCATAGCCTACTCCATTTAGGGTCCTAAGCTTCTTCCACATGATACTAATACTTAATCTCTTTGATACTCTTAAAATCATGTATCCTCATTTCTATATCCAAGTGGGCTTGGACTTAATATGTTAGACTTTGAGTGGAGTGTTAAAGTCTCTATACTATTCAGGAGAAAGTGAATATAACTGTTGTCCCAAAATAGTTAAAATACTACCTCTTGGGTTAGTGGTTTCAGCCGGTAGTGAGAAGTTTTAAATTCCTTCCCGTGATGGTTCTGGGGAAATGACTATCTAGAAAAATTGCATGAAAAAATAATATTATTCTAGCAAATCATACACTGTTTTTTTTTTTTTGTGTGTGTGTGTGTTTGTGTAACACAAATACAGACAGGAATAGATAATAATAAGTGTAGACATTCATTCCACATTTAAATGTTTAGAATTTTCAGTAGCCTGTGAATACAAGAAAAATTATTACATTAAGGTAGACTTAGAGATTTGACATGTAGCTGATATTTTCATAGTGTGAGAAATATCAAACTGACATTATGCTGTCTCTGTGATGATTACTTCTAAATGTCAAGTACAGAAACTTATTCATGGGACTTCAGTGCCTTAGGATAGTGTCAGTTTAAAAGACATTCACATTGACTTCTTTTTTTTTTATTTAAACATGCTAAATGAAGTATGAAAAGCAGGTTAAGAAATCAATGGAGAAAGGAAGAGCAAAGAGGAAACCTATTGACTAGAAAATTTTAAATACAGTAATAGATTGCTGTACTCTTAACATCAATTTCCATGGACCCCCTGCTGACAAGAGGCTTCAGCAACTGCCTCCAAATACTTCTGACAGCTGAAATCATGCTGCTCATAGTATTCCACTCATATCAATTATGTTGAATCTGTAAAATTAAAAATAAGAACCACTCAATTATTTTGTAGCTTATCTTTAATATATAAGTCAAATAATTAAATTAATATTTTCCTGCCACTTTTAATAGTAACAATGAACTTCAAGCTAAAATCAAATAACTCAGTGATATTTTAAACTAGAAATTTATTCTTTTGTTCACCAACCTCTTTAGCAGCTAATTATGAACCTACTGCTACTTTGGAAATAACTCAAAGGAGTCTTTACTTCTTTTTTTCTTTAAAACAAATTGGCCACATCAGAGATAATTATGAGTTTAAATAAACCTTTGTCTTTCCAATTATGTGCACAGCAGGGCTCCTAATTATGTGGGGTCACTGAAATCCCATGACATCTTCTGAAAAACATTTCCCTTTTTGTTAGATTTCCTTCCTGTTCTTGAAAAGCTCTATCTTTACTTTTTCAAATCCCGTTTTTAGCAAAGATGGAGATGATGATGATGATGATGATGACGATAATAATGATGATGGAAATATCGATTCTGAGTCTTAGAGTAAAGCAAATTTATGTTGACTTCTCTTGGTCAATAGTAACTGCAGTAGTCGCTATGCAGTCACCTAGGTTCCCATTTATCTCATAAAATGTTATTTCTGATACAAACAAAAGTCGTGGGCCCTCTTTGAGCAAGTCCAGCTGTTTTGAGGGGCTGCAAAATCTTAAACTGTTACTTGAAACAACAACAACAACACCACAAAAATATAAGACAAATGCACGGAGACAGGACTGCTACAGAAGAGCCTTGTAACCTGGTTCATTAAAATCAAAGTTTAAAAAGAATGTACTGTTATTTCAGCTATGCTAATGGTATTGCTCGAATTTTAAAATTCAGATACAGGATGCAAGGATGACCATTTCATCTTTAAGCTCCAAGAGTCGCATTGGTAAGATCCATATTGTTTTACTTGTAAAATAATACCACTGAAAAGCTAGCATTTGCTAGTGTTTACACGCTTGGATCATCCCTCTGAAGGCCAAGGAGTCCCACTGACCTTTCAGCAGGACTGTTCTCTGAAGGTAGAAGACAAAAGGAAAACACTACGACTGTGCTCCCAGAACTTTGGGCATAGTTCCCCATAAAGTGCCAGGTGGGGAGGTTCCGTTCTCCCCTTCTGCACCTTTTAAGCAAAAGAGGTCCCAGAAACTGGGCCTTGCCCAGAGTCTCACTGCCAGTGTCATTTGGGCATCCTAGAGGTTGTCACTAACTTGGCCCTTTCCCGGGATTTCCAGACTGCCTGGGTCACTAACAGCTCCAGGAAAATGTAGAATTTCATGTGTTTTGTTCACTACTATATCTTTGAAACGGTTCAAGAGCCGGACACTTAGTGCAAAGGGCTAACCTTTTCTTGCCAGTTTGTTTTCTTTTCTCTTTTTACAAAGTTATGTTTGACACTGTGCATCCCAATCTCAGCAGCTCAAAGAGAGGGATGGTGTGTTCAGAGCCTGAGGCTAAAGCTAGAGGACCTGGGGCTCGTCGGCCAGGAAAGCATCAAGTGGGCTGGGCAGTCATCTCTGGCAGAAACCCTGGTGTGGGACCTTGGCCTCCGAAAAACTCCCCAAAGCCTAGGCGAGCCGCCCTGGGGAGTCCCGGGGCAGAGGCTTGTGGGCGGAGCTTTCCCGGCCGGCTGCGGAGGCGGGGCGCCCCCAGGTGGCCGCGCCGCCGCGTTGCTCCCCACCGAGTCCGCGTTGGCGGAAGGGAAGGTACCGAGTTCGCAGGCCGCGTGGACATGGCGGATCCTGTGCGGGAGGAGCTCCTGGCCCTGGCCGCGATTTACTGCGGGCCCCATGAGTGGGAGGTGCTGAGCCGCTCAGGTGACTACCCCTGCGCCCGAGGGACGAGCGCCCTCAGACTGGGGCCGCGGCCCTGTCCTTCCCCCCCGGGGGTCTGGGCACCCCGCCCGGGTCCTCAGTTGGGAACCGGGTTATCTGAAGGATGGAGTGACACGCACCCGGCGACTGCGGTTGTGTGGGAGCAGGCTGGCGTGTGAGGCGACCTCCCCCCAAAACGTGAATGGGGTGGCGCAGCCTTGGGACGCGCCGCTGCGGGCGCCCCCGTGCGTCCTGTCCCACACGCTGGGCATCCAGACCTCCTGACGTCCTCCAGCTGGGGCCTAGCCTGGAGGTCGCTGCCCACGCTCTTCCTGGCAGGCCGTCCACATGTCCTTGTCCTCTTAGAAAGACGCCTGTTTTCCCCCCCCCCCCCCCCCCCGAAATCCATCTCCCTCGTTTCCCTTAATCCATTTCCTTCATGAATCCTATGCATTATACCGCACTCACCACAGCTTAACACTAGGTCGGTATTTGGTTGTCATAAGTTGAACAGGAGCAGAGACCCTGTCTGGTAAGCTTGAACCTCAGAGCAGCTAGAACGTTACCCAACATATGGTAGGTAGTCAAGAAATGTTTGTTGAATGACTTTTGAATTTCCCCAGTGCTAAGCCCTAACCTTATCCTTTTTTTTTTTTAATACTTATTTTTTAGTTTTAGGTGGACACAGTATCTTTATTTTACATTTATGTGGTGCTGAGGATGGAACCCAGTGCCTCATACATGTCAGGCGAGCGCTCTACCACTGAGCCACAACCCCAGCCCCTGTAACCTTATTCTTATATTTCTGAATTGGTTGCTTTTCGCATACTTTTTCTTGTCAGCTGAAAGTGGTTGCTAGTTACAGGCTTTGGGGAGTGCCTTAATCATTCAGCCCACATTTATTTCCCTGCTCCTTGCAGACATCAACAGGGCACCATTCTGCCCCATAGGAGCTTACAGTCTGCAAATCTTTTTAAAAAAAATATATATATTTTTTTGTAGTTGTAGATGGACAGAATGCCTTTATTTTATTCGTTTATGTTTATGTGGTGCTGGGGATCCAACCCAGTGCCTCACACATGCTAGGCAAGCACTCTGCCACTGAGCTGCAGTCCCAGCCCTACTGTTTTTTTTTTTTTGTTTGTTTTTTTAATAATAGCAAAACTCACTCCATTTCTGACTTAGCTTCTATTAAGTAAGAAAAACAGAACAAAACAAACAAACAAAAAAAAGACCACAAAAAACCCTGCCATTTCCATGAAAGTATGGTGATGCAGATAATTGTCAATTTTTATTTAACTTTAAAATATGTACCGTTTTAGGTGCATAGGGTCTATCCTTCTAATGTTATAGTGTAACAGTTATTGAAATTGACTTCTTGACCATAAATTGGTTGACCTTTAAGCAGGTAAAATATGTTTCTCAAGTATATGAGAAATCTAGGGTTAAGATGGTTTTTACATTTTTCTGGGATGTGTTATTCATCCACAGGGTGGAAGTTTGCTCCCTTCTATTTATTCCTTCTTGCATCTGCCCATCTGTAACACATTCATGGAGCATTGTTATATTCCAGATACTATGAAACTATTAGAGCTGCCTTCTTTTTAGTTCCTAAATCTGTCTTATATCTTTTTGAAGCAACTCTTTAAAATCCATATATGAATGGATTTATTCCCTTGTAGTGTTGTCTTGTCACCCCTCTTCTGATTGAGTGGCATTTCTAATTCTTCATCTCCCTCTATTAATAATTACTTCTGCCTGAGGCAGCTATTTGCAGAGATCATTAGTTATTCCAAATTCCTTTATTATGGCTCAGGTGGGAATATCTGAAAAATGAACCTGTGATGTCCCATCATACCTTAAATATGTGGTAGTGGTCTGCAGTATGAATCCATTGAGCATTAAACACTGCTGGCAGGACAGAGAAAAACCCCCAAAAGTAAGTGCTTAAAGAAAGCAAACAGTTTCCTAGTACTGAGAACACTGTGGACCCTTTATCTGCTGTTAAATTGAGCATGACTTTGAAGCCATGCCTCCTAATTAATTTAATTCAGTGTTCTGGCATCAATAAGTAATTGAATTATAAAAGAATTCAGTGTAACAACTTAGGACATTTTGTTGCTGAAAGGTTCATTGGAGGGTGGAACAATTCAGTAGTTGAAATAGGAATGTTGGATGCTCATAACTGGGAGGTAAGGGTAAGGTAAGTACTTCTTTAACAGACTACAGTAAACATGCAGCAGGCTCTGCTGTCAGTGCTACTTGTCAGTTTGGGTTGGAGGATGTAACAGTCTGAATCCCATCAATTCCTGGCCTCCCACAAATAAACTGTTGTCAGTGGGGTCAGGAGAGCATTGTAGGGGGTCAGCTGTTAAGGCTTAAGGTTGAAGAGGCTGAATAATTGGATTCTGTTTAGCTAGGTTAATTTATGCTAAGAATTTAGAGGATCTATCTACATTTTTGCCTCTACAGTGGTTACATAAGCCCATAGTAAGGAGGCATGAGTTCTAACAACTCCACACTCCTAGCTATGGGAGAGGGATATGAGTAGGCCAAATCAGAGAGATTCTGTCCCTCCCTGTGCAGTGTAGACAGCCCAGATACCATGTTTAATGTGGCCACCTACTATCGTTCTGATAGTTTCAATGCATCTTACTTGATGAGAAGCACTCTTAGCCTTATTTGCAGAGAAGAGAACTATGCTTAGACTGGTTAAATAACCACCAGGCTTCACAGTGTATAAACCTTCACATGGCCTCATGATCCCTGGTAGAGATGGGGCTGCTGTGTCAGGAAAACTGTTCTTGGGGAGCAAAGAAACACTTGTTCAGAAAGAGAGGGCACAAATAAGCACTCAGAGAAAAGGCATGGATGGGATCCAACCTATGTTTAGAACAGTGAGGAAGGGGAGTATGTGTGCATGCATGTGCGCAGGCACCTGAGATAGGTAAGTGGCATTGTTATATATCTTCGTTTTCCTGATGGGTTCACATAGATTATATTGCTATAGTCAATGCTCATTACACATATGAGTTGCATTTTTGAAAGCCATCTCACAGATCATAAAGTTGTAAAATGGGAAGTACATAAACCCAATATTTGCACAATAGCTTCAGAGTGTATTTTTATATTTTGTTAATGGTAATGTTCGAATTGGATTCAACTGTCTTGCAAAATGAATCATGACTGTCACTTACTGACCCCTCTCAAAATTGCTCAGCTGTTTCCTGCTGATTGTCGGAACTGAACTCACTCTGTAAAAGCAATTCAGCCTTGAACTTCACTTCTAAAGAATGGGATGCCCCTTTTACCTTCATTTCTTTTTAGTTTTTTAGTCTTTTGTAATCATATTTTAAACATATGTGAAATCCAGCAGAAGCATAAGACAGTCATTTATGTATGCCTACTTGTAATTAGCTGCCTGGTAGTAAGAGGAAAGAAAAACTTGTCACATGAAATGAGAAGGTGCTGGAGAGTTCTTAGTGGTTTTCTACACAAAGTCTTACTCTGAGGTAATATAAAAATTGCAAACAACAACAACAAACAATAATATAACAACAGCAAGTATAGGAAACATCAGCTACATATGATATGTAAATGATTTCTTAATGGGCTGTAAGTGAGTCTGAAGAACTCGTTTTCTTAAGTGTCTTCTGTGATTAGACTGTATTCATTGAGTTTCTGCTGTGTGTTATACACCTATGAAGTAGAGAGAAACCTTAAAAATAGCTTTAGTGTGGAATTAGGGTTCAGTTCTGTTTCTCTAGTTTGGAATTCTCTGGTTTAGAGCATAATTTCTTTCATGTATTTGTAAGGAAGGTTAAAATTTAAAACATTTCAGTTTGTATTTTAGTTAAAAAGTTGATATATTTATTATAAGACAGAGTGACTTACAAAAAACAACTAGCAAATATTTATATGAACTTCAACCAGAAGGCAAGACCTATATCTTTGGGTAGAGTTTTGAGAATGGATGAAAATAACCTTTGAACTTGTGAAAATTAGTTTGGTAGGGCAAGCATAAGTTCTTTAGGGTATAGATGTTTATTGAGAACAATATTTGTGAGTTATAATGAGTTTTGGGGATCCAGGGAGGGGAAGAGATTAACATTAGATGTAGAGCACAATTAGTTTTCTGTTAACCAAGAGTGTTTAGCAATTCCTAAACTTTTAATAATCTTAAAGCAAATAGGGGACAACCTTGTTTTCTTTTATTAGGAAACGTTTTTTAAAAATTAAGACTACAGTGCATGTGATATGTGAAAAATTCAGGAGAAAAAGGAGCACATTTAGTTGCTTGTATAAACAAAGGCAGATGAGAAATGAAAGGGTAAGATATATAATTCTAGGCTTTTTAGGAGAAATTGAGTTTTTAAAAGATTATATAATTTTATTACCACATTAAATATAAGCAGAATGAAATGTATTATTGGGATTTTCATTTTCTTATAGAGATAACATCATGTTGTGTGGTTAACTTTGCAGCTACTGTGTGTATGTGGGGGAGAGATTAACCAAGAAGACCAATTTGGAAGAATGTTAAAATTTTCCAACTCCTACAGGAATTAAAATTGTTTTTCTTCTGAACATATGCATTATAAATAATAGTTCCATAATTTGTATGAAGTCAGGGTTTTCCCCCCATTGCCATTATCTTTGCTGACTAGGACCAGAAAATAACAGAAAAATTAAAACTGGTAAGGACTTACATGGTTGGCTCAATATCCTTTCAAGCCTGTTTCCCTGGGCTGTCTGGGACTGGCAGTTCATGCACTGTGCAGGGACAGGTGTTTATTTATATGGCAGAGGTTGGAGAATACTCTGGGCTTTTGTATTTTGCTCAGAAAAGGGAAAAGCTTGCCTTGAAGGCCACAGATATTATGTTAATTTTCTATGACTGCTGTAACAAATAACCAAAAATAGTTTATATATTTAAATTTTTAATTAAAATTAAATTAATTGGTCATGAATTCAAGATCATTTCCACTGGGCTGAAATCAAATTGTTGCAGGGGAATCTGTTTCCCTACCTTTCCCAGGTTTTAGAGCTGTGTTCTTTGTGTCCCTTGGCTTATGGCCCCTTCATCCACCTTCAAATCCTGCTGCATAGTATCATGCTTCTGTGCATGCATTGCCTTCTTCTGTGATAAAATATTCCTCCACTTTACCATTATAAGGACACTTGTGATCATTTAGGGTCATAAGTGAATAATCCATGGTAATTCTCCATTTCAGGATCTTTAATTTAATCACATCTTCAAAGACCATTTTACTTTTAAGGTAACACATTCACATGTTCTGGGGAATAGAATGCACACATCTTTGGGTCTGTTATGTAGCCTGTCACAGATACCAAGGATTTTATACCTGTGAGATTCATGATTATAAGCTACTAACATAATTCCAAGCATATAACTAACTATAAAAATTTAAAAATCCTCATTACCACCTTTTCTCCATAGTAATTGTTTAAAAAGAAAACTGAGATATTTTAGTGGTGGTGAAAATGTTAAGTTGGTTCAACCACAATGATCAGGGTCAAATACCATGACAAATTCAAAGTACCATGGACCTCATATGGTGAGTGTTAGGTGCTGTGGAGGTTGACAAGATTCTAGTAGACCACAAAGTAAGGGGTCTTTTTGAAAGATTGGGAAGCCAGAGACTATGTTCAAATTATTGCATAAAATGGGTAGTTGAAGTAAGAAGTAAGGAGAGGAATTTAGAGTGGCAGGCTGGCCCTTGGTGTTGGGTGGAGGAATTTGAAATTTGTTTGTCAGACTGGTACAGACTGGTAATTTTGTGTAGGGTGAGGCAGGAGTTGAGAAGACCAGTGTTGCAGAAACCAGAGAAAGGCCTGAAGTAGGAGGGTGGTAATGTAAATGGAGAGAGAGAAATTAGGAAGAACTTGTGATGAGAGTTTGGCAGTTAAATGTTAAGTATGAAACAAGGAACAGGGCAAAAGAACTAATGGTGAATTTAAGATTCCAAGCCTGGATAGCTGGAAAAAGACCATTTTGTGGAATTATGCTTTACAGAATGTCTGTGCATTTAGGAATTTAGGAAAAGAAGACAAAGCAGTGAAGACATGACTAGAGGTGTCTGGGAGGTAAGGGAAGACAGAGTTTTAGAAGAGCAATACAGAGGTTCAGATCCTGCAGAAGGGTAGAGTACAATAAAGGCTATAAAGTGTATCTATGTCAGGGTCCCCAGATCACCTTCAGATTTCATGATTTGCAAGAAGGACCTGCAGAACTCAGAAATACTGTTTCACTCAGGGTTGCAGTTTATTACGCAAAAAGATACAGACTAAAACCAGCATAGAGAAAAGGTGAGTGGAATGAAGCCCAAGATAAACCAGAAGCAAGCTTCCAGGTGTCCTCTTCCAGTGGAATCACACAGATATGTGAAATTGTCAAAGTAATAATGTGAAATACATGACAAATGTTGCCAACCAGAAAAGCTCCCTTGAGCCCTGATGTCCATAGTTTTTACTGGGCTCAATCATGTAGGCATGTAGCACCTGTGTGACTGACTTCAGCTACTCACACTCCAGCCTCTAGAGCAAGAAGAGTTACCATAAATCACATTAGTAGCATAATCCATTTAATCAAACTGGGACCAAGTGGCCTAAGGCCTCAGGCATATACAAAGAACTCTGATCAGGCAGAATATTACAAGGACTGGGAATTCATGGCTTTAGGGCTAGCCATGGGCCAATCTTAAAGACAGACCTTAGGAATATACAGGGTTTGAGCAACTCAGGCCAGTTAATGCACAGTAGCAATTAGAAGGGCATCAGTAATGTTTAAGAATGGAGCTTCAGGGATAAGTGATGTTGGAAATCATAGTGCAAGTAGTTATAGAAAGACTGGTTTGTGGGAAAATGGATGCAATTGGTGAGAATTATATTTTACAAAGACTAAGAAGGGATAGAGAAAGGTCTGTAGATTAAAGGAATTAGTAGCATCGAATTTTTTGTTTTTTTTGTGAAGCAAGGAAAAGATCACTATTTTGTAAGCAGGAGGAAGGAAACAGAGGGAGGGTTAGAAAATTCAAGCATAAGAAGTGACAATGATTGGAACATCAAGCATAAGAAGTGACAATTATTGGAACAGTGTCTTAGAGATAGTAGGTTTCTTGTGGAAGGGAGAAAAGTAAAAATGAGAGAGCGGGATGGTGACGGGAAAAAATATACATTATGTAGTGGTGAAACAGTTTGTAAGAAGCAGCAACATCTGTAGAGTTGGGTCAGGAGCGCACTGCCATGGTTCAGCTGGTAGGGAGGCAATGACCCACATGGAGTTAGCATTGCTCACTGCACAGCAGGTGGCATGGAGGTTTGTCCCCATGTCCAGGGTCATATGAGGTGGGCTCAGGTGAACATGTACACACATGGATCTTTGCTTAGGAAGTCTCCATTCTTGAGGAGATAGATGTTTACCCTGGTTTAAACATTACATACACAATATGTACACCAATCACAAATATCACATGTTACCCCATAAATATGTACAATTCATTATTTTTTACCTATCAGTTAAAAATCAATTTTAAAAAATCCTCCAATCTTAAAAGGGATTTTTAACAATTTTGTCCAACCTTTGTCCTGAAAGACTACATAATCTTTGTTGTATTGGTCACTAAACAAATCTACCTTCTGATCAGGAGGGAAATACTCTTTAGTTTCCAAGGCTGTTATGCAATGATAGCAATGCCTTTTGCTTAGAAGACATTTGAAGATGACAGACAATGGAGAATTATCTCCTGATTCTCACACACACACACACACACACACACACACACACACACACAATGATGTGTGTATAAATTATAGGTGTATGTGTATTTTATAAGTAGAGACTTTTTTAGGTGTAGAAGAGGAGTCCAGAAGGGTCACTTTGGATAGGTACACTCTTTTATGTTCTGAAGCACTAGGTTGTGGTAGGATCTGAGTCTTGGCCATCATTTTTTCCTTGGAGACCAGGACGGTGCCTAGAGCTTGATAGGTGCTCAGTGAATTTTTGTTAAATGATGAATGAATGAAAATCTTCAGAAATTATATCTCCCTATTGAGAGAGAATGTGGACTCCCTAGATGGTTCCTCGAGTTTATTCAGCCTAAGTGTCATGTTTTTTTGCAGGTCTATTTAGAACATCCATTTCCAATACTAAAATGTATTAATCTAACTGATGTGTAGGGAGCCTACTTTATTAAATAAAGTGTATACACACACACACATACACGCATATAAAGGTAAGTAACTCAATGAAAGAAAGAAGAGTTTAGAGAAATATGATAGATTTTAGAGGAATTTACCCTGTTAGGTTTAGGAAAATTTTTTCTTTAGTACTCATTTTACTTATGTCATACAAATTTAAATTGTGAATATGGTCTTTATAATGGTTACTGCCTGTGTTTCTGGGTGATGTTCTAAAATAGTCGTTCTTTGCAGCTGGTACTGACATCTATTAAAGAAAAACTCTGTGAAACAGATGTACTTGGTCCTATATGAATCAGTGTCTGTAACAACAGCTTTTATACACATGGAATCAGATGGCTAGGAAGCAATTTTAATGTTCTGTTAGGTTCTTTAAAATGGGGATAGATTCAGGTTTCAGTTGTTGAGGCTGTTAAGCAGCAACCCAGGTATGAAAATGAGAAAGATTTGACTGTTTCCCTTGTGAAGAAGAATAAAACAAGGGCATATGGACAAAGAAGTAGGTACCGAGGCAAGTTCCCCTCAAAGAGATTCATTTGCACCTTGTTCTGTTCTCTGCTCTTCTGATCTGTGCGCTTCTGCCCCCTGCAAAATGAATCAGCCTGACGTTTATCAGCTTTTTGAAAAGTGGGGTGAAGTGGTGTGGAACATATCAGAGGGGTGAAGCCGAGCAAATCTGAAAGAGAACGGAATATTTTATCTCATATCCTATGTGTGCTTACCCCCTCCCTTCTTCAGGAGCCAGAAGAGGTTGAATTGATGCCCACTCAATTTCAGTTCATCTTGCTACCTTCATGTTATTCTGCTTCTAATACATATGAAATAAGAAAAGAGTGGTTCCAGGCAGCTACAGTGTCACACATAGTCACTGGTTTCTCTATAACCCTGACACCATACAGGATTCCAGGGTGACTCAACCACAAAATGACCTTCAGTGGATTTAGTATATACTTTGTATTAAATTACTGATTTTATATATACTTGGTACTGTTTCTTTGAAAGTTCATGAGTTTATTAGTGATTTTCAGAATTATAAATTAGGCCTGACTACAAAAAAAACTTTTTTGGTAACTTATTAAACATGGGTGATTGTATAAGTTCCAGGTAAGTTCAGAGTGCTGGTATGCATGAATACATGAGTGTATGTGTGTGGTTGGAGGAAATCATGACTTTCTTAGTATTATGTGTCTCTTAAGAAAATAGCTCAGTGTTTTCCCATGAAAAATAAATCAACATTTGAAGCAAAAATTTAACTTGTTAGTATTCCATTCAAATTCAGTTATGCACAGCTAATGATTATTCTTGGATGCCTTCCAGAGACAGATGGAACCATTTTCAGAATTCACACAAAAGCTGAAGGACTTTTGAATGCGGATATATCCTTAGAGTTGGTGTTCCATTTACCGGTCAGTTACCCTTTGTGTCTGCCTGGTATCTCCATTAACTCAAAACATCTGACCAGAGCCCAGTGTGTGACTATACAAGAGAAACTACTTGAGCAAGCAGAGAAGCTTTTGTCGGAACCTATGGTTCATGAACTGGTTCTTTGGATTCAGCAGAATCTCAGACATATCCTCAATCAACCAGAAACTGGAAATGGCAGTGAAAAGTGTACTTTTTCAATGAGTACAACTGTGGATGATGGACTGTGGATTACTCTTTTACATTTAGATCACATGAGAGCAAGGACTAAATATATCAAAACCGTGGAGAAGTGGGCTTCAGATTTAAGTCTGACAGGAAGATTGATGTTCTTGGGTAAAATAATACTGATTTTACTACAAGGAGAAAGAAACAACATCAAGGTGCCAAAAAGTTAAATGTTAAACATGAATCTGATTATTTTCTGTTTCAAATGGTGTGTCTTTAAGTGCGTTTTATAACAATGGGGTAGATTAATCATTAAGATGCTTGTGCTTTCTCTATTACAACATTAATGGATCTTCATTTTCCTTTTTTTTAGGAGTGTCTAACTCTTAATGGCAACTACAAACTTGCAGAGCTCAAAAGAATAAGTTAAGATTATATTTTAAAAATCATGCCACTTAATGAAAATGACAGGTTATAAAAAATTCCTGTGGCACATATGTTTGTTTTTATAATTAGCCATGGGCCTCAACTTTATAAATGTGCACTAAAAGTTTGTGCATATTAATATTTCCTCCTGTAGTTATGCACAGCAAAGTGTAATTTTGTGGGTATTCTGCAAACTGTAACTTGCTGGCAGTTAAAAATACATTCTGACACTTTAATTTTGTATCTGTAATACCTGGAAAGAGAGGCTTGTCCCTTATAACCAAGATTTAGTGTTGGTAGAAGTAGAATCATTAGGACTGTCAGCCTGTCACCTCCCACCTCACTTCTGCTTTCCACCTGACTCGTCTCAGCATCTGCTTTCAAAACCATCATCTTCAGATTTTTAAAGTTCTTATTCTAAACTCCTCTAACCCGTTTTATAAGGAACCAGACAAGGAAAACTGCTTATTATATTTTAAATCTTAAAAGAGCTACGAATCACTTAGTAAGTTTTATACTTTCAGATAGTTTTATACTTTCAATGGTCAGGAGTAATTGTACTAGAATTTATTTAAAACAGATTTAGCGTGAACAGCCTGTAATCTTAAAGACTTGCAGAATAATGACTTCTTTTTTTCAAGATGGGCTGTTATCACAAAAGTCCGTTGGCATTTAGTTAACTAGATTTTTGCTGGATTATATTAAGTAAAACAATAATTTAAATTTAATATATATCCTGGATTGGGGCCTGACCAGGAAATCATATTCTGAGGTGATTTGTAGTATATTTACAAACTTTGATCCTTTTGGGTGAAATACAAATTGACAGAAATGAATACAAATCTGTTCCTTGCTCAAATTTCCCCCAAAGGCTTTGATTATTCTTTAAGCCAGCTAAGACATATTAGGATAAATGCAGCTATTTTACAGATGTTACTCAGATTGAATCATTAATTAACAAGTATTTATTCATACAACTAGAACTCTGTTAATGCAGGGAAGTGTTACTTTACTATTTTTTTTAGTTATCTCTAAAATGTCATTCTATGTGAATTTTTGTGTTAAAATTTTATTGCCAGTATTGAGAATGTGCAGGTATGTTTATAGATGCCACCAATTTGGAATGGCAAGTGCTGTGTGTCTGATATTCCATTAGGATGCTGGATTAGTAGTAATAATAGCAGTTACTTGTGCTCTTAAGTATATGCCAGGTATAAGCACTTTGTGTTATCTGATTTAATTGTCACAGCTTCCCTAGGAGGTAGATCCTGTTATTAGTCCTATTTTATGGAGGAGGTTAACTAAGGCACAGAGAATTTAAATACTCAGCCTAGAGTCAGAGCTGGTAGACAGTTCAGTTTAGATTGAAATTTGAATAGTTTGTTTACGTTACTCTTTACTTCTGCATTCAACAGAACATTATTCTACCCTGTGTGTAAAAACATCGTGTAGCTATCTTGCTGCTTGATTC
This sequence comes from Marmota monax, assembly GCF_021218885.2. Taxonomy (NCBI): domain Eukaryota; kingdom Metazoa; phylum Chordata; class Mammalia; order Rodentia; family Sciuridae; genus Marmota; species Marmota monax. Next base: position 5,747,774 of record NW_026692116.1, read on the forward strand.
AGAACGTACTCTTTTAGCATGATAATAAACCTGCAGGTTTATGGCTCCTTTAAAGCTAGGATTTTGAGATTCAGAGTAAGATATGTATGTAACATACTGATTTATCATTTAGGAGTACCTGATTCTTCAGAAAACCTCCAAAGTAGATGTGGACTCAAGTGGAAAGAAATGCAAAGAGAAAATGATTAGTGTACTGTTTGAAACAAAAGTACAGACGGAACACAAAAGGTATAATTTAGTACTATTGCAGATGGAAAAGCAACTGAATCGATAATTATACTCTGACAAATCTAGGCATATTCATGAGTTTCTCTTGTATAATGCAGGTTTCTGGCATTTGAAGTCAAAGAGTATTCAGCATTGGATGAGTTACAAAAGGAATTTGAAATCGCAGGACTTAAGAAGATTTTCTCTGAATTTGTACTTGGACTAGTAAAATGAAATGAACGACACGAATCTTTTAAGTAAAGTGTTTTTTGTTGTTGTTTTTGCATCAAATTTGGGGAATGGCTAACTGAAATAGTTGTAAGAGAACAATTTTAAAGTTTCTCTTCACAGCAAAATTGTAGTAATTTCAGAAACAAAAGCCAGTTCTGTTTTAGGGAATATGAAACATAAAAAAACCTATATATTCTAATCTTTGCCAGGGAAGGCTCGGTTCAGTAGATGGAACATAAACTGAAAGATAAATAAAAAAAGTAGTGGTAAATAAGCCCTTGTTTTTATATAGAAAGTTTGTTTGGAACTATGCAATTTTCTGGCTAATTTGTAATTAAATTATTTTTTACAATGGAGATTTATTTTCATGATTATATTCTTAACATTTGACCACGATTTCCTCCATTCAGCTTATTACATCTGAAGCTTTAAGTTGAGTGTTAAGAAAATACAACACTGATTTTTTTTTTCTATGTGTGGAATTGTATAAATTATTGTTTAAATCCAAACCAAAGCTGGGTACGGTGGTGCACACCTGTAATCCCAGTGGTTTGGCATTTGAAGGCAGGAGAATTGTGAGTTCAAAGCCAGCCTCAGCAATGGTGAGGTGTAAGCAACTCAGTGAAACCCTGTCTCTAAATAAAATGTAAAACTTGGCTGGGGATGTGACTCAGTGGCTGAGTGCCCCTGAGTTCAATCCCCAGCACCAAAAAAAAAAAAAAAAAAAAAAAAAAAAAATTGCAAACCAAAGTTCTCTAGAACCTGATGTACAGCTGATGTACAGTTGCTTTCTTTTGGGGTCCTAGAATAGCATCGTATTTGCTAGCTATGGTCCTAGAGAATTGATTTAACTTAAAATTCTTATTTGGAAAATAAAACTTCTGGTTTTACATGGGGAATATGCTCACACAAAATGAACATGGCTTGCTGGATAGAAGAAATTATATGGAGATACTATTTTTTGTAATGATATCTTTTAAGTCATGATAAAAATACTTTTTCTGATTTAAGGAGAAAGACACAAAATAAAAGCTTGTATTAAAATATATAATGAAAAGGAAAGAGGGCATTGCATCTGAGAAAGGATATTTGTGTGCATGAAGCCACCTGGGCTTCTAAATTAAGAAGCTGAGTCATGGAAGAAAGGCCAAGCAAATCCTTCTTGCTACAACCTATGAAGTACAGTGATGTCATCATAAAATCATAACTAGTAGGGGAGAGAAGTGAGAAAACATTATGGCATGCTGAGTGATATTCTTGACAGTACAGTTCTGTGACCTTGATGGTTCAATCTGATTTTCTTATTTTCAGGCACCTTTGTTATCAAATTATGCCTAATTATTAGTCATTTTATAGAGTTCTATTAATAAGAGGGTGTTTTCAGTTTATTTATTTCCAGGTGTTTATGATTTTTTTTCCCTTGGAGAACTGGCAAATATAGATTGTTCCATGAGAAAAACATATATATCAGGTAAATTTACCCTACTTGTATGCAAAACTGAGAAGATAGGCTTAACCCCTTAATTTCATTTATTGTAGTTTTAGTGAAAATTAAAATAAGGAAAAGAACAGCATTGAGATTATTCACCATATGACTGAGATGAATGGAGGCAGATCATAATGTAATAACATTGAAGATTATTACCACAAGGCTGTAACAGTAGCAATAGTAGAAGATGGGATTTGAATTTTATAACAGTAGAACTTCTAGTCCTCTATTTTACCTTGATTCTTCTTTGTTTCAGTGACTTCCTGTCACATGCTTTATGGTACTTCTTCAAACTTTTATCTTCAAATCTAACTCTGGAAGAGTTGGATCATGTGTGGGGTTGTGGCTCAGTGGTAGAGCACTTGTCTGGCACGTGTGAGGCATCTTTAGCACCACATGAAAAAAATACATAAAGTTAAAAAAAAAAGAGTTGGAAGAGGTCAAGTGTTAGTAATGACTTTCTCTAACTTAATTTTATTTCTGTCTGCTAAAATTATGTAAAAAGTATTGGCTGTTATTACTCTTTTAGACGTTTATATCAGTCACAAATAAAGATATATCAGAATGGAAAACTAAATTTTGACAGTGTTTAGTTTATATACATTAAAATTGACCTTTGGTTAAAAGAAAATTTAAAGTTATATACCAAAAAATTATAGGAATCTCTTTGGTATTTTTTAAATTTTAGTGTCAAAGGAAGAGAATCTTAATTATTTCCATTGATATTTTTGCCTCAAACTCTGCTGCTGTCCTCTCAGTTTATAGTACTTATGAAGAGATAATTAGGTTTTCTCCTTTGGTAAGAGCAGACCAGCTTCTCATTGAGGAAAACTGAGAACAAAATTTAAAACACACAATTTAAAACCTCTTAAAAGTATCAAAGTCAGGAATATAATAAGAATTGTTAAGCCAAATTTGGGAAGGGAAAGGGATCCCCTGAGAATTAAACCCAGCACTTTGGGATATTTTTTCCTGGGATGCATTAGCTATTCTGGAAGAGTTACCTTTTTCTATGTCTTTGTGTATAGTAACTATTTTTTTTTAGCTTACAGTGGAGTTAACTTTTGTCAGCTTGAAGCTTGAGGGAGTAAAAGTTTGGGGCCTGGAGAAAAGAAGAGGTGGGAGACCAAGAGCTGGGAGCCTGTAAGGATTACTCTGTAGGAGTAAGGGTGAAGTGTAAACAAACCACTTGTCCTAGACTGTAGACTGTAGCCAAGTTTGAGGACTCTGGTGAGGTCAAGAAAATCTAAAACCTTGAATTTGGATTAAGGAATCCCCTGATTCTAAAGCTCTCCAATCCAGTGAATCTTCTTTGGAGGAAGAAACATCATCAGATGCCTCATATTATATCAGTGAATTAGTTTTAAATTCATTGTGCAACAAACTGAAGTAATTGGATACATGAAGAAATAAGATAGGGAGAAACAGCAGAAACAACAGGCAATAGAAATAGACCTGCAGGAACTCTAGGTCTGGTAAGCTGGGATCACCAGATATAGATCATGAAAGAGTTATGCTTAAGTTCAAGAACATATAAACCAAGCTTGAAATTATTAAAGATTACATGGTATATATGAATAAAACCAAAGAACAAAACAAAATTATAGGACTGAAAAATGCAAGCATTCAAACAATGGTTAATCAGTTAAGATCCAGTTAAGAAATCAGAAACCAGTCTAGGTACTTTAAACAGTGTTTTAAAAATAGACATGGATTACAGATGAGAGATGCTAGAAGAGCTAATGGGAAGGTGGGGCTGGATTAGAGAAGAAAGAAGTGGGTGGTACACTTAAGAGTTCAGAAACTACTAAGGCCTGTGCCCTCTGTTGCACTGCTGAAGAGCATTCTAACTGGTTATAGATTTGCTCACATGCTGCTTGGACCAGAGCTAAACTTCTCAATAGGTTCTCCCCCTGCTCTGTTGAAATTTGGAATGATAGCCCTATTTCCACTATAGCAACAAGGTCTGGGAAATATAGTTTTTAGAAACCCAACCTCAGGAAGACAGCTGTAGGAGGATGGATGTGTGCATGTGTTTGTGTGTGAAGGTGGGTGGGAGGGTGTCGCGAGCCACCTTGGACTGTGTGTGTGAGCTATGTGCGTTTGAATGATATGAGAGGACTGGTTTGGTGTTGTGCATTGATTGGGCTGTTCGATGTAAATGTGCCTTTCCTCTCATTCTGCCTGTGATCCCACACAGCACCTGAGATGGGTGTGACTTGCCAAGATGTCAATCTGCTGACCACAAGACATCACAAAGCAAGAATCCACCTTTCAAAACCCTATCCTTTGCTTATTTGGGTGGAATAGTCTATCAAATGTCTTTTCCCTAATAGATACAGGGATTCCCAGTGTGTTCTCTATCTTGTTCCCTTTCCAGCGCCACCCAGCATGGAGCTGACTGTTAAGGTCGCAGAGCCATCCTGCCCTCGATCTTAGAAACTCATGTTCGTGTGCTGTGTGGGGTTTTTTCCCCCGCCATTTTCTTAGTTAATTATACAGCCAGCTCCTTTGAACCCAGCTCCCAGCTCATCTCACCAGCCCATACCCATAGCAAGTAACCAGCACAACCCTCCTTTTTAGCTATCAAGCATCTACACACTCTTCTACACGTATTTAAATTTCTATTTATCAATAACGGTTTGTGCTTCTATCATTATTTAGTCCCTTTTTTATTATACATGTGTTTTTTGAGACAGGGTCTTGCTGTATTTCCCAGGCTTACCTTGAATTTGTGATCCTTCTTCCTTAGCCTTCCAAGTCTCTGGGATTATAGGCATGCACCACCATGCCTGCCTCCTCTTTTGTGCAAAGAAGAAATTCTCACCTTCTCCCTCAAAAAGGGAGAAACAAAATTTATACCAATTACTGTTAATTTTATTAGCATTAATTATAGTTTACTCACAGTCCCACCTGGATAGTCTATAACCTGTTAATATATTCAACAACCACCTACACTCCTTATATAATGTGATAGGGGACAGGGGGTTGAAAAAAATAGTTACTATATACAAAGACATAGAAAAAGCAATGCAGCAAATCTGGATAGTTACCTTGTTACTTTTTTTTTTCTCTAGTTGGTCATGAAACTACTTGGTATTTATAAATTCTTCTTTTTGATTTTTCTTTGCTCTGACCTGCACTTCAGTTGTCAGGGTTTCTTACCTTGTAGAGTAGCCGAATCTTCATTCTGAAGAGGCTGTGTTCTTAGGAGTTGGCTTGCTTATTAACTTTACTATTAAATGAGAGTCTTGCTGGGTATGGTGGTGCATGCCTATAATCCCAGAGGCTTGGGAGGCTCAGGTGGGAGGATTGCTAGTTCAAAGCCAGCCTCAGAGTTTAGAGAGACCCTGTCAAAAATAAAATAAATAAATAAATAAATAAATAAAAAGGACTGTGGATGTGGCTCAGTGGGTTAAGTGCCCCTGGATTCTATCCCTGGAACCAAGGGGGGGAAAAGTTCTTACGAGGCAACCCAGAGAAGCCCCTGGGTTCCTGACATAGTCTTTGTTGATCCCATTATGTAGCAGTAACCCAATATCACTGTAGCAATCTAGACCAATCCCCCTAGCCAGTACAGGAACCTCTCTCTTTTTGTTAGTTTAGTATCATAGGAAATCTCAACTTCCAAATCATTTGGACTATTTTATATGCCCTAGTAAGAGCATTTTCTAGGAGGTTCCAGGATGGCAGAATAGAGCAGGTCACTTTCCTGGCTGCTCCATGGCATGAAACCAAGAAAGGCAGCTTCTCAGCAAGGTGGTTGAACAAAAAGAAAGGGGAGACTTTCCTGGAATTTAATACTGGGCACTCAAAGCAGATTAGGGACTCAGGAGGTTGAATATAATAAATATGGAAGAAATATCCAGTACTGTAGCTGCTACCATGGCCAGAGTCACCTGTCAGAGTGGTCCTACCATGAGCACAGTGGAGGGAAAAGGGAATTAAAAGAACCCGCATTTTTGGGAGGACTGAACTGTGTCTGGGTATAGAAAGTTTAGAGATGAAAGACACTGCCCCAGTAAACTGAAAGGTGTGCTGCAAATTTTCTATTTTTATTGTATGCAATAACTGATCATATCATTTTTGTTTATTGTGACAATATTGTATATGCCATAGCAGGAACTATTTGGTTTAATACTGTATATTGTTTGCATTGGTTTGTTGTTATTATTTGTCTCCCCCTAAATGGTGAGGTACTGAAAACCTTCAAGGACATTATACTTTTATAGGGTAGAAAATCTACTGCCTCAGATCCATACTGTTAGATGGGTAGACACACAAACAACATGAAAAAGCAAGGGAACAAATCACCCCAAACAAACCAAGATACTTCAATAACAGAATTCATCACCACCACAGTGGAAGAAATGTCAGAGAAGGAGTTTAGAATGTACATAGTTAAACTAATCAGTGAGGTAAATGTTGATGTAAGGAGTGATATCAGAGAGAAAATTCAGGAAGTGAAAGATAACTTCAATAAAGAGATATTCTGAAAAAAAATCAAGCAGAAATCCTTGAAATAAAGGAATCAATAAACCAAATAAAAATTCAATTGAAAGCATAATCAACAGTCTAGACCATTTGGAAGACAGAGTTTCAGGTAATGAAGACAAAATATGTAAGCTTGAAAATAAAATTGACCAGGGAGAAAAGATGTTAGGAGACCATGAAGAGAACTTCTAAGAAATATGAGATAACCTGAAAAGACCGAATTTAAGATTTGTTGGGATAGATGAAGCCTTGAAGATATAAACCAAAGGAATGCACATTTTTTTCAATGAAATAATATCAGAAAATTTCCCAAGCCTAAAGAACAAAATGAAAAATCAGACACAGGAGGTTTATAGGATTCCAAATATACAAAATTATAATAGACCCACACCAAGACACATTATAATGAAAATGCTTAACATAGAGAATAAGGATAAAATTTTAAAGGCTGCCAGAGAAAAATAACATCATGTTTAGTAGGAAACTTTTCCAGAGCTCAGCTGATTTCTGAACCCAGACCCTCAAAGCTAAGAGGTCTTGGGATAATATAAATCAAGTTCTGAAAGAAAATTTATGCCAGCCAAGAATCCTGTACCCAGCAAAATCAAGCTTCAGAATTTACTGAAATAAGAGCCTTGCATGATAAACAAAAGTTAAAAGAATTCACAACTAGAAACCCTGCTCTACAAAACATACTCAATAAAATATTTCATGAAGAAGAAATATTTCATATGGGAAAGAAACCACATCTTTCCTGGTGAAAACCAGCAAAGGGAGGAACTACACTATAAGCACAGCCAGTCAAAGGAGAAACTAATTCAAATTAAAAAACCAGAAATAAATCATAATGACAGGGAATAAAAATCATATCTTGCTGAGAGCCATAGCCAAGTAGGATGCATGGCATTTTTGGTTGAAAGGTGACCCTGCAACACATGGCATTTTTGGTTGAAAGGTGACCCTGCTCAGGGATTAGGGTGGCTCCAGGTTTAGGGTGGATCCTGCTGGATTAGGGTGGCTCCAGGTTTAGGGTGGATCCTGCTGGGAATAGGGCGTATCCTGCTGTCTCAGGCGCCCGCTCCTTGAGTTCCCATTGAGTTCTCACGGAGTTCTGAGAGAATTCGTAGAGAGCCCTGTGGAGAGAGTGTATTTTTCCCAGAACATGCGTGTAGAGTGCTGATGAGAGTTCGGGAATAAAGAGTTGCTGTTTGAATCTACAAGGCTTTGTGGTGGTTTGGTTATTTTGTGCCCAGACAGACTGCGGCATTTGGCGACCCGTATGGGGAACGCTTAAAGCTTGGAGGTAAGTGAAATTTCTCGCCCTTGAGGAAGAGAGAAAGAATGGGTGAGCATTTCAAAAAACAATGTGTTCTTGTTTGATTTATTTTGTTTTTATTTCAAGTTGCCTGTTCCTAGAACTTTCTCAGGCAAACTGGGGAAAATGGTTGACTCAAGGTTTGAAGTTGTTTGCCCCCGAGGAAGAGAAATTGTTAGAGGAAGGAGGCACCCCAGTAAGACCAAGAACAATAAGGGCATATGTTGATACAATACAAAAAAATGTAGCCCATGGCTTTTTAAAGAGAAGTTGTTAAATATATCACAATGGGACCATCATGGTATCCTGTAGAAGGATTTTTCTTCAACAAGAAAGAGATGGCTAGTTCTGTTTACTACACGTGTCTAAGATCTTGGTTTTTACAGACATCTGATTAATTTACAAAGCTAAAGTGTTAAAATATCAACCACTAAATATAAAATCAAGTGCTCTTTACTTATTAAGTTCCATAAGGTAATATATTTAAACATTATGTGTGTTTTCATAAATTGGTAAATGGAAAAAAGGTTTAATATTGCTTTGGTCTGTGTCTTTGTTGAAACAAGGTTACTGTTAAGATTCTATCAGGTGTAATTTATATACAAAGAGTATAAGAAGTTTCAGTTGGGTTTCAATTATAGTATTATAGTACCATAAAAAATGAAAATATTTAGAGTAATTTATCTAAATTCAGAAATTTTATAATTTAATAAATTTTATAATTTTATAAATTTTATAATTTTTATAATTTCACAATGTAAATTTTTAAAAAGGGTTAATGGCTACAAAAGAGATATAAAAAGATTCAAGATATGGAAATATATTTTAATATAAAGGTTAAAAAAAAGAAATGTTTCTAGATGAGATAATCTCTGTGTGGTAAAGTAAAAAGTTGTAAAATGCCATTTAAAAAGATTTTGAGGAAACTAGACTTACTTTAGAAGCTTGAGAAAGGAAGAAAGAAGAAAAAGGTATTTGTACATGGCAGATTGAGACAAAGCTTCTTAATGGAGTAAAAAAAAAGTCTTTAGTTGAAGGGCAGCCATGTAAACTAACATTAAAGCGATTTAAACAAAATTTAAGCCTCGTTTAAAAGAGTGAAGCTGTAGGTGATGAAAAAGTACATTTAAAAGTGCAGTATAAATGATAATTGGAAGGCTTTAAAAGGTTAAATTGAAGGTGGTCAAGATACCTTCATGGCAGAAAAAAAAAATGTTTCTAGATGAGATAATCTCTGTGTGGTAAAGTAAAAAGTTGTAAAATGTCTAAGTAAGTTGCAAAAGGCTTTAAAAGGTTAAATTGAAGGTGGTTAAGATGCCTTCATGACGGAGGAAAGATTGCATCATTTGAAGCCTAGTTAATCTTAAAAGCATTACTTATAACAAACAAACAAACATGAAAATGGGAAGATAATAGGATAAAAGCATTTTGGAGAAAGAATATTAGAAATTTGAAGTGAAAAACTTTGAAGACAGAAGTACAGGAAGGTGAAAAAAAGATAGAAAAGATGTAGGAAGATAGAGAAGATGTAGGAAGACAAGAATTTTAAACCCACAAAATAGGAAGAAAAAAAAAAACTAAAAAAACTAAGAGGGGAAAAAAAAGCAACTAAGGGTGAATGTACAAACCTTAGAAGAAAACTAGAAGATAGAAACAAGATAAAAAATGGTTAAAAATGTCAAATAAAGGTATTTCAGATAAAAAATACAAAAAGCTAAGACAACTATTAGATACAGACATTTCAAGATAGAAAAAGGTACAAGAGAGAAGTTTAAAGTCAAATATTGGATAAAATAAAAGAACAAGGAGATTATTAGTAATTTTTTTCAAAAAGCCCATCAACTTTAATTTCTGGTGGTACAGATATTGGAAGTCTCAGATGAAGGTGTTAAAATTTACAGACAAGAGCCAATTTAGAAAACGTTAAACTAGAAGGAAATTGGTTTAAAACCACATCAAAAAATTAAAAGGACTAAAGTAATTCTAAAAACTAAGGCAAAATGCTTTTGGAAGACTTGAATTTAAAAGGATCTTTAAATTTCCAAATGATGCACATAGGATATTTTGGAACATCATCCCTGAAGAAAAATCAGTTAATGTTTTACTTAACAGGAATCCCATACAATCCACAGGGACAAAGCATAGTTGAAAGAGCTCATCAAACTATTAAAATGTACTTATTAAAGCAAAAAGAGGGAATTGGGAAGGGGTATATATCCCCCAAAGATAAACTTAAAATAACCCTTTTTAATCTAAACTTTTAAAATTTGGATTCATCAGGGCTCAGTGCTGCAGAAATACATATGTATCCAAAAAATGTACATAAGCCTAAGGTACTTTGGAAAGATATTCTAACAGGACAATGGAAAGGTCCTGACCCAGCGATTGTCTGGAGTCGGGGTTCTGTTTGTGTGTTTCCACAGGGAGAACAGCAGCCGATTTGGATTCCAGAGAGACTAACCAAAGCGATTTCTACAGACCAAAAAGAAGATGATTTGACTCAAATCCATAACAGCTGATATCCAGAGCTCCAGCTTGGCTATTCTTACATTTGCGACAGTGATTAACCAGGATGCTTTTTTCAATATCTATTTTATTATTGCATTTTTCCACATCATAAAGTTCTATTTTATTTTTTGAGCTCATACAGACCTAGGCTAATGTTTTTCTGATCAGTTTTATTTTTTGACTATGGAGTTTTTAAACATTGCAATGGAGATTTCGCCTGTGTAAAGCTACAAGGCCTTTACTATTGTCTTATGTGTTGTACGTTTGTGTGCACACTTGTGTTTTGTGTTGTATGTCTGTATGTGTGTATGTTCATATTTCATATATGAGGAGCGCTCATGAAAAAATGGATCCGAATTTTTTTTATTATTCACGTGATTTTAATGGTTTAATTTAAATTGGGTAAACAGCTGTTGAGGATTGTTTTAATATGTGAACAAATAAGGAGGTTAACAGATCTGTTTGTTTACTTTCAACTTTCCTTTTCATTATATTTAATAATTCTGTTCAGGATAATGTAAATTGTTCAGAAAATTGTTTTCTTATTACCTGTTGGAATGTTACATAATTTTTTTTAGCATCATTGTCAGAATTCCTATCTTCATCCCAGTGCCAGTGAAGACAAAGATAAAACCAAACTATAGCTTCTTCGATAGCTATCACAGTAAACTGTATAAACTGATGCATCAATGAATAATAACTCAACAAGTAATGCTCAATCAAGGAGTTGATTTACTTTGGGAGGAAATGGACATATTGATAGATTCCTTCGCTTTGAACTGCTTGCACAACTTGCCTGGACTATGTATCACTTGTATACATTGTGAACTATCTGTTGGTGCAGCGAATTGTGGTAGTGCTGGCCTGTTTTTGTGGATGGTGTCACCGGTGATACAATTTTTCCAAAGGAGCCATCAATTGGCTTGGTGTCTGCCGCAGTCTGGCTGGGCACAAATGCCGCAGTCTGGCTGGGCACAAAATCACGAGCCACCACACAGCTTGTAGATTCAAACAGCAACTCTTTATTCCTGAACTCACACCAGCCGTCTACAATCACGTTCTGGGGAAATCCACGTTCTCTGCCCAAAATCCACCCCCACTGGGCTTCCGTCTCCCAAAAAATACTGTCTGAATCCCATGAGAACTCAAGGGGAACTCAGGCAGCAGGATACGCCCTATTCCCAGCAGGAATAATCTTAAACCTGGAATGCCCTAAACCCGATTATCCTAAACCGGGAACACCCTAATCTGCCCTGGTCCTTGAGCAAGGTCACCTACATGCAATGTCACTGCAAAATGTCCTATTTCCACGAGTCCTTCCACTAAGCAACATGGGGTACGCTGGCAAGGAAATTGTCATACCTACTTGGCTAATGGCTCCCAGCTGGTGTCATGGCATTTCTGTATCCTCCTCCCTTCTGCTATTGATGGTCTAAAATTTCGGGGCCAACAGAGGTGAGGCAAAGAACCTCACCCCCCCACTGGTGCATAGACCTATCCACAAGTATGGCTGTATGCTGGACCGGTAGTCAGTGACAGGTATTATCCAATTGCAGTGGTACCAACCTAAGACAGGAGGCTGATGCCTAGAGGTCAGCTCATCCGATGATGGGTAAGGACCATATGTTGAATTGGACAACCTGACAGGCACTGTCCCAAAGCCACATTGCTTGTTGTTTAATTAATCAGAAGGGGGGAGATGCTGAGAGCCATAGCCAAGTAGGACGCATGGCATTTTTGGTTGAAAGGTGACCCTGCAACGCATGGCATTTTTGGTTGAAAGGTGACCCTGCTCAGGGATTAGGGTGGCTCCAGGTTTAGGGTGGATCCTGCTGGGAATAGGGCGTATCCTGCTGTCTCAGGCGCCCGCTCCTTGAGTTCCCGTTGAGTTCTCGCGGAGTTCTGAGAGAATTGGTACGAGAGCCCTGTGGAGAGAGTGTATTTTTCCCAGAATGTGCGTGTAGAGTGCTGGTGAGAGTTCGGGAATAAAGAGTTGCTGTTTGAATCTACAAGGCTTTGTGGTGGCTCGGTTATTTTGTGCCCAGAGAGACTGCGGCAATATCTCAATAATAACATTGAATGTAAATGGCCTAAGCTCATCAATCAAAAGACATAGACTGGCAGACTGGATTAAAAATCAAGATGCTGTTTCCAAGAGACTCATCTCATAGGCAAAGACATTCACAGACTGAAGGTAAAAGGATGGGAAAAAACATATCATTCACATGGATCTTGTAAACAAGCAGGGTTTTCTATCCTTATATCAGATAAATGGACTTCAAGCCAAAGTTAATCAGAAGGGACAAAGAAGGACATTTCATACTGCTTAAGGTAATTATATATCAACAAAACATAATAACAGTAAATATGTCGCAAACAATGGATCATCTACATATAATCAAATAAACCCATCTTAAATTCAAGAATCAAACAGACCACAACATGATAATACTGGGTGACTTTAATATACCTCTCTTTCAAAAAACAAAACAAATAACAACAACAACAACAACAAAACAAAATAAAGAAGGTATAGAAGTAAAAACACAATAATTTAGACTTAATACACACACACACACACACACACACACACACATATATATATATATATATATATATATATATATATATATATATAATATTTCATCCATCAATGATTGAATATACCTTCTTCTTACTAGCTTATGGATCCTTCTCTAAAAGAGCATATCTTAGGCCACAAAGCAACTCTTGGCAGACATTAAAAAATAAGAGATAATCCTTACATTCTATCAGATCAAAGTGGAATGAAGTTAGAAATCAATGAAAAAATAGAGGTTACTTTAAAACATGAAGACTAAATAATATGCTATTGAATGATCAGTGATGGCAGAAGAAATCAGGGATGAAATAAAAATATACTTAGAGGTAAATAAAAATAGTGGTTAAAATAGATCAAAATCTCTAGGACATTATGAAGGCAATGCTAAGAAGAAAGTTCATTGCATTGAGCTCATTCATTAAAAGACTAGAAAGTCAACAAATGGATAACCTAACATTACATCTCAAAGCTCTAGAAAAAGAAGAACAAATCAACACCAAAAGCAGAAGACAAGAAATAATTAAAATCATAGCTGAAATCAATGAAATTGAAACAAAAGAAACAATCCAAAAAATCAACAAAAAAGTTGGTTCTTTGAAAATATAAATTAAATTGATAAGCCCTTACCCAAGCTAACAAGGAGAGAGAAAACTCAAATTAGTAATTTGTGATGAAAAAGGAAATATCACAATGTACATCATTGAATTACAGATGATAATCAGAAACTATTTTTGAAAACTTATACTGTAATAAAATAGAAAATAGACAGCAACAAATTTCTAGAGACATATGACCTACCCAAATTGAATCAGGAGGACATGGAAAATTAAATATCAATTTCAAGGCAATGAAATTAAAGTTGCCTTCAAAACCCTCTAAGAAAGAAAAGCCCAGGAACAGATGGATTCTCAATGAAGTTCTACTAGACCTTCGAATAACTATCACCAATCCTCCTCAAATTATACCATGAAATAGAAAAGGAGGGAACCCTTCCAAACTCATTCTGTGAAGCTAGTATCACCCTGATAACAAAACCAGACAAAGACACATCAAGGAAAGAAAACTTCTGACCAATATCCCTGATGAATATAAATACAAAAATTCTTAACAAAACACTGGCAAATTGCATAAAAAATATATTAAAATGATAGTACACCATGTTTGAGTGGGATTTATCCGAGGAATGCAAAGTTGGTTCAACATATGGAAATCAATAAATGTAATTCATCACATCAGTAGCCTTACGAACAAGAATCACATGATTATCTCAATAGATGCAGAAAAACATTTGACAAAATTCAGCATCCATTCATGCTCAAAACACTAAAAACACTGGGGAAATAGGAACACACCTCAATATTGTAAAAGCTATGCATGCCAAACTCAAGGCCAACATTCTAAAGGAGAAAAATTTGAAATTATTCCCTCTAAAATCTGGAAGAAGACAGGGATGTCCTCTTTCATCACACCTATTCAACACAGGCCTGGAAGCTCTAGCCAGAGCAATTAGACCAAAGGTAGAAATTAAAGGGACACAAATAGGAAAATAAGAACTCAAACTATGTCTATTTGTTGATGATATGATTCCGTACTTAGAAGACCCAAAAAACCCCTCCAGAAAACTTCTAGAACTCATAAATGAATTCAGCAAAATATCAGGATATAAAATCAACACCCATAAATCAACTGTGTTTCAATACATCAATGATGAAACAACTGAAAGAGAAATTAGGAAAACTATCCCATTCACAATACCCTCAAAGAAAAGAAAATATTTGGGATTCAATCTAACAAAAGAGATGAAACACTATACTGATTTAATGCAATTCCTATTAAGTTTCTGATGGTGTTCTTCACAAAAAGAGATAAAGCAGTCATGAAATTCATTTGGAAAAATAAGAGGCCCAGAATTGCCAAAGAAATTCTCAGAAAAGTGAAGCAGGAGGTATCACAGTACCAGATTAAATTATACTACAGAGCTACAGTAACAAAAATAGCATGGCATTGGCACCAAAACAGACCTGAAGACCAAAAGAACAGAATAGAAGACACAGAGAAAAACCCACATAAATACAGTTATCTCATACTAGACAAAGGCATCACAAACATACATTGGAGAAAAGATAGTCTCTTTAACCAATGGTGCTGGGAAAACTGGAAATCCATATGTAAATAAAATGAAATTAAACCCTATCTCTTACCCTGCACAAAACTCAAAGTGGATCAAGGACATAGCCATTAGACCAGAGACCCTGTGCCTACTAGAAGAAAATGTAGGCCCAAATCTCCATCATGTCTGCTTAGGAACCAAATTCCTAACAAGACTCCTAAAGTGCAATAAGTAAAATCGAGAATCAATAAATGAGATAGTATCAAACTAAAAAGCTTCTTCCTAGCAAAGAAAACAATCAAGAACATGAAGAGAGCCTATATAATGGGAGAAAATCTTTTCCACCTGCATCTCAGATAGAACATTAATCTCTAAGATATACAAATAACTCTAAAAAGTCAACACACAGACACACACACACACAAATCAATAAATGGGCAAAGGAACTAGACACTTTACAAAAGAAGAAATATGAGTGGTCAACAAATATATGAAAAAATTGTTCAACATCACTAGCAATTAGAGAAATGCAAATTAAAACTACACATATATTCCATCTCACTCCAGTGAGAATGGCAATTATCAAGAATACAAGTAAAAATAAATTTTGGCAAGGATATGGGCAAAAAATTACATTGTTGATGGAATGGTTTATTGGTGCAACCATTCTGGAAAGCAGTATGGATATTCCTCAGAAAACTTAAAATGGAACCACCATTTGACCCAGCTATCCTACTCCTCAGTATATTCCCCAAAGACTTAAAATCAGCATACTATAGTGACACAGCCACATCAATGTTTATAGCACCTCAATTTACAATAGCTAAGCTATGGAACCAACCTAGGTGCCCTTCAACAGATGAATGGATAAGAAAAACATGGTACATATATGCAATAAAATATTACTTAGCCATGGATAAAAATAACTTTATGATATTTGCCAGTTAGTGGATGGATCTGGAGAATATCATGCTAAGAGAAATAAGCAATCCAAAAACCCAGAGGCTGAATGTTCTCTCAGATAGGAGGATGCTGACTCATAATAGGTGAGGGGGTGGGAGGTTCACCAGATTGGGACTGGGGGAATGGAGGAAAGGGAGGGGGGGAATAGGAATGGGAAAGGCAGTAGAATGGATGATACATAATTTTCCGATGTTTCTATGTGAATATACAACCAGTGTCACTTCACATCATGTACACCCACAAAAATGGGAAATTATACTCCATGTATGTATGATATGTGCTTTGTCATATTTAACTAAAAGGACAAAAATTTTAAAAAGAGAATTTTCTTCCTTGTGAACTAAGAGCTCTAAATTAGTATAGCCCATGTTTATAAGGATGAGAATACAAAATTCTGTGAGAGAGCTACTGAGTATAATATTGAGAAGAATCAGTTCCGTTTTTATCTCTTATCTCTGGACTCATGTTCTGGCAATGGAAGAAATAACATCATATGTTTTTCACTGGCTCAAAGTGTATGGTATCTGTTCTTGGAGGGTTCTTCAACCTCTGTGGGTCTTGTCTCCCTTTAACCTAATAACTGAGATTTAGTAGGCCATTCTATTAGTCAATCAAGCCAGCCTCTTCTGGGTGTGACTCAGTACATGGAGAAAACTATGGATTTAAGAGTCATGGTCTTACTTCTACATTTGTTTTGCTGTGAAATGAGTTTCTTATTTAGAAGTTATGAAGAATAACGTGTCTATAAGATTACCGTTGGTAGAATAGGAAGGGACTTCCGAGTCATATCCATAACGAGTATCTATTTTAGTAAGGACAAGTTGCTGACACTTTCATTAGGGAAGGAATCCAATATAATTAGCTACAAGGTAGCTGGTGTTTCCTAGGAAGTGAGGCTCTTGGTGGCCCAGTCTTTGTAACTTGCAGAATAGGCACTTAGCAGTGACAGGACCAAGTTTAAACTGGTGAGAGGAACTTCTTGTTTTTGAGTCCATGCATATTTAGTCTTTATTTGCTTTGTACATAAGTCCACTGAGCAAGCATGGGGTACTAGGGAAAGAGGCTGACTGATGTCCTCAGGATGAGTCATCCTATCCACTTGATTAATGAAGACTTTCTCTGCAGTGGTTGTCCTTTGATAAATATCACATGGAACACAAATATCCTCAATTTTGAGCTTATTCTTAGAGGCTCATTCATTTATCTCTGCCTCAGATCTCCTTGTCATCAGTCTTCTGACCTTGTTTTCTCAAAGTCTTTGGCTAACCTGTTGGCCACTGATCATGAAATAATGTAGATATAAACTTCAAAATTTCTGTTTACCTATATAAAGAGAAACTTTATAATCAGAGGTTCCACCTGAAGAAGTCTTGCATAGTGTGATTTTTCTTCACCTCTGTCTTGTGTAGATATTACATTTTGGAGTGGTAATTGCTGAAGCATATTGTGGAGAACTACTCATAAAGTCTTGCTTCTTTCTTCCTCAGGTACCAAGTTACAGATAATCCCCATGAGATCACTGGTGGGGACTGAGGAAGAGGAAGCTATGCAGGAGAAGTAGGCACTAAAGATAACTGAGTGACTTCCTCATGGAGCTTACATTTGTCTTCAGTGCCTGCTGGTACTTGATCTTGTACTTTATTTGTACATGTCCAAGTTTATGATTTCATGGATGATATAATACCTAGTTCATGATATATATCAGTTCCTACAGTAAATTGATACCATAAGAGTAAGTGTTCAAATTCATCTGAGATTCAGTAACAAACTAAAAGATTTTTTTAAGAAGAGGGTGTGGCTTTGATTGAAAATCCTAACTAAGGCTATTTTGGGCTTGTGCAGGGTATTAACACAGACTCACTGTATGTCATTGCTACATCAATTGCCACTGTATTTTTGAGTTAAGTCCAAGTAGTGCAGCAGATTGCACTATAGTCTGGATCTGTAGCCTTATTACTCTGGGCTCTGCTCAAAACCAGCAACTCTAAAAGTTAACCAGTAAATAGGTCAGAGTACCACATTCAAATATAGGATACATTGGTTCCAAACACCAAAGGTGCCTAGGAAGCATTATACTTTAATGTGTAAGTACAAGTGAAGCAACTCATCTTTCACAATGGGATATCCTGGGATATACCTCAAAGCACTGGACTCCTAAAAACTGTAACAAGCTGATAGTTTTCTGAATTTTTGTGGTTTTATCTCCTTCCATCTTTTAATAATGAGTCTTCTAAGGCATTTGGAATGCTTTATTATCTTTATTAGGTATAGTTAGCATGTTTGGTGGGATGTTAAAATGAATGTCTTTAAATATTAAATTATGTCATGTAGCCAGAAAGCTGATATAATCCTAAAGTAAGATAGAGTCCTAAAGTGAAAGTGTACAGTTTGTACTTGCTTCTAGCGGTCTTTGCAAATTGATATAGAGTAAAATAATTTTCCATGTCAAGAGCTAGATACCAAGTACCAGAGCTATGTTGATTTGTTCCAATATAAGACTACATTTTGGAAGAACAACTATAATTGGCATCATCATCTACTTAAATTTGATAATCTACAGTAATTCTCTAAAACCCCTCTGCTTATGCATAAGCCCAAGTGGTGAGTTAGAGGGGGATGCTATTGGAACCATGCTTGGCAAGAATAATTCTTTCAACACATGGTCCTGAAACATTTGGATATCCACAGGGAAAACAAACAAAATGTTCCCCTATTTCACTTCATATCCCAGATCAATGCAAGGAGTATTACAGATGTAAGTGTGAAAGGCAAAATATTTTATAAGAAAATGTGGAAGAATATTTTATTGACTTTTGGGTCCTAGTCTTAAAGAAGACACAAAAGATTGATAACTTGCACTACATCAAAATTAGGAACAATTATTCACTGAAAAATATTAAAGATAATAGACAAAATAGGGAATGAAGAAAGTATTTGAATTCATTTAATTTATACTGGTCTAATTTCCAAAATTTTAATAAAAATAGATATTATCCAAAGACACTTGAATATGTATTTTGAAACACAGAATATCCAAATGTTGAAAAAAAACATATGTAAAAGATACTTAACCTCATTCATAATCAGGAGAAATAGAAATTAAACCATGATAAGATATCATTAGCTACTTACCAGAATAACTAAACTTTATTTAAAATATGGATAATCGAAGAATTGGCAAAGAAGTGGAACATGGCAACACTGATATACTGTTTGTGGGAATATCCACTGACCCAACCACTTTGAACTATTTGATATTATCCAGAAAAAAATGGAAGATTCCACACTCTATAACTCAGCAATTCTGTTTTTATTGTATGCCTTACAAAAGTGTGTCTATTTTCATAAGAAATTTCTTTTTCATAATGTTAATTTTAAAACCCAAATGAATCAACCTAAATATTCTTCAACATTGAATAGATGAATAAGTTGTGGTATCTTCATACAACAGAATACTTCAGAGTAAACTAAATTAGAGGACTGTGGCCACACAGAGTAACTTGAAATCATCTATAAAAAAATCAATATTGAACCAAATAAAGTAAACAAAATAATATAAACTGTATGATTCCCAAAGCTCAAAACAGGGAAAATGATCCTAAAGTAGGGTGCATGTAAGTGCTAACACTAAAAGATAAGCAAGGAAGTTGCTAAAATAAAAGCAGGGTGACAGCTACCTGTAAGAGGAAGGGATGAGATTGTGGTTGGAAAGAGACATGTGAGGGTTTCTTTGGGAGATGACTGTACCTCCTATTCCTATCCTGGGTGCTGGTTTCTCACATTTTGTTGATAATAATTCATTAAGTTTTATAGTTATAATAGTGTATATTTCTTTCCCCAAATATTTGTGGTTTAACAATGCCAGAGTGATTACAATATTTTAGTAAATAAGAAAAATATTTGGGGTAATTTTAAATATTTATAATTAGTATAATTTTTTAATCCTAAAATTTAACTCAGTCATAGGCAAAATTGTAAAGTAGGCATAGAAAAGTAGCCTATTTTAAATGATAGGGAAATCTTTAAAGAAATGACAGTTGAGCCAATACCGGGTATTTAAAAGCTCAACCACAGGAAAATGAGCAAAATTGGGTGAAAACAGTTTGGTTTAAAACCCAGTGGTTGGATTGAGTAATATCTGTTACTCTTTTTTGTTTGTTTTGTTTTTGTTTTTTAATCTAGTGAACCATGGACGAAGCAATTTTTTTGTAGTGTTTGTATGCACAACTATGTCTGTACCTATAACAAGCTCAGCCAGTCTGGAACTCTAGCTCCCTTCTCCTTGGTGTGGGCCCTTGTGCACATAACTGGCCATGCCATTATGCATATTTGATCAGGAAGTATATAGTCATATCTCTTTTTCTCTCTGTTTTTCTATCAGTCTATCTGATGGTTAGCTTGACTGGGTGGACAGATGCCTAGAAAATTGGCTGAGCATGCTTCTGGGTGAATTTGTAAAGGTCCTTCAAGAAATGACAGGCAGGGCCTGAGGTTGTGCTCAGTGGCAGAATGCTTGCCTGGCATGTGTAAGGCCCTGGGTTTCATCTCCACCACCACATGAAACAAACAAACAAACAAATAAATAAATAAATAAGACAAAGATATTGTATCCATCTACAACTAAATAAATAAATTAAAAAAATAGAAATTATAGATATATGGGCCAATGACTGGGGAAAGACCCACCCTGAATGTGAGCAGAACCATCCAATAGACTTGGGGCTAGATTGAACAAAAAAGTGGAAGGAGAAAGCTCATTAGCACCTGAATACTCAACTGCTGTTGAGTGGATGCATTTTTTGCTACTGCCATCACCTGCAAAAACATCAGACTAACATCTTGAATGTGGACTTGCACCAGTGACTCTCCAGTGGGCTTCTAGGCCTTAAGGCTTGGGCAGCAACTGTATCATTGGTCCTGTTTGTTCTGAGGCTTCTAGCTTCTTTGACTGAGCAGCTACTTGTTTCCTCATCTCTTCATCCTGCGGACAGCCATTTTCTGAATATTTATCCTCTGATTGTGACAGCCAATTAAAATATCTCTATATATCTGTATCTATAGCTACATATTCTATTGGATCTATTCCTCTGGAGAACTCTAATTAATATATATGTAATTTATATTATTTTGGACATTAAATACACATTTTTTTTTGTACTTTCACTACTCACATGTGGCTTGTGGAGCAGCATTATCTGTGTTAGAAATACAGCATCTCATGCACTACCCCAGTTCCAATGGAATAGCATGTATAATTTAGTAAGATCTCCAGGTGATTGATGTGCACATTAAAGTTTGAGAAGCACTACTCTAAGATTATATGTTCCTAAAAATATGTGAGGAGATTGAAAGTGAAAAGTTATACAACAGACACACATATCATGAGGGGCATTCTAGTCCCAAAAAGCTGAAAATATTTTAAAATCCCCAATATATTTTGCCTATCAAATCATACTTGATGTATCTATCATTCCTTGCATGTTTTCAATTTTGTTTTTTGTCTTGCAACTGAACATTCAAGTAAGTAAAGATGAATGGTTACATGACAAAAGTTGTACATTCTCCTTTCTTAGAATGCCAAGTGATTTCCATCTTAATTATGCTAATTGTATGTGATTTTGACCCTTTAATTTGCAGTTTTTCACTTATTTTTATATGAAAGGGAGAATATAACCTCAAATAATTGTAAACATCTATATAAGATGAAGATGCCATCGAAATTTTGGAATTATCACATGATATCTTGATTTATTTGTCAGTTGATACAAAAGTCTGATTTTGATTAATGAAAAAATATTTTTAAGTTTTCACTATCATAAAATGTAGGAAAATTAATGTGAAATAAATGATTAAAGGTAGGAGTAATCCCTCTATATTATGAAAAATGGACAAAAGTATCTGTTTGGAAAACTGCCAATGATATATAAAAATTACCAGGAAGGGAAGAAAGTTAATGAATAAAATTTTCATTTTTGATCAGTTTGTTATTTCCACTCATTAAATGCCTTAATCAGTTATCTTTCCACTATTTAATTGTTGACTAGATTGCTTCTTCCCAAATAATGTGGATCATAGGTTTCAATTTCTATGTATCATGTGAAATTATATTGACTTATTTCTTGTATCCCTTTTATATTAGTTAGTATTCTCCAGAATACTCCAGAACCAATAGTGTGTGTATTATTAATCATTAATCTTTACTCACTTGAGTGTTCAACTGTAAGACAACAAAGTTTAAAATATGTAAGGAATGTTGGATTTGATTTAAATCTAACTCCCATCCAAAAACACCTTCACAGAAATATCCAGAACAATGTTTGACCAAGTATTTGTCCCATTTAAGCCAACATTGGAAACTAGCCATTGCACTTCCCAAGAAATAGTCCATCAGTAGTTCTACTTTTAGAAGACTGTGGCTTTCAATCTGCTGACCTCATTGCAGTCTCTTCCTTACCATATTTTCACTGCTATAAAACATTAAATACTGATATGAATTTTAGCAGCACTGGTAAGAAGGATACCGCTTTCAAAATAAGTTAATAACTTGACAAATTGTAGTTTACTTTGGCTTGAATGACTCCTCTTGGATCAGGGCCACTATAACAGGTTCTGCACAAAGCTACATTTCTGCCAGTTTAGGACTATAAAAAATATACATACAGGCTCAAGATGTATTTTTTTTTTTAAGAAAATAAACTTGTCTGCATTGGGGAATCTTTCTAGAGCTCTAAACTTGTGTTTGCTCAGTTCATTGTTGGCAAGACACTCTGAAGTAGTTACTAAGAGGGAATTCCGGAGTT
This sequence comes from Marmota monax, assembly GCF_021218885.2. Lineage (NCBI taxonomy): Eukaryota > Metazoa > Chordata > Mammalia > Rodentia > Sciuridae > Marmota > Marmota monax. The sequence goes on from NW_026692116.1 coordinate 5,770,472, forward strand.
GCACTCTTTACTGTGTGAATCCTAATGTGGACCATTTCTGGTATGTATGATGATGCAGTTCTTCCACCACTAAGGGCCTGTTAGCCTCTGCTAACCATATCAACAGACCTTTTGTGCAACTAAGAAAGTATGCTGTAAAATATGTGATTTGTCAAAATTTCATGAGTACGTATTTTCACTTTTTTATTTTTTAAGAATTTCATCCATTTCCACAGCTTCCATTATTCCATCTACGTAGTTAAGTTTCAAATTCACACCTCAGGTCTTGACCTCTCTACTGAACTCTAAACACCCACTTCTTTATTTTTTTATTTTATTGGTTCTTCTTAGTTATACATGACAACAGAATCTATTATAATAAAATTATACATGCATGGGATATATCTTATTCTAATCAGGATCCCATTCTTTTGGGTGGGCACAATGGTGAAATTCACTTAAGTATTTTCATAAGTGTTCACAGGAAAATTATGTTAGATTTATTCTACTGTTTTTACTATTCGTATCCCCCTCCCTTTATTTTATTCTCTTGTCTAATCTATAGAACTTCTCTTTCCTTGTCTCCCCCATATATTGTGGTTTAGCTTCCCCATATCAGCAAAAACATTTGACCTTTGGTTTTTTGAGATTGGCTTATTTCTCTTAAAATGATATTCTCCAGATCATCCATTTGCTGGCAAATGTCATAATGTCATTCTTCTTTATGGCTGAGTAATACTCTATTCTGTATATGTACCAAAATTTCCTTATCCATTCATCTGCTGATGATCTAGGCTGGTTCCACAGCTTAGCTATTGTGAATTGTGCTGCTATAAACATTGATGTGGCTGTGTCGCTGTAGTGTGCTGCTTTTAAGCCCTTTGAATATATGCTGAGGAGTGAGATAACTGGGTCAAATGGTGGTTCCATTCCTAGTTTTCTGAGGAATCTCCATACTGCTTTCCAGAGAGGTTGCACTAGTTGCAGTCCCATCACAATGTATGAGAGTTCCCTTTTCCCCACATCCTTGCCAATATTTGTTTTTACTTGCATTCTTGCTAATTGACATTCTGATTAGAATTAGATGGAATCTCAGTGTAGTTTTAATACACATTTCTCTAATTGCTAGAGATGTTGAACATTTCTTCATATATTTGTTAATCATATTTTTTAAGAAGAGTCTGTTTTGTTCCTTTGCTCATTTATTAAAATTGGTTTATTTGTGTTTTTTGATGTTAAGGTTTTTGAGTTCTTTGTATATTCTAGAAATTAACACCCTATCTGAGGTGCAGGTGACAAAGATTTTCTCCCATTATGTAGGCTTTCTCTTCATGTTCTTGATTATTTCCTTTGCTGTGAAGAAGCTTTTTTACTTAATACCATCAAATTTATTGATTTTTAAAAAAATTATTTCATGTGCTTTAGGAGTCTTGTTCAGGAAGTCACTTCTGATGTCAATATGTTTAAGTGTTGGGACTACCTTTTCTTCTAGTAGGTACAGGGTTTCTGGTCTAATTCTTAGGTCTTTGATCCGCTTAAGAGTTGATTTTTGTGCAGGGTAAACACCCACTTCTAATTTTCTGCTTCACATCACAGCTTTAGATGTCCTGCCAACACAGTCAATCCAACATGATTAAAATTACTTATTAATGATCTCTAATGATTTTTCTTGTTGATTATGTTGTTGAAAATGCTATTACTACCCTCCCAGGATTAACCCTGGATTTTCCTTTGACTTCTTCCTCATTCCATTACATTCAATTAGCTGCCAAGTTTAGTTCTCAGTGAATCTCATATTAATCCATCTTTTTTATTCTCCTGACCATCTGTATATCAGATTCTTTTTTTTTTCCTGGCCAACACCTATTGGGAATCTCCAATCTGGCTGTCTTGCCTCTGTTCTCTGCCTTGTGTCCCATTCTATACATTGCTATAGTTGATAATACCACTACAAAAACTTTGGAGCTAGTTGTGTTTTAGAATAAATATTTTTATTTTTAATATTTGTATTTTTAAAAAGGTAATATGATGAAAATGCCACATATTATCAAACTCCTACTGGGAACTGTTACAACATCATGTAATCAATGTAATCATTATTTCTACAGTGAAACATGAGTATTCACTGTAAGTAGGATTCATAGAGTAAAAAAGGTGTCACATTGGTTTAGATTAAGTTGTGATGCCAAATGAATTCAGATCAAATTGTTTTTTTGTCTCAAATAAATGATAAAAAGAAAAACACATATTTTTGGCTTTTGAACTTTTTGGATTTTAAAACTATGGATAAGTAATGGTAGGCCTACACGTATCAAAAACATATTCCTCAAGAGATCTTTCAGTTCCACTTCCATTAGTTGTAAACTCCTCACTCTGTTATTTTCAGATGTCTTCTCAATTTGACTCCAAAACATTATTTTCTGGTTTTATCTTCTACTTATCCTCTACATATCCTTTTTCTCTCAGCCAAAGTGGATAAATTTTGCCCCCTACACCCCATCACTTCTTCATATACTCTGATTTTTCTTTCTTCCCGAAATGTCCTATCCTCTTGTTCATTATTCTGTCTGTTGACATATTTCTAGGTCATTTTCTCTATAAAGTGGTCAGCCTCCTTTCTGGGATCGTTAATTCTCCTCTGTTGTAAATCCTTGTAGCAAGCTTCAGTTTTGCCATATATCCAATTAGAATAATATCACATTCTTACCTCTAAGAGATGTCATTAGATTAAATAAAGTATGAATCACCTAACAGAATGCTTGACACATTGTTAGAACTCAATGATATTACTTCTTCCCTTTTCCTCCCTCCTTCTTTCTTCCCTTTTATTAGTATATATTATATTTATTTATTATCAATATTATTTTTTTTTTGTGGTTCTAGGAACCCAGCCAGAGCTTTGCACATGCTAAGCTGCACTGTTTACCACAGAGCCACACCCCCAAGTCCTTACTTTTTGTTATGGTTTTAAATGCATTTTGTCTTCCAGTAACTAGATTGAAAGTTCTTCAAAGTTGGAATCTTGCTTATTGAAAGACTAGTAAATGATTATGTGAAATGAATACAAATGGGGTTATCAGAAAACAACTCCCCCTCTGGATTCCAGAAAACACTGGTTTGTGTACATATGATTGTATATTAGAAAACAAAACAAAACAAAGAAAACAAATCTGGTAATACAAGTATGTCTTTAAAAAATTCCATTCTAACTGCCAAAGATTACCCAAGATAACCTCCCATATATTTCCTCCACTTCAAATGTTTTCTGTACTGTTCTTCTCTTTGCCTTCTTATCTGGAGATAGAATGCTTTTTTTTTAAGGTTAAAACTTCTGATTTGTACACTTGATTCCATCCTGTCTTTGCCAGGATTTTATAACATTAATTCTCTCTGACATTTTTAATATTGAATGATGAAAATGTTCAAATCTTTCCTTTTATAAATAGCATCCATGGTTGGGACTAGGGATGTTGCTATGTGGTAGTACAGTGCTTGCCTAACATGTACCACATTCTGGTTAGATCCCCAGAACTGAAAAATGAAGTAAAACAAAACCCCAAAACAAAAAACTTAATCCAAAACAAACTTTCTGTATAAATAGCATCTTCTTTTAACTTTGATTCCTACTTACATTGCTTTGCTCATTAAATTGAAGTGTTATTATGTAATCATCTCCCAAAATTCTTTAAAAGGTTGTGTTGTGAAATATAACATTCATGTAAAATGGATAAAGTCTAATTGTACAGCTTAAGAAATTATTATTAAGTGAAATCTGTATAACCATTACCTGTTCAGGAAATTCAGCCTTGCCAGTATCTTTACACTTCCTGGTGGGTTACAGATGTGAACACTGAACTCAGTGACACATCACTCCTGATGACACACTGCAGCCTCCCTCTGTATGTAAGTTCCCCTGATACATATTTTGGATGGATCACTCCAAAGATAGTGCTTCTGTCTTTGAAATTCCAACTGGTCCCATCTCAGCAAGGTATGGGGCAGTCCCTTGGAGAAACTCCCTTGCCTTTCCACTTTTAGGGCTGGGTTCAACCAAATGGAACACTAATCCAGGCACAGAATTTTCCACCTCCCCAGAAAGTTCCCTTGTACTTCTTTGCAATCAGCCTTCTATTCTCCTCTCCTCAGGTAATCACTGTTCCTTTTTATCATTGTAGATGAGTTTTGCCTGTTCTAGAAAAGCTGTAATCAGATAACATGTACTCTTTTGTGTCCTGCTTCTTGCACTGTTTATGACTCACCCACATTGTGTCATCAGCTGCTTGTTCTTTTTATTGCTGGCAGTAATTTATTGTATGAATTTCTATATTCACCCATTGAAGGACAGTATGAATAAAGCTGCTAAAATATTTAGGTATAAATCTTTTTTTTTTTTTGGTACTGAGGATTGAACCCAGGTGTGCTTGACCACTGAGCCACATCCCCAGCCATTTTTAAATATTTTATTTAGAGACAGGGTCTAGCTGAGTTGCTAAGTGCCTCACTAAGTTGCCGAGGCTGGCTTAGAACTCACAATCTTCCTGCCTCAGCCTCCCAAGCTGCTGGGATTACAGGTACAAATCTCTTTATAGATACAAATTTTTATTTCTCTTGCTAAATATCTAGGTATGGAATTTCTACAAGTGTTTAACATTATAAGAAGCAGTCCACTGTTTCCAGAGTTGCAAACACCATTTTATGTTCCCACTATTAGTGGAAGCACGTTCCTGGTGCTTCATTCTTTTAACAACAATTGGTTTTGCTACTTTTTAATTTTAATCACTGTATGGATAGAGTGTCACCCCAAGGTTTATTTTGTCATCTGTAGGATTTTTATTTTATTTTTTTTAAGAGAGAGAGAGAGAGAGAGAGAGAGGGAGAGAGAGAGAGAATTATTTTTTTATTGGTTGTTCAAAACATTCAAAGCTCATGATATATCATCTTTCATACCTTTGACTCAATTGGGTTATGAACTCCCGTTTTTACCCCAAATACAAATTGCAGAATCATATCGGTTACACACTCACATTTTTACTTAATGGCATATTAGTGACTGTTGTATTCTGCTACCTTTCCTATCCCCTACTATCCCCCCTCCCCTCCCCTCCCATCTTCCCTCTCTACCTCATCTGCTGTTGTTCAATTCTCTCCCTTGTTCCCCCCCTTCCCCTCACAACCTCTTATATGTAATTTTGTGTAATATTGAGGGTCTTCTACCATTTCCATATGCTTTCCCTTCTCTCTCCCTTTCTCTCCCCCCACTCGTCTTTGTTTAATGTTAATCTTTTCCTCATGCTCTTCCTCCATGTTCTGTTCTTAGTTGCTCTCTTTATATCAAATAAGACATTTGGCATTTGTTTTTTAAGGATTGGCTAGCTTCACTTAGCATAATCTGCTCTAATGCCATCCATTTCCCTGCAAATTCTATGATTTTGTCATTTTTTAGTGCTGCGTAATACTCCATTGTGTATAGATGCCACATTTTTTTTTATCCATTCATCTATTGAAGGGCATCTAGGTTGGTTCCACAGTGTAGCTATTGTGAATTGTGCCGCTATGATCATTGATGTGGCAGTATCCCTATAGTACGCTCTTTTAAGATCCTCAGGGAATAGTCCGAGAAGGGCGATAGCTGGGTCAAATGGTGGATCCATTCCCAGCTTTCCTAGGAATCTCCATATTGCTTTCCAAATTGGCCTCACCAATTTGCAGTCCCACCAGTAATGTACAGATGTACCCTTTTCCCCACATCCTCGCCAACACTTATTGTTGTTTGACTTCATAATGGCTGCCAATCTTACTGGAGTGAGATGGTATCTTAGGGTGGTTTTGATTTGCATTTCTCTGACTCCTAGAGATGGTGAGCATTTTTTCATGTACTTGTTGATCGATTGTATGTCCTCCTCTGTGAAGTGTCTGTTCAGGTCCTTGGCCCATTTGTTGATTGGGTTATTTGTTATCTTATTGTTTAATTTTTTGAGTTCTTTGTATATTCTGGATATTAGGGCTCTATCTGAAGTGTGAGGGGTAAAAATTTGTTCCCAGGATGTAGGCTCTCTATTTACCTCTCTTATTGTTTCTCTTGCTGAGAAAAAACTTTTTAGTTTAAGTAAGTCCCATTTGTTTATTCTTGTTATTAACTCTTGGGCTATGGGCGTCCTATTAAGGAATTTGGAGCCCGACCCCACAGTATGTAGATCGTAGCCAACTTTTTCTTCTATCAGACGCAGTGTCTCTGATTTGATATCTAGCTCCTTGATCCATTTTGAGTTAACTTTTGTGCATGGCGAGAGAAAGGGATTCAGTTTCATTTTGTTGCATATGGATTTCCAGTTTTCCCAGCACCATTTGTTGAAGATGCTATCCTTCCTCCATTGCATGCTTTTAGCCCCTTTATCAAATATAAGAAAGTTGTAATTTTGTGGATTGGTTTCTGTGTCCTCTATTCTGTACCATTGGTCCACCTGCCTGTTTTGGTACCAGTACCATGCTGTTTTTGTTACTATTGCTTTGTAGTACAGTTTGAACTCTGCTATCGCTATACCTCCAGCTTCACACTTCCTGCTTAGAATTGCTTTTGCTATTCTGGGTCTTTTGTTTTTCTATATGAATTTCATGATTGCTTTGTCTATTTCTACAAGAAATGCCGTTGGGATTTTGATTGGCATCGCATTAAACCTGTAGAAACTTTTGGTAATATTGCCATTTTGATGATGTTAGTTCTGCCTATCCATGAACAGGGTACATTTTTCCATCTTCTAAGATCTTCTTCTATTTCTCTCTTTGGGGTTCTGTAGTTTTCATTGTATAAATCTTTCACCTCTTTTGTTAGGTTGATTCCCAAGTATCTTATTTTCTTTGAGAATATTGTGAATGGAGTGGTTTTCCTCATTTCCATTTCAGAAGTTTTGTTGCTGATATACAGGAATGCCTTTGATTTATGCGTGTTGATTTTATATCCTGCCACTTTGCTGAATTCATTTATTAACTCTAGCAGTTTCTTTGTAGACCCTTTTGGGTCTGTTAAATATATTATCATGTCATCCACAAATAGTGATAATTTAAGTTCTTCTTTTCCTATTTTTATGCCTTTAATTTCTTTTGTCTGTCTAATTGCTTTGGCTAGTTTTTCAAGAACTAAATTGAATAGAAGTGGTGATAGAGGGCATCACTGTCTTGTTCCAGATTTTAGAGGGAATGCCTTCAGTTTTTCTCCATTTAGGATGATGCTAGCCTGAGGTTTAGCATATATAGCTTTTACAATGTTGAGGTAAGTTCCTGTTATCCCTAGTTTTTCTAGAGTTTTGAACATAAAGGGATGCTGTACTTTGTCGAATGCTTTTGCTGCATCTATGGAGATGATCATATGGTTCTTGTCTTTAAGTCTATTGATGTGGTGAATAGCATTTATTGATTTCTGTATATTGAATCAGCCTTGCATCCCAGGGATGAATCCTACTTGATCATGGTGCACAAGTTTTTTGATATGCTTTTGTATTCGATTTGCCAGGATTTTATTGAGAATTTTTGCATCCAAGTTCATTAGAGATATTGGTCTGTAGTTTTCCTTCTTTGAAGTGTCTTTGTCTGGTTTCGGGATCAGGGTGATGTTGGCCTCATAGAATGAATTTGGAAGGGCTCCTTCTTTTTCTATTTCTTGAAATAGCTTGAAAAGTATTGGTATTAATTCTTCTTTGAAGGTTTTGTAAAACTCCGCTGTATACCCATCCGGTCCAGGGCTTTTTTTGGTTGGTAGTCTTTTGATGGCTTCTTCTATTTCTTCCTTTGTTATTGGTCTGTTTAAATTGTGTGTGTCTTCCTGACTCAATCTGGCAGATCGTATGACTTAAGAAATTTATCGATATCTTCACTATCTTCTATTTTATTGGAATATAGGGTTTCAAAATACTTTCTAATTATCTTCTGTATTTCTGTAGTGTCTGTTGTGATATTGCCTTTTTCATCCCGTATGTTAGTAATTTGAGTTCTCTCTCTTCTTCTCTTCGTTAGCATGGCTAAGGGCCTGTCGATCTTATTTATTTTTTCAAAGAACCAACTTTTAGTTTTATCAATTTTTTCAATGTTTTTTTTTTTGTTTCAATTTCTTTGATTTCTGCTCTAATTTTAATTATTTCTTGTCTTCTACTACATTTGCTGTTGTTTTGCTCTTCCTTTTCTAGATTTTTGAGGTGTAGTGTGAGTTCATTTATTTGTTGGTTTTTTTCTTTTTTTGAGGAAAGAACTCCAAGAAATGAATTTCCCTCTTAAAACTGCTTTCATTGTGTCCCATAGATTCCGGTATGTTGTGTCTGTATTGTCATTTGTCTCTAAGAATTTTTTTATCTCCTCCTTTATGTCTTCTGTAACCCATTGATCATTCAGTAACATATTGTTCATTTTCCATGTGATATAGGATTTTTCCATCCTTCTTTTATCATTGATTTCCAGTTTCATTCCATTATGATCAGATATGGTGCATGGTGTTATCTCCATGCCTTTATATTTATTAAGAGTTGCCCTATGGCATAATATATGGTCTATCTTTGAGTAGGATCCATGTGCTGCTGAGAAGAACGTGTATCCACTTGGTGATGGTTGATATATTTTATATATGTCGGTTAAGTCTAGGTTATTGATTGCGTTATTGGGTTCTATAGTTTCTTTATTCAGCTTTTGTCTAGAGGATCTGTCTAATGGCAAGAGCGGTGTGTTGACGTCACCCATAATTATTGTGTTGTAGTCTATTTGACTCTTGAACTTGAGGAGAGTTTGTTTTATGAACGTTGCAGCTCCATTGTTTGGTGCAAACAAATTGATAATTGTTATGTCTTGTTGGTGGATGGTTCCTTTTAACAGTATATAGTGTCCTTCTTTATCCCTTTTGATTAACTTAGGTTTGAAGTTGATTTTATTCGATATGAGTATGGCCACTCCTGCTTGCTTCCAAGGGCCATGTGAGTGGTATGATTTTTCCCAACCTTTTACCTTCAGCCTGTGTATGTCTTTTCCTATCATATGAGTCTCCTGAAGGCAGCATATTGTTGGATTTGTTTTTTTGATCCAGGTTACTAGCCTATGTCTCTTGATTGGTGAGTTTAGGCCATTAACATTTAAGGTTACAATTGAAATATGATTTGTACTTCCAGTCATGTTTATTTATTTATTTATTTTAGTTTGGCTAGTTTTTACTTTTTGGTTATTTTCCTCCCCCTTTACTGAGATACCTCCCGCTGTTAGTTTTGGGCACTATTTTCCAATTCCTCTTCTTGTAGTATTTTGCTCAAAATGCTTTGCAGTGCTGGTTTTCTGGCTGCGAATTCTTTTAGCTTTTGTTTATCGTGAAAGATTTTAATTTCATTGTCAAATCTGAAGCTTAATTTTGCTGGATATAGTGTTCTTGGTTGGAATCCATTATTTTTCAGCGTTTGAAATACATTGTTCCAGGATCTTCTTGCTTTCAAAGGCTGTGATGAAAAATCAGTCATTAACCTAATTGGTTTACCCCTGAATGTGATCTGCCTCCTTTCTCTCGTAGCTTTTAATATTCTCTCCTTGTTCTGTATGTCGGCTATCTTCATAATTATATGTCTTGGAGTTGGTCTATTATGGTTTTGAATATTTGGGGTCCTGTAGGCTTCCAGTATTTGGCAATCCATTCCATCTTTCATGTCTGGGAAGTTTTCTAGAATTATTTCATTTAATATGTTGTCCATTCCTTTGGTTTGAATCTCTATGCCTTCTTCTATCCCGATGACTCTCAAATTTGTTTTTTTTATGACATCCCATATCTCTTGAATAGATTGCTCGTGGGATTTAAGCATCTTTTCAGTGTTGACTATATTCTTTTCAAGTTGATAAACTTTGTCTTCATTATCTGATGTTCTGACTTCTACTTGATCTAGTCTATTTGTAATATTCTCGTTTGAGTTTTTAATTTGGTTTATAGTTTCCTGCATTTCTAGGATTACTATTTGATTTTTTTTAAAGATCTCTATCTCCTGGTAAAGCTCGTTCTTTGTCATTTGAATTTGTTTGTTTAATTCATTTTCAAAATATACTTTTATTGCTTGGACTTGCTGTCTCATGTCTTCTCTAATATTCCTTTCCATCTGAGTTAGGTATGCCTTGAGTTCTTTCCCTATCCATGTTTCTGATGCTTCTAGGTCCTCCTGTAGATTTAAGTTGTCCTGCATTGTTTGTAATCCTTTTTTTCCCCTTGTTTTTTCATGATGTTCACGTTACTTTCCAGCTCTATTTGATTGCTGTGTTTCTGCTTTCTTCTATAGATTTGTTTCGGTTTTGTATATCTCTGTTGTCTCTCCTTTGTGTTGGTAGACTATGCCTGCTAAAGTGGATTCCGCTGGGAAGGAATTGCGACTGCTGAGCTCCAGTGACGTCACCTCTCTGCTATGGCGGGTCCCAGGCTCCTTGCCGGGGTGTCCGAAAGGGGGGGAGGGGGTGGGACTGGACTGTCTCTGGTTGGTTTCAGCTCCTGGTCGCCGGCGGGCGGGCGGTCTCCAGCCGCCTAGTTGCGCGGGCAACGGGCGGGTGATTGGTCGCCGGCGGGTGTGCGGTCTTCAGCCGCCCAGTCGCATGGGCAGCGGGCCGGCTGTCGCCGGCGGGCAGGCGATCTCTAGCCACCCAGTTGAGTGGTCGGTCGCCGGCGGGCGGGCGGTCTCCAGCCACCCAGTCGCAAGGGCAAAGGGCCAGCTGTCGCTGGTGAGCGGGCGGTCTCCAGCCGCCCAGTCGCGCGTGCAGCAGGTGGACTATGGCCAGTGGGCGTGCGGTCTCCAGCCACCCAGTCTCGAAGGCCTGGCCTCTAGTCCCCTGGTTTCTCCTGCTAGTCCTGGTTTCTCCTGCTAGACCAGATTTCCCCTGAGTGAAGCCTCTTGGCAGTTCAAACTGTACTCTGGGCCTGCCGTTTGTTGGGTGTGGAGGGTGGCTATTGGGAACCCTGGCACTCTATTGTTTTGATTTTTTCCGCTTGCCCCTCCCCCAGTGCTGGCAAGACAGGTTTCGTTTTCGCCGCTGATGGGAGGGGGAGTTGAAGGTCAGGTGTCTCTAGTTTTCACCGTGTCTTTATGCAGGCTCGCTCTTATAATCCCTCCCCCGGAAAGCCTAGGAGAGATTTTATGCGAATTCCCTGCTGTATGGGAGATGAGCTGAGAAACACACACCTGTTTTATTGTTGCAATCTGTCGGAGAGAGTCCCAAATGTGACTTGAAAATTTTGGCTCCCTGGTGGCTGCTATTGCCTGAAATGTGGAAGTGATTGCTGAAACTCCAAAGGCAATCCTGGATTAGGAAGTGAGCTTGAGGTGACAGTGGATCAGAAAATAGGGACTACCTTCTGAAACTTTATACGTGAAAGGATGTACCTTTGTAGCTTTAAGCCACAAGTTAACTTTTCTATCAGATGCTATCAAATCCAGTCCTGAAGTATATAAATTTAGTACTTTTATACAAGTAAGACTGTCTACAGTGTGACTTAGAATTATTCCAACTGTATTATTTTGACTTAAACTTTTCACCTACAGTACTTATAAACTAGATTTAAAAAAAAAAAACTCAAAGTAAGCTTTTGAAACATAGTGTCCAACAACTCTTTGGTTCACTGTGTCCAGCTTTCATAGCCATTGTCTGTTGAAGGTGGGATCCATTATTTGGCAGGGCTGAGGGATATATAGAAGACAATGCAAGGCAAAAAGACAAATAACTTGGTATTTTTTAGATACCATCCCATGTCATAGCAAATAAATAAATATTTGTTTTACTCCTTATAGGGAAATAGCACCTTAGAACATTCTTCATTTATACTCCCATATTTCTAATAAAGCACATGCCAGTTTGGCATGCTTTTGTTTTTATTATTATAATTTTCTGATTCCTAGGACTTTTACTAATGATGATGGGAAATTTTTTTGGTGCTAAGATAATCAATGAACTTAGAATGCTATTAAACTTTTTGCTCTGAATTCTCTTAAATTAAGACACAGATTTTTTATGAGAATCATGCACAGAAAAAAAACGGAGAAAAATCTGCTGTGAATTTAATTTATACTCACGTCTTGGTTTTCATTAAGCCCTTTGCTAGATTTATATTGCCAGCCTACACAAATGTGAATTCCCAGTAGAAAAGAGAACAGAGACAAGGGCAGAATACAATTTGGTTTCTTTATAGTCAGAGCTTTGTTCTGGACTCTCATGTATGAAGTTATTTATGTCTACTTATAAATCACCCATGTATCTATATGCATAAACCCACTCCATGTACAAGGGAACTTTTGAGTTGAATTTGGATGAGTGATGTTCCCCATAACCCAAGGGTCAGTTCCTTAATCAGCAAGGCTGTTTTGGAAACATTTTGGAGATGAAAATATTCAAAAAATATTTTATAGTCATTTGATAGGCAGAGTAGATTGTAAACAGTCTAAATTTGAAGATCTGGAAGCCCAGATTCCACTTGGCCTGGTATAAGGACAGTATTCACCGATCTGTCAAGGCAAACGAACCTTGTCTTCTACCTCATCTGAATGACCCTTCTGCTTTCATGTTCCAGTAAGTGTTTCTTTTTTCTTTTGCTAGCTCCACTTCATTTCTCTCTTACTTGTTGGATGCCACCTGTAAAGCTATTTGAGTTGTCTTTTACTTGGTACGGAGCCATGGAGGACTTAGTCTCTGCTTGGGAACGATCCTTCGCATTCCCATGTGTAGACTGCCCAAGGCATGAGATCTATGCTCCCACTTTACTAGTGGGACAGCTCTGTAGCTCCAGAGTTGGGCATAACCCATTGGGGACTGGACAGCCCACCCCCACCTTATTTGTCAAAGAACATTCCATGGAAAACCTTTGATGTCCCCCCATATAAATAAAGCAGGCATGGGCTCCATCTCTTACTTTTTCCAGTGTGGAAGCTTGATCCCTAAGATCAGAGTCCTTCTGCTACCCCCCCCCCCGCCCTTCTAAAATTACTTCCTGTGTCCTGTGGTTTCTTTGCCATTTTCTCTTTCTTAGCTTTTATTCTGCAGCCAGCTGGCTTCATTTACCATCTGCACAGCATGTCCTCAAAATTAGAGACTTTCTTTTTCATTTCTTTTAATCTCTGCCATTGCAGAGGTTGAATGCTTATTGATTTTTTTCTCTTCTCTCATTTTTTCCCTTTTCTTCTTTGTTATCTCATCTCCCTTTCTTGCCACTTCTTCCACATTTTAAGATTTTATGGTAGCAGGGCTTAACTTTCTATAGCCATCATTACCAAAAAATATGTTTTCTTCCCATCAGTATAACAATCAATCCCAGGTGTCTTCTTAAACTTCATCTCCTTTTCATTTTTATTGTTTTCATTGGTACAATTATAGACTTTAAAACTTGTTTTTAGGTTTGTGTTTCATTACTGAAGTTTGATAGTGTCTAATTATGTAAGTAGAGTATCATTATACAGTGGTCTTTCCTGATCTGTGCTTCTGTTTTCTGTTGGTTAGTTTCCCATGGTTAACCATGGTCCAATACTGTAGTACAGCCAATAAGGTATTTTGAGATAGAGAGAGAGAGCAGGGGTGGGGAGAAGAAGATGAAGGAGAAGGAGCAGGAGAAGGAGGAGGAGAGTAGGAAGAAGAAGGAGGAGGAGGAAAAGAAGAGGAAAAAGAAGAAGAAAAAGAAGAGAGAAAGAAAGAAGAGCATACATACATAACACTTGAATTATATTATTGTAATTGTTCTATTTTATTATTAGTTGTTATTAATCTCTTCCTGTGCCTAATCCATAAATTAAATTTTGTCATAGTTCTATATCTATACTATTCTATAGTATATATAGTATTCAGTACTATCCAGTTTTCAGGTGTCCTTTGAGGGTCTTGGATGTATCCCCAGTGAATTAGTGGCGGGGGCTAATGTATTTAGAGATCATAGACTTTAGAACTAGAAAGAGCTAAAAATATTGACTAACCCAAGTGACTTTTCATTTTTTTAAAGTGAAAGTACTGAAGGAATTTCACCCTAATATCTGGTATTATAACCAAGACAAGGACATAGGTCTATAAGATTACATTTGAAAGACCAATTGTATTAGTGCTTTGGTCCTATATATAATGCAAGGAGAACTCAAAGAGTCAGTGAATAATTATTTTCCAATAGTTACAACCTATTAGGGGAAATATCTGCTCCATTCAGTTCTGACACATTAGAAAGGAGAGGTAATTTCCCTTATTCTTAAATTATAAAATTATCCATAAATTTGTATTCATAATAAATTCATGGGGTTTCCTCAAAATTAAAGTTATTTGCTTATAATTACAATTATTTATATATGAATAGAACATGTTACTTGATGTCTGAAATGTGTTATTCTTTTTGTTTCATGCTATTGAGTCTTTGAAAGATCAAATTAAGCTTTTTGTTTGGAAGTAAGCATTCTGTGCATCACAGAATCTTATTTATTTTAAAATAACTTAAAAATATTTCACCAATGAGGAAATAAGCATACAATAAAATTCTCCTTTTGAACATTTATTCATTTCATTTTATCTACAAAAATAGAATCTGAGACTTAGATTTTTTTAGCCCAATATTCCACCCAGTACAGTAATTTTATTTTTATTGATTCTTTTTAGTTATATATTACATTAGGATACATTCAGACCTAATCACAAAAGCATGGAATATAATTTGCTCTAATGCAGTCATTAGGACTTTGCCCCTCTCCTTCTTTATCCCCCATCTCCTCTTCCTCTACTCAACTGATCTTCCTGCAATTTGTTTATATTTTTTAATATGAACAAATTTTATTTGTCTTGTGGATATACTTGATTTTGGGATACACTGTGCTGTATTCATGTATGTACATATGAAAGTTTGGTCACATTCATTCTGTTGTTCTTCCCTTTTCCTCCCCTTCAATTCCCCTCATCTACTCTACTGATCTTTTCTGTATTTTTATTAAATTCCCTCTCCCTTTTTCCCCCTTTCTTTCTTCATGCTCCCCCCTTATTTTAGGATTAGCTTCTTCATATCAGATAAGACATTCAACTTTTGACTTTTGGGTATTGGCTTATTTCACTTTGCATGATAGTCTCCAGTTCCATCCATTTACTGGCAAATGCCATAATTTCATTCTTCTTTATGGCTGAGTAATAAACACTCCATGTGTATATATTCCAGTTTTTCTTTATTCATTCATTTGTGAAGGCCACCTAGGTTGGCTCCATAGTTTGGTTATTGTGAATTGTATTGCTATAAACATTAATGTGGCTGCATCATTTAAAGTTACTATGCTGATTTTAAATCTTTTGGATATATATCAAGGAGTATGATAACTGGGTACTGAGTTTTTTGAGGAATTTCCATACTGTTTTCCAGAGTGATTGCACTAATTTGAGTCCCACCAACAATATATGTCTATAGCTTTTCTTCCACATTCTTGCCAATGTTTATTATTATTTTTATCCTTGATTATTTCCATTTTGACTGGAGTGAGATGAAATCTCAATGAAGTTTTGATTTGCATTTCCCTAATTGCTAGAAATATTGAACATTTTTTCATATTTTTGTTGATCATTTATATTTTTTCTTTTGAGAAGTGTCTATTTAGTTCTTTTGCCTTTTTATTGTTTGGGTGATTTTTTTTTGGTGTTTTTTTTTTTTTTTGAGTTCTTCATGTATCCTGGATATTAATGCCTTATCTGAGGAGCAGGTGGTAAAGATCTTCTCCTATTCTGTAGGTTCTCTATTTATGCTTTTAATTGCTTCCTTTGCTGTGCAGAAGCTTTTCAATTTGCCATTCCACTTACTGATTTTTAAGTTTGTTTCTTTTGCTTTAGGAATTATTTTTTAATTTTTTTATTAGTGCTCAAATCATTACAATGATTTTGACATATCATACATTTGATTCAAATGGGGTGTGAATTCTTATTTTTCCATGTGTACAGATTGCAGTATCACATTGGTTTTACAGCCACGTTTATACATACAGCCATACTAGTGTCTATTGTATTCTGCTACCCTTCCTATCCCCTCTCCCCTCCCCTCCCCTCCCATCACCTCTCTCTACCCACTCTACTGTGACACTTTTCTCTCTCTTTTTTTCTTCCCCCTCACACCATCTTATATGTAATTTTGCATAACAATGAGGGTCTCCTTCCATCTTCTGTGCGATTCCCCTTCTGTCTCCCATTCCCATGCACCTCTGGTCCCTATTTAATGGTAATCTTCTTCTCATGCTCTTCATTCCTGCTCTTTTTTGAGTCGCCCCCCTTTATATCAAAGAAGACATTTGGCATTTGCTCCTTAGGGACTGTCTAGCTTCACTCAGCATAATCTGCTCTAATGACATCCATTTCCCTGCAAATGTCATGATTTTGTTATTTTTTAGTGCTGAGTAATATTCCATTGTGTATAAATGCCACATTTTTTTTTATCCATTCATCTATTGAAGGGCATCTGGGTTGGTTCCACAGTCTGGCTATTGTGAATTGTACTTCTATGAACATTGATGTAGCTGTGTCCCTGTAGTATACTCTTTTAAGGTCTTTTGGGTATAGTCCAAGAAGGGGAATAGCTGGGTCAAATGGTGGTTCCATTCCTAGCTTTCCAAGGAATCTCCATACTGCTTTCCAAATTGGCCGAACCAATTTGCAGTCCCACCAGCAATGTACAAGTGTACCCTTTTCCCCACATCCTCGCCAGCACTTATTATTGTTTGACTTCATAATGGCTGCCATTCTTACTGGAGTGAGATGGTATCTTAGAGTGGTTTTAATCTGCATTTCTCTGATTGCTAGAGATGGTGAACATGTTTTCGCGTATTTGTTGATTGATTGTATATCCTCCTTTGAGAAGTGTCTGTTCAGATACTTGGCCCATTTTGCTTTAGGAATTTTATTAAGGTAGTTGGTTTCTGTGCTGACATGTTGGAGTGTTGGACCTACATTTTCTTCTAGCAGTTGCAAGGTTTTTGGTCTAATTCCTAGGTCTTTTTCTTTTCCATGTAATTTTTTTTTTGGTTGTAGGTGGACACAATACCTTTATTTTATTTTTATGTAGTTCTGACCCCAGTGTCTCATGCATGCTAAGTGAGTACTCTTCCTCTGAGCCACATCCCCAGCCCTAATTCCTAGGTCTTTGTCACACGTTGAATTGACTTTTGTGAGGGTGAGAGATAGAGGCCAAATTTCATTCTTCTTCATATGAATTTCCAGTTTTCCCAATACCATTTGTTAAAAAAGCTATCTTTTCTCCATTTATTTTTAAATTATTATTATTATTTTTTGGTACCAAGGATTAAAGATTTAATCACTGAGCAACATTCCCAGCCCTTTTTAATTATTTCATTTTATTTTGAGACAACATCTTGCTGAGTTGCTTAGGGCCTTGCTAAATTGTTGAGACTGGCTTTGATTGGATTCCTCCCTCCTCAACATCCCAAGTTGCTAGGATTACAGGAGTGAGCCATTGTGCCCAGCTCCTCTAACGTGTGTTTTTAGTACCTTTATATAATATCAGATATATATTTATGTGAGTTTGACTCTGTATCTTCTATTCTATTCCATTGGTCTTCATGTATATTTTAGTGCCAGTGTCAGGCTATTTGTTGTTACTAGAGCTCTGTAGTATAATTTGAAGACTGGTATTGTGATGCCTTCAGTTTGCTCTTCAAGCTAAGGATTACTTTGGCTATTCTGGGTTTCTCAATTTTCCAATTGAATTTCAGAACTGCCTTTTCAGTTCTGTGAAGAATGTAATTGGTTTTTTGATGGGAATTGTGTTGCAATACAGATTCAATGCAGTGCTTTTGGTAGTATGGCCATTTTGACATACTTTTGCCTATCCAAGAACACAGGAGGGCTTTGTCTTCTGGTTGTTCTTAAATTTCTTTCTTTTATATTTTATAATTTTCATTGTAGAGGTTCTTCACTTCTTTTGCTAGATTGGTTTAAAATATTTTACCTTTTTTAAAGGGTATTGTAACGAACTTCTTTTTCAATAGATTCATTATCGAATATAGGAACATGATTGATTTATGAGTGTAGATCTTGTATTCTGCTACTTTGCTGAGTTCACTTATCATCTCTAGAAGTCTTCTGGTGGAGCTTTGAGTCTTTTAAATGTAGGGTCATATCACCAGCAAACAGAGAATTTGAGCTCTTCTTTTCCTATTTGTATCCCTTTAATTTCCTTCTCTTGTCTGATTGCTCTAGCTAGCTTTTCAAGGACTGCTGAATAGGAGTGATGAATATAGGCATCCTTATCTTGTTCCTGTTTTTAGAGGAAATTCTTTCAGTTTCCCTCCATTAAGTGTAATGTTGGCCTTGGGTTTATCATATATAGCTTTTATAATGGTGAGATAAGTTCCTTCTATCCCTAGTTTTTTAGTATTTTAAACATGAAGAAGTCCTGTACTTTGTCAAATGCTTTTTCTGAATCTATTCAGATAATTATGTGATTCTTGACCTTAACTCTATATATGTGGTGAATTACATCTATTGTTGAACCAAACTTGCATCCTTAGGATGAAACCCTGTTGATCATGATGCACTATCTTTTAAATGTGTTTTTGTATGAAGTTTGTCAATATTTTGTTTAGAACTTTTGCATCTATGTTCATTAAGGATATTGGCCTGAAGTTTTCTTTCCTTGATATGTTTTTGTCTGGTTTTTATATCAGGGTGATACTGGCTTTATAGAATGAGTTTGGCAGTGTCACCTCCTTTTCTGTTTCAAGGAATAATTTGAGGAGTATTGATATTAGTTCTTCTTTAAAAGTCTAGTAAAACTTGGCTAAGACTCTGTTCAGTCCTTGGCTTTTCTTTGTTGGAAGACTTTTGATAGCTGCTTTAATTTCATTACTTGAAATTAATCTGTTTAAGTTTTCTGTATTCTCATGGTTCAACTTAGGTAGGTCATACATCTATAGGAATTTGTCAATATCTTTAAGATTTTCTAGCTTATTCAAGTATAGATTTTCAAAATAGTTTCTGATACTCCTCTGGATTTCAGTAGTGTCTGTGTTGATGTTTCCTTTTTCATCCCTGTTTTGTTAATTTGAGTGTTCTTTAGGTTAGTTTGGCTAAGGGTTTATTAATCTTGTTTATCTTTTCAAAAAAAACAAACTCTTTGTTTTGCTGATGTTTTATATATTTGTTTATTCTCAATTTCATTGATTTCAGCTCTGATTTTAATTACTTCTTGTCATCTACTGATTTTAGTGTTGGTTTATTCTTCCTTTTCTACATTGGCCTTGAGATGTAATGTTAGATTATTTATTTGGTATCTTTCTATTGATGTATTGATGTATTGGCATATTTCTTTTGATGTATGAACTCAGTGCTATAAAGTTTCCTCTTATTCCTGCCCTCATAGTGTCCCAGAGATTTTGAGATGGTATATCATTTACTTCTAAGAATTTTTTTCTTTCTTTCCTTGTTTCTTCTGCTATCCATTCATCATTCAAAAGTTTATTATTTAATATTCAGGTGTTAGAGTGAGTTCTGGTTTTTTAATCTTATCATAAACTTCTAATTTAATTTAATTATTATCTAATAGGATACAAGGAATTATCTTCTTTTGGGGCATATTTTCTAAGATTTGCTTTGTGACCTAAAATATTATCTATTTTAGAAAATGTTCCTTGTGCTTCAGAGAAGAAAGTAAATTCAGTTATTGATGGATGAAATATTTTTTAGATGACTTTAGGTTTATATTATTAATAGCATTTTTAGTCCTATAGAATCTTTACTTAGATTGTGTCTGGATGATCTATCTAGTCACCCAGTATTATTATATTGTGGTCTATTTGATTCTTAATATTGAGAAGGGTTTCTTTTATGTGTGTGGATGTACCATTTGTTGGGTCATAAATATTTATAATCATTATATCTTATTGGTGTATGATTCCCTTAAACAGCATGAGATGGCCTTCTTTGTCTCCTCTGATTAATCTTGTCTTGAAGTACAATTTATCTGATATAAGAATAGCAACACTTGTTTGTTTATGAGTCTCATGTGAATGGTATGTCTTTTCCCATCCTTTCACTTTCAGTCTGTGGATGTTTTTGCCTGTAAGGTGAGTCTCCTGCAGACAGCATATTGTTGGCTCTTGTTTTTTAATCTAATCTTCCAACCTATGTATTTTTATTACAGAGTTTAGACTGTTTATATTCAAGGTTATTATAGAGAGATGTTCTCTATTTCATACAATTTTGATGTATTTCTAATGTTTAAACCAGACTTGATTCTTATTTAATTGACTATTATTCTTGTGTATTTCATCCCTTTGCTGGTTTTTATTTTTATTTTCCATATCTTATTCATGAAAATTTCTTGTTATGAATATGTTTTGCGATGTGAGCTTTCTGGTTATGAATTTGTTTAGCTTCCATTATTTTGTGGAAGGTTTTTATTTTATCTTCAATTCTGAAGCTTAATTTTTCTGGGTATAGTATTCTTGGTTGGTATCCATTTTCTTTCAGAGCTTTGTATATATTATTCCAAGTCCTTCTAGCTTTCAGGGTCTGGGTTGAGAAATCAGTTGAAGTCAAGATTGTTTTACCTCTAAATATGACCAGCTATTTTTCTCTTGTAGATTTTAAAATTCTATTCTTATTCTGTATGTTAGGCATTTTTATTATAATGTGTCTGGAGTGGATCTATTATGATTTTTGTATATTTGGAATCCTATATGCTTCTTGTATTTGAATTTTCATCTTGTTCTTAAGATTTGAAAATTTTTCTGATATTATTTCATTGAAAAGATTGTACATCGTTTCATCTTGTATTTCAGAGTCTTTATCTATCCCAATGATTCTTAAATTTGGCCTCTTGATGTTACCCCAGATTTCCTGAATATTTCGGTCATGGTCTCTTAGCATCATTTCTTTATGTTCAGCTTTGTTTTCAAGGCCTTAAGATATATCTTCAGAGTGATCTATATATTTCCATTGCATTTAAAAAATTATTTTAAGTTGTTGTTGGACCTTTACTTTATTCATTTATTTGTATATGGTGCTGAGAATCAAACCCAGTGCCTCACATATGTGAGTCAAGCACTCTATCACTGAGCCACAACCCCAGTCCTCCATTGCATTTTTAATTTGGTTTATTGGGTCTTTAACTTTTAGGATTTCTGTTTGGTTCTTTTTTAGAATCTCTATCCCTTTATTCAAGTGATCTTACACTGCCTCTATTTTATCTCTAATTTTGCTCCTTAAATCTTCTTTTAGTTCATAGGACATTTTTACTATAAACTAAATTCTTTCTCTGTTAGTTCCTTTACTGTGGTGTTGATGGAGTCAGCATGTTGAAGCATTAGGATGGCTTTTCCCCTTGCTTTTTTACATTGTTTGTGTGTCTATCCATCTATTAGGATAGTTATCAATTCTTCTTTTAAGCAAGGGACTACTTTTGAATTTCTTTCTCTTAAGAATATCAGCACCCGGGCTGGGATTGTGGCTCAGAGGAAAAGCACTTGCCCAGCATGCATGAGGCACTGGGTTCAATCCTCAGCACCATGTAAAAATAAAATAAAGATATTATGTCCACCTATAACAACAACAACAACAACAAAAAAGATTATCAGCACCACTTTGAGAGATGTCACTGAAACTTATTTAGTATAATCACTTCAGAGCCAAGCTTAATACTATTCAACCTTATGAAAAATAAAAAAAAAATTATTGGCATTGTTCTCCACAGTTCCCCAAATCCAGGTATGAACTTGTAGGAAAGTTCTAGAATAGGTTGAAAAATTAGTTATTAAATTTAACAAAATTATTATAACTTTAAATGAAAGCTAAGGGTAGGGGGAGATTGGGTAAAAGAGAAAGGGAAAAAGAAAGTATAGAAAAGAATGATATTCACCAAGGTAGAAAGGAAAAATAGATGGATGGTAGGTATTTGAGCTAGTAGCAGATGATATAGAAAGGCTAATGGGGTGTAACAGGAGCAAGAAAAACACTAGAGCTAGGAAAACTGACATAAAAAATCCATTCTAATTAATGCTTTACACTATTATATTCAAATGGGTTGAAGGTACAGTGTTAGCTATTAGGGTAACAACTATCAATCAATATAAAAATGATATATATATATAATAGAAGTTGACATTTGAGTTGTTTATAATAAACCATGTCAAGGTGAACAAAATTCTTGTTGGATCTTGGTTTGGATTTCATTGGGGTTTGAATGTTTAGCAGATGTTCATCATTCTTTGGCTGTGGATCCCTCCAGAGTTGCTGGAGCACAGGAACCACTTTCCTGGTTGCTATGGAGCTCCCACCAGCCAGTTCTGCTTTGCCAGTTTAGGGGTCTACAACTGACTGCTCAGAGGGTACAGTGTTGTGTCTTGTTTTTTTTTTTTTCTATTTTGTGCAGGAGTTCAGGATGCAGGCTCTGGAGTTTCCCTGTGATTGCTATGCCCCCTACAGGATCCTTTTCATGGTAGTGCAGAGCCTCATGGCTGTCTGTAAGCACAGGTCTTCTGGTTGTGGGTTTTGCACAGGTGTCCTATAGTGTATAAGCATTCTCCTGCCAACACCACTCTTTCTGGGGTACTGTAGTAAAGGGACTCAGGTGTTCACTTGGGTTTTAGTTTCCACTGCTTCAGGTTGTTAACAGTGAGTGCAGTTGACTATGACTGATGAAAGGTCCAGCCAGTGTCCATGGGTCAGGCTGGGAGCAATCACTCCCTGCTGCCTTGGATCAGCCAATTGTCCACCTTAAATGACCTACCTCTGGCTATGGTTGCAGGTGTCTTCCACTTATGTTTCCTGGGGTACTCAGGGAACTTCTCCTAGAAGCCTTCTACCATTAGTGCTACCATCTGGTAACTGGATCTCTATGTCACTGGATATTCAGGCAGCCTCCCTCTGGTATAAACTCTACGATCAAGGGGACAGTTCCTGGGCTTCACATGGTGCCTTCCCCAATGCCAGTGGTCACGGCTGGCATGGTCTAGATGGTTATGCTTTCCTCTACTCAGGACCAAAGCAGTCTTGCCAACCGTCTTTGCCTGGGTCCTGTGGAGACTGCACAGAGTGCTGAGCTAAGTGCATTTCCCTGCACGGATGTGCTCCATCCTACTCTCCTCCTTCCCCATGAGGGCCAGAGGGTTCCATCAATTTGGGGCTAGTATTAATCCCTCAAAAACTTCTTTCTAGTCAGATTCTAAAGGTATCCCATTGCAGGGGATTTCCCTCTGGTTTAATTTTCAGCTGTCTAGAAGTGGGAAGATGCCATGTTAATTTAAGGGGGTGACTATTCTGCTGAGGACTCCACAAGATGGTTGTGAACCCTAGCACAGCTTTTCTTTCATGATTTGGTTTTAAGCTGCTTCAAAGATATTGCTGTTCCCATCATGCTTTAAATTTTATCTTGCCTTTCTAAATGTTTTTAAGTGGATGAGCATAAGAGTTTCTCTCTCCCCCCATTTTGTTCTTCCTCTCTTCCCCCACCCTGGTTCAGTTTCTGGGTTAGGGAACCCTGAATTTATTTTCTACTCTGGTAAGCAATCTTCAAGTCTCTACAGGTCTCAGACTTCGTAATATTGAGTCTTCAAGCATTTATTTTGTTACCTCTCAATTCTTCTTTTCCTTCACTACCTCCTTTCTGGGTTGTGAGAAGATCAGGAACCATTGCTTACCTCCATTCTGCCATCTTCTCTACCCTCCTAGTGCAGATCCTGTTTGAAAACTTCCAAAGATTAGCCCCATCCTCATGGGGTAGGGATTATTGTAATTGGATAGCACAGTAGCTAGCAAGTTCTTGCATTGAATCAAAATCGGCTTTCTTAATTTCCAGCTTTTTCCCCATTTCTGGCCTCTGGAGCAACATAGAATTAGTATACTTTTTTTTTTTCCCATGACAATCCTTCACATATTTGAAAGCAGATATTATGCCTTTCCTTATTCTTCCCCTCCCAAGTTACTTGAATAATTTATCAAATTTTATAGCATCTCTAATTCACCATGACATTTGCCT
Source organism: Marmota monax (assembly GCF_021218885.2). Lineage (NCBI taxonomy): Eukaryota > Metazoa > Chordata > Mammalia > Rodentia > Sciuridae > Marmota > Marmota monax. The sequence continues at coordinate 5,794,419 of NW_026692116.1, forward strand.
TTTATTATGTTCTAATTGACCAATGTCTCTTTTAAAAATCTAGCATCCAGAATTTTAGATGTGGTTTAACTAGCCAGAACTACAACAGAATTGTCATGGATAGTGATTTTGGGGTAGTAATTTCTCAGGAAAGACTCATCCTTCAGATAGACTAAGTCCCTTAAAAGAGAAGCTGGGAGCTGAGTGCAGTGGTGCATGCCTGTAATCCCAGTGGCTTGGAAGGCTGAGGTAGGAGGATCCAGAGTTCAAAGCCAGCCTTAGCAATTTAGCGAGGCACTAAGCAACTCAGTGAGACCCTGTCTCTAAATAAAACACAAAAACAGATCTGGAGTTGTGGATCAGTGGTCTAGTAGCCCTGAGTTCAATCCCCAGTACCGAGAGAGAGAGAGAGAGAGAGAGAGAGAGAGAGAGAGAGAGAGGCTGGGAATATAGTTAAGTGATAGAGCACTTGCCTATCGTGCATGAGGTCCTTGGTTTAATCCCCAGAACAAGTGCATGCTCCTTAAAAGAAGGGCACTTACATGAAAACACTTGGTAAACTGTGAAGTACTTTATAAATGAAACAAATTTTGATATCCTCTTTTAAGCCTTTAACTACAACCAATAATGAAAGAATATATTTTTTACACTTCTTTTACAGCATTTTATGAAATAGTGATTTCAACTTTTGTGTTATCACAGTTAACAAAAAAGCTAGTATTTTTTCCCTTGGTAAATGTATAAAAATTCTTTTAATCTCAGCCATTATGCTGAATTACTGGGTTCTCTGAGTTGAGTAAATTTTAAATAATCTAGTAATTTTTGTGACTTTTTTAAAAGAAATGATGTCATTTTAAATCTGTGTATATTTGTTTAATGTTCCTACTGGCAATATTTTAAAAGGTAGAATCATTTTCAAAGTAGAACTTTAAATATGTAAAGTTTATTTAATTTCAATGTATGCTTTATACTTTTCTGATTTTAACCAATTTTGGATAGAATGGGAAACTGACCTGAGTATTGTTATGTATTCATTAATTAATATTGTTATGTGTTCATTCATTTTCAATTGCTTGAGTATTTACTATGTGTTAAGGACTTGGAAAAGACATCTGAGTAATCATTTATCCTTTTTCTTTCATTAACTTTAGAAGAGTCTTTGAAAAGAATACTTTTTTTTCTAATGTGCTTGGCATGTAATTATATGCTGAATATTAAGTAAGGATTAATAGTAAGGATTCCAGCATTCTAACTATAGGTTATAGTTGGTGAATAGAAATATACATAAGTATAATCATATAATATAAATATGATGCCCAATGGGATAACAGTAACAAATGAGAGCCCAACATCTATTTTCCACTTCTATAATAAATTCTCAAGGCTGAACATTTATAAAGAAAAGAGGCTTTATTAGCTCACAGTTACAGGTTAAAGCTCAAGATTCATTGGCTCCATTGCTCAACTTCTGGTCAAAACTTTGTAATGTTTGGCATCATGGCAGATGTATGTATGAGAAGGAGAGACCACATTGCAAAACCAGAAGCCAGAAAGAGGGTGGTGGGTCAGACTCACTCTTTAATCACAATCTTCTCATGACAACTATCCAGGGTCCCAGGAGGACTATATCAATTCCTTCCAAAGGCAACACTCTTAGTGACCTAATTACTTCCCACTAAACTCAACTCTGAAATGTTCCATATCACCTCACAAAACTACCACACTGAGGACCAAGTTTCCTACACATGAATCCTTGGGAGACACCCAAACCATATCAAAACCATACTATAGTAGATTCTTAGTCAATGTTTGCCACATTAATACTGCATATTAAAGGAGCATTAATTACTCCTACCCTTGGCTGCGAATCTGGTGTTATAGTTAGAGGTTTAATCTTATAGATTTATGTGTCATTGTTCAAATAAATGAGACACTTTGGCACTGTAGTATTTAAAGAACTCATATCTCTCTTTGGTTAAAAGAAAATTCTATATTTTCTAAACCATGACAGTATTGTGGTGATTCTGATTTGATGTGTAACATGTCAAATCTGTAATATGTCAACTCTGAAGAACATAAATTATTTTAAAATACATATATATTTAGGATAAAAAGTAGTTGTTTAGCATTCTCTATACTATAAATTATTAAAAATCACAGTAAATCACTTCAAATAATTACAGTACTCTGATATATATTTAGAAAAACAAGAAAAATTTGAACCAGTCATTTGTTGGCAAACTTTAAAAAATTATTCAATCTAAACTTTATTATTTTTGTTATTGCTACAAATCTTGGCAACTGAGACCATGTAAATTGGAGGGTACCTGCTTTATAAAATTAGATTTGGTGTCACATAATTTATATTAATACTACTAGGTCCATAATTTATTTCTACTAGATCTACTTTATTTTTAATAGTTTTTAAAAATTGTAAAACAAATAGATATATCTTTGTAAAGAAAGACTGCTTTCTTTTTATATTTTGTAAACTTAATCTTCCTAAACTAGTTATTATTTGGTTAATCATACAATTTATAGCATAGATAGGCTGAAGAATTATAAAAATTCTAGTAGCGTCTAGTAGTTATTGTTTTTGGCTATGTGAATATGTGGGCTTTTATATCAATATTAGTTAGTGTTTCCTAAACTTTAAGTATTTTCCTCCAGCAAAGAACTGTCTCTTTTCTGAGAAGGGAGAAAAAAACCTTGCTTATAAAATGAGGCTATTTTGCATATTAATTAGGGGGTCTTTGAACTCTAAGAATAAAATTCCTTAATGCTTTGGGTATGGAACAATTATACATTCAAGGACATTAATTTTATGCTAATAATGTGACAGGCTTTACATTTTCTTTGTTTTGTTTATATTTCCTAAAGATAATTTAATGCAAATAATCCATCCATATACTGCATAGAGCGTGTCGGATGGTTTCCCTATAGTTAAGATTGTATCAGAACTCCTATTATAAATCTCTATTACCCATGGTTTATAATTTAATTGAAAAAACTCACTGCAGGCAGAAATTCTACACTTAGAGTTTCAGGCTAAAAGCAATATTTCTCTTTTAAAAATTGCCTCCTCTATTTAATTTCATAGATAATGGAAATATAAGAAGGATCATCCTGGAGATGATTTTGAACAAAGCCAAACAGATTATTGTCTATAACTAAAATCATTTCTAAGCAAAAAGTAGTTGATATCTTATCATTAGCCTAACACTACAATGTTTAATGAAATTAAAAAAACACAATTGAATCTGTTTATCATTTTTCGACACACAAAAAAACTACACTTATAAGGAGAACAAGAAAATTTATATTTGATAATATTATCTGAGGCATTAGGTTTTTGTTTGATTCCCAAGTACATACTTTACTTCTTTCAGTGAAACTGAGTTAAAGCTGTGGGATCTGCTTTTTGTCAAACTGAGAAAGGAAGAGGGCATGGGGTAGAGAGATGTGTGCTCCAGAATTCTTTACTTTATCTGCCATGTAAGTCTTCATCTTAAGTTTATGCTTCAATTACCTTGACAGGATTCAGGGGTTAATTAACAGTCATAGCAGTTTCAGCAGGCTTATACAGTAGAATTGAGATCAGTTTTGAGACACATGGTGGTTTTGTCATCAGCTTTTGAACCCAAATCCTGTAGTGTAGAAAGGTTAACTTGCCAGGAAATATGCAATCTCCAATCAAGACTTTACCATAGTTTTATCAAGCCCAATGAGAAAGAAATTGTGAGTTAGAACAAGATATACTACATTTCCCTCAACCTATCAACCTTTTCTTATTTAATTCTTACTTGTAGTGCTTCATGTGAAATAAATGCCATGATTTCTTAGCCCTAAGTAGCCATGGAAACTTATTTAAAAATAGTCTGGCTCTGTCTATGAAAAGTATTATGTTTCTAAATCAGTTGTCTTTGACATCCTAAGATAAATTATTGAGGACAGTAATATAAGCACATCTCTTACAACACTTTGCCATTTACAAAGGGCTTTAATGCATATAATATACACAACTGTTCAGATGGTAGAGAAAGTCAAGGCTTAGATACTAAGTAACTTGCTAAAGATCATGCAGCTCACATGTTGTGGCAACACTCACATTTTGTCTTTGGTCTAGTGGTTCTTCTCCAATAGCCCAGTAGCTCTTTAATTTTTGTGGGATAGCTCATATTTTTAACTTTGAGGAATAGAGTCTATTGATATCCTATTAGTTCATTTATCTTTTAACAAAATACCTTAGGTTGGGAAATTTTTAAAAGTAGGTATTTATTTGTTATGATGGCTAGTCTGAGTTCAAGGCACTGACAGATTTGGTGTATGATAAGGGCTCACTATCTGCTTCCAAGATGGTGCTTTGGTACTGCATCCTCCAAAAGGGCAGGAGTGCTGTGTCCTTACATGGCAGAAGGGCTGAAAGGCCAGCAAGCCTCCAAAATCTCTTTTTAAAGGGTGTTATTCCCACTTATGGGGGCAGGGCCCTCATGACTTAATGACTTCCCCAAACAGTCCACTATTAATACAATCAAATGAGGATTAAGTTTCTACATAAATTTTGGAGGGAACAAACATTTAAATCATAGCAGATACCATGATGAGAATGTTTTGCATTACTTGACACCTATTGTCAAGCCTATAAGGGAATTTATAAAACTTCCATTCCCATTTCTTAAAATATTCCATATAGCTTAGATTCATAAATAAAGAACTTAGAGTCTAAATAAGATTCATATTGTACCTCCAAACTACAAAATATATGGTGATAAAATAAAAGGAAGTCATGGATCTATTATTCCGTTTCTCTGCTTAAGAATTATTCTTAATGACAATGTTTTTATTATATCAGAAACATTGCTTGAGTATAAAGGGCATGAGAAAAGATTGTACGAAGTAATGTGATTATTCAGTCTTAAGAGATTTTTGAGAAAACAGTAGGTAATTAGTTTCCAAGAATGTTTTAGGGGTATGACTGGTATACCGAAACAGGGAATATACTAGAAAAACCTCCAGACCAACTTTGAATTTGGAAGTCCATATTTTTTGTATACAGGGAAAAGGAGACTATCTTTTCATATTTACAAACTGATTCATTTTTTTTAGTTTGTATTATAAAGAACTTTAATAAGTTGCTATTTACTTCTACTTTTTTTTTTTTGGTACTGGGGATTGAATCCAGGGTTACTTTAACACTGAACTATATCCCCAGTCCTTTTTACTTTTTATTTTGAGACCAGGCCTCACAGAGTTGTGAAGACTGGCCTTGAACATGAGCTCCTTCTGTCTCCCCATCCTCTGTTGCTGGGATTACAGGCAGAGGCCACTGCATCCAACTTTTTGTGGCTTTTGAATAGTATAAATTTAGGATGCAATGCAGGTTTTACTTCTAAACTTTTTATTCCAAAAGATGTTTTCCTGATTTAGTAGATATTGTGAATGATGTGTGATATTGAATTCAGGCACTCAACTTAATAACATTTCATATAACCTAATGGTTAGTCCATGTACCCATGAGACTCAATAATCCCATTTTCTTCTCCTATCTTGTCCCAAGTAAATGTTATTATTTGGTGCATTTTAAATCTTCTCTATTTCTTTTCTTTCCTCAAAGTTGAACTTGATCATCCTTTTCTGTTTACTTGCTCTGAAACACTCTTGCTCAAGGCCACTTGAGACCTCTTAAAGGCAGTATCCAATGCAAAATGTTTAGATAATATGTGGAGAGGCAGTGAGATGTATTTGAAAGATAATGTATATTTGGATTTAGACTAGGGATAAGCAATTTTTTTTCTCAGAAAAAGATCAGATAGTAAATATTTCAGTCACTGTGATTCACATGATCTCTATGGCAGTACTCTTGCCACTGTAGCACTAAGGCACCTGTAGACAATATGGGAATAAATGAACATGACTGTGTTCCAATGAAATGTTATTTATGGACACTGAAGTTTGAATTTCACATAAATTTAATATGCTGCAAATTATTCTTTTTTAGTTGTTTGAACAATTTGAAATGTAAAACCATTCTCATCTTGTGGGCCATAGATATATGTAAGATGAGTGGGATTTGGCCTCTGGATTTTATTTTGCAGGTTCTCTGCTGCAAGCAGACCTGGTTTTACATGGCAGGTCTCTTAATTATTGGTTTAGTGTTCTTGGATAGTTATTTTACTTTTCTAAGTTTCATTTTTGTTAGTATAATGGAATTGTATCTGCTTCATGAAGTATTTGAGGGTTAACTTTGATAACATGTGGAAAACATGTAGCAGAGTAATTGTTAATAGTGTATACTTTGTAAATGGTAACTATAAAGGCAATACAAATTTTCAATCTTTAATGATTAATTTACCCGACAGTTCTTCCTCAGTCAACATTGTAGGCTTTTTTTCTCTCAAAATGGAAACATCTTTTGTAAGATTAAAAGTAATACTTATGAGTGTAGCTCAATGGTATAGTGCTTGTCTGAGTCCCTGGATTGGCCTCCAGAACTACCCCCCACCCCAGAGGTAATACATGTCTTTTCAAAAATTAAGAAAATATGAAATGCAAAGATAATAAGAATAATCCCTTCTATAATATCATCTCATGTAAGACCATCATCTCTCTCATTTTCTATAAGAAAGCTGAGACTCAGATTGCTTAAAGTTACCATTTATGTTGCATTCATTTCTCTTTTGGGGGGGTTGTGCTTTCTTTACTTCAAACATTTGGTTATGGTGGGTTGGCAACCAAAATTCTCACATCCCTCCCCTGGTGTGGATGTGTGTTTCAGAAGGGGCCAATTACTGTGCCCTGTCCCTCTGGCTTGTTGTATAAATTTGTCCATGATTGACCATGTGGTCCAGTCCTATCCATTGGGCATTTTCTGGGATACTTTAAATTGTAGCACCAGAGAAACTCTTTCCTGTTTTGCCATGAGCTTAAAGAATATAAATTCAGTATTACCCACAGCCACAGAAGGAACTTGTGGGAACAGCTGGCCTGAGAGAATGAAGCCAACATGAAGAGGCAGCACTGAGACTTTGGGAAAGGAGAAACAGCCAGTGGGTGGAGGAATCGTGACAGGTGAAGGGAGGCAGTCAGCCCTCAGCAACCTCACAAGAAAAGCCAGGAGAAGAAAGAACCTGATGATATTTGAATCCCTGCATTTGCACATTGCTTAAGGGAATAAATGGCTTCCTCTTGGTTTGGGTGAACGTCTTTTTCCTTCCTTGCCCCATTTTTTTTGCAGTCCAAAGAATATTGACTGAATAAATAGAAATAGGATGAAAACCCAGATCTGGCTGACCCTAAAGCCTTGAGCTTCCTTCCCAATCCTTTTTAGACACAAGCATTACTAATAGTTTGATATTTGTCTTTTATTATTTTATATAACTAAACAAATATTATGGTATATGTGAATTGATAAATTCGTGATTTATTGCCAATGATCATCCAATTGGCTTTATTAATTATAATTAACTAACATATGCTGGGTATTTTCTATTGCTCCCCATGCTCTTTTTCACCCATACCCCTCTCAACCCTGTTTTGTGCTCTGAGAGACTGGCTTGCTTCTCCTGGCTTTTCTTGTGAGGTTGCTGAGGGCTGACTGCCTCCCTTCACCTGTCACGATTCCTTAAAGCTGAACCTCTGCTCACCTTCATCCTTCAGCTTGCAGCCCCAAGGACTGTGCTATCCCATGTAGGCTTCCTCCCTCATGCCTATACTCTTTTAAATAAGTCCTTTTAAATGCTCTTCAAATTACCCAATTTGAATGTGCTCTTTGTTTCCTGTCTGGACTTTGAGTAATTCTATCTGTATAAATGTATCTTTTCCCTCTACATTTCATGTCAAGATACAGCATTACCCATGTTTTTAATAATTTCAATTCTCATAAGGGGAAAATGACATCTCACTTTAATTTATATTTCTTTGATTATTATTGAGCTTGAACATCTGTTCATATGTTAATAGGCTATTTGCATATTTCTGTTAATTGCTTGTTAATATTCTTTGCCCATTTTTCTTTTGGGTGATCTCTTTCTCTTTTTAATTCTGGTTATGAGCAGAATTTTTTTCTATTAGATTTCCCAACTGATTGTTGTTAGTCTAAATGAAAATTATTGATTTTGTATTTTGCTGTATACTTCTGAACTCTTTAATAAATTTTGCTTGATTCTCTTGGATTTCCTTTTATCATTTGCAAAGAATGATGATGCTGTCTCTTCCTTTCCAATTTATGCCACATTTCTTTATCTTGTTTTACTGCTTTGGTCAGATCTTTCAAAACACTATTGGACAATAGGGATATTAATAGGAATCACTGGACAATAGTAGTGTTAGTGTGAATCTTTGTTTCACTCATGATTAAGTCAGTTTTTCCCAGGGTATGAATCTCAGAACACTGCCACAGAGACCTATCCCTTGAGAAATGTGTAAGGAAAAAAAAATAAAAGAAAAGAAGCATTGCACACTCTTAGAGAGTCCCAGTGCACATGAACATTTTAAAGTCTTTGAGGCTTTCTTTTGTTTTTGTTTTTATTTTCTTATTCCTTGCCTAATATAGCTCTGGAATTCAATAATTTGCACAGATTCTGGAGGGCTGAAATATAACAAAATATTTTGCAATAAAATAGCTAAATCACTGTGGCTTTATGTATAAACTGACTAAATTAACCTAAAGTTTATTAATTATGCCTAATTTCAGTGCTTATTATTATAGAATCATAAGCCACTACATTTTGTATTTCAAAGATTCTATACATCATCAAAAGAAACAATGAGATGAAGAAACTAACTTAAATGAAGGATATGTTTCAGGAAACTATACTGTTCTCATTCTTTTTTTTCCCCTCAGCTTTTACACACACACACACACACACACACACACACACACACACACTAAATAAACAAATAAGCAAACAAAACCAAACAAAAACCTCATCAACCTAGGCTACCATTTTCTTACATATACACACTTCCTTTTTACCCTCTTTCTCTCCCTCTTTTCCTTTCTTTCAGTTCATGCTTAGTTATTTCCAGAAAAATATTTCTTCATTGTTGCTCTTCTTCTATCCCAATTATAAGTTAAAGGGTATTCTAATCATTGCTGATAAAAAGACAGTTAATTACAGGTTATACCTGCAGCAGCAGACAGAAAAGGCATTTATTTATTTTTTGGTGTCTGAAATTTATTTTTTAAAATTTAATATATATTTATTGTTAATGGACACATAATAATTGTCCATATTTATGGAGTACAAGGTAATATTTCAATACATGTATACAATGTGTAATGATCAGATCAGAGTAATTGACATCTGTATCAGCTCAGATATTAATAATTTCTTTGTGTTGAGAACATTCAGAATCCTCTCTATTAGCAATTTTGAAATATACAATTAGTTGCTATTAACCAAGATTACCTACTTGCTGTAGAATATCAAATGTTATTTCTTCTATTCACCTGTACCCTGTACCTGTTAACCACTCTCTCTCTGTCCACCCTTACCCTCTCATTTTTCACAGTCTCTGGTAGCCACTATTCTACTCTACTTCTATAGATCAACTTTTTAGCTTTTCATATACAAGTGAGAGCATTCAGTACTTGTCTTTTGGAGGTACTCATTTACAAACCTACCATAATTATACAATTAATACATGTTAGTATGTATTTGCTCAAAGTTAGGGCCTAACATAGAACTGGGGGCAACAGCCTCAAGACCTTGAAAGAGCTCAGAAGTCCTCTCCAGAACGTTCACAAATGTCTGATCTACATTTGCTTTAACTTCTAATTTAATCCATTATTCCTAAAGCATTTAAGAATAATAAATTTTCTTTTATTTAATTTGACTTTCCATTTTCTTTAATTACTAGTATTGAAACAGTTTTGCTATACAGAACTGGTGGCAACAACCTCCAAAGACCTTGTAAAAGCTCAGAAGTCCCTTCCAGAGTGTTCACAAATGTCTCATCTACATTTGCTTTCTCTTCCAATTAAATTCATTATTCTCAGGGCATTTAGGAATAATAAACTTTTATTCAATTTGACTTTCCATTTTCTTTAATTGCTAGTATTGAAACAGTTTTGCTTTCTGATATATTTCATTGTGAATCTTTTAGCTATGCTATAAGGCTAAATTAAACTTTTATAGATTTTTTTTAAGTTAAATCTAACACCCACTTATTGCTTCTAGGGAAAAATTCATCTTAAGTTTCGAAAAATTGACATGTAAATAAGCTCTTGGAAAACAGCTCACTTATAAATTGACAATTTCCTATATGGTGAATAAAAAGAAATATCAAAAAGTGGACTCACATATTTACAGAATTTTTTTAGTTAGTTCAAATTTCTGTATGTGAATTTAAATCACATTTATGTGTGTGAATTTAAATCACATTTCTAGGCTAATGTAGCATTACAGAAATTTATTCGTGACTGAAATTAATTGTTAACATTTTAGTCACATGTTTCTATTTTTCATTTTATTTAAAAAAATTTTTTTGAAACTGGACTTAAGTTGAATAAAATGGTATACTAGAATTATTTTGCTTTGGACAGGGTTGGGAGTGGCATCTGGCAAAATGCCTCTTTCATTAAGTAGAATAAAAAGAAAATTCATTATTGCTAAAGAATTCAGGGATTTAACTTATTAAAAGTAGTCAAGCAGTCTGGTACAAAAACACATATTGCATTATGAACCACACAGCATTGCTAGGTTTGTAACATAAAAGCTGCTAAATATATTTTGAACATCACAAAGACTGTGTTTCTTGCCTGGAGCATGCTCTTTGTTGTATCCTTCATCTCATATTCTTATCTTATTCATGAAGAATAGTGAATCTCAATAAAATCTATGGATTGTATTATGTTTAAAGGCTCTTTACTGAACCAATGTGTTCACAGATAAGATCAATAATATATGTGTAAACCTTGGAAATTTAGATTGGAGAGGAAGCTGCCTAATAAAGCTGAATTTTATACAACATATACCAGCCTTTTAAATTTTATATTCAGATCCCAAAGGACCAGAAGACAAACTGAACACATCTGCAATCTTCTGGATTAAACCCTGATGGTTTTATGCAAAAACTCTGAATGCACTTAAGCTTTATGTATTGTAAAGGCATTGCATAATGGTTGCTCATTTCATTTCTCTGTTAAGAGCTTTTGTCTAATGTCAAGATTTTGAATTAAAAGTTTTATGTTTACACCTATTTAGTTGGACCATTAGTTCAAGATGCAGACTAAGGAAGTGCTATGGTTCTAAAGTGTGTTTCATTCAGTGTTTTTTTTTTTTTTTTTTTTGGAATTGGTATCTAATGCTGTATTTGTAAGGCCATCAGTTATCAAACCATGTAAGTGCTAAATTCCTTTTGAAGCTTTCAAGAGGTATTTTAATTAAGTTTTCAAAATTGCTTTTGGATCATACTCACAATTCTTTAGTGCTTTATTTCCATTAACAAAATAGTAATTAAAATTAAATTTTAAAAGAAATAACCACAGTAGGTCATACTTTTATTAACTTGAGATAGATAATGAACCTGTCCTATATAAAGACTGAACTAAATCTGCTGAGAGTCTGGGGATAGTGTATTTTAATTAAGGTAATCCTTATTTGCATCTAACAAACAGCATTGCTACTTAGAAATTTAAGACCTTAGTGATGCATATTAGTACATTACCTCGACAAATCTAATAGAGATTTAATACTTGTGTTTTAAGGAGCAATTTGTCATAAATTAAGAGTATTTGCATAGTAAATTTTAAGGATGTTATTCTTCACAGAGTTTTCTATAATTAAGGAACACATTAAACATTAAAATTTTATAATTTTTGTAGTGCTAGGAATGCTTGCTTTGTTATTAAACTGAGCCTCAGTTTCAGCTATGCATAACCCTATGGAAAAGTCCAACTTTAATAAAGATATAATGAATGTACTAGCACTAAGGTTTTTTTCTTCTTAAATCTGAGTGATGGCTTGTGTGTTTAAAGAATCCTTTAGCATGCAAAATGCAACTCTGAAGACATCTATTCAGTTGGATGGAGAGTATTTAATCATTTAAAAAGTAGGCCAATGAGACTTACCCCAACCACAGTGCTAAATAGTTATGAGCTGCATCATATATAAATTGAGAGTTCACTAATTGGAGATATAGATAGAATCTTTCTTTAGTCAACTAAGTGTTTACAGAATTAATATATACTTTAGTTATAGAGTAACAGAATTAAATAACCCATTTTAATTAAGAATGACAACTTTATTTTCAAGTTTCCTTTAATTTTGATGGCTAATAAGATAATTTTAGCATGTGCATGTTATTGATCCAGAGAGAATGATTTTATGAAATATAGCTTATTATAAGTCTCAATAGCAGAGTTCACCTTTGGGCATGGGGATTTTTGACTTCTGAATGTCTCTGTCATTTTGACATTTTTACCTGGGAGTGACTTGAGATAAAAAGAAATTTATACCATATTCTGTTTACCTTAGATTATTGTGGGTATTATCTTCTCCCATAAAGTCACAAAACCCCTTGCTTTTCTGATCCAGAGGAAACATCTAGAAAGTTGCCTCCTCTATCCAGAGAGTTTATTGGCTCCTCTAATTTGTAATAGTTGAAAAGAGTTTCCTCTTGACAGGGAACACAAGTATTTATTCAATATTCATTTAATGAATGGGTTGTTTCAAAGGACTCGTTCAGATTTTGCAGGTATGGCCATTATATGTCTAGTAATTTTTTAATTGGGAATTATATCAATTCTAATAATGATTATGAAATATTTAGGTACTTAGTTTTATCATGTGTTGGAAGTAGTAAAGAAAGTGTGTTTCAAGTTATTCTTATGGATTGACAAATTTTCATGCTATTGATTTATTTTTATTACTCTCACATGATTGTCTATAAGAGTCTGATAGTTATAATGTACTAAAACTAGTTATATTTAAGAAATAATCATATTGAAAGGTGATATTTGAATTCTCTCTTCATTAGGAGGGTGAACTGAAGTGGAAATTAACAGGTATCTGAGGACCTTCAACTCTGGGTTAAAATTTCAATATTGTGATAACTTGGTGATCTCTGGTCTTAAATTTTACATTTGTACATAAAAAGTAATTTCGTGAGGTCAGTTATTGGTTCCCTCTTTCCTCATCTATAAGAGGATATATTAATATGGACTATCTCATGATTTCGGGGGCAAGATTTATGGCAGCTATTCTTTCCTTCTCTGTCCTGTTTTCACTCTTCACTATCCCTTACTATTATTTAAGAGCTGAAGAGCTAAAGCAAAGAGGTTAAAATGATTGATTTTAGGGGAAAATACTAAGTAGTTAAAAAATAAAAATGAATTGCAGACAGAGATCAACTCACCTGAGCCATCAGTCATTGGAATTCAAGTATTCCTGGGTCTGAGCCCTGAGTTATATGATTAGAATTTATAATTGCCTAATTACTCATTATGTCAAAGAATTAAAACTCAATATCTTAGGTTAGGACTACTTTCAGGATATTTTGTTGTTTAGGTTGTGGTGTTTTAGATGTTTAAAAATCTTGGCGATTGAAAACTGGTGAACTAATATGCTGGATTGTGGGTGATCAATTCTGCCTTCCATTAGAGCCATCAGAGCTAAAAATGGCATCTAATCTCAACATTTTTTCAGCACTTTCTATTTGTCAAACACTGAGCACATTGTTTTTACTAACTCATTTGGTTTTCACATTTGTCTTACTACCATATCCACTTTACTTATGAGAACATTGAGGCACGGAAGAAGATAATTGTCCACACAAGGAAGTCATAGAATTGGAATGCTAATGTAGGTAATCTGATGTCATAGACCAAGCTGTTAACTACGTTGCTACCATTTATAATTTTGTGCACCATTTAAGAAGAATTGGTCCAAAGATAAGTAAGGGGCCCAGATCTTTCCTTTGGTATTTATTTTTTCCCTTTGCAGTAGCTCACATAGTGCTAATGGGAAAGAATATGAGAAGAGCACAAAAACAGAGAATAGTCATGCCCTAGGGGCTTTGGAGTCAGTTACATGACTTTGGCAGAAACTCTGCAACTTGTATGGCTTTAGGTGAGTTGCTGATGCTCTCTCAATGTCCTGATCAGTGAGATGCTGATGTTGATACATACATCATCTACTTCAAGGATTGTTGGTCCATGTCACTTACTAGCAGATGCCTGTTTTAGAGTAAGAGCTTTTATACACTGTAGCAATTACTATAATTTGTCCACTTATTTTTCCTTAGAGAAGTAAGAAATCTCAATAGTACTGATTTATCTAGAGTGCTACCATTCAAAAGTTAAGACTTGCTTCATTTTTGATAATCTTGGTGGCCTACAATGTCTCTTTTTTCTATGATATGGGTTTTATAGTTGAGTTTTTAAGTAAGTATAACTTTTTTTCCCCTGGTGTATACATTTTCCTTCATGATAAAATGATAAACACCTATATGCATGATGCTGGAGGCTCATGGTATAAATCCAAAATATTTTATGAGACACTTATTTGCCATTAATCTCTATGATAGGACTTTGTGGGAATTAGTGATTAAGTTGATTTTGGAATGCCAGTCATAATATCGTATGTTTTCATTTCTTCAGTATGTATTTGTGTAGTATCTTCTGTCTGCCAGGTAGTGTGCCAGGGTAGAATGAATACATTTCATTTCAAATGATCACTGAGCAATCAGTGGAGGCTCTCTGCAGTATTCTGTCAAGATGGATTGTGATCTTGAGCCAGCAGGAAAGAGTATTAGGGGTTGGGAGAGAGAGTAAAAAAGTGTACTATGTATTTGCTGTTTATGATGTATATACAACAAAATAGCCAAAATCCCCAATTAAATCATGTTCAATTTGAATCTCACTGTATTTATAAAGTGATTTGAAAATGTTGACTATTGTGGACTTTTCTCTCTTATGTTATAAATTTATGTATTACAATATACTGCTAATATATTATGTGATTTTTTAAATATATTTGCTTCACCTACAACACCATTTTATGGTTTCTTGGTATGACTGGTATATAGGAGTTTATTTTCAAGAGCTTTGTAATGTTTTGAACAACTAATAATAAAAAAGGAGTTTATTTTCAAAGAGAAGTTATTAATTATATTCAAATGTATAACAAAGACATTATTCCTGCCCTTTAGGAGTTTAGAGTTTAAAATAGTACTAACACCAAAACATCCTATAAATATCAAACAGGTACATAATTTGAATAAAACATTTTGTATTTCTAGAAATGTCACTTGCCTACCTTAATCAGCATGTGTGCTAGTAATTTTTGCATCTGTTTCTGCAAGAGCAGAAAGAATTAATGATTCAATTATGATGGGGAAAGAGCAAATATGTCACAAAACCATACAGTTCTTTAATTTGCTTTCTTCAATATCTCTTATTACTGTTATGCTCTTTATCTATGATTGCAGCTCTAAAATATTAACCTTTAAAGAATTCATTGCACAGTTGGTTTGCAGCACTGTGATCTGTCAAATTATAGCATTCTGAATGTTTACAAGTTTTGGGGAGTCCCCAATGAGTCTACAGAAATTCCCTGAAGAGAAAGAAACATTAAAATCATTGTTTCCCCCTTCTGCCTTTGTTCACAGAGAGACAGATCTGTTTTTCAAGAATGAAAAAATGAAGGTGAGGGATCAGGAGGTTAGGGGACCAGGTAGCTCTTTTCTGCTGTGTTGAACACTAGCAGGAGTGGAACCGTTGGTCACCATGAGGTGTCTCAGCATCTGAGGAGAATTTGTGTGAACTGTCAATTGAAAGCACTGACAGTGTTCCATTAGTAATGAATTATGGGAGTAATTTCATTAATTTCTTCACCTCAGTCAGTACATATTAGTGTAAGTTACTCAACCAAACATCAAGAGAACCATTTCATTTTAACCTTTTGTCTTTTACCATGTAACCAGAAACAGAGAAAAAAATAAATTAATATAGCATTCCTTTAAAAAATTACTGGAGATAAGAAATGGACATAATTTTTCCTGTTTTTAATTTAATAGCAGGTTTATAGTTTTATGCAAAACCATTCACATTACATTTGACCCTCTGGGAGCTGCTTTTTTTTCCTGTGGATATAATTTTGAGTCTTTAATAATCTGTTGTTAAATCCAGTCTCAGTTTGATTAATGAATTGTGATGAACCAGTGCATTAATTTGCAGGTTTGGTCTAATGCCCTACAAGGCTGCTTTGTTGCAGATGTTGTTAATGCTAAACTCTTCAGGAGGAGCCATTGGATGGCACTGTGTCCCAAATTATAGATGAGTTACACATTTGTAAGTTCCAATGATGTAGCTCTAGAAGTGACTGTGAAGCAATATTATCAAAAGAGAAAAATCCCAATTTAGCCTAGTGTCCTAGAACAGGGAGCTATGGGCTCCTAAGAGAGTCTCTGGATGGAATTCAGGGAGTTTGTGAATTTAGATAGAAGGAAAAAAATCTTTATTTTTATTAACCTTTAACTGAAATTAAACATTCCATTCAATTTTAAATATAGTGATTAGGCCACAGAATCATTAGCTATATCTGTGACTTTGTCATTGCTAGACAACACACTATGGATTGCAAGTACCTTAACATATCATTTATGTTCATCACTACCTATAAACTATAGCAGTCATTAGGACAATTGCCTGTCTTGTTATTTAATGTAACAAAGAAATACATATATTACTATATCACTAATTTAAAAAATAGGGACATTATTGGTTTCATGTGTAATCTTATTGTAAACATTTAAAAACAAAATACTGAGAAGAGGTCTATGGCTCCCAAATGGTAAAGGATCCCTTTTGCAAAGCTACTGTTCCCTGTGCTGCCATTGTTTCCTCAGGCTCTGTTTCCAGGAACATGTCCAAGGTTTAAGTATGTCACTGCTGTGGCCAGATGACAGCAGAGACTGAGTTGTGCTAACATTATCAACTTGTAACTGCTCCCCTCCCCACCTCTCTCTTCCTAAGCTTCTGGAAGCTGTGAACTGTTTCTTATTCACTGATATTTCCCAAGCACATTTTTTATCATTTGACACAGAGGAGGCACTTAGTAAATAATGAACAAATGATAGCTTTAAGAGGAAATAATTTTTTTTTGCTTCATTTGAATGAAGCTCATTTTTAAAATCATCTTTTAAGATTTAATAAAATCTGGTATCCACATTCTAAGTCATTTATTGCATTGTAAAAGATATTTACAAGGCATTAGAAATGTTTATAGGAACTGATAGTAACCAGTTTATTGTCCAACAGCTCAGTTTATCAGGCCACCCTTGTCTCTCATAACTGATTTATTTCAAAACATGGTTATAATTAAACAAAGAGAACTGGAATTCTCCAGAAGCAAATAAATATAGCTGCAGAGAGATAGGAGAATTAGATTAAGAAGATTAGCATGTGTATTGGGAGTGTGGAATGTGTTTGTGTGTCTCTGTGTAAAAAGACCCAACCTGGTGAGTCTTAAGGCTGTAAGTTGCCTTAGAGATTATTTTTCAATTTAATTTAACAAGTATTGAAACTGGAGCACAAAGAGGTTAAATGACTAGTGACCTCCTAATTGCTAAATCCAATAAACCCTTCTCAGACCTTATCTTATTTGACCACACTATTGCATTTTATGTTGTTTACCTTTTCTTTTTTCTCAAAGCTTGGGTATAGGCTATTTCTGCCACTCAGAATGCCCTCCTCTCTGGGCTCCTTTCTATCCCTGTCCTATCCTCTCCGATGAGAGCTCACTTTTAAGCACTTCTGCTCTCTGCCTCTCAAGTACAGCTTTGTTGTAATTCAGCATTTCTCAGTGCTTTTTCATTGTCGCTAACCTAATTTTTTTTTAAGATATTTTCCTCCTTAATTTTGCTTATTCTTTCCCCTGTCAGATCTTCTGGTGGAATTTTAATATCACAAATGTAGTGCCTGTTTATGTACTATGGCCTTTTGGGGGAAGGGGAACACTACAATAACTAAGACTTTTTTTTTCACTTTTTTGAACAAATTTTGCCTTAGTAAAACCCAAATATCACTAGATTTCCCCATCCTGTAGACTCAAAGGTTATAAAGGATTCAAATCTCTATGCATTTTGCTAAGAGAATATTCCAGTCTTTTCTGTGGGATTTGCTCCCACCCTAGTTCCTCAGGGGATTTACTTCTTTTATGAAATTATTATTTTTTCTGTCTTTTTTCTACCTATAGGAGAGCTAGGAACACAGGCACTACCCTGAAGATGAGATAGAATAAAGCTTTCCTCCATTTTGCCGTTGGTCATGAAGGTCAAGCCTGGCAAAGTGCTGCTGATGAGTAGGTGAATCTCAGAACCCTCTGTGGCTCTCACAACTGCTTGGTGGGGTGAGGATGATAGTGGTTAAGGCTGTTCTTGTTTTTGGTGGTAGTAGGTGCCTGTGTTTGCTGGCCCTGGCTTAGATATTTGGTGGAGTGTCTGCTTAGCCAAGTGGGTTCTGCAGTACCATTTGTGGCGATGTTACTTCTTCAGATCCCATCTCACACAGCTGTGTTCTCTAGGCACAGTCAAGGTAATAGGTCAATTTGGTATTTTTTGTACCCTAGTACCTCACTGGTTTTTAGGCTTGCATCATGTTGTTCCATCTTCTTGAAATGCCCTTTCTTCTTCTTTTCAATTCTCAGTTGCAATATCAGTTTTTTGTTTTTCATGAAGCTTCTCAGATGCCCCTTCAGAATCTTCAAGTAATCCCTCTTGTGGTGTTTGCTCGTAGGTGTTCTGGATTCCTAGAGTTTTTATACATATACTATTTATTTGTCTGTATATACCATTGTACTATAAGCTCCTTGAAAACACAAGACACAAAGGTTTGTCAGATTTAGGAATGAAAAATATGAGATATCCAGTTAAATTTGATTTTAAGATAAGCAACACATAACTTTTATTCTAGGTATATCTTATAATTGAATATGAGTTATACATACTTGAATATTTGAATATAGGACATACTTTTCCTAAAAGTTCTTCATTTTTTAATATGTCATTAAAAGCTTATCTGATTCTCTAGTATTTTATTTGACAATCTTTAGGACATGCTGTGTATTGTGTTCTTAGAGCTCACCCCATTTCTGCTCATCCAAGAGGCACTCCATAAATATTTAGAGGAATTTACTATAGATTCTGGTGACATAGCTGCAGTGACAAAAAACATAAACAAGAACAAAAAACAAAGATAGTCTTTGTATTTTTGGAGATTTTATTGAAATGGATGAACATAGATAATAAATAAGTAAAATACATAGTATGTCAATATTGATAAGAGCTAAGGAAGAAAATAAAACAGAAAAGGTAACATATCAAACATGAAACCATTTTTTCTCTCTACGAACTTGATCTTTGTTTAGTTGTTTTCATCTCAGCTGATGGCAAGTCCATTTTTCCATTTGCTTGGATCAAAATCCTGGAAGTCATTCTTTTTTTCTCTTACCTACTATGTTAGGAAATATTATTTTTCCTACCTTCAGAATACATCCAGAATCTGACCACTTGTCTCTTCCTCCACTAATACATCCTTGGTTCAAGCCACCATGATCCCTGACTGGATTATGACAAAAGTGTTAAGATGGAGTCCTTTCTTCTGCCCTTGTCCTTCTTTATCCACTTTCAATACAGCAACTGGAACAAGTCTTTTAAAATAGAACTCAGATCATGTCATTCCTTTCTTCAAAATGTTCCAATGACTCCTCCCTTTTCTCATTCTAAAAGTCAAGTCCCTTAAAATGGTTTTCATTGTTCTTCATGATCTGGTACTGCCTTCCCACTCCCTCTCCTTCCCTCACTTTTCCCTCTCTGACCTAACCTGCAATGACTTTTTTCTTTTTGGGTAACTGACTAATTATCTTGGTTTGCCCTGGGTCCTAAGTTTGGCACTGAAAATCATACATCTCAGGAAAATCCTGAGTCCCAGGTAAAGTTGGACTATTGCTACCCTGCACACTTATTTAGCTATACATGCCTTTTTAATGTTCCTTAGGTCAGACACACTCCAGCCTTTGGCCTTTGGACTTGTTCTCCATGTTTAGAATGCACTTTCCTCTCAGGTGCATGGCAGATGTTATACTCACTGAAGTTTGCCCTGAATATCCTATTTTAAATTACAACTCCCTTCTCATTGCCTCTGAACAGTGATAATAACACTCCTAAACTTGATGCAGTTTTTTTTTCACATAGTATGTATTTACTTTCAATATGCTATATAATTAATGCTTTTATGATTATTGCTTACTTCTCTCTGCTAGAATGTAAGCCCCACAAATCCATGAATCTTTGTTTTATTTGCTCTTTTGTCCTGAGCACCAAGGTATCTGGCTCAATGGTGTTGAATTAATATTTGGTGAATTGGAGTTGCAGGTTGTTGTGGGTGGAGGAAATTGCAATGATAGATAATGCTTAGGGAAGAAGGTGACATTTTAAAGGTCTTCTGTGTAAACCTAGGGTAGGAAACATCCAGATAGTGGGAATGGTGAGTGCAAATGTCATGGGGTAGAAATGTACCTGGCATGTTCTTAGAGAGCAAGGAAATAGTAAGGCAGGAGCTGAGTGAATAAGAGGTGGATGGTAGGAGGTAAAGTAGGAGAGGGAATGGTAGTTCAGATCCCCTACAGGCCAAGTCATAACAATTATTTGGCTTTTATTGTGAGTGAAATGAGAAGGCAGTTGAACAATTTTGTTGAGATTGGTGATATGGTTTGATTAAACTTTAATAGTTCAACCTGGTGACAATGTTGACAGCATACTATATGAACCAAGGGCAGAAGCAGGGAATCCAGTCATGAAACTCTGAAATAAAGAAACATATGCTGTTGGTTTTGATAAGAAGAGTAATGGGGGAAGTAGTTAGAAATAACCAGAGCCTAGATAAATTATGTGTTAAAATCAACAGGACATGCTGATAATCTTCATGTAGAAATGAGAAAAGTCAGAAATAAGTTCTAGTTTTTTAAGTTAAACTTCAAGTATAGCACACACAGAGAAAGTTCCTAAATCACAAATATACAGATTGGTGAATTTTTTCACAAAGCAAAAACACTAATGAAACCATCTCCCCAGCAAGACACAGAACATAATCAGTTCCCAGGAGGCCCTGACTGTGCTGCCTTTCACTGGTGAACCTCTTCCCAGAAGTAACCACCACCACTGGCTCTTCCTACTATGCCCATCTTACCTTTATTCTCAAGTTCTGATATGTCATGTTTTCATTATCACTAAGTTCAAAATATTTTAAATTTTCATTGTGATTTGTTTTCTTCTTTGACTAACTTCTCAATATTTGGGGGACGTTCTAGTTATCATTTTTTTTTCTTAGAGAATCTTTTTTTTTTTTTTAAAGAGAGAGAGAGAGAGGGAGAGAGAGAGAGAGAGAATTTTTAATATTTATTTTTTAGTTTTCTGCAGACACAACATCTTTGTTTGTATGTGGTGCTGAGGATTGAACCCGGGTCGCGCACATGCTAGGCGAGCGCGCTAACGCTTGAGCCACATCCCCAGCCCACTTAGAGAATCTTTAAACAAATTTATTTTATCTGTTAACCTTTCACTATGTATTTTTTAAATTTGTTTTAATTGATTATACATTAGAATGTATTTTGACATATTATACATATATGGAATATAACTTCTCATTCTTCTGGTTGTATATGATGTAGAATTACATTGGTCATATAATTATATATGCATATAGATAAGTAATGTCAGATTCATTCTGCTATCTTTCCTATTCTCATTCCCCTTCCCTTCCTAACATTCCCCTCATTCTAATCCAAAGTAAATCTAGTATTCCCTAACATCCACCCTCCCTATTGTGAAATTAGCATCTGCATATCAGAGAAAACATTCAGTCTTTGTTTTTCTGGGGTTGGCTTATTTCACCTAGCATGATACTCTCTAGTTCCATCCATTTACTGGCAAATGCCATAATTTTTTTTAATGGCTGAATAATATCCATTGTGTGTGTGTGTGTGTGTGTGTGTGTGTGTATACATATACATATATGTCACATTTTCTTTATCTATTCATCTGTTGAATGGCACCTAGATGGTTCCATAGTTTAGCTATTGTGAATTAAGCTGCTATAAACATTGATGTGGCTTTGTCACTGTAGTATGCTGATTTTGAGTCCTTTGGGTATAAACAGAGGAGTGGGACAACTGGGTCAAATGGTGGATACATTCCAAGTTTTCTGAGGAATCTCCATACTGCTTTCCATAGTGGTTTCACCACTAGTTTTCATTTTGTTACTGATTTTTTGCTGAATTGACTGGGGTCAGAGAACATATTAATGGCTTCAATATTTTGAAATTTGGGGAGACTGGGGACTTATTTTATGGCTCAGCTTATGGTTAGTTTTGGTAAATGTCTCATGTTGCCTTATTAGATACAGAATTTTCTATGTATCTGATAAGTTTATTAATTATATCCTTTAGTCTGCTTGATTAATAAGTGATTGAGAAAATGTGTTAAAATTTCCCACTATCAATGTAGATTTAATTCTTTGTGCTTTTAGTTCTGTCAATTTTTGCTTTACATTTTTAAAGTTATGGTGAATTTCTGGTAGACTAACTTTTAAACATCATTATGAAATGTCCTTTTTTATGTTTTATAAGTGTTTACATTTCTTTTCTTCCATTCTTTAAGTATCATCTTTCTTTGTCTTTATAGTTAAGTTGGGCAACGTGGTTGAATTGTTACTTTTTCATCTAGTTGAATAAATTTTGACTTTCCACTGAAGTGTGTAGTCCATTTACATTTACTATAGTTATTGATGTTATTTGAAATTATATTTACTGAATATAACAACACTCATCCTTTATTTAATAGAGTCTAATATAAATTAGTAGTTTTATCTCTTCTCAGACAATGATAGGATATGTGCACACATTAAATCCACTTTATGCCCTTTGATTATTTGTATTATTGTTGTCATACCTTTTAATTATACATATATTTATTTATGTAAATTTATTTATTTAAAAACTTTTAAAAATATGTTGATGGACATTTATTCATTTATTTATATGTGGTGCTGAGAATTGAACCCAGTGCCTCATACATGCTAGGCAAGTGCTCTACCACTGAGCCACAACCCCAGCCCCTATACATGTATTTTGAATTCCATAAAATATTATTGTTTCTTTATATCCAATTTATACCTATATTCACATATACCTTTCTATAATCTTAATTCCTTCCTGCATTTCTGTCTTTCCTTCTGGGGTTCCTTTCCTCCTTTCTAAGAACTCCCTTTATATTTCTTTTAGTATGAATCTGATGACAACAATATCTTTTTTTTTAAAATGCCTTTAAATTTGAAGGATATTTTCACTGGAGATAAAATGCACAGTTGTCAATTTCTTTCAGCACTTTTAAGATGCCATTCTATTTTTTTTTCTAGTTTCTGTGATTTCTGTTGAGAACTTAGGTAAAGCTCCTTTGTGCTCTCTTATCTGGCTGTCGTTATGGTTCATACTTAGTCATTTGGAAATTTTACTATAACATGACTAGTAACATTTATCCTGTTTTGGGTTGAAGCTCTTTCAACTATTTTGGAAAATTCTCAGATGTTATATCTTCATACATATGTGGCTCTTCCTCTATTTCCTTTCTAGTTTGCTTCTGGGGCTCCAGGTACACTTGCATTAGGTTTTTGCCATCTTCCACATGTTTCTTGTACTCTTTTTCTACATTTTGTTCCTTTTTGTTCTTTGTGCTTCGGTCTGTGTATTTTTACTACACTATCTTACAGTACTAATCCTTTTCTTATGTTTAATCTGTTATTAAATTAATTTGTTAAATTCTTAACTTTAATACACACACATACACACATACACATATATATTTAAGTTCTAAAATTTCCACTTTTTAAGAAAGATTCCATCTCTCTCGTAAAACTATCTTGTCATCTATTTGAACTCATTACTCCACATTTGATGATTCCATTATTGGGATCATCTATGGTCCCATTCCTATTGTGCTTTTCCCTTTTTGTCCTTTTTCTTGGTACGTCTGACTTTTATAAATTGAATGCCAGGCATTTGTAGAAAAAATTACAGAGGATCTTAGATGATCCAAGAAACTCAATCTAACCTTGAATGAGAGAAATAGGCTAGTTTTCAGAATTCGTAAGGTTTTAGGGTCCTTTGCTTGGTTCAACTTGCATTTCTATTCATAAATTCTTTAATTTATAACTCAGAGAAAATAATAGTATTTTCCACTCAGGGTGATTAAGAAGATTAAGTGACTTAATATATAAAATGTACTTATGTTCATACCTGAACCATAGTAAGTGGTCAATAGTGTTTGCTAGTGTAGCTATTAATTCTTGCCTGGTTAGACAAAATGTCAAGGCCCAAATCTTGTCCTTCCATTCCTGAATTTAGCAAATTTTTACTGGAGTAACCACTTATGGAATTCAATATATGGAGAAAGGTAGACATTGGTAGAGGATAGAATCAGGAAGTAGGGTGAAATTATGAGATTTAGAAACTCTTGGTCTTATTGATAATAGAGTCAAAGAGGTAATGCAGGCACCTTGGGTGCTGGTCTATGATTATCCTAGATAATTTTTCACATGTAATTCAGTCAGCTTCCAAGCTACTAGGTGGAGTTTAAGGGTGCAAATCTTCCACTAGGGAGAGGATCTAAGGATCAATCAGTTTCTTCCCTGTGGGCACTGGGGTAAAAACAAGGGATGGCTTGGTAAAGTGAGGCTCAAGAATTGGGAGTGAATACTCCAGCACTGTTTATCGCAGGTTTTGTTTTTGCTTCCTTTTGGAATGGTGCATTCTTGATCTATGCTTCAGAAAAGATGCCCTGTCAAACCAAGAATCAGACATAATTTCATTAGAGAAGTTCTCAACTAATATTCGTTCTCATTCTTATAAGAATCATTCTAGTAGGACCATTTTGATCGTTTTCAAGGTACATGATTATGCCACCGACACTGTACACGAAGCAATTTGTGTTTTGACTGGTGATAAATTGATAATCACCTCCTCTGCTAAGCCAGTCCACAGAGAGGCAGTTAATATTGTGAAAGTTCAATAAAGTCGGCTGTCAATGCGATAGATATTGCAGGTGAACTCCTTGATCTCTCATTGTAATCCTTTGAATCTCTGTTATCCATCACTCTATAATACATTTGTTTAGCAGGGAAATAGGCTTCTAAAATCTCACCATCAAAGTAAGCCTCAACAATAACATTTCTAAATCTGACACAGAAGTCTCAACAACACTGCCAGAACACTATTTAGCTATCAAATTTAGTGAGGTGATGTAAATTTACAGAAGGTTGGCAAGAGTTTGAAAAGTGCTCTTCTTTGTTTTCTTGGACAATAAAAAAGTTTTAGAAGCACATTCTTCCCCACTCCCTTTTCTAATCAGGCATTTAAGTAGTGGGTTTTGAAACTAAGCTTCCTCCTTTTTAGGTCAAAATGGAGACTTAAAAAGTTTATGAGATTTTTCTTATTGATAAATCTTAAGTGGTGCAAAGTGGAATAACAATTAGATCATAGAAGGTAGAGTTTTATTTTCACAAACGGAAGCAAAAGGGCTGTGTGGGTATAGCTTAGTTGTAGAGAGCTTGTCTAAAATACACAAGGCTCTGGGTTCAATCCCCGCTGCTGCAAAATGAAAGCACACAACATTGATAGAAATTTTTTTTTTAAAAATTTATTTATTTGTTTATTTATTTATTTAGTTATTGTAAACTTGGTTTCATTGTCAAAATGAGTTATCACCTTGGTAATTTCTACAAAGACCAAACTCAAGAGTAAAGCCAGTCATGGATTCAGTTAGCATTTCCAGGGTGTCACCCTTTATGAAGAAGACATTTGCTCTTTCCCTGGCATATTTTGAATTTATATGAACATTCTAATGAATGATCTTATTGTGTGTGGTTCAATCTCCTGAGGGAAGAGTTTTCTTCTATTTAATCTCAGGAAATAGGATCAGCTCTGCCAAGGTATTATAGAGCCTTAGGAAACACTTCCTGTATTTAAATTAAGAGCTGAGAAGTTGCTTAAAGGGGTCTTACTAATTAGAATTTCAGTGAAGCAAGCTTGGGAAGATTTCAGACTGTATCTGAATCCTCTTCTCTTCTACTCCTGGTGGGAATTTTGAAGGGATTTTGCATAGTTCCCCTAGGCGGTCAATTACAGAACTTCTTTTTCCCAGTAATTTTTGAATTCATTATTCTCAAATATCCAAATGCATAAAGGAAAATATATTCTTTAAGCTATGGTAAAAAGACACAGTGATTCAACCAAAGGTTTTGTACAATCTAGAAAAAAATTTAGTTTTCCTCATCTTTATTCAGAATTGCCCTGGGAGAAGTATGAAACCAAGACCTTCTGAGGAATTACTTCTTTTCATGACAGTAAGCTCCTTGAGGGCAAGGACATGAGGGTTACATCCTAACTTTTCTCAGAGAACCAGTCACAGTATTTTTGTACAAAATATATGTTCAATAAATGTGTGATTAAATTTACTGATGTATAATTTCTCGAAAAATTACTTCTCAGGTACCCCAGAATATTCTGATAATTCAGAAAAAAATGAGTCATTACAGGATGTGTTTTAAGAACTCTTTAGGTTATTTTATTTTCAATTCATTTTTCATACCAATAGGACTTTTCTTCTGTCAGGAAGATGATGTTAAGGAACAGAACATTTGCTTTGATTTTTGACCCTACCCCAACTAAATTTAATAAAACTGCTGGGAAGCAGGGGAATTAAGAATAATATTTCAAACAATTTTTTCTATGGTTCATTATTATTTCCAAAAAATTCTATCTAGCATTGTAATTAAAGCAAATTTTCATAGACATACTGTAGGTATTGAATAATATTTTTAATCTTAGTATTAAACAGTAGGTTGGAATGTTCAGAAAAGCCATAGTAATAACAATTAACATTTGTTGAATTCTTAAACACGCTATATATTTTTTTCACTACAAAGAACTCATTTGATCTTTTCAAGCAATGTTGAATTTGACACCATGACTGACATTTTATATATGGAGTAGTCAATGCTCAAAGTTTTCATATGGGTAAATTATACTTTAGACAGTACTAATGTGAACAATCCACTTTTTGCATTTGTCTCCTGCCTAACTTCCCTCCCTTCTTTTTATTGTGATAAAGTATACATAACATAAAGTTTGTCATTTAAAAAAAATTAAGTACACAATTCAGTAGAATTAAGTATTCTCCCATCACTGGGGTACCATCAGCAGCACCCTAGAGCTGTTTTCATCTTCCCATGCTGAAACCGTATCACCATATGCCTATCAAACCATAAGTCTCAGTCCTCTTCCTTCACAGTCCCTGCTTTCTCTTTTTCTGCTTTCACCATCCTAATTTCTGTTTCTATGAATTTGACCACTCTGTGTACTAGGTGAATTATGTTGTTAATTGCTGGGAATATTGTCTTCCAGAACTGAATCACATTTTCCATTTTTTAATCCAATAATTTGCTTCTTTAAAGGTGACCTTTTAGGCCCAGCATAATTTCTTTCAGTCCTAGGTATGTAAGCCTAAGTTAATTTTCAAAGTCCCAGATTTTAGATTTTTTTAATAGCATCTTATCAGATTTTTCCAAGAATTTACCAGAAAATTTTGTGCCCCATCCATCTTCTGTTTCCAACCCACACATAGTACTCTGTTCTAGGACTTCTTTGGTCATTGGATTCTGATGAATTGGAAGAACTTACCAAGGTACTTCATGTTATTAAACACTCCCAGTGAGTCTTCATGTTTTATGTGAAATTCCATTAATTTGTAACTCAGTGTCATTGTGGTCAGACTAGCCGAGTCCACAGGGCAGCCAGAGGAATTTTCAGCAAGAAGGAAGCTAGAACACTCAGAAAAGAACATATAACCAATATTGTTATTTGCTACCTAGAAGATGTGCTTAAAGAGATTTAAAGTCATTTCAAACCCTTTTCACATAAAAAAGCTGATAGATAAATTTACTGGATTTGGAAAAGAAATATGGCTTCTTCAGTCATGAACATACAGTGACAAGGTGTGACCAGATAAGCAGGAGAGCAGAGGAAATCAGTTCTCTTGCTTGTTATTGTGTAGACCTGATGTATGGTGAGCTTCCCATGAATACTCCTTGAGTGAATCAACAAAACTGTTGTTAAGGGAGATTTTGCAAGACACCAGACAAAAATATCAAAAACAGCCTTTCAAAAGAATTTCAACTCTGAATTTACTTGGGCAGTTCAAGGGGCAATGGAGACAATTAGTAACCAAATGCTTGTTCTCTCAAAGATTCCCTGTGTCCTTTTAATAATATACTTTATAATATAAAAAAAGCAGATGAAAACTTTTTTGTTTATGTACCCCCTATTCTCAATAATACACCATGTGAGGACAATGGGATAATGTTAGCTGAGTAGTTTTGATTTCTTATCTTTAAAGAAATGGGGTTTTAACAGGTGAGTCTTGAAATCTATTTGAGTTATAATTTTGGATTTTTCCCTTAATTTCTCCTCTATTCTTGTAATCCATTCCCACTAACTAGGCTTTTTATGTGATTTTAAAGTAAGTTGCAAATAGGAATATAGAAAGAAAACAAGGCAGTCTAGTGAAGTATGAAGGGGCCGTTGAAGAAAGACTGAATCCCTGGCCCCTTATTTTGAAGAGTTTAACAGTATAAAGAATGGATTCTCCAACCAGACAGACAGCATTGCTTTTCCTTTGTACAGTGAGATAGGAGATAATGGTCTTGGACAGGTCTCTGAGGGTCTCATCTCTGGAAGTCTCTTTGCAGGAGGACCTGCTTCAGCTGCTTCCTGTTCCCCAGTCTGACCCTGGTACCTCACAAAGTAGCCACCCACTGCTCCCTTTTTAGTCTTTTAGAAAGAGGTCAACAGGCTTTCATAACCCCTCAGCTACTATTTGTCTTTATTTCTGTAGGTCAAGCAAGGATTTAATTCTGTTCTAGAAATAACCTTATTTTGGTACAAGCAGCTGTTGAGTGAGTATGGTGGTGAAGAAGGGTTATAAAGTTTATTTGCTTGTATTTTCATGTTATAAAAGCAACCTACAGTATAATTATTCCATATATCAGTTCTAAAGTTAATAAAGTTAGTCTTTCTGAGTTTGGGGGCATTATTTTTCAGTGAGTTCTGAAACATGTATGGAAAAACTAATGTAAGATCTGAAAAGTAATTCTTTTAAAGATTAAGAATAGCACCTTGTTATATCTTAGGAACTTTGTGGATTAAAAATATATTTAAAAATTCACTTAAAATATAAATTAGCTTTAATCTTCTGGTGAGTTGGGAAAATCACACCTTCAATAATAATTATCTTTACTTGCAAACTAGATATGATTGAATACTACTTGGGGTAACATCATAAAAAATTACAACTGGGGATCCAAATACGTGCTCAGGTAACTAACTCAGGGGTTGGCTTGTAGATGGTGTTCAATAACTATTGAATGAATAAAACTGAAGAAACTGCTGAGTGTTTTTAATGAGGTTTTTGATGTTAGCTGGATAAGACATGGCAAAAGCAAAAGTTACTTCATAGAGAAAACCATGGCATAGAGGACACTTGGAATTGACATGTGTTGAACTAAGGGTCATAGATCAGTTCAGCCTCTGGTACAAACCTTGTGTCTGTGGACAAGTCATTTAACGTTTGTGGATATCAGTTTCCTTTCTGTAAAACGAACAGGTTGTTAGTAGCTTTAAACTGTGGTTTTCTTGTTTCAAACTCAGTCTGAAGAAGAAATTCGGTATGCAGAATAGGCAAAGGGAGAATGACCCTGTTGGGTTGAATCTGGGGAGTGGTGGGCAATCTGAATTCCTGCATGCTCTGCCACCCCTCAGTCCTCACGGCACAGTTTGAAAGTGACTGGACTTAATGATCTGTTAGGTTCCTCTCCAGCTGTGACATTCAAGGGCAGTGTTAATAATCAGTGCTACAAGGAGCTATCTGGAGGCCAGTGGAGGGTACTTGAGGACACATTTTGAGAAGTACTTCTTTAGAGTGTCATCTTCTCCCCTCAAACCTGCTCTGGCTCCTGTACTCTCCAACCCAGCAGATGATGCCACAATCTATGTTGTCTCTTATGCCTGAAACCTGGGAATTATACAAAACTCCTCCCTCATAGTTCAAATACAAAAAGTCACCAACTCTTCTCAGCTTTGACCTCTGAATATTTCTTAACTTCTCAGCTTAAATTTATTCTTCTCCAGCTCCATTTCCATCAGCAGAACTCAGGCCCTTCTTTTTCTCTTGGACAATCACAGCAAATTCCTGATCTGTCTTCTGACCTTCAGTTACTTCTCCACATGGTCACTCCATTGCATCGTGTCTTTTAATTGTTCTTCATGGCTTAGACAAATCTAGTGTCCCTAGGAGGGCCAAGAAGGCTTTCTGTGGCTGTTCTTATCCACTTCTCCAGCCTCTCCATCTGTCATGGGCCATCTTCTAATACATGCTCTGGTAAAAATTAAGCTGGTTGTAATTCTTTGAATATACAGTTTCTTGGCTGAGTAAACCTTATCCAAAATGCCTGATACCAGAAGTGTTTCAGATTTTGGAGTTTTTATTTTTTTTATTTTGGAATATTTGTATAGACTTTCCATATTTTGAAAAATCCAAAATTCAACATGTTTTAAAGTCTGGAACTTTTTGAGTATCTTGTTGGTGCTCAAAAGGTTTCTGATTCAAGGGCACTTTGGATTCTGGATTTTTGTATTTGGGAGGCTCAATCTGTACTTTATAGTTTGATGCCTTTTCCCTTTGGGTCATAATGGTTTTCCTCCACAATTCCCCCTCTCCTTCTTTACTATAGCTATTTTTTTTAATTTTTAAGACTCAGTACAAGCATCATCCTTATAGAAATTCTTTGATGACCTCAGGCTGAGCCAAGGGCTGTCTCTCTTAGGATTGCACATTGCTACCACATTATATTGAAATTATCCTTTGCATCTATCACCTACACTAAATTGTAACTCATTGGATACCAAATTTTCTTTCTTTCATTCCTCTTACTCCCTAGTGCTAAGGTACCCACTGGCTCTCAGTAAGTGGCTCATCACGGGATTCTCTGTCTTAACACATCATTGATTCAGTTTCACATGAGATCAGTCAAGAGATCAAAGTAGCCTTGAGGACAAGTGAAAAGTGAAGTAGAACACTTTCAGAATTTAAAAATCACTTTTGCACATAAAATAGTATTTATTCTATTCTAGTATTTATTATAAAAGTATTTACGTTTTAAAAATATGATTTTCTTTTCTTCTTAACAAACTGCATCATTTAAGAAAGTCAAAATACATAAGTGAGGGACATTGCATAAATGCACTGAAGTAAACCTGTGGGTCTTTTGAGTAAATCCCAGTTGTTCTTTTGTCCTAACAAGGGCCTCATGGAGGGTGAATGCCTGCTGTGCCCTCAATGCTGGGCACACTTGAAATCCTCAGTCAGTAAAGCAATCTTCTTGGTGTCATTCCCCTTCTTCTTGCCTGGTGCCAGGAATACCTGTAGCCTACATGGTACTTTGTGTATGGGGGAAGGCAACCCATCTGGGTGATCCTGCCCCAGGACTACAGAGCTTGGCAAGAAGACTGTGCCCTCGTGAAAAGAAAAAGTTGACTGTTTTCTGGGCAGACAACATCCAAGGGAGTGAAGTTGAATTTGAGCCCCTCTGCCAGGTACCTTAGTGAAGTATACAAACTTACACAGACTAATGCAAACAAAGAGCCACATATTTCTTCCTTGCCCCCAAAGTGTAATATGTGGCTGTCAACAAAACAGGAGAAGGAATGGTCATGGTTTCTTTGAAGAGCTTTTGGTGCTTTTAAGTAAGCCTAGCTTGCCATTCTAATATGGCCAGACAATGCCATGCTGTGGTGCTTTCTGACCTCTGACCTGGAGAAACCCCTTCTTTGTCACTTTGTATAGCTCATTTTGCTAAGTGACAAAGCTGAATCTATCACAACATGAGCTAAACAAAATGGTGATCGCCTGCTCATATGCGTAGTGCCTCTTTCTGTTGACGCATTCTGTGGTTAGCATTACTCATGAGCAGTTAATTATTGGTCTTCGTGCATAAAATGAATATCATATTTGAGACAGATGTTTGTTTCATATATATTTTTTTCAAAACCCTAGCTACTGAAATTGGCTGAAATTACTATCACAAATCACTGCATTTGTACATTTGGGGGCTTGTTCTGGCCCCTGAGCTGTAGGAACAGTGCACTGTTGTGGTCATATATATGCACATTGAACATACTTTTTCTGTTTTTTGGCAGGGTGGATGGAGTTACTTGAACTACTGTGCTCAGGCTGAAACAACTGCTGAGTTCCACCAGGGGCTGCTGTTGAACTTCTAAAAAAGATCATATTTTGGAGGAGAAGGTGGGGGAGTGGTGGATGGGGAGGGAGGAATTGGAATGGGGGAAGAGGAATGGAAAAAAAAAATCTTGGATGAAAACCTGACATTTCTGTCTGAGGTGAAGCATGCTTTGCTGATGCCACACATGGAATGTTTCGGAAGTGTCAGTAATAAATACTTCTATCAGAAATCTTCATATTCTATATCTCTACTTATCATACCCCAAGGAGAGTCATACAAAGACATAGCTGTCAGGGTCTAATTTTGGATCTGAAAACTATGGCGGTTGTCAGGCATCTTTTCCCACGTGTGATATTTATCTTCTCTCGCAAACAAACTGAGTGCAGGGTGTTTAATTAATTTCCAAGTGTCTCCCATGGTAATTTTCCCTCTAATATATTAATACGATGATTTAAACCTTCATGCAGAGGCAGACTTTTGGTTGAAAATCACTAAAGGCTTAGGTGGTGTTTAGTGTTATCAATAAGCTACACGTTCGTTGGTTTACAAGGAATCAATAAAGTTGCCCTTTCCTCATTTTTATTTTTAGAGGCATCAATGGGATTTTATCTCTTTTAAGTATATTAAGGAAATCATGGGTGAGCTGATTTTCTTATTTTTCTTCTTGGAGGCAGTTTTTAGGCTGTTTGTCTTATTGCTTGTGTGGAAGACTTACTGTAAGAAAAGTTCTTGATTTGAGAGGAGTGAATTTTTTTTTCTTTAAGTATTCCTCTTCAGAAAAACTTGAGTTTTTAGTTTTATTTTTATAAAGATGCTATAAATAGACCACCAAATTAACTGGGGAGACAGCAAGTGAACTCATCCTCTCTATCAATATTTCTTTTAATAGAAAATATGGAATAAAAAGCATAACATAATAAAAATTGTAAGGGTAGTAGTAAGTTGGAGTTATAATGTACATTTCTTAAATAGCAGATTTTAAAAACAAATGGACATGTGTTAATTAGCGAGATTTAGCCATCTCACAATGTGTGTGTGTGTGTGTGTGTGTATAAATGTTGTTTTGGACATTACAAAACGTTACATATATATACATTACATATATACATATGATATTACCTGACAATTAAAAAAATAAATAAGTCTGAGCAGGGAACAAGAACCTGAATGACAATGATGTTTTCCACAATAAGAAGTCACATTTGGTTTAGTTTTTTAAATTTATTTACTTTTGTATTTGGCAATGCTTATGTCTTTGTTTAGTGTTATTATACTCTCAGATAAAAGGTTGCCTCAAATTTCATAAAGATTTTTTTTTCTGCATTCACCTTTAAGATATTTGATTACTGGGGTTATAGGGCAGTCCTTGAAATATTTGTCTTTCTCTGAAAGAGACATTAAAACATCACTGGAACATCATGGAAAGAAATGGTAAATTCCTAGAATCTTAGGCTCTTAATTATTAGCACTTAAAGATTATATTTTGGAGATGTAGGAATCTCCTTCACACAGGTCTGGAGATTACATGTGTCATTTTTTTTTTCTGTATGAGGATTTCTTTCTTCTTTCTCCAATCCCCAACATCTGTCATTCAAATATTTTTCCTAGATCCATTAGGAAAATTTAATAACCAAATATCTATATAGCGACAAACGAATTTTTAAAGTTCAGCTGCTCTGTGTTAGTAATTTGTATTTCCCCCTGTCCTGCCTGTTGTATGTAAGCACCACAAAAATCAACCTTTTAAACATAGATTGATTCTGACAGCTTTTATTTTATGTGATTTCCAGGGGTTGGTATAAAAATGCTTCTTAATTGAAATAGTTCTCCTTTTTTGGTTTTTATTTTATTGTCCTTTACTTCTTGACATCTTGTACATTAAATCAGAGGCTGTTTTAGAGACATGAAATGACAGCTTCCTCAGAGCCCGATTCTGGATCCTGATAGATCTGCACTTCTCAAAGCCGGCAAGTTGCTCTCACCAGCCTGGGAGAAGCCTCCTGCTTGATGGGCGCGTCACCTAGAAACACAACATAAACTGCAGGTTAATCACTGAGGACCGGCTTGTGTCAATTCCGCGCCGCCCTGCGTCCTATGCACAAGGAATAAAGCCAAGAACTATTTTTTTTCTTTGCTATTTAATTTAACAGAATCTGGGCTCAACTTTAGTTTAAAATTATATTTCCTCTCGGCCAGGATAGAAAGGCCACTCGTGCAATTTAGTAGTGCGTTGTGAAGAAAAATCAAAGCATCCTCATGGAGTATTTCCCCCATTGTATCTTCCCCTGATGAGAGAACACAGAAAGCGAAGGCGGTGAGACACAGGCGAGCACAGACAACCCATTTGTTACACTGAGATTCTGAGGGGAATGCTATTTGTGTTGCTGTGATGTTTTGGAGTTAGAAAAGGGTTATTTGGGAAAAAAATGTATTCATATCAGTCAGTAGAAATAAAAATGAGACAGGATGCAAAAATATGATAGCACAGTAATGAACAGCGCAACAGATCAGACCCGTCCTCGTTAGAGGTAGAAAGCAAACATTTTATAATGGGAACGGTAACAAGATGAGTATTCTACATTTGTTTTTCAGTTCTACCTAACTCTTTGTAACTTTACAATGTAAGATTCAGAAATTGGAGCCAATTACCATAATATGTGGTGGTTTGGTGGGAGCATGTTCTACATCAGACAGTTAAAAGGTTTTATTGCTATTAGGAGCATGTTAATGCCCTTGATAATGTCTCTACTTGCTTTGTAATGTCTCTTGTTGAAGTATAGAATTCTTTTATCTTCTTATTACATTATGCAAAAACTTGAATTGAAAAGATATTTGCAGGAACATTTAAAGTAGTGCATCAATCAGCTTCAAAGAAGAGAAAATGTTCTCGGAATAGCTTATAAAAGGATAACTGTCAGTTTTATTTTGGATGAACAAAGGCGGCAACGTAAAAAGCACTTTATTGTAAAAGCATACTGTGCAATTCAATAAATATGCCATATAAATATAAAAGAGAAGAAAGTTCATAATTATCTTATGACTTAAATGTAATTTAAGTAATACTTTTAAAATGCATCTAGTGGTGAAGTACTCTTTTTTTCCTACCAGGTTCCGAGTTCTAGCCTCCAAGTCCCCATTAGGTGATAACTTAACTCTCTCTCTGATAACGTAAGGATTTGAATGGATCAGTCATGGTCCTGTTTTTAATATATCTTAGAAAGGTACAGAATGGAGTATATATGGAAAGCATTAGCAAAAATTTTAACAACCACTTAATGGGTACAAGCTTTTCAAAATGATTTGTTCTTATCTGCACAATACTCAATTGTTTCTCATTCAGTCAGAGCTGCTATAAGACAATTTTGAATTTGAATGTAACTGTATTGTGACTTGAGATGGCATTTCCAAGTGTTTTATGTTTGTTAGGAAAATCCATTAGCAGAATAATTTCTGGACTTTAAAAATCAGGGTGCTTTGTTACTTTTTATATAAGGTACTTACACTTTCCTTATAATTAGAAATATTTTCTTGCCTTAGAAAGATGTTTTTTTAAACTGTAAATGCTAATTATATAACCTTATTTTTCAAATATGTTTCCTAGGTTATAAACTTTAACCTGACAAGTGCTGCAGAAATGAGTCTTTTTGATGTTTTAAAAATCGAATATATGAATTATCTACTTAAAGGAAATATTCAGATCCAACACAAGAAAACATAATGTAAATTTTCAGAATAGAAAGAAAACATCTATTGAATTTCATCTAGGCATGAACAGGTAGCTCCCTAAATGTGGAAGCCACTGGGTAAATATTTGTTGATTAAGTTTAGAATAGAAAAAGAAAAATATCCTAATCAGTTAAAATCTGTCTTTTGTTTTGTGACCTGAGAAAGAGATGCTAGTCCCTTACTAAATATGGGAATATATTTTTTTTCCTCCCAGACTCAGGTATTGTCAAGATTCAAAAAATTTCTTTTGAAATCAAATCACCCGGCTAATTCTCTCTTTCATACCACTGAGATTTATAAAATTATCGTAATGCTGTAACATTTCTAAGGAAAAAAACTTCATTTGTTTTAAAACTACAAATATGGCACCTTGGAATATGGAATTCATAACTTTATTTGGGGCATCATTTTGTTGGCGACTTATTTCTCATGGGTATTGTACATGATGCCCAATTCATTAATTTTCTCCTTATTTCTGTGGGTCACCTGCAGACTCTTTGTAGGAGCAGTACCCAATTGCTACTCTCTGAGATACCCCATCTTCTCATTGCTCCTTTCTCTTGGCCTGCTTGGGAACACTCTCATTTTGAAAGTACAAGGAAGATTACCTCATAAAAAAATTTAATAACAACAGAACTTCTGAGATTTCAAAAACGTAGAATTCTTAAGTTATTGAACTATGGGAAAAGCTGTAATTTATAACCAGCAAGTTAGTATGTTGTACACATCTGTGTACTGTTTCAGAAAATAAAGGTTGTTACCATAGCAACTGCCACATAATATGGAACATACGTTATTTGTGAGATGCCAGGATTTGTGTTAAAAAAAAAAAAAGAAGAAGAAGAAGAAAAAAAAAAACCCAAAACAAAACAGAAAAAAAAAAAAAACCCTCTCCCTCCTTGTGGCTGCTCCCTGACGTTTCAAGGATTTCTATCTTTTCTTTAGTATCATAAAGGATTTTCTTCTTCAGTGTCCTGTTATTTTAAATATTTTTCTTATTCCCATTTCCTCAGACTTTCAGAGTTTTTTAGTGAAATTGATAAGTTTGCATAGTAGTGCTATGATCTGATGACCTCTGCCAAGATGTTTTTTCAATTAGCCTTATTTGGTTATTTTTTAAGGAATTATAGCTAATATTTTAGATTTGGCAACATGGATGTGGTAAGGACACATCTAATTACTGTGAATACAACAGGTAAATGTACCTGGTAACATTCATTTGTTGTCTCTTTGAGGATTTTACAATTTTGCATTATATGACCATTTTGGTATTTTAACACTTTTTAAAAAAAATAGCAATATCATTTAGAAAGTATGGATATATTCAATATATGCCATTTCACCCTTGAAAATGTGTATGCCATATTTAATTTCATTTGATCATTGTTTACATGGTATTCAAATGTCTTATAATGTCAAATTTTAACTCCTTAAGGAGAGTAGATAGTCTTTCTTGGCAACTGGTATACCAAACAATAAGTTGACAAATAATTCTGATGTGTCAATTTTAATGAACTTCTGTTATTTGCATAGGTAGTAAAATGAATCAATAAAAGGAAGAAGGTAATGGAAAATAGGATAGGAGCCACTCAACATGGTGGGGACAAGGGATCAGAACATCCCACAGTTTAAAGTAAGAGTATAGAAGCAACTTGGCAGTGAAACAACAGTTCTGCCTCTTGTTGGGTCCACTTTGTGGCAGAGATTTTTGAAATGCAGACACATTTGATGTAACAGAATTTTTTATGCATGGTGACTTGGTAGTCCAGATTCAACATATTATTGCTGTCATTGACATATTTTATTGGGTTAGATGTTTCTTGGGAAGCAGCATCTGTGTTTTCCTTTGCATGGACAGAATACTGGGTACTGGTTCTTAGAGAAAACTACCTCTGTGTCTTCAGAACTGTTCTGTGTCATAAAAATGTAATCTATATTAATCCTAAAATCAAAACACTTCTGATTAAGACTGGCAGAATGAATAATACTCCTCCTTTCTTAAAAATAATAATCAATAAACATTTATTATATATCCACCATGTGCTAGGCACAGTTTTGAGGATATGAAGATGGATAAGAGAGTTTCTCCATGTCCAGGGAAGTTAAAATCAGGTATGGAAGCACATCTCTTGCTCATATAGTGATTGTATGCTATCACCTGGTTTTCCATAGGCCTCAAGTGTCAACAACAAAAATAACAGTAATCATAGCCAACATTTATGAAACACTTTTTTTTTTCTCATGGTGCTGGGGATTGAACCCAGGGCCTTGTGCATGTGAGGCCAGCAATGTACCAACTGAGCTGTATCTCTAGCCCCAGAACACTTGTTTTTGACAGGTACCTCATATGCCTTTTGCAATTTAATCCACACAACAATGCTATGAGGCTTTTCTGGCAAGAAACTAAGTCTTGAAGAGCTTGAGTAACTTGTCTAATATTATATAGGGGATTGGTAGTCTCATGCTTGCTACACCTAAAACAATACATCTTGACTACTTGTCCCATCCATGCTGCAACTTTCTTCATTCTCAGCACCTTCATCTCCTACTGGGCTCAGCAACAGTTGCCTAATTGTCTTCCCAGCTCTACTTTGTCCCCATAGTCTATCTCTTCAAAGTTCCTAGAGTGGCCTTGTAAAAACATATATCATGTGTCTTTCCTGCTCGGAACCCTTCCAATGGCTTCTCATTACACTTAGAATACAGTGCTTACTATATTCTAGAATATATAGAATATACAGCTTACAAGGCCCTGCAGAGTTGCTGTCTCCAGTAACAGAGTTGCTGTCTCCAGGAGCCCTTAAACTTCAGGGCTTGTTGCTGTCATCTAAGCTACTTCACTATGCTTTAGACCAGGGATCAACACACCTTTTTTTTGTAAAGGGCAAGACTGTAAATATTTTTGGCTTGGTAAGCCATACAGTCATTATTACAACTATTGAACTCTTCTATTAGAGCAGAAAAGCAGCCACAGGTATTGAATTAACAAATGCAAGAGGTTGTGTCCCAATAAAACCTCCTTTTCATAAATAGGCCGCAGGTGGATTTGTTCTGCAGGTTTGCACTCCTTGTTTTAGACTTACTATCCTTGCTTTTGTTCCTTTGAGTCCCCCACTGTTGGTTTGGATGCCATATTTAAGTGGTCCCACTCTACTCCATCTCTATGTATCATCTCCTGTTTTATTGTTTTCATAGCTCTAAGACAGGGAAAAAGCTAACTTGCTTACTCTCTGTGTCCCCTACTATAAGGCAAGCTCTGTGTGAGGAGGACTTTCATCTTGCTCACTGCTATTTCTACCAACCAGAGCGGACAGTATGCAAAGAGCAATGCTCAGTATACAATTGCATCTAAATAGAGTTCAAGCCCTGTCTGAATCCATAGCTTGTGCTTTTAGAGATTTCTCAAATCCCCTTCTGTAAAAGTGAGGTCATACCAACATTTCTTTGAGGCATTACCACATTGGACTCACAAAGTCCCACCGTGGTGTATTTCTTGTTGACTCAGGGTTTTTTTTTTCTCCCCATGGGCATGTGAGTAAGGCTGATATCTTACCCCATGCTGGTCACTGTGTATTGTCCCTCTTACACTATTTGTCACTGCCATTGCTGACACTGCTACCAAGTCTACTGGGTGTCAACACTTCCTTTAGGATCCTCTGTCATTTCTAATCTAGGTTCTGCACTCACTGGACACCTTAGATGTCTTGTAACACCACCTCTGGGAACCACATAGACCATTTGGCACGGCCATTGCTTCTACTGGGCACTGCTGAGCCACTGCTGAGAGTCACTCCAAACACCATTGTCAAGCACCCAAACTTTCTGCTGGGATTGCCTTTGTCTTTAGTCTCTCCAAATGTCGCCACTTCAAAGACCCAAGCTGCCTCTGGTCAATGGTGGAGTGGGGAAGAAAACATTCTCTTGAGTTTTTTCTCAATATAGTGGTTCTGACTTAGAACTGCTTGTGTCCCTACATTGATGAGTTTTCATCAATCAATCTTCACTTGCCATCATCTCTCTTCCTAAGTATGACAGCTGAACTTAAATGGTATTTATTGTGTGTCTGGCACCATTGGGAGAGCTTTATGTATATTAACTTCTCACAGCAGATCCATGAGGCGAGAATATCAGTATCTTCATCTCCAGTGGGGCCAGAGAGGTTAACTGATTCACTAAAGGCCAACAGTAAGTGACAGACTTGACTGCAATTCAAGCTACTGGTTGTGTGGTTCATGCCAGTCTATAAAAACCTAGGCATGTATCCATGGGCAAAGCTGGGGGTAGATGCAAGGGGTTGATGCCCCACTATACTCCAGATCTCTCTCCTGGCTCTCGTTACACAGTTACCTCCCTCAGTACCCCATGTGCAATGCTTCATTGATTCATAACCACTGGTTTGCTAGATGTATGTGATTATGTGTGACCTTAGGTTTTAGTTAGGACAGTTCTCTCCATACCCTTTCCAGAAGAAGGTACTCAGGTAGATGCTTGAACTGTGTAACAGAATGAAACTCAGGAAGGAAGTGAAATTTGGATTGCATTCTGCAAGATGCACATGGTTTTGCCAGTTGGGTACTTTGGAAAAGGACACAAACAGACCAAGAGTCCACTATAAACTGCATGTCATACAAGACAGGCAACTGACCAAGGCATGTGAGAGCTAAGGCTGAGAAAGGAGGATGGGCAGGATCTTGAAGAGCCTTAATATGTGGCAAAGAGTTTGAACTTGATTTTGTGGCAATGAGAGGGCTGGAGAGGTGGGGGAACTAGCAACAGCTTTAGCACATTAGAGCTAGACATAGAAGAATGCTCTAATATTCCTTTTTTAAATTGAAAGTTTTCAATCTCTGGTTCAAAGCATACTTGATGTCTGCTTTTCCAGTGCATACTCTGTGGACTAACCTCTTGGAATATTAATCAGAACAAGATGCCACCTTCATGGTTCTAATGTGAATTAGTTATTTACAATGCCTCTTCCAGAATCAGTTCCCTTTTCTTCACTCGTGATAAAGTTTCCCTGCTCCCACCCCTGCTCTGGCAGAAATGGAGGTGATTCCTTCAAATTGGTCTAATGGAGCAGCCCCAAGAAGTTCTAGAACTGCTGCTCTAGAGGATCCTACCCAGGCAGATGATGTCATACCTGATTGTCTTGAGTGACTATCCAGGTTAACTAGACTTTTGGGATCCTGTGATAAATCTACCAGCCACCTCCCAGCTGTGAGAAATGAAACCAATCCTTAGTCTAGGAAGTCACCTGCCAAGCATGGTCATCACTAACGACTCTCCAGTTTTCACATAAACTTAATTAAGCTGTTATTTACATTTCACTTGACTTACTCTCATGACTCCCTTCTAACTTGAAGACTAATGAAGTTCTTGTGACATCACAATGCTCCAACTGAAGTATGTCTTTCCTTTGGGAATTAAATGCTGGTTTCAAATTAATGAGTCTCTTTTACCCGAACTACTTTGGAATGTTACCAGCTCTGTCTGATTTTAGACTTATCTGATGCTTGTCAGAACAGAGGTCTTAGTTCTTTGGAAAGTTTATATATAACTATGGAGGGAGAGCTAATCTAGTCAATCTGTTTCAGTGTGTCTGGTCATTCCACCTGCTTCCCCGGTCTGCCCAGGGAGTGTGAGATTGGGAACAATTCCCAAGGCAGAACGGCGGTGCCCTACTCCCCAAAGAAGAGTGGCATGTAATTTAATGAGCCTTTTGAGGAATTATGAAGAAATGCATAAAGAAACATTCACCACTTTTATAACTTGTTCCCTGTTTTCCAAGGGTCAATCTGGGTACATGATTTTTTTTCCTATGATTTTCTAAGTTTTAAAACAGGATCCTTTTTCTCAAAGTCTTCAATGATTGCTATATATAAAACAGATAAAAATGGATCTTTTGTGGTCAACGGGGGTTGTGAATCCTGAAGAGCTTTTTACCTGATGTCCCTTTTCCTAACCCTACCATGCTCTTACCCCCTCCCCCCCTACAGCTTTAGGGAATTTGATATTACATTTCCTGCTCCATGCCATCCATTAATTCTGTCATAAGCTTTAAAAGTCATAGCTTATAAGAACAAAGATATAAAGAAACATCTAAAGAATGGTCAATTTTGCCTAAATAGTGAATTGCTCCAGACTTCCCCTAATTACCACTGGAAATGTCCTGACCTCGTCAGGATAGTGTAAAAAACATCAAAATACAGTGGCTCTCAAAAGCATCCTGTTTTGAGGGGCTTCTTTATCTCTTTCCAGTTCTTCAACTCCCCAAATCATTCTTGGAATGTATTACTCTTTCCTCAAGAGGGAAAAAAGATCCTTTTGCATTAGCATTTATTATTGCTCGATTTTAAATGGTACTGAGAGCTGTCTATCCCAGGACTGCAAGTAAACAATAGCTGACTCACAACCACTTTTAGCCTAATTCTAACCTTTATGGAGAATCAGGAATATAAATATTTGAAGTAACCCACATTTAAAACTCATAAGAGAAAATAAGAAACATTATGTAATAAAGAAATATCAGAAAGCAGACTTCTGTGTAATTATGTTCAGCTCAGTTGATCAAAGATGGGTGGAAGAGGAAAGAAAGAAAGGTGAGGGACAGTTTGCCAATTCATGCACCCTTGTTTGTTTCTACTTGCAGTATCTCTCATTTGTGAGGACCCTCACTGGATGGTCAGCGTCCCTTCATTCATACCCTGACACCACCTGCTGAGCCACTAGAACAACCTGCATCTCTATAATGTGGCTGAGGCTCTCCTTTACCCCCTGGCCATGGGGGGGTTTGTTTAGAAAAGTCCTCATCTTTCAGAGAGTACCCACTCTAAATCCATCTCTGCATTCAAGGAATGTTCCTGTGCTGTGGTGCTTTTACTCTTTTCAAAGAAATGTTTTCTATGTTAAGGGCTTGCTTTAACCCCTGAATTCCAACAGCAACCAGCATTGAGAACTTAAAGTGCAAGGCAATGTTTTCTATTAAAGTGTTTTCTATGAATCAAGGAGAAAAATAAAAAATTAAAAATATTTGACTGTATCTTGGGTTTTAATTATTTTTTCAACAGTTTTTGAGAAGTACTTTTTTCCCTTATGAACTTGGCCCTGATAGAGAAATGACCGTTTAGGACATTGTTTCCTAAGCTTTAGACATTCACACACCTCTTTCATAATCCTTGCATACCGTCTGTGGTGCTTTTCCCAATATTTTTCTTTAAATCAACTTAAAATGGGAAAGCCTCATCCTAAGTCACAAAAGCACAAGTGTGCTATATTTTTAAAAATAAACAGATAATAATTAAAATATTGGGGAATGTGGCAACTAAAATTATCTCACCAGTGGTAAATGTTCCACTGTTTTAAAACATGGTCCTCTTCTGGTTTATGACTTTGAATACAAACTTAGGGTTGAATGACTATTATTCAGTATGTATCCAAGAGGAAAAAATGGGAAAGAAGTAGCCTGGGAGGTTGAAAGGAACTTATATAGGCCGTAGGATAAAGTTTATTAAAAAGTAGATTTTTTTCCAATATAAATTACATGTATATGTGTTTATCATATATGTATTTTATATTTATATATTATTGACATATTATCTATCTATCTACCTACATTACATTTATATCTGGTTTTGTGCAATGAATTATTATTTGTTATCCTAAGTCTGTTGTCCAAAAGATGACAATCCATGAGGTATTATATAGGTAGTTTTCACATTAGTTTCAGCAAATAATGATTCTAGATAGCATTTCCTGAAGGTGTGGTGATCCTCTCATTTCCCTATATTTATTATTTCTTAAATAAACAAGGTTTCTGTGATAAAAAAAGATCACATTACTTAATAATACTCTCAATCAACTGAGCACCTTTGTGGTTTCTCAGGAAAAAGATAAATAAGATTATATTATTACTTTATGGATTTCTGTTTGCCATAGAATTTCCTTTTCAGATTCCAGAGTAAATAGAACAAAGGATCAGTTTTTATAATTCATTTCTTTTCTCTAAGTCTGGTATCTCATTATTTGGAGATAGCTCTGCAAAGAAGGATTAAGAAAACAGAAAGGCATAGTTAATTGTGTAATTCATAGTAATAGTAATTTTAATGTTTTTTTTTTTTTCTGGGAAAGACTGAATGGAAACATTTTCTCTTTTCCTCTCTTTTTTCTAAACTCATCGATGCACACAATGCATGTTCCATAATAGTCACAGTTATCATGGCTTTGGGGAAGCAGGGTTTCAAGTAAACATGCTGTACAGAGTGTTTTATGAAAATTTTGACTTTCATGTTTGAGGATAATAAAAGGATTTCTTTGCTTCATAGAAAAGAAATTTTGAAAATGAACGACCGAGTGGACCTGGCCCAGGGACACCTAGCTGAGACTGTCTCTGGGAAGAATGAAATGCCTTCAGCATGAAGAAACTACAAGAAAAAGACATGTAATTAATCGGGGGGTGGGGTGGGGGTAAGAGTCGGGGTGGGAGGGGTGTGTGTGGGGGGAACCAGAAACTGAGCCATTAAAGAGACTGTGATATGAGGAAAACATTGTACGGGAGATGTGACTGAAGATCTCGGATCTGAGAGCTGAAAGGGAATGAAACTAGTTAAAATTCCACTGC
Source organism: Marmota monax (assembly GCF_021218885.2). Taxonomy (NCBI): domain Eukaryota; kingdom Metazoa; phylum Chordata; class Mammalia; order Rodentia; family Sciuridae; genus Marmota; species Marmota monax. The sequence goes on from NW_026692116.1 coordinate 5,839,091, forward strand.
TCGTTCACTCCATGGGAGAAATAACATTCCCGTGTGTTGCCACTTGCCACTTCATTTTTAGAAACAATTAAAAGATGCAAATATTTATAAATCACTGTGTATGTTGCAATCCTATTTTGAAAACAAACATTGCCTTGCACTTTAAGTTCTCAATGCTGGTTGCTGTTGGAATTCAGGGGTTAAAGCAAGCCCTTAAAAATGAGCTCACTACTGCTACCCAGACAAAGGGATGCAACTCCGAGAGTGTATTCTGTTTGCCTGCAAGCTGTTGCCTATGCCAAATGAGCATTTTAAAAACCATTCAAATTAAGTTGAAAATTTGTAATTATATTTTCCCTTTTAATTGTAACTTATGCAAATGTTATATTCCAGCTGTACAAATAATTTTCACTTCAGACTACAACATTCACATTAAATCTAGCATGTAACACCCTAATACAAGATTCTTCCCAAGCTGTAGTTGCAGATTTAGAAGGCTGGAGTTGGCTCGGTTAGTTATGGTTTCTGTTTGCTGTACCCTGCAGTTAGGTATAGATCGCAAAGTGGCAATAGAGAAGGGAGACACCTTTGCTATAATTTGCTGTAGACAATTTATGAATAGGACACAAAATGACAAAGAAACAAACAAACAAAAAGGTACAAAGACTAAGAAACCTGGATGTTTGGTAAAGTAGACATTGTATCTTTGCTGTAATTGATGAATTCAGCTTCCAGTGCATTAGTTACAGGAAGGTGATGTATGTGACTCATTTGTTAATTGTCATGCATTTTAAACCACTTAGTGCAAACAGAAATTGAATATTTTCTATTTTCAATGAAAATTTCACTTGGAGAAATTGTGTATAAGACCATTAGAATTTTTAACCATTAATTTCAAATACATACATACACATATTATTTAAAGAATCACAAATGTCTAAGAAAGCAGTAAAGGAAAAAAACCTCATGTAAATACAGCATATTGTTCTGATACTTAAAGGGCTCTTTTTGCATAAATCTTGGAAGGTTTTTCACATTCTTAGGAGGGAAACATGGGGTACCTTGGTTAACTTCAATTCAGTTGACTGCTGATCAGCTTTTTGTGTTCAACAGTATCCTGGAAGCAATGGAAGAGACCAGAGAAGAATGTTTATTCAAATAATTCATCACCTTTGTCTATTAACTAGGTACACTTATACAATAAGATGGACTATAAGAAAGCAACTGTTTGTGTTTATAGATCTAGCAGAGAGGTTAAGACTTTTCTTCTCAGTTGTGCAAACTGAGATTTAGTGTGGCTTAGTGATCATTGAAGGCCGCAGATCCAATAGTGAACTTGTTTGAAAACACGGACACTAGGTGGTCTAGCTTCTTTTGTGCTTACATTCATTAAGGCATTTGTCAACAGGAAGCTGCATGAGTAAAAGATTCTATTTCCTCAATGTGGCTTCTTCCTGTATTTTCCCACGAAATAAACTTTGACTCGGTTGCAAAAGCATGTAGGTGTTTAACACTTGCATAGGTTCTGGGTAGATATTGGAAGAGTTGGTTGATCTCCAATTAGCTCTAATTAGTTAAAATTGATCTTTAAACTACAGAAAACTCAAGACAAATATCCCAGAGCCCTGAAAAGTATGCTGGAAATCCATAGGCTTCGGGTCAAAGAGCAAATGACGAAAAATCTAGATTGATTTTTTTAGTGAAAGGGCAAGGAAGGTGCTAAAAAATAATGGCCATGGACAAAAACCTCTAGTGGTGTGTGAGTTGTCATCTTGGGAATACTCATGGCCTGAGCCCTCTTTATTACTGCTCTTGGCACATTCTGTTATACAAGTAACTAGGACAATGCCATATTCCCTTTACTTGTAGGAGAGTCTGGGCACTCATATAGGGCAACAAAGGTTGACGGTGTTAGGATTAGTGTGCTGCTCTGTGTACAGTGATTTCCTATAGGGGGATGCCTATTTCTTTGTAAACTGATTTCTTCTTTCACTGGCCAGTCAATATTCATTGACTCATTCATCATGTATATTGGGGCACTTACTAGGTGCTAGGCAATATTATATTTAATACTGGGAAAACAGATAAACAAAGACAAAATTAAATCATGCATTTAATGAATATTCATTCTATATAAAACCAGAGATCCTTGACTTCTGGTCTCAGCCCTCATCCAGGAGGTCAGGTGTGCTACCTGTGTGCAAAGCTGGATTTTTTGCCTGAAATCACTTGTGTGTCTCATCTAGACATTATGAGCATAGATTTATAGACATAGACTCTTTCCATCTTTGTGTCTTACCAGAAGGGCAAGCATACATCACTGAAGACATAGCGCATCGTCCATGGTGAGACTGTGGTCAGAACATGGATTCTAGTGTGGGCATATGGGGTGTGTATCCTGGCTCCACTATATGCTAGATGAGTGTCCTTATTACTCATTGAGTTTTCTTATTAGTAAAATGAGTGCAATCTGGAAAGTCTGCTTTAAGATTAAATTTAAGTAAATACAGGTCCTCTTCTACTTACAGGGAGGTTACATTCAGATAAACCCATCATAAACTGAAAAATGTAATAAATAGCATTTAATACACCTAACTTACTGAATGTCTCAACTTTAGCAACACGGAACACTGTAGCATAACGTGTTCACCATCACACTTGCATGGCTGATGGAGTTGCAGCTCACCACCCCAACCCAACACCTGAAGACAGCACCTACCACCCATCAACAGTCTGTGGAAAAGTCAAAATCCAAAAACTGAAGCATGGTTTCTACCAAACACCCCTTGTGTTTTTGTACCTTTGTAAAGTTGAAAAACCATTATATCTACCCATGATAAATCAGGGACCATGTCAATGCTTAGCACCCACTAAGGCCTGACAAATGATGGCTATTAGTAACATTTGTCCAACATCTTCTGTCCTCTTAATACCTGTTTCCGTTTGCAAGTGATACCTCTTTCCTGACATGTATGACCTCGCCCCCTCCTGGTGTGTCCAGGACATCCTTTTGCTATTGAGCAGACATCTGCAGTTGGCACTCCTCCCTCACTTCATTTGATATGCTGTGATTTTTGAAGTTTCTAATCGTGCCAGTGACAGAGGCTCCTGAGCTTATCTCTGGATTCTTTCAGGAGGGGCCTCCTGAGGTGTAGCCAAGCTGGCTCTTCTTCCCCCCAGGAGAGTGATTCTGGGATGTAAATGACATCGGAGTTCCTTGGCCCTTTCTCCTGATCTAGGCCCCCACCTTCAGTCTCTGTTTTCCTTTCTCCCTCCGTTCTTTCTCTTTTCCATCTAATCTTGAGACATTTACAAATATGCATTAGCTCCATGGTTCCTGACTAGGACATTATCTTTATTAACACTTGCAGTTTTTGTGGATTATAGATCTTTTCATGACCTCTTTAGTGCCCCGGGGCTTGCTGCTGCCATTTATTTGTATAGTCTTCCACATTGATGTAAAGCAGATAAATTGAGAAATCTGCTCAGCATTACTGTCCTGGAGATACTGGGAAACAAGCATTTCCACAGTTAATTGTGGGGTGTGTGTGTGTGTGTGTGTGTGTGTAATCGTAGCCTAATAAATTGCCTTAAAAAATCCCTTCAAATTTGCTCTTGGAAAAGTCTCAGAATATCATCATGTTGGCTTCACATGTGGGCAGCTGCTGACCCTCAGAATATATGCTAAAAAGGAACAAGGGATCAAATTGTGTGGGGGAGGATAAGATTTTTTTTTTTCTATTTTAGAAGTAGGATACATTCTTTCAAGTCTTGGAAACACATTAGGCATTTAGGGTAAGGAAAATCCACACACAATATTGTAGTACCCTGGTGGACTAGAACCCACAACATAACATTTCATCCATCCTGCTGATTCCTTTTCTCTGAGAGACAGATCTGTCAAAAGCTTTGCAGTCTATAGGGTATGTAAGAATCACTGGAGTGTTTATTACAATGCTTGTTTCCAGACTCCAACATCCAGAGGTTCTGATTCCCTGGGCGAGTGGGTCCTGGGACCCTGAATCCAGAACTGCCACACTACTCAGAGACGGCTTCATTCTCTCCTTTGGTTTCTATTCTTGCTTTTGCCCATGCTTTCAGGCTTGGCTAAGGAAAGCTGGTGCAAGAGGAGGTGCCTGGCAAAACAGATGCAGCTGTGTCAGAGCTGTTTATTCGGAGCTCACAGGGCTGCCTAACACACGGTGCCATGAGGTTGTTGTTCAGGGAGACACCTATGATTCCATTAATTATTTAGGGATCCAAAGTAGCCACCATTAATGAATTTGAATGTATTACAATGATCCTAATCAGAGTAACAGATGCAAAATGACAATATGATACACACAATTTTCCCCCAGCGAATTGCAAACTATTAAGGTCTGTTGCAGTCAATGAATCCAGATGCTTCCACACACTTACTGACCATGAAAGATCCTGGTTTCATTACATGAAAGAAAATAAGTTCATCCTGTCATCTTGCAGAGTTAAAGTGGGATCCAATTCAGCAGCTGGCAAGGCATCATAAGTTGGTTTGCAATAATCCTGCTTCCGTTTCAGGATTGACTGAGTGGAAGAATTCTATTGCATCTGGGCTTATCATTCCCTTTACATTATTTTTATGCTTTCCCAGATGAGATGATTTGCTCCTGCTAAGAAAGCCTCAAATGGACTAAAGAAGTTTTATACACAAACCATTTGAGAAAAAAAAGTGAACTATTTTTATGGAGGGTAAATTCATTAAAATCAGAGTAACAAAACTAAAGTCAACCATGATAAAATGGGAGCCATAAAGGCTCTCAAGAGTATATTCCTTAAAATATTGTCAGATTCCTGATATGAACGAGGCTATACCTGGCTGCGTCTCCCCCCTTTCTTGTCCTAGAAATTACACAAAAGAAAAAAGAAAAACACATAAAGCAAACCAAAGAGTTTCTTCATTTTCGAAAACAAGATGAAACAAAACCAGGAGGCAGATATAAACCATAGACTCTGTAACACCTGTGAAGGCTGCCAAGAGATGCTGAAATTGTGTAGTAGCTGCACAGGAGGAAACGAAAGAGAAGCAGCGCAGAGAGAGCCGAGGAATGGCAGATCGCAAAAAGTGCAGCAAAAATGTTTATACTGAAGGTGAAGGGCTCACTTGCCGTGCGAAAGTTAACAAAGTTGTTCAGGAGCTGAACAATTGGCAAGGCTGGTGTGGACATGCTCTTCTCTTGGTTTGACTTTGAGAAACACAGAAGGCTGAACAAAAAAAATCTGAAGATGAGCTGTGTTTGAGGAAGAAGTCCATTTCCAGGGCTGCAAAGGAGTGAATGGAGCCACCTGTCCCTCCCCAGTAAAAGACCTCTTGAAAATAGATGGTTTAGAATAATGTAGCTCATTCAATGATATAATATATAATTTTTTTTAGAAGATACTGGTAGGAACATCATATGGGAAAAATGGTGACATGAGCAGCAGCATTAACCAGCAGATGAAGAACATTCATAAGCAGATGAAGATAAGGTCCTTTAAAATTTACCTTGAATTAAAATAAAAATACACTCAGTGAAACAATAATCTCAATGAAGAAAGACCTCAAAGCAAATGTGTTCAAACAGAGATAATAGGAGATTTAATAGGAAATATGAAACATAAGCTGAAACAAGGGGAATAAATAATTGTGGTATATCGACCAAATTGGAAAAAATATGAAGGAAAGAGATGCCAGTAACAGAAATAATGAACATAAAAGACAAGAAAAGGAGATCTTGGATACATTCAATTGGAGTTTTAGAAGAAAAATAATGGACAATGGAAGAAACCCCAAATACTTAAAGATATAATAAAGGAAAAATTTTTGATAGTAAAATATGTGACTTTATCTGCTGAAAGGGCAATATGTGTGCCCAGGAAAATTGACCTAGACTGTCACCATCAAGAAATAGCCTAGTGAAATTATTGGACTCTAATAGAGAAAGAAGACTTCTTTGGGCAATAAAAACATGAAATAAACTTAGAAGAAGAATAATCAGGATTTTCATATCCACAGTGACATTCAACACCAGCAGGTAGACTAGCAATACTTACCAAATTCTACCTTCTCTGGGAGATCTCTGGACCGCTGTAGCCATGAGCTTATTCTGACCAACAAATCAAGAGAGAAGTACTGCCAATCATGTGATGGCTTGTTTAATTGTGGCAAAAGAACCAACAGTAAGCTTTTCATTTTTCTTTATGGGACTAAAATCTTTTATTAGGAAAAATTTCAAACTACAAAAGTAAAGAGAATAATATAATGAACTCACACGTATCCATTATCCAGCTTCAACAACTATCATGGCCAGTGGTGCCTCACCTATCATTCTCTTCCCATTTTCCAACTGAATAATAATAAATCATACCATTTCATCCATAACTATTCAATACGTATTTTTAAAGCAGAGGAAATATTTTTAAAACCACAATACTAGTACCATTATCATACCTAAAATAAATTATAGTAATTCTTGACTATTATCAAACATCCAGTGTTTATCATTCTGTGATTATATCATAAATATTTAAGTGATGGAAGGGGAGGGGAGGGGAAGGGGGGTAGGAAGGACAGCAGAATTAATTAGACACTAGTATTGCTGTATGTATATACGTGACTGTATGACCAATGTGATTCTGCAAACTGTACACTCAGAAAATGAGAAATTGTACCCCATTTGATTCAAATGTATGAATTGTCAAGATCATTGTACTGTCATGTGTAACTAATTAAAACAAATTAAAAATCTCTTTAAAAAATAAATTAAAAGAAACATTTTTGATAGTTGACTTGTTTAAATTGAGCTCCAAATAAGCGCCATACATTGCAGTTGGTAATATCTTTGAGTTTCTATTAATGAATATGTTTTTTCTTCTTTCTTTTGAACTTTATTCTGAACTATGATTAAATACACATAACTAAATATGCAGTCTTCATTATCTTTAAATGTACAATTCAGTAATACTATATTCACTATATATTATGCAACCAATATATCTTTTAAGGGAAAAAACTTATATTCATTAAATGACAACTCTCCATTCCTCCCTTCTTTCATCCCCATTCTGCTTTCTGTCTCTGAAACCTATATAAATGGAATGGTTAATATAAATGGTTAATCTGGGAAACCTATATAAATGGAATCACATAGTATTTGTCTTTTTGTGATGGTATCAATTTTCTTAGGGTAATATTTTCAAGGTGCATCCAGCCTGTAACTTGTGTCAGAATTTTCTTCCTTTTTAAGGCTGAATAATATTCTACTGCATGGATAACATATCACATTTTGATTGTTCATCCATCACTGATTGCTTGAGTTACTGTCTTTTAGCTATCATGAATAATGCTGCTATGGATGTGAATGTACAAATAAATCTTCAAACCCTGAATATATTTCCAAAAGCAGTTTGTTTTCAATGTTTGAGGAACCACCATACTGCTTATCACAGTGCCTACACCATTTAATAATTCCACCAATAGTGCACAAGAGTTCTAACATCTCCACATTCTTTTCAACACTTGTTATTTTCTTTCTCCCTTCTTTCTTTTCACAAAAGCCATTCTAATGGTGCCTGGTGGTATATGGACATGGTTTTGGTTTATATTTCCCTAATGATTAGTTATGTTTTGACTATTATTTCATATATTTATTGGTCATATAGGTATAATCTTTGGAGAAGTGTCCATTCAAGGTCCCATTTTTAATTGTTTTTTTTTAATTATTACTGGGGCAGGGGTTGTAGCTCAGTGGTAGAGCGCTTGCCTTGCATGCATAAGGCCCTGGGTTCGATCCTCAGCACCAAATAAAAAAAAAATAAGCAAAATAAAAATAAAGATATTTTTTAAAAAATTATTATTGTTTTTGAGTTGTAACAGTCATTCGTATTCTGGATAGTAACTCCTCAGCAAAAATATTATGATTTGAAAATGTTTTCTTCCTTTCCATGGGTTGGTTGTCTTTTCACTCCAATTGTGTTATTTGATGCACAAACATTTTTAATTCTGTTTTTGTCCAGTTTATTTATTTTCTCTTTATTGCTTGTGCTTATAAGAGGTAACTGATAAATTCAATGTCATAAAGCTTTTTCTCCTATGGTTTTCTCTAAGTGTTTTAAGTTTTCACTCTTATACGTTTTTGGTCCATTTTTAGTTAATTCTTGCACATGGCTTAAGATAAAGGACCAACTGCATTTCAATATGGCCATGAGTTTAAATGCATTTAAAAGTGGAACCAAGATTAAGACAATTAGGGTGACATAACAGAAAGCAGACACTACTTGCTTGACAATGGAAGAATGATACAACTAACTATAATGGAGAGAAGAGGCAAAGAAGGTAGAGTAGGTTTCTGTGTCCTCATTGGTAATAGCTATTCACGGGTGACAATTGAAGCAATAAAAGTGAAATGTTTACTTAGAAGTACAAGATAATATACTGTTGTGTGGTGCATTTGTGTGGGGAAAGAGAGAGAAGTGGGTGGATAGGGGAAGAAAAAAGGGGAAGGAAGTGAAGGAGGAAGAAGAAAGAAGAAAGAGAGAAACTAACAGAGACTGTTTAAAAATAGATTGAGGGGCTGGGTATGGGATTACTCAGTGGTAAAGTGTGTGTGAGGCCCTGGGATCAATCCCTAGAACTGCAAAGTAAGTAAATAAATAAAAATAGAAGACAGAGGGTTGTTTAGAAAGTCATAAACATGAACATAACCACTAGAATAAAATCAATAGAAGAATAACTATACCCACATAAACACACATCCCTCTGTCTCTTCCTTTGCTTTCTCAAAGTTGATCAATAATAAAAAAACTAGACTTAAAAAGACAACATATAAAATAACACAAAATATTACAAGCAAGCTGAACAAAATATATCGGTCACATTAAACATTATAAAGGAGCTTGACAAATATTAAATGAGGAAGATTTTTAAATTGGATTCTAAAGAAAAATCCTAACTGTATGCCAGATTCAAAAGATAGATTTAAAATGATCCAGAAAAATTGAAAATAACAGAGTGAGCAAAAGACGCAAATGTAAACTTGTAAAGTTGAATTCAGTTTGAAAACGTTAAATGAAACTGACAAAGGCATCTAAAAATATTTAGCCTGATTATTTATTGCTTCATAGCTAACTGTCCTAAACTTAGTGGAATAAAATAATGACTATTATATCAACTTCTCAGATATTATGGAAATAAAGATAGAGTATAGCAGAGATGGGCTGTCTCTGCTACAAAACATCTGAAGCCTCATCTGGAAGATATGCATGATTGGGCACCTGAAGCATCTCCAGAATTTTCTCTCACCTGGCTGGTAGGTCAGCTGGGATGACTGAAGTTTGGATCCAGCGGAGATTATTAACCAAAACCCCTGAGCTCGTCTGTCCATGTGACCTGGACTTTCTCACAGTGTGGTGGCTTCAGGATTGTTAGACTTATCTTGCCACTCCAATAGCAAGTATGGAGGAGTGGCAACATGGAGGAGGCTACCTGGTCTTTGATGTCTGTCTTAGTTAGTTTGAGCAGCTATAACAAAATACTGGAAACTGGATGGTTTATAAACAACAGAAATTTATTTCTCACAGTTCTGGAGCAGGAAAGTTCAAAATGGTGACACTGATGGACTGGATATTTGGCTGAGGAAATATCTAATCAAAGTGTGCAGGAGCAGCCTGGTTCTTTTTATAAAATTTGGGAAGAGAGAAATGATTTAAAGATAGTTGTTAATTGTTGAGCAGAATACCATATACTGTTATTCAGTCCCAGAGGAACAAAACACTCTATCAGTTATCAATTCTGGGAAATGATTTTAATTACTTCTGCCTCTTGCATCTTGGTGTTGAAATTTCTGAGGAAAGCACAATGCAATCTAGCACTGGATGTAGCTAAGGTTTTTGCATACATAGAAAAGATAGAGCAAGATCAGCTTCAATGGTGTATAGCTGTTCCCTGTGGCCATCAGGTCTCTCCTGGCAGCCAAAGCAAGGCAATTTGCTCATGCATATCCATCATGTGCTGCAGAGAAAGGACTCCTTCTGTTGAGGAGTCTGAACTACTCCTAGGAGCAGGCCTGGGGGCCAACGATGTGTGTGCTGAAGTAGAACCAAGGAATATTCACTGAATCTGAACAAGAGAAAGATCCCAAACAAGGTAATATGCCTGACAAAGCCCTTGTGGGCACTTTATCTCTTGGTAAAGAAGTGTTCCAGGCTCAAAGTCTATTTATTGTGTGATTAAGTGGGGGTTGCATAGTCTTCTATGCATATAAGACTCTTTTCTAACATCAATCCAGATGGAAGTAGAATTTAAAATATTAACAGACTCTGCACATTGCAAAGAAGGAGAATGTGTGCTGGGAAAGAATACAAGGGTGTGGTCAAACAAATATCTGTTGAGGAGGTCAGTCTACCTACCAGAAAGTTCTACCTTCTGGAAAACACAAAACATGAACATAATTCAGTCAAGTTCCTTGCCGCGTTTTGCTCTTCCTTATTTCCATCTGAGATGTCCTCCTCAGAATGATCTTTACTGTCCTTATTTCTACCAACATTCTACTCAGGATTGCGTAGATGCTCTCTATGATTTGAGATGTTTGAGCTTTCTTCTTTTCTTCCTGGACTCTGACAGAGTTGTCCTTAGTGGTCTGTTCATGGTAACGTAGGCTTTTCTAATATGCACATCAAAATTCTTTCAGCCTCTACTTATTACCTGAATCAAAAGCTGCTTCCATATTTTGGTATTTGTTAGAGCAGCATTCCCCCATTTTGCTACCAGTTTTCTATTTCAGTACTTTCAGGTTGCTATAACAAAATGCTATAAGCTAGGTGGCTCATAAACCACAGAAATTTATTTCATACACTTCTATGAAAGTATGAGAAGTTCTAGATTAAGGTTCTGGGATTCCTAACTGTCTGGTGAGGGCTCACTGATTCAGAGAAGTACACTCTTTTGGTGTCTTCACATGGTAGGTAAGAGGATCTAACTAGCTCTCTTGGGCCTCTTTTATAAGACCATTAATATCATTCACGACGGCTCCACCCTCATGATTTAATCACTTCCCCAAATCCCTCTTTCCTAATACCGTGTTGGGGGTTAGGATTTTAATCTATGAATTTAGAGGGAATACAAGCTTTCAATGCATAGAGATGACCTGGCCTTGGAGTCATGTTGCATCACTTCTTGGCCACAGGTCTGCCAAGATTCAGAAGAGGAGGCAGAGACTCTGCTTCTGTAGGGGAGATGTGTCAGTGAGTCTGTGACCAGGTCTTGAATCCACCACACACAAAAAAGAAGCAGTTATGAATATCTAGGTATTCAATAAAATAGGAATAAATGAGTATTTCCTTAATATGATAAAATATATCCGTCTCAGTAGAAAAGCTAGAATCAAGTTTAATGGAAAACAATAGACGCATTTCTTTTAAAGACAAAAGAATTTAATATCCATGATCACGAATAGAATTTGACATTATTTGAGATGTACTAGCCAATATAGTTACCTGAAAGGAGATAAATCTAACACTATTGTTGATAATACAATATTTTGCCTGGAATGTCTAAGAGAGGTAGTTCAGAAAACATTACAATGGCAGATTTGGTAATTACTGTGAACAAATTAATACAAAGAAATTAATCGCTTTTATAAAAGACTTAAAGATAGGATGGAAGAAAATATCCTATGCATAGCAGCAACCCAGAATATTAAACACCTAAGAATCCATGCTAGAAGAAATGTGAAATACTCATTAAAAAAATAACAAAATAGTATGCTCAGAGAACACAAAAGAAGTACATTGTAAAACCTGATGCAAATGGATAGAAATATTTAACATCATAGAATGGTCGCTCTTTTCCAAAGTTAATTCTAGTAAAAAATAAGAATTTTTTTTTTTGGAAACTAGACAATTCAATTCCAAATTTCACATGGAAAAATAAAGATAGCCAACAAAACAAGGTTGATGGAGAAATGAGACAAGTGGTATTTTGAAACTAAAGTAGATGAAAATTTTGGTAGGTAAATGAAGAGAGAGATGTGGGGGAGGGGAGGCATTCACAAAATAATATGTAAAATCTAGAAATTGACCCTTATACAGAAGTAAAACTAAATATAGACAGGAATTCAGCACATGGAGCAAGTGGACATACAAAAAATTAGTGTAGGGCCACCTAAGTTGGATCTTTTTCTCAACCACTGTGGTGGAATATATTTCAGATGGAACAGAAATTTAGGTTAAAAAGGAAGTCATAAAAGTGCTAGAAGAAGTAGGGTGACCCAACAACACATACATCAAAGTAATCTTTAGTGTTACTGTGAATCATGATACTTTATTCATTTTATCTTATTTGCTTTGCTAAAATTGCTTTTATTGTTAGCTACTCAATGGGTGCAGTAGGGAGTCTTTTGCTACAGTTTGCAAACCCTGACTTGGGTATGAGCCTTGGAGATGCAGTGCCTACTCATTCTGTTACTACTGCTATAGAATGTTTAGTAATGGGTCTAACCACATGTATCTTTACCTCTTCTAAAACATGGGACACTAATTCATACCTATTTGCCTATTTTGTAGTTAAATTAGATTAAATGAGACAATACATATAAATTGCCAAGTATCTATGTTTCCTGCATCACTAAGTGGTCATAAACCCAAAGGAGCTAAACCTTCTTTTTGGTCGGGAAGATAAGTCCCTACATGACTCCAAGAGCTCTGGGGTACAGACACATCACTTGCTGGTGCATCAACCCTCCCTGACCTCCCTCTGTTCCCAGGGCTGGAGGACCTCCAAATGTATGCTCACTGAGCACATTCCTCCTCTGCAGGCTCAACCCTGTGCTTCCTATGGGTGTGGGACCTGACACACTTCCTCTGCCACAGGAACACAGTGTGTGATGAGAATCAAAATTTGCAGGGCACAATTTGCTCTTATATTGATTCTCAGCCCTCTTTTTGACAGTTGGAGAAATTTGGCTGTAGAAGAGTACTTCCTTGCCTCAGTACGCAGTCCAAATTATCAACCCCATACCAGTCATCAACACTGTGTGGTCTTTTTCTAAAACCCTGTTTTCTTGTCTTCCCAAATGATTATAAACTTGTAGAAGTGATGTCTATGGGACCATATCTCCAACAGTGCTCAATACATGTTTATTCACAATATCTATAATACTTTTTCCTCGTGTAATACTCTTTATCCCCTTTCTGTTTTCCTGGACAATTTCTACTAATGTTTCAGTTCTCTGTTAAAAAAATCACTTTCTCTGGGTGCTTCTATCCTGAACTTTTAAGTAATTTCTTCTTCTTCTTTTTTCATCTTAAATATGTTTCAAACAATTATGGAATTACTCATTTAAATGTCTGTTAGAGAAGGAGTTATGCTGATGAATTGTAACCTAAGGTCAAACCACAGAGGTTTTGTGGTGTATTTGTATTTTTTAAGAGTGTTTTGGTGTATCTCTTGGCCCATGTACCACACATTTAGACGGATTTGGACGGATGAGGTAGCTCATCACATATGTGACTTAAGTTAGCCACATAGAGTTTGGAGGAATGTGGATCACAAGCCTCACCTAGAGAGGCAGCTACTGCTTGGTATCAGAGAAGATTACCCAGAGGAAGTGGACCCTGATTGCTAAAGCTTATAATTTTGGGTTAAAATTGAAACCTCCTAGGTTTTAAATGTTAACATATCTTTTAATGAAATATCTTTTAATGAAAAACCAAACCCAAAACAAACAAACAAACAAAAAAAACCAAAAACCTGGTAGGCTACTAGTTATCAATATTTAGACTACATATGATAGATATATGCATGTATTTATAAACATATATACACATTTACTACTACTACTACTACTACTACTACTACTACTACTACTGCTACAACAACTACTACTACTACCACTACCAGGGATTGAACCTGGGAGCTTTACCACTGAGTCACATCCCCAGCCCTTTTTATTTTTGATTTTGAGATAGGGTCTTGCTAAGTTACCTAGGGCCTTGCTAAGTTGCTGAGCCTGGCTTGAATTTGTGATCCTCTTGCCTCAGCCTTCTGAGTAGCTGGGATTACAGGTGTGCACCACCACACTGGGTTATGTATATTAATAGCATGTATTTATAAATAAATATTTATAATCTGGTATTTTCCACTTAATTGTGAACACCTTTTCCACTGAATTTTAGATGTGTTTTCAGTGCCCTGATCCATCAAGTGGGGATCATAAGATATTAGATCACAGGATTGTTGTGAGGATTCAATCAAATTATGCATCCAACGCCCAGAGAATCAAGCTGGGACCTAGTGAGTGATCCAGGAATGGGAGCCTCTCTTCCCCTGTATCTTTTTAACCTTCATGTCACAGATCCAGGGAATCAGTAGCCCTGGATGTGTCTAAAGAGTATGTGTTCCCTGAAGAACACTGTGGGCTGTCAACAGATACTGGGATTGTTTCTAAGGACAAATAAATTGGAGAATGTAACCTAAATCAATTAATGCATATGTCTTTACCAAGAACTTCTTAGTGACTTTAATGTGCTCATATACTTTGTGAATTTCCAAAAAGGGGTTGAGAGACACAAATTTAATTGACCCGAATGACTGTCTCATGAAGCCTATTTTGTAAACTGCTGAATCCTAATGACTGGATCCACTGGAGAATTGTTTTCCTGGCATCTCAGAAGCAGCAGCCAGAGCCTGGAAGACAAGGTCCAGCCAAGAAGCCTGTGTTTCCAAACCATGTCCCTCACCAGCTTCACCGTGGGCTGTCACTAGTAGTTCTATGGAGGCAGCATCCAGAGCCCCCAGGAACTTCACTGATCATGTCGTGCTTTAGTAGCAAACCACAAACAAATGCACCCACTGAATGGCAGTGAGTAGATGCTGGCTGAGGAAGCCACCCCTCTTGCTGGCGTTGATTTTTATCTTTAACTAGCTATTTTCCCAGAGGAACCAAAGGAGGCGATTTTATGTCTGTTGATTCCATTCTTGAGATCGTTATGTTGATTATGTGTATTCTCTTCTCTCGTGTAGATGTTTGAAATTTCCCTAGGAAACATTTTCTTCTGCCTAAGATTGCATAGAGCATCATTTTTAACACATAGTAAATGTTGCTGAGTAGAAAAATGCATGCATTACCACGCATTTTTTGCAAAGTAAGAGGTTTATATCTTTGTAATTATTTCCAATGTGTGTTTATTGATTTTTATAATACAGGGATATTAACTTGAAAGAGAACAAATTACATACAACAAATTAAGCACTTGCATGGATTAGAAAATCAAGGTAGTGCACTAGAGGCATGACTGATACGGGAGTGTTGCACGATAGAAGAACCGTGTGGTTTGTACCACATCTGGGAGAATTTCATCTAGCCATTTGTCTGAAATGATCTTTAACTGAAACACAGGTGCAAGATTTTATGGAATTAGAGGATTTTAGAACTGGTAGAGAACCGTCGATAAGGAAACTGAAGACAAAAAATATTAAGAATCACATTCAAGGTCACAATAGGCTAGTGGCATGGTCACACCTAGAACATACCTGTACACCAGTCTGTACACCTATTCTCCATACTAATCTTGGTGTGATATCCCAATTACACACTGTGTCTCCTTGAGTCCCTATGTCACCATTTACCACCTCTGTGACTATGGGCAAATAACACTCTTTGCTCATCCATAAGAATAACACCAGACTGATGAGATAATGTGCATGGGTATAGTGTTAGGTGGAGCCAGATAAATGATCACTAAAGATCTCTTCATTCATTTGATATGTACGTACTGAGTTCCTATTGCTTCAGAACAATAGGAACATTGTTCCTATTTGTTTGCGAACAAATCTTTGAGAATAGTTTTTTTTTCTTCCAGTATACATATTTGCTATAAGTAGTTAACATAATTTATTTAGTATATTTTTATGTGTAGGCAAACTCTTTCACATTTGAATTAAAAATCACAGAGGATATTTTCAGTAATTTCCAAATTCTAAACCCTGAAGGCTTGCACTATGATCTTATTGGATTAAGTTGCTATACAAACTAACTTAATGCTCTTAATACATTTATAAATGTTTTTCACAAAGGACAGTGGCAAGAGCTTCTTACTCTTTCACAGGGTGCAGTAAAGGCACTTTGCTCTAGGAAGGTGGACAGGCAGCCAGCCCAAGGGGTTTGGTGCTTTTGACTGATGGAGCAGCTGAAAGGGTTGGGACATCTCTTGCTTGTTCCATGCATCAGTCTTCTTTCAGTTTGTCTATTCATTCAGTTACTTTGTTTGATTTGTGTATGAGGGTTTTGAGCTAAGTACTTTCAAATGGCAGATAAAAATTCATCCAAATCCTGAAAGATTCAGTTCATGGTGTCCATTACCTGGTTTTGCTTCTCTCTGGGGATTGGAGTTTATCTCTGCACAAAGAGAAGTAATGAATGGTAATTCTGCATTGTATAATCACCAGTGCGGGGTACCGCTCCTTGCCTCCCACCCCCCACCCCCTGCCACCAAGATGAATTTAGATCTATGAGTAACCTTAGATCTTTGGTGAGGATGGGAGGAGTAGGTATGGGAAGCAGCAGTGGATTTATTTGAATGTCCTCTGCAGCAGGACCTGATGTGTCTCTCAACTTTTGAACCTGACAGGTGGGTCCATGATATATCTAGGTTAGCTCTGGGCAGGAGAAGGCCTGCAAGAGATTTACATTCCTTAGAATTATCTTAGTTTTAGATTGAGAATTGGGGATTGCTGAGCAGACCACATCTGTGCTTCAAGGAAAGGCCATCTCTAGATATTTCTGATTTGTTTCTTATACCTTTCCTTTTGGTTGATTGCCTTTCTTTGTTCTATAGAAATAGTGTTCATTTCTAGAATACACTTTTTAAAATGTTGTTTTGTGCCAGTGTCAACTTTTCTATTAAATCGGATGGGTTTATTCTTCAATTCATGTTTGGAACCCTGGCGTTATATCAAAGTTTTCCACTTTCATGGAGAATCAATAATTATACATTGCTACTTGCTCTCCTCTGACCCTTGTATATGTCTCCCTCCACTTTATGTTTTCTAAATTTAATTGTGCTGCCTCTTAAATACTATGTTGGCAAACGTGATGCTTTTTACAGGTAGTCACCAAACTTATAGGTTATTTATTTTTTATAAGTTTATATTTTCTTTAAATTGCTTATTTGGAACTCAGAAAGCACTTTTCAAAAGACATAGTATAAGTATGGTTAGGTTCCAACACAATTCTTTTCATCCTTAATGCACCTGAAATGTGTGCATTTATATTGAGAGGTGGAAATAAAAACAGTTGCTAAAATATCAAACAAGACTAAAAATGTGAAGATGGGAAAAGAAGCAAATATTTATTTATATTAAATGCTGGATTCTGGAAAGAGAGATTTAATTAGATGATAATTTTTAGAACTCTAGGGGAGTGTTTGAAAGGGTTTTTGGGATAATTAAAAGGGTTTGTTGTATGGTTTCTTAATGTATCAGGTATTGTTTTCCTATCCTTTTATGTAGGTATACTGGTAGCATTATTCTTGCATAAGTTTAGCCAAAACCATGGCAATTCTTTGACTTCATATATAAATTTAAGAGACAGGGATGACAGGAATGAAGAGAAAAATTGATGTCTAGCTCTGATGTCCCTGTAAAAGATATTTATCAGGAATTGGAAATGGAGCTGCTAAGGACTGAGTATCCTCCCTAAATTCATGTATTGAAGTTCTACCTCCAATGTGATAATATTTGGAGATATGGGACCTTTGGGAGACAATTAGGTTCATATGAGGTTCTGATGGTACAGCCCCCATGATTGGATCAGCACTCTTATAAGAAAAGGAAGAGGCACCCGGAGGGCTTTCTCTCTCTGCCAGGTAAGGACACAGGGAGAAGGCAGCCATCTGCAAGTCAGGAAGAGGGCCTTCTCCATACCATAACCCAAACAGGCTGACTCTTAGCCCTCTGGCCTAACGGGAAGAAATAAATTGTTGGAGACACCCAGTCCATGATACTTTATTGTAGCAGCACAAACAGATGAATACAACAGCCAATCTATGGAATTCTGTGAACTTCTCCTGCTAAGAGCCATAGCCAAGTAGTAATGATGCATGGCATTTTTGGTTGAAAGGTGACACCAGCAAGCCATTTAGATGATATGATTATGTTAAGATCTGCATTCAAATGGATATAAGACACCTGCTGTCCACCTGGGCCTGCTACTGGACTCCTGGAGAGTTCCCATTGGTTGGGGGAAGTGCGGTAGGAGGGAATTCCAGAGGAGGGATTTCCTGTTGGGGTGTGTGTCCGGGAGAATGCCACGTGTGTGGGTCAGCATATTTCCCGGGAGCATACATGGCATTGGCGGGAGTTTAAAAAATAAAGTTTGTTCCTGTTTGAGTGGCTCGTGATTTTGTGCCCAGCCAGACTGCGGCATTCTCCGAAAGTGAAAAATGTGGATTGTAGTGTGATTCCATTGAGTTTTCATTAACTAGTAAAAGGAAAGGACAATGTACTGTGAAGTTGAAAGCAGGAGAGAGAAAATGATTTGGATGATCAGATTTAGGATATAGGCCAGCAGGGGAGAAAAAAAAGTCTGGAAGGGTTTATCCTAGGAAGAAGCAGAAGCAGGAGGAATTTCAGGCTTACTGTTAGACATTCATTTCTGGGACAGAGACTTATGTAGTCTTATGAACAAACCTGGCTTTCCTGTGATGTTCAGTTTTGGAATTTGAAGATTTATGTTTTTTTTTCCAAGTAAAATCTATGACTTTTAAAATTTTCTGCTTCTTACATGAGGACATTGTGAAATATTTTTCAGTGCTCCTATAATAGGACACTGTAGGTTGTGTAATCTTTGGTTTAGTGGTATGTATTAGTTTCAGTTCATCTCTCTGAATAATTTTCATATTTGATGTTTATATAAAGCTTCACAAAATCTTGTGTAATTGTCTGACAAACTAGCCTTGTGTTTACATTAAAAGAAAAAAAATCAAAGACATGTAATTTTTTTTTTTTGTAGTCCAATGTGAATATGTGGAATCTGGGCCAAGACACAGCTTCGATACTTCACTGGAACCCCCGCCTCAGCTTTGAAATGGGGTGGATGTGGATTTTTTTTCCCCCCACAACATTTCACAGATGTTTCCAAAGTATTTTTGCTGCAGTAACTCGTAAGTGCTTTCCTCCATTTGTCTTCTGGGTTTTTTTCAAGATCAAGTGAGATGATTTTCATGCATGAGTCTTGCAAATGGCCAAGATCTATGCAAGTGTTAATTCTTCTCTCTGCACTGCTACTTAGCTACAATGGCTGTACTCAAACAAATGCATGGAGGGCAACTTCCAGGACCAAAAGCTAAAGCTCTGCACTCTTCCATGCTACACTCCTGGGTTTACTTCTTAGTGAATGCTAAATGCATGTGGCAGGATCCTGACCCCAAATCATTACAATGGATAGACTGTGTGCGCAGAGCTTAAACTATACGTGAGCTTGCTACAACATGATGGATATAACTGCTTGCTGAGAATTTGATTTATTTTCCAATAGTTTAGCATCCCTCTGCTTTTATCTGATATGACTATTTTACAAGCGTGTGTACCAAGCATGGCTTCAAAATTGCAGGTTATGAAATACAGAAAATGGAACAATTGCCGTGCATAGCAGAAATCTTCCTGTTCAGTCTGTGTGCTGTATATTTTAAAGTAAGATGGACTGCTGAATGGTGATGGGACTTGCCTTGGGCTTCATCATTTTTTTACCCTACAGGTGAAAGGAAATGCAAGACTTTTTTCTTCATTTTCAACTTCATATTGTTAGTTGGTTTTTCACAGGCTGGTTTGCGATGATGGGTTTTCGCCTTATCATTTGTTGGCATAATAAAAATGACATGATGATGGGGAAGAGAGCAGTTCCCCTTTAGGACGGAACAGAGCAGCTGATGCTAGTGATGGAAATGTAGCAGGCCAATGGGGAGACCTCCCCCTTTCCCATTTCACTTCAACCCAATCTCTATTTTTCAATAATACACTTGCTCGCTGAGTACTGCTCATCAGTAGCTCACTGCTATTATGTATATGCACGCGTTTATGTATGGAGTGGACTGGCCAGTTGACAGTCTGTGCAGCTGAGGTGCCAGCATAGGAACATTGCTCCTAGAAGGTCATCTTGCTTCAGGAGGTTGTATTTAATTCAGGGTTCCTTCCAGAAAGACCCCTCCTCCCCGAAAAGTCATAATTGACTCAGGGCTGTGTGTAATTGGCATCTAACAGCAGAGCAAATTGAAGGCTGGTTCAACTCTAATAACACCTCTGCTCTGTTGGAGGTTGCCTTTAGCTCAGCTGGGTGGAAGGGATTTCCAGACAGTGTGGGACCTGGTTTTTATCACTCTGAGTAGACCTAGGCAGGAGCCAAGTGTGACAGTCTTAATACTTAGGCTGGTGCAGCAGAGCAGGCATGTTAATGTGCAGTATAAAGAAGCTGCAGTGACTAAATGTGCATTTACTCATCGGGCACTTTGGGGATGTCAGGCATACAGGACCTTCTACCTGGAAAATGTACTCAGCAACATATTAAAATTCTCGCCAAATACTCAGAATTAATCCTTTGATAGCTACCCCACTTTTATGGGTAGATAACTCTCAGTCAACTCATGCTCCTTATATATCTTGATGCTCCTGGAATTTCCAGTTTGGGGACATACTGTATGTGGCTCCACTGTTTACTTTGGATAATTAGTCATTGGAGAATTTAAAGTAAGTTAAGTCAAAACAAACAGAATTTAATAATTATCTCAGATGAGCACATGGTTTCCTGTTCTTTTGACAAGTGAAACTTCCATGGCTTCCCATACAGAATAAATGTTGAACATTTACTATATTTCAGGTCCTGTGCAAAGTGCTCTGCACGGTACTTCTAATACTTCTAGGAAATAGATGCAGTGATTATTTTCATTTTCAAGTAGGTAAAGTAAGGTATAGAGAAGTTAAATAACTTCCTTCTTTCTGCCTTTCTTCTTCTCCCTATCTTTCCTCTTGGTCTCTTTCTTTCCCTCCCTCGCTCCCTCCCTTTCCTTATGGTTTGCATGTGAGGTGTCCCCCAAAAGCTCATGTGTAAGACAATGCAAGAAGGTTTAGAGGAGAAACGATTGGGTTATGAGAGCCTTAGCCCAATCAGTGAATTAATCCCCCCCCCCCCGTTTTTTTTTAAAAGAGAGAGAGAGAGAGAATTTTTAAAAAATATTTATTTATATTTTTAGTTCTCGGTGGACAAAACATCTTTGTTTGTATGTGGTGCTGAGGATCAAACCTGGGCCGCCTAGGCGAGCGCGCTACCGCTTAAGCCACATCCCCAGCCCTGAATTAATCCCTTGATGGGATTAACTGGGTGGTAACTGAAGGCAGGTAGGGCATGCTAGAGGAGGCGTGGCTTTGGGGTATATATTTTGCAAGTAGAGACTCTCTGTTTTCTGATCATCATGTGAGCTGCTCCCCTCTGCCAGACTCTTCTGCTATGACGTTGTGCCTCACATTGAACCCCTAGGAATGGAGCTGGCTGTCTGTGGACTGGGACCTCTGAAACCGTGAGCTCCAAATAAACTTTTCCTCATCTATGATTGTTCTGGTCAGGTCTTTTAGTCACAGCACTGGAACAGCTAACTAAAACACTCTTTTCCTTTTTCTTTCTCTTCTCAGCATTATTGTCCTTTTCTTCAATTAGCAGAGACTTGAGGTCATTTGGAATTATCTCCCTCACATTGGGTGCAGCCTTGGTTGATTAGTCAATCAAGGTGCTTCCCCCCACAAACTTTGCCCCCTACAGCCAGGCAAGGACCCCATCTGGTCAGTTTCTATCCTGGGATACTTAATTCCTGAGCACAATGGTATTGGATGGAAAAGCAGTCAGAGGTGATTTACCTCAGCTGTACCCTGATAGGACATAAATTTTCTGCCACTGCCTTGAACCCTAGAGAAGTCTTTATTCCTGCTTCTTCTATATCTACTCTTATTCTTTCAATTCTGTGAGTCACACTAGAGCTTTTGATAAATTCCCTTTTTGGTCAAGCTAGCCATTGTGGGCTTCAATAGTTTCTAGCCAAAGAATTTTTATCAGGTCTTCATCCCATAATGTAAGACAGTTTTTCCTGAATCACTTTGAGCATCTCTTTAATGGCTTTTACCTGCCTCTGGTGTCTAGAATCTTTGCCAAAATTGTGAACTCTATTTTCTATCCTGCAGGCTTTTATCTCTTAATAAGCATTCAACAAGTACATGATTGCCTTCCTTGAAGACAGGAACCATAACTTTTGATTTATCGTGGAGGTGGCTATTGGGCCATTCCCCAGGGAGTGCGGGGCTTGAAGTCCTCTTTAGGGAGACACAGCATCTGAGGCAAAAATGCGAGGTTTCTCTCTGCCTCCCTCAATTTCAGACAGTTTCAATCCTTATCATGTGTGAGGCCCTAGGTTTGATACCTAGCATTGAAAAATAAATACATAAATTAATTAAAAATAATAAGTAAAAAATAAATCAGGATTATCACATTGTATTTTGATCTTTACTTTGGAGCTACTGTATGTAGGATTTTATTTTTGTTCCAGATGTTTACTGTTCTACAGTTCTAAATTTAAAATCCTGTTAATGGGCACAGCTGAACTTACTTATAGTTGCCAATAAAGAAAAAATTTAAAAGAATATTAGATTTAGAAGATAAAAGGGCAACTGAGAAGAAAAAGAAAGTAGAACAACAAAAAGCCCACTTTTAAGTGTTAGGTGAGTGAGGGTGAGCTGGAGGTGGCTGGGCACGGTGGGTTGGAAGGAAGAGTAGAAAATCATGTGGAACAGTGGTAGGCTTGGGGGCGGGTGTGTAATCGTGATCCTCTATGAGAGACCTTCAGTCCTTGCTTACGACTGGGAAGGTTACACTGTTGGATTCCTCTCCGCCATCTGCTTCTGCAGATCCTCTAAAACACTGATCAGGGGTCATTTGACAAATTCTAGGGTCAGCTGAAAATGAGAAAAGGCTGTCGGATTATCCATCTTTATGTTTTTTCTTTGCCAAATACCTCTTCACTTCTTTTCCGGTATTATATTATATTTTGGTAAATTTCTCTTTGATTCAGTTTGTGTGGTTCAGCCTAAAACCTCACTGTTAGCTCCTGGATGAGCCATTTCAACCCCTCATGTCATGGCAATGAAACACAATTCTAAGGTTTTCTTTGGAATTTCTGGGAAGAGACTCTTTCCAGTAGGCTTTATGGGATTGTAGAAAATGGATGTGGAGTTGCTGGCAGCTTTCTTGCCAGGCAGTGTTGAGATGGGATTAGAAGGAGGCAGATTTCTGGCGACAAGTGTTGGAACACCTGAATCTAGCCTTGCCAGTCAGGAGTAGCTACCCTAGGCTTCTCATGAACCAGTACATATCCTTTTTTTCAGTTTGTTTCCTAACAGATCCACTAACTGTGAGTTCTTATTCACTTTCAGGATTATTGCACTCCAAAGAAGAGAGGGCCAGTAAATTTTGGAGACAGGAATTCTCTTAGCTTCCAAAGTGCTTCTTTAAAGAAGAAGCGTCTTCTTTAAAGAGACCATTGGAAAACACAGTTAGAGAAGTGATACAATGACTTCTCTGTCAACTTGAACTAAACTAGGAATGATCTGTGCAGGTAATCAAGGTGAGGGATCCTGCAGAAATGTCATCTTGGTGTGAGAGGAAGTACATGTTGTAGCTTATTATAGTTGAGAAATAACAAGTTAACAGCACTGTGCGAAAGAAAGAAAAATGTCATTTTATTCTCCCATTTCCTTTTTTATGTTGCAAACTTTAAGGGGAGGCTTGTGCTATTAGAAACAAGTTTCCACCCAAATAGGCGTCAGGGCTATGTATGATCTGAAACTTTTATTTTGTGAGCTAGCTAGGAAAGAGACACATGTTCCCCACTTCTCAATTTGCACTATACCAACATCTTCTGTCTTCCCATGATGTAGATCATGACCAAAGACTGGACAGGCTTTTCTGGAACCAGCATCATGGAGCTCATCAGCCTCAGTGCTCTGAAACATGGTGGGATTTGAATTATCTTAATGAATCAACTCGTCACCAGCCTAAATTCTTTGTTGGTTAGCTAGAGTGACAAACTATGGAGCACTTATCTGTATCCCCTGGACTTCCAGGAGACTCGCAGCATCAAAGAAGCAAAACAATGTTCGTCCTGATTGCAGACTGAATCACACTAGGATCTAAGAACTGAATGGAAATGAAGACATAAACATGAAAATGGAAATGGAAATGTAAAGAAGGACTTGGGTCCTGGTGTCCAGAGCTGAATGCGGGCAGAATAAAAGATATCAAGGATGTTATTGGTGAGAGAAGATAATGGAAAAGTTGGAAAAACTCTAGGGAAATAAGATTCCACTTGCTTTCAGGGCTTCTCTGATGCTGAGAGTTGATTGGCTATCTCTAAAACCTTGGAGTTTTAAATAGATTGCATTTGTAAGCTTAGGTTTTGTTGTTGTTGTTGTGTGTGTGTGTGTGTGTGTGTATGTGCACGCACACACTTTGGTACCAGGGTTAGAACCCAGGGGTGCTTAACCACTGAGTCACTTCCCCAGCCCTTTTTACCTTTTTTTTTTTCTTTTTGAGACAAGCTCTCTCTAAGTTTCTGGGCCTCACTAAATTGCTGAGGCTGGCTTTGAACTTGCGATTCTCCTGCCTCAGTTTTCGGAGTTGCTGGGATTACAGGCATGCACCATTGCACCTGGCTACATTGGTAGCTTTTGTGGGAAGAGAGCAGGAGAGTATATTGAGACTTTGGAGCCATTTTAGGAAACTGCAGTACAAATGGAATGATGTTTGGATCTGGGGGTAAGGCGGAAGCAAGCAGGGTGTTGCATGTACCCTCATTTCCCTTTACTTAACTCCTCTGTGCTCCTGGGTATTTGCCAGTTTTGAAATCAGGTCTGTATGTACATATTTGCGTTCATTTGTGTAAGCTGGGGTGCTGTGCTTCAAAATTACTGGATTTTGAGTGCTTTTCAGTTTCTGTAGGTTCTTGCTGCCCAAATTTAGCAAATTTCTAAAGCTGTTGAAGTGCTGTCTGTGGAGTACCTGCTGATATTTACACTCCATGGAAGTAGATGATATATGGAATTAGAATGGATTTGGGGATTGAAATGGATCAAGTCTCAGCATTGATTATTAAACACATAATCATTTGTGCATGTGACTTAGCTCTTAGAGTCTCAGTTTCCTTCTCTGTAAGACAAAGATTATCATGCTTTTCTTCTGGAGGTTATGATAATTTAATGAGATGATGTGTGGGTAACTTGAGTGTCCCCAACAGGGCTACCATTTTGCTCAGACACTGTAATGTGCCCCCTGGAATTGTACAAAAAGGTATTTGGGTTCTTCCCACATCCTACAATTATCTGAAAACAACTTCAATTTGAAGGCAAACAAAATAACTTGGGATATCAAGGATTCTCTGGAGTGGGGTTGGTGGAGCCTTATATTGGCTTTGTTGTCCCTGGTTTTAAACTCTGACTTGTGCTAGAATCTTGTTTTCCATCTTATTTTCTATAGCTTCTATTGCAGATCCAGTTTCTTTCTCCTTCATTCCCCAAAGACAATACCATAAAATTGTTATATATGACACGTTTGACTGAAGGTTTGGATAATAGAGAAATGCCACATGGAATAGAAAATACATTTAAAATGAAATGTTAATTTATAACCATTATTAAAATCCCTGCCCATTCTGGCCCCAGGGAATTCTTGATCACTATTTTGCTTCTTCCAGTCTCTGGCCCTTCCTCTCTAGGGGATCCCTCCCATAGTCCCTTCCATTGTTTTTCTCAGAATCTCAGGTGCCAGGTCCTCTAAACCCTTATCTCTATATCTTTCACTGGAACATGGAAATATGTCTCACTTGACTGCATAGGGTATTCAATGCTCCCATTTCCTGCTAGGTGCTGGAGTCCACCTTTGTAGAAATCAAAGTCCACTTGGGGATCTACCTTGCTACAAATCCTGTCCTTCCTCCTCAATGTGAGGGTGCTGTGGTCCTATCTTTTGTAAAACAATTATTGTTCGTCTTCTCATTACACCTGCAAAACACCAAGCCATGATGGGTACACAGAGATGAGAGACTATGATAGATTAACACAAGAAGAATATGGAGTTTGTCCCCAGTCCATAGAGGAGATGGCTACCATTGCTACATCAGGGTAAATTGCTGGATTCTGGGGTTGGCAGTAAATGAGTTCATTCAACAACTAGACATTGTCCCAGTTGCCTCAGAAACATTCTCAGATGGGCTGTTCATGTGGCTTGGATTTGTGTGAGTTATGCATGGCACAGATGATATTCAGCTAAGTGACCCAAGAGGGTAGAAATAAGGAAAATTCTGTAAGTATTTTGGGTCACAGATGTGTGAAGCCCCAACTGGTCAGAGCATGGTCTGAATTCGGTTTGCTGTGCTTCATCCCCTCCTTTTGGTCTTTGGTCAAATACACCTGCTTAGTAAGAACTTCTGGGCCTTTCCTTTCTGCTTTGTCACCCCCTCCCTTGATTGTTTCATCTTCGTCTTTTCTTTTTCTTCTCTGAATCGCCATTGGACAGACTATATGTTTCATTTATCCTACTCTTTGTTTCCTTTCTTCTTCTCCTGGAATATTCTGTTGTTTACTGCTGTGTCCCAGAGACTGGTACACAGCCAAGTACATGGTGGGCTCAGTAAATATTTGTGGACTGTTTATTGACCGCTTGAGGGACTGGATTATGATAATGATGTCTTATTCTCTACTATAGTGCTTTATTTTTAACAAAGAGGGTTCACATATGTCATCCCACTTAACTTACTACCTACTGGGGAGATAGGGAAGGCAGGCTCAGTATGGTGCCGTGAGCTCTCTGGGTCTTGGAGCAACAAGCAGCGAACTTGGGTCTCAGACCATTTTCTTTTTTGACTTTGAATCCAATGTCTTCCCTACTGCTTATATCAAGTCACAGCAAACAAGGGTCATTTGCATAAAACATAACAAATGCTTTGGGGTAGAAAGAGTGATGGAAGTATTTTGGGCTAAGTGCTACCAGCCTCTCTGTTGTCCCATTATCCTAGTCTGAAATGCTTGGTGGAGAGGATCTTGCCTGCCAAAGTGAGGACAGGTACCATATATATCACGACGGCACCACACCAGCTGCAGTCTCAAATGCTGAGGCTCGGAGCCAAATTTGACAAAACCAGACCGAGTTTTTCATGTGCATGCCTTAATGAGCCCAACAGCACTGGGGGGGAGTCCCACAGAAAAGTACAGACCTCTGAGAGTGGATGGGCTTGGGGACTCATGTTCATGATCATAAACACTAATGTTTGTGAAGAGATTGACAGCCACCACATTTCTCTAACATTTACCATCAAATTTTATTTTTTAAAAAAATTTAAAAGCAGTTCTCTTGGTTAAAGGAGCAGGCATAGATTTGTCTACTTTACAGATGGGGACGCTGAGGTCTGGACAGATTATGGGATTAGCCTCATGTAAGGGATGGGATTGAATTTTTCAGTTCAGGATATTTGAAGCTAAAATTGATGTTAGCTTATTTTTATTACTGGGAGTGTTTCTATTTCTCCAAGTTTAGCATGAAGATGAATCACATGGAGCATTAAACCACCCCCAGTGATTCTGATTCAGTAGGTCTGTGGTGACTTCCAAGAGTCTACATTTCTAGCAAACGCCAGGTGAGGCTGTTGCAGCTGCTCTGGGGCTACCCTTTGAGAGGCACTGACACAATGGTTCGAGCAAACGTCATGATTTCTGGTGTAATCAGACTTTCTTCTTGCTACTCCTGACATCACAGATCTGACCTCAGCTCCTGCTCTATGCCCCTTGCATACAGCACTCCAACCACATTGGCCTCCTGGCCATTCTTTGAGCCTCCACACATGCTGGCTTCTCAGGGACTTTGCACTTGCTTTTCCTTCTGCCTGTAATGATTTTATCCTAGATGTCACATGGCCAGTTATTGTCTTTGCAGTGATGCATTCTCTGGCTCCCCTAGCCCTAGCATAGGGTCTGTTAATGCTATCCACACAACCTACGACCTTCTAGAAAACACAAGAGCATTACATAAAATTATAATTTGTCCATTGTCTATCTCTTTATTCCTTGACAAGAATGCAGCCTCCAAAGACAGGTCAGCATGTGTTTACTCTGTCTCTGGCATTTAGGATGGCACCTGCCACGGAGCAAGCTCTGTGGAAGGAAGTAACTGTTAAATGAATGGAGGCCAGGAATGAGCAGGGCTTTGCCATTAGGTAAAACAAAGATTTTCTTGCTTTACACAGGGAGAACTTAGGGGAAGTTTCAGAAAGATCAGTACTGATTAAGAATTACTCTCCACAAAGAAAATCTTTATAAAAGAGGAAGGAATGACAATCTAACAACACTGTTTAAGATAATGCCAATTTCATTTTACACATTCTCTTAAGTATCTAAAGATTTTATAACTTTATGGTGATAAGATCTAGAGAAATATACACAGAGATTGATTCAATTTTATTCATTGAGTAATTGTACAGTTGAAAGAAGCTCTTGGAATGAATGAGATTCATGATTGATTAATGATTAGTTTCATTCATTCTTGGTTTATGATACTCGGGATTAAAGTTCTCCATACTGTTTGTTTGCAGATGTCTATTTGGCCAACCTGTGGTCTTGGTGACTATTTAAATTGGCAATTACATGCACTTTAATCAGAGAAATATTGCATTGAATTAAATTGAACAGTGGTTTGGGTTGAACCTAGTTCATACTAGCAAGTCTTTTGCTTATTAAAACTGCAGTAGCTATAATATCTTTATATTATCTAAAGAGTTTTACATTTTTACAAAACAATCACATTATCAGAATGGTTTCTCAGAGTGTGAAAAGAATAAGATATTAAAACATATTTGAACCGTGAATCATATTTGATAGCACATGTTCTTTTTCTCCATGCTTCATTTACACATAGAACTTAATTCTGGACAGTGCCTCTCAGAGCTTCTATTAAAGTTCCCCGCCTATCAGAGGAGTGCAACAGACAGCTCATGGATTCTGGGACTTTGTTCAAGGTGTCTCCTGCAGGAAGGAAATATGTCTTTGAATGTTCATGTTTTTGTTTAAATTTCCTTAGAATTAGAATCTTAGAATAGATTTCTCATTCTATTCTGAAATATTTCTATTAAATTAAAAAATTATATATATATATATATATATATATATATATATATATATATATATATATATATATATATATATATATATATATATATTTTAAATGACTCACTGATGATATAACCTTTGTATCCTAAAATCATGGAGCAAAACTGGTTCTCCAGAAATGAAACTGGATTTTTTTGGCATTTTGTCATATTTCCCTGGGGTGATGAGAACACAAGTGTGATAAACATGGCTATAAATTATCATGTTAATTTTGTGGAAAAGCTATATTTCATTACTTAATATTTCTTATATAGTTTTTTAAAAAACTTTGTTTCTCTGTCTTTAGTTTGTCTATTTATAAAATGGAACAAAAATTACTATACTTACAAAGTAAGGTAGCTGCATACAAATTATATGAAGAGTAGCCAGCATCTACGGAGTGTTGACCATGTGTCCAGCACTACTCTGTGTGCCACCTGTAAGCTAATTTATCTTGTTCTTACAATAGCTTCACAAGGCAGGCACTTTTATTATGCTCATGTTCAGATTAAGAGTCTGCAGTTCTAGGTCAGAAGACTGCTCCACTACCATATAGAACTTTCCAGAAATTCTCATAATCACAGTCAAATAAATTTTGGAAATTCTGAATATTTTACAATGTTGGAGAATCATTGTGACAATATAATACAGACCCTGAAAATTATTGCAGTGGGGGAAAAAACACCTCAAAACAATCCTCTCTAAACTTTGCTAATCAAAAATTTCCTAAAATAATTTGATTATAGGATATCTTCCTTCCTTCCTCTTTTCAAAGAACAACTATTTTTTACTTTCCAGGATTAGTGTCCTTGCAGGCAATTTGAAGAATCAGCTGGCAGATCCCCATGACTCTGGAAAAGGAAATGGGGCTTGCGTGGTTGGGGCTAGAATTCTCATTTCTGATACTCCAAAATTTGAGGCAGCAAATTAGGGGATTTAGCTCCTAATTCTCCCTAACCCAAAGAACAAAAATCTCACTGTTCCCCATAGACATTCCTAAACTACAAGGATGGATCCTTGGTATCATTCTTTAGAAAAGGACTACAGTTAATTTGGTGCAGATGGGAATCTCTCCATAAAAATAACCATAGATGAGAATTAGTAGAACTTTTTTTTTTTTTTTTGAGAGAGAGAGAGAGAGAGAGAGAGAGAGAGAGAGAGAGAGAGAGAGAATTTTTTAAATATTTATTTATTTTAGTTTTCAGCTTTGTTTTTGTTTTTCCCTAATACTGGGAATCAAACCCAGGGGTGCTTTACCACTGAACTACATCTCCAGCCCTTTAAAATTTTTATTTTGTGTTGCCAAGGTTGGCCCTGAACTTGTAATCCTCCCACCTAAGCCTTCTGAATAGCTGCAACTACAGACTTGTGCCCTGTACCTATCTGAGATTTTTCAATATGATCTGATACTCACTGAGGATTTCTATGTGCTGCTGTTCTAGATGTTTGGGATATAGCAGTGGGAAAAATAAATGTGTATCCCTGCCCTTACAGAGAAGGTACACAATAGATGAAATAACTTAAGTTAATTATGCATTAGATGAGAAAGAAAAGGATCCCAAGATTTATGAAAAAGTTCTTAAAGAGCACTCAGATTACAGACAAGGCACATTGAAGGCAGGACCAGGGGAGGATCCCTGAGGAGAATCCCTAAGGGCATGCACTATCTGGAGAGTTAACAACAGTAACAAGCCAGAAAAAAGCTGGCCTGTTTATTATCATCATGTGCCAGTACTTTTAAAGTATTTCATCAATAAAATATATTTCCCTCCAAAGAATTTTTTGTTGGTCTAAGTTTTAATTATTATAGTTCCTATTGAATTTTAATATATACATATGCTTCAAAGTACACATTTTTATTATCTGTTCCTTAATAAACACTATATTCTATGTGGAAATTAATTCAGACAACCGCTAGTTATACCTCCCCACCCAAATAAATTCAAATCCTTACTGCCTGCTTCAGGAACAGAACATGCCTCCTAACTGTGAGTTAGCATTTCTGTTTGACATAAACAACAATAGCAGAGTTAGTGTGGAGACAAAGAAGTTAACATGGGTGGCAATTCTGTCAATCTGTATGCTACTATATGACAACCATTTTTCTATATGTTTTTCTGTGTTTGCAATTTCTAATATTGAAACAAATTGTAAAGTATCATATTTCTGTTTGGCAAGTGAAAATTTTAATTCGTATGTGAAACATTTTGCAAAATTTGAATAAAATCTTTAAAATAGAAATTTTGTTTTAAAACGATTTCTGCTACTCTGTGATTTAAGAATTAAATGTTTATTAACATGATTCTCTTTTGAATAATGTCTTTCTTTTCTGAGGCAAATGATATATAGGTATAAGTTGTTCCCTTTTGATCAAAATAATGCATGAATTCATATGATGAAAATTATTAATCTACTGCTGATTCTTTTTTTTTGTGCTGTAATCTTTTCTTTGTTCATTGTTAAATTTTATTACTGGCATGCTATGAGCGTGAAGTTCAATTAAAGAAAATTTTCACTGTTTCTGGTTCTCTTCTGGCCATCATTATTATTAATTTCAACATTATTCCTAAAACTAATTTTGTTGTAAGAAGGAGAGAGAAAAATGATCTGTTGAGTATCAAATGCACTGGGGTTGGATGAGATTAAGATTCCCTTTTGGGAAATTAGATTTACCTGCCTAGCTAATCATCTGTCTTGTTACAGGCCTGATCATTTTAACCAGACATTCCTTTATTGTACCTAGTCTAACAGTGTTTTCTAACCACTTTCCCTCCTTCTAGAAACACATCTCACAAGAGAGAAATCTTGGAACTTTCTTGTGGTGAATTTGAAATAAAACTTGGACAGCACTTTACAATTAATTAGTCTGAAAAGTTGTTTTAGCATATGCTAGATAAGTGATGTTATTTAAAACAGAGTGCACAAGCCCAGCATATGTGGGCCCTGGGTTTGATCCCTAGCATTCCAAAAACACCCCACCAAAACCAAACCAATCCTCCCAGAGTAGGTAGGAGCAAGTGGCTGCATTTGGCATTAAGCAGGTTGCAATTTAACATGAAGTGGTTAGAGTAAACCTCATTGAGCAGGGAACATTTAAGCAAAGATGTGACACAGATAAGTGTATTAGTCAGGGTTCTCTAGAGGAATAGAATCAACAGGAAGTATAATTATAAAAGAGGGACTTATTAGGTTGGTTTATGCGACCAGAAGCTTGATAATCCACAGTGGCCGTCTTGCAGGTTAAGAGAGCTGGAAGAACCAGCAGCTGTGTAGTCCAAGAGGCTGAAGCCCCAGAACAAGAGGGATCAACAGTGCTACCCTGGTGCAAGACCAAAGGGTTCTGGAGAATCTGCTTTGGAAAAG
Source organism: Marmota monax (assembly GCF_021218885.2). Lineage (NCBI taxonomy): Eukaryota > Metazoa > Chordata > Mammalia > Rodentia > Sciuridae > Marmota > Marmota monax. The sequence goes on from NW_026692116.1 coordinate 5,871,669, forward strand.
TGAAGAAGTGAGAATCCAATATCCTCAGACAATTGCAACAGCAATCAAGAACATGTTCAAGAAGAATGGAGCTTGCATATGCTGCTGTTCCCTTGTTCTTCCAACTTTTATTCCATCCAAGCCACCATCCTCTTGGTTGGTCCTGCCCATGCTTAGAGAGGGTCTCCATTTCAGTTGGTTATCCCACATGCCAATCATTCCCAGACACACCTTCACTGACCCACCCATAAGCCTCTTAATTACTGGCATCTCTTAATCCAATCAAGTCAACAATTCAAATTAACCATCTAGACATCTGGAAAAAGTATTCCAAACAAAGGGAATATCAGGTGCAAATGCCCTGAGGTGGACATCAGTGGGGAGTTTGAAATTAGAGCAAGAAGCTGGTATGAAGGGTGAGGGTTTGGCAAGAGGTGGGTCAGGGGGGCTTTGTGGGTTACTAGAAGGACTACAGAAGTTCTGCCTTTCCTTAGAAATCATTCCCTATTTAAGACCTTATTTAAGGTCTTCTTTGTAGTTCACTGCTAGGATGGAACCTATTCAAATTCCTGTAGAATTTTGGTCAGTCCTTTGTCCTAAACCCTTGGTTTCTAGTCTCATCCCTCATTGTATTATCATCTGTTTAAGAAACAACTATGCTTTACTCCCCTTTAGGTTCTCATTCATTCAAGTATTCATTAGAAATGAGTGGAGCAAGCAACTCTCTCCTACAAAATAAGGATTGTGGGAGGGAAGGGAAAGGCATAGCATTTTTGTTCTTGAATAGGTTACTTAAAACTGTTGAAGACCCCTGGCTGCAGCATCTCTGGGTTCCATCCCCAGAAGGGACATGGTCACTGACTTAGCCCTTTCTTGGCTCAGTTTTTCTCCTGATTGTCACATCCTATTCTTTACAGTGTTCTCCAGCAGTCCGACTCAGGTGGGTGAGTGATCCCACAGGTCACAGAGTCCCTATAGTTTAGGAATATCTGTGGTGAACAGTAAGATTTTTGTTCTTCAGGTTAGAGAGAATTAGGAGCTAAATCTCATGAATATTCATGACCTTCCTGTGAAGCTAGTGGGGAATTTAAAATTATTGGAATATATTATTTTACTCTTAGAGATGGGAAAATAGAGGCATAGGTTGGGTAAGTGCCTTTGCTAGTATCACATGTAGGTCCATGGTTGAAGCGGGAGCAGATCTGTGAATAACAACTTGGGGTACCATCCTCCGGGTTCTGCTTCCTGGCACAGAGCCAAAGAGTTTGGCTTATAGGAGCCACCCATTTTAAACCAGACTTCTGTGTTTAAAATACGGAAGAGTTATCACAAATTAATTTTGCATCACACAGTTAATTTTCTTGTTTTTTTGGGGTGCACATGTGTGTATACATGTGTGAGGGGTTTTTTTTAGTGGAAAAAGGGAGACCTGAATGCATGTAATATGCCTGCTTTAGAGAATAGATAGCAAGCACATTCATTTGAATGACTGCTTAGCTACTCTGTTAAATGCTCTGAGCTTTTATTTTGTTTTAGTGTTTGCACACCCATGATGCCTTCTAGTCAACAATAGGAAATCATTGACTTTGTCAGATATCTCAAAATCCATTGAAGGTATTAACTTATTCTCTATACACAGCTTTCAGGAAGATGGAGGAGTATCTCCCCCATGCTACTGGTTGCTTATTTATGGAGGGGAGCAATCCCATGTAAATGAAACACTGTGCCCAAGGGGATCAGTGAAGGGTCTGGCCAGTGTTCTAAGGCCCGGATAGAGTGAGCTCTGTAATAATATATACGACCATGGAGTTCCTGGCTTGCTTGTAACTAAAATGTTAAAACTTGAGAGGGCCTGGTGGAAGTCAAGGACAAAGAGTCATCAAGAGATTTTCCTGAGCTAGAGTTGTGGCTCAGTGGTAGAGCATTTGCCTAGCATGTGTGAGGGACTGGATTTGATCCTCAGCACCACATATAAATAAATGAATAAAATAAAGGTGCAGCAATAACGAGAGAGAGAGAGAGAGAGAGAGAGAGAGAGAGAGAGAGAGAGAGAGAGAGAGAAACTTCCTGCTGCTGGAGCTTGTGTGGCCTTTTCCATCCAGGACACAGCAGATTGAACTGAAATCCCTCCATCACCTGCTGGAAGAAGAGTACTTTTGCTTTCCAGACCACACACACGCAATTGTATGTTATCCAGGATTACATTCAAAATGTTATTGAGCAAGGTAGTTACTTTGATGAGAAAAGATCTCCCCAGACAAGGGGTGACACTGTTTGCATGCCACCCAAGAACTTTCCTCTTCACATTGCCATGCAGCTTCTTTTGAGCTACCTGACTTGGTTATTTAAGAAATAAGTGCAACTTTATTCACTTCTTTGGGCTAAGCGATTGCTCTCTATACTCGGCCTCCTTAAAATGCAGATTTCCCTGGAAAGAAAAGTATAGTAAGCTGTTGATATTTATACTCAGAGGCCATAGATCTGTGTCATCCTGATGAGGGGGCATTCAAATGGCAAAGGAGGAATGAAGTAATGAAGTGGGAGAGGTTGAACGTGAGGGGAAATGAATCTGACTCTGACTGGGGTGGGGTAGCAGAGGTGTGGGTGGAGCACATGGAATGGCCACCCAGGCTAGATTAGACCCACTGGACATTTCTTAGGGGAAATGACTAGGAAGAAACGTGGAGAAGTGGAAAGGCCTATCACAGCATGAAGGTCTGACATGTGAATAAAACAAGAGAGGAAGAAAAGTTGTGTGGAAGAGCCTTCTGCTGATGGGCCACCTTCTATCTTCCAGGAATGGCCCTCCTTAATGTCCTGCTGTGGTCAGTGGTTGTCTGGCAGTATGTGGTAGGAGATGTGGCCTCCACAGCAATGTGGTGATGGACTGCATAGAGCAACTGGGGCTGTTGTTCAATTTCGCACCTTGCCAGCACAGACATGAGGGGCGCACTGACCTGCCAAAGCGTTTTCTATGAATGGGGAAGATGTGTCTGGAGCTCCTTCTGGGTGTGGGTTACATAGTGTGGGGTTGATCTGTCAGGATCACAGCATGTGTTTAGAGTGGCCAAAGAGGATATAAAGACATACCTATTCTGTCGTGGGATGAAGTTTTGTGCAGTAAAAGATGGCCAGATTGTTTTTGGCTCAACTTTTAGCTTTGGTGCTTAGTGGCTGCAAGGCCTGGAGAGTGTTACTTTGGATCTCTGAGCCTCATTTTCTTTGTTAATAAAATGAGGGTACTCAGACTTATTTTGCAGCATGCTGTGGATTAAATGGTGTCTGCCAAGTGCCTTGTACAATGCCTGCCACAGAGCAGACATTTCATAAGGGGAAGCTGCTTGTGATTCTGTTTGAGAGTTGGCCAGATGTTCTATTTGCCCAATATCTTGTGCTTAAATATGCTTTTCAGATAACAAAAGTATGCCTGCTTGTAGACCTATCCGTTGGCACATTTTAGAAGATGATCGCAAACATGACTGCATTTGTGTGGTTAGGCCTGGCTGAGAACACTAATATGGGACCATGTTCTTTTTCTATCTCAGCATGCCCTAAGGCTGATTTAGTTTGGGACCATATCTGGAAATTTAGCTGAAGTTATTATATTTGGTAGCTACTTTTTTTGTACACATGTTCATGATGCCTTTTAACCTGTCAGAATGATTAAGTTGTCCCTGGTAGAGGACTGGCATGGGGTAGCAAAAAGAGCACTAGACCAGGAATTTCAAAAAGTAATGACAAGTCATTTGTGTAAAGTGCTTCACAGTTTATAAGGTGCTTTCACAAAAGTTGGGCTGCAGGGTATGGTAAGTATTAGCATTTCATTTCACAGTTATGGAAAGGGAAGTACAGAAAGTCTCAGTCTGCATACGAATGTCTGTGCTCTGCATACTGTGGAGGGAACATGAAAAAATTAGAAAACTTGTTATGACCATCCTTCCGGAGGAGTCAGTGCATTTATAGCACATGAAAGGAAAAAAAGAGGCTTGGGTCTTGGATGGGGAAATCATAAAAAAATAAATATATGTTCACTTATGTCTAATTAATTTTTATTGGTGCATTATAATCAGGCATAATAGTGGGATTCATTGTTACATATTCCTACACACACACATGACATAATTTGGTCAATTTCATATGCCAGGAAGATACAATCTTTGGGAACAACTACTAGACCTGAACCTTAAGCCAGTGTATCCCTGAAGAAGCTAAGAAAAGGTGACAGTATGAATCCTATCTAATGTGATTTTAGGCCACCATGAAGTACTTTTGAAGAGATATTTCCTCGTAAATAAGAATAATGGCTATGCCAATCATTTGCCCATTGGCTCTCAACTCCATTCCCTGACCTTCTATACTCTCTTCTCCAGGGCAGAAAGTACATTTCCCCGACTTCCTTGCCTTTTAGCTTGATAAGACGTTTGGTCAAAGAATTGCATAAGCAAGACCCAGCAAAAAGTCCAAGAGTCTTTCCCTTTTTCTTCTTTTGGCCACTTCTCTAGCAGCTGCTGAGTCTCCTCCATGACTCATGTTTCCATTCGACAGACCTAATTTCCAGCTTCTGGAAAAACTTCCTGTCTTTTCCCTTTGTCCCTCCAAATCAGGGATTTGGCAGTTCCCTGATGCTAACCCTTGAATTACCTCTCTGTCCGTCTTTGTTGAGTCCTCTCCTCTTCCCCCTGCATTATATTTCCTTTAGTTTCTTCTTCCTGACTGGATTTTGGCTGATACAATACCCAGTGTTTATGGAGTTATTCGTATGTGCCATACATTGTTGTCAATTTTAAAAATCGCCTTATTTAATCCTTACAACTCACATTATCCTCTAGTAGGCATGATGATTTTTTTTTTTTTTTGCTCCAATTTACACCTGAGACACGAGAACTCTAAAGTGCTGAGACATGATGTAAGCAACTAACATCAAACAACCAATAAATGAATAGTCGTGGGATTTAGTTTCTGGTGCTCAGGTTGACTATTCACATTGCCTCAAAGCTGCTAAAAGATTTGAGAGGCCCCCCACTAGGTAGTCAAAGTCTCTGACCTACTCTCTAGAGGTGACAAGGGCACATGTGGAACTGTACATTTCCTTCCTAGGTTTTAACTTTATTTTTCATTTCTGACTAAAAGGGTAGTCTAAATACATGGCAGAGATTTTAGAGAGAATAGAAAACAGAAGTAGAAAAAAATCACACATAATAATACCTTCATCTAGCAATCATCATTGAAAGTTGGCCTTTTGTTTTCTTCTAATCATTTCCCCTATGGGAAAACATCTTTGAAACTGATTTTTGCATAATTTCATTTTAAAGGAGAAAGTCGAGTATGATCAGGGATTATGTTTTGCAAATAAAAGCACCTGAAAAAAAGAAAACAATACATAATAAAAATGTTGTGCTCTATTGACTATGTTGCCCTGAAAGTTCACTAGCATGAGGCACTATAGGTATTTGGCCAGGTAGACCTAAGGTTAAAGAGGAAATGTAAAATCAGCAAAACATGGGCTCTGTGCATACTGTGGAAATGTGCCTACTAAATCTTATTCAGTATGTGTCAGGCTCCTTACATTTCGGTTTTCCCAGAAGATGACTTTGGGATGAAATATTGGAGCTCTTTCAACTGGAACAAAACATTCTCTATTTGTTATACCAATAATGCTTTAACTTCTTGCATTTTACTAGTGTTCTCCACCTGAATTCTCCCTATCCGCCTAAAAAAGCAAAACCCAGCAATAATTCAAACCCTCTGAGGAACATTATGAAAAACATGTGCAGCAGAATGGCTGCATGCTATGATAGGCACCAGGGACGGAATCCTGAGTTTTATTCCCAGAGCTCTCTCTGCTCCTCTGGCACTTGGTGGGTGGTTCACTCCACCTTTCCTATGCTTCAGTGTTTCCAATCAAGGGGAGGCAAGGGCATGATATATCTGGCAGGTGCTTTTATGAAGGCATTGTGGGAATGTAGAGGATAATGGGAAGAAGGCTGCTTAACACTCGTGTCCTATTTTAGGTTGGGCTCAAGTTCTAAGAGTCTTACTATGAACTATGACTTAGAGATTTGAGATGCTTTTATGAGCTTCAAAATTTGGCTTGGAATTTTCCATAAGTGACAAATGTTTGTATCAGTCTTGAAAACTTCTTTGGAGGTGTCATCGCATTTAAGTAGATTTTTTTTCTGTCCTTCAAGTTTTAGTTTCCTCTACGTTTGTCCTGTTTACTCATCCTGCTCTCCAAAGACTCTGCCCCCACAATTACTTTGAAGTGGTGTATAAAGAGGGGAAAGGTAGGGCTGGGGATGTGGCTCAAGCGCTCACCTGGCATGCGTGGGGCGCTGGGTTCTATCCTCAGCAACACATAAAAATATAATAAAGATGTTGTGTCCACCGAAAACTAAAAAATAAATATTAAAAAATTCTCTCTCTCTCTAAAAAAAAAAAAAAATGAAGGGAAAGCTAATACAAGCAGCCAGAGGGACCTGCCCGAATGGAGCATGGAGGCCATAATGATTGATCTTCCATCCAGAGGAGGAGGAAGAGAGGAGGAAGAGATAGGGAATGGGGAACAAAGATGTCCAAGAAATCTGCAGGTGGGTGTCAGAGGCATCTCTTTGACCTGGGGATAACTGGCAGAGATAGACAAATATAGCTGAATGCTTTGTTCCAAGAGTCTGTTTAATTGAAATGACAAGGGTACAGTTGGAAAAAGGGGAAAACAAACAACAACAAGAAAACCAAACCAGCTGCAGTCTCTTCATGGCAAATAAAGATCCTGTGAGGAAATGTATTTAAGCCTGGGATCAAGGAATTGGAACAAGGAAAAGTCTTGAGTCCAGTGTTTACAGCATCAGTGTTTTGTAATCTTTGGCACTAAAAGGGCTCTGGAGAGGACATGCACACAACTAAATAACTGTGTCACTTTCTAGGGTAGTGGAAGAGGGTATAAGAAGCTGCTACACTTAGAGAGGTCCTGAGGAACTTAATGAGGCCCTGTATCAAAATTAAAAAAGGGATGGGGATGTAGCTTAGTGGTTAAGAATCCCTGGGTTCAATCCCTGATACCAAAAAAAAAAAAAAAAAAATGGTGGACATAGTGGTTATTACCTGTAATTTCAGTGGCTCAGGAGGTTGAGGTAGGAGGGTCACAGGTTCAAAGCCAGCCCCACCAATTTAGTGAGACTGTAAGCAACCTAGTGAGATCCTGTCTCAAAAATAAAATAAAATAAAATAAAATAAAAAGGGCCAGGGATGTGGCTCAGTGGTTAGGCACCTTTGAGTTCAATCCCTGGTACCTGTGCCCTCTACAATCTCCTACATTGTACATCCAGAAGCTCATCAAATAACAACGTCCTTCAGGCGGTCCATCCAAAATCAGAAAATGAAAAACAACATTTTCTTAGCACTCCATTATTCTCCTTTTCCTTGAAGTTTTTCACAATTTCATATTAAATGTTGTTTTGCATTTGTTTCTTGTCTGTAGATTTTTTTTTTCATGGATTACTATTCCTTGGTGGTGGTGAATGGAACTATTATGTCTAGCATAATGGGCACTTATTGTTTGGGAGACCAAAGCACCCTTTCCTCCATTTTCTATTTTAGGGGACAGCATGGCGCTTGTGACAGAGACTGTTTGTATCCATCAAAACCTGTTTGCCTACCCAAATAGACTGATTATTTTTAAACTCCAGAGATTTGGGGTTAATCAGCTTACGGTACTTGCTTGTAACCTAACTTGAACACTTCTTGTTTTGGGAACTGCTCTTCTCTCTTCACGTGGATTCAGATTCAGCAGGCACAGCCTGTTCTTACAGCCCACAGCTCACCCCTCCCTGCACGTGCTCTGTTGGTTCAGTGGTGGCCACCTGACCAGCCAAGCCAACCAGTCAGGATTTCAAAAGTCAAACCAAGAAACAGGTTTTCTCTCCAGGAGTGAAGATGTATGATGTTAACCTCCAGAGCAGCTGCAGATCTGGGATCAAGGAAAGTCTTGAATCCAGCGTTCACTGCATCAGTGTATTATAGTCTTAGTCACTAAAAAAGGGCTGTAGAAGTGAAAGAAAATAAGAAGAAGAGAAAGAGGCTAGAGGAAGGTTGGAAGAAAGAGACAGATAATTTCCTTTTGTGAGTCACTGAATCTCTTAATCTTTTGTCCAACTTATTTCCCTGCCTAGTGATTTAGATGTGATATTCCCTAATATTAATACATTCCAATCTGTTGCCTGAGATAGTTTTGGTAGGTTTCTGCAACTTGTAGGAACCAAGTACATGTCCTAGGAGATTATTTATTAAATTGTAATATGATATTGAAGTCAATCATAATACATACCAAATAATGAATCTCCAATGAGTACTTCAACATCTAAAATGATAGTCAAAGAAATACTGAAGAAAGAATATAAAAATAGCAGGCGTTGATGTCTAAAACTTATCATCTAATTTGGGAAATTGGTAAATTGGTACCAAGAATAGTCTGCATGGGAATTATTAGCTATTTGGCACAGATAATACTAACAAGAATAAAGTTCTTGGGTAGGAAGAAAGAGCCTGATAGAGTCACTAGGAATGATTAGAAGAGAGGCTTGATTGGAGCATTTCCTTCTTTCCCAAAGGCGATACTAATCAGATAATAATTTTCAGTAGGAAAATGCCTAATAAAATCAAATTAGGGAAACATTAAAAGTATACAAAAATCTATTTTTAAATGAGCAAACCAAGAGACAACAATTTGTAGAGCCATGTCCAGGGATACGTGGATGTCAAAAGATCCAGATTTCACTTCCACCATTCTTTGCCATATTCTTTAAGTTTCAGGAATACTGAGCTACTGAGAGTTCCCTTGTCCTAGGCCCAGTTTGCCTGCTCAACCTACTTCCTTTGTTTGGAGATGATATCTTCCCATGGCAGCTGCTGAAGAAATAGGCCTAAAGGCCCACCTCATAGTACACCACTTGAGCCACAGCTGATTGGGCCAGAGGTGATCACCTGACTAGAGCTGAACCAATCACATCACTTTTCAATGTGTAGTTTGAGTTATGCCTGATGGAAGTTTTTAAGGTCTATGGAATTAGGGCTGTTGTTTTCAAGTAGCCCAACTCCAAATTATTGGGATCGGTGGAGAGAGGAAGCTATTTACCAGAAAGAGAATGGAACAGATGCTCTGGCTGAAGTGGAGACAAGAGGGTTGTGTGGCCCTGGTTCTTTATTTTGCCACCTGAGGTTCCTTTCATTACTATTCCCTTCAATACCAATTCCTTTTTACTTGAGCTTCTCTTAAAAGTTGTCTGTCTCAAAATTAAAAAAGGGCTAGGGATGTGGCTCAGTGGTTTTATCAGTGGTTGTATCTCAGTGGTTGAATCAGTAGTTATATCTCAGTGGTTATATCAGCGAACAGCTCTTGATTCCTGGGCATGCATTTTTTCCTGCCTGGTGTAACTCTGCATATTCCTTCAACAGCTCATCTCTGTTCCTCTCTGAAAACCCGGCTCAGCAGTCATCTCCCTTCTGTGAAGGGTTTTCAGCTGCTGACTGAAGAGTATATAGGTGATAGTAAGGAAGCAGGGGGGCTTTTGGATCTGGGATGGTGAAAGGAGCCAAGCAACTGAGAAGGGTGTGCATGAGAATAGGCAATGAGGACAAGGATCAAAGCAGAGGTTTGGTTGTATTGAAGAATAGAGGGAAGAATAACCTTCAAGAATTTCTGCTGGACGGATATTTGTGATGTTGGTGCCTATTTGTCTCAAGGCAGAGGGCCCAACATATGTTGGATACCACAGCGAGGGCATGCTATAATTTATACCAGCCAAGGAGAAGCTGTTGCTATTCCTAGGTATCAGTAATAACCCATTTCTACAGCACCGCAAGGTTCGGCTTAGGACAGAGGACCACCCAGATGTACCTCAAATGTTTCTGCTAGAATTCAAATAAATCACATTTGCAGACACTATAGTGCTTCCCATCAGGGGTGAGAAGGGTATGTGCAAAATAGTGTAAGCTCTGAGGGGTGGGGAGGAGCAGCTCCATATATTGCCGAGGAGGGCTGTAATGAAGACCGTCTTCCTGCTGAGAAGCACCAGAACGTGTTTATTGATTGGAGGTGAATGCAGTGAATGTCAAGTTGGGGAGTTTTGCAGTTTAATCCGACATCTGTCATTCCTGGAAGAATGAACAGTTCAAAGTAAAACCTCATCCATATTGATGTGTAAGAAGAACTCTGGGTGAGGAAAAGTGGGGCCCATGAGATCAGGACTGGGAGAGCTCAGACAGAGCAAAGTGTCTGAGACAGAGCAGGAGGTGCTCCTAACACACCAACCAAGCAAATTGGTTGTTTGAAAGAATTAAGAGAATCATATACTGAAAACAGATAATGTAATGTTTGACTTGAAAATGGAAGTAGAAAAAAATATTAGCTCTTTTCTTCTTTCAAATCAGGAATAGTGGAAAAAGCTTTGAAAGCACACTTCTCAGGATTAGAGAAGAAAAACAGGTGGAAAAACACAGATGTGTTGTTCTGGTGTGCAGAGAAGTTGGATTTTCCATTTTAGGGAGAGTTTCCTGTTTTGGGGATGGGGTGGGGAGGAGGGAGCAAAGACAGAATGGTGAAATTCTTTTTATTTTAATCCTTCAGCTTTAAAGGCAGGAACAGGGAAGAAAATACCCAAACCCAAACTCCTCTGATCTCTCTGCACCCCTATAATTTTTTGGCATTGTCACTAATCGGCCCAGCAGCCTGAATCCACATGTCCCAATGTCCAGGCTCTATAAAGTGCAGCTGGTCTCGGGTCCTGTCTCAGGTAAGTAATGGGCACTTTGGGCTGCAATTTCTATTCCTGAATAGGCCTCCTATCTCAGAGTCATGCTTCAACAAACACTCAATTAAAAGGAAAAAACCTCTGGGTGATGGAAGGCACCCTATTACTGAGAAGCAGGGGGTGTTTACTGAAGAAAGCGACTTCTCCCTAGTTACTAGTAGCAGAGTGAAGATTTATGAGCCAGTTTGTCCCACTGCGATCAAACCTGAAATGTGAGGTTTAAACTGGTGCATTTTTTTAAATCAACAAAACAAACTAGGCCATGAGAGTTGCTTAGAATTAGGAATTAGGCAAAGCAGTGGACTGTAAAGGCCATAGCTAAGAAGCTAGGCCTGGGGTGGTTCTGTTAGCACAATGCACTAATTTTAGTCTCAAGACATCTACAGATGGACAGTCAATATTATTTTTTTATTAAATGTTCCCTCATAGCTCATGGCCATGATCTAAGAGAAATACATTTTCTCTGCAGAATACAGAGGTAATCAGAATTTATTCACGTGGGCTGACTTGGAGAGTTTTGACATCAAAGGGCAATCCTCTCTGATTGATACCACTCAAATGGCAATATTGTTTGAAGAAATGTAGTTAGAGATGGCAATTTAAAGGCTGCGAAAAGTTACAGGCAAAGTGAATGTAACGTTCCTTACTGGTTTCTGATGCATGATTCTACATGGTACCGAATAGCCAGTAACTTGTCAATTTGGTTTCCCAGAGATTCACTCTCTGAAAGGAGAGGGAATGGGGATGTGGTTTTCAGCTGCATGAAAAACACCTTAGCAAACTAAATTTTTTTCTCTGGATTACTCCTTGTGGGAAGTGACAAATTTGGTATCCAAGACTCTGGAATATAAATAAACCATAGTCATTTCCCCCAACTGTGTTACTTTGAAAAACATTTTTTTTTTCCCTAAACAGGATTTTGTGAGTAGAGACTTTAAAGTAATCCTCTGTCCTTGGTGCCAAAGAGGAAGGACTCTACAGGCAGAAAGTCACCAGTATGTCTCTTGCTTGTTTTTGAGTAAGATACTATTCTCCACTACTCCTGCCCAAGAAATTCAGAATTGCCTGTGGCCTGCCCTCAAGGAAAGCTTTGGGGTTAAGAAATTCCAATAAATGGAGGAAGGAGGGAGTTGAAATTACTTGAAGTCAGTTTAAAATTCTCTACATGTTTTCTCATTGGCCCCAAACTGAACAAGATAATGCATGGTAACAATCGTACAACTGTGACCCTGACAAAAATCAGGGGCACAGACACCACAGTATTAAAGCAAGAAGGTCACGCAGTATGGGTGTTTCAGGGGATGCACAGTTCCCATGGGTGGGGACTAAGGAGGAAGAATCACAGAGGAGTCAAAGCAGAAGCACTCATTGAACAAAGGCATAGAAATTGGAGGTAAAATTGCGGGTTGAAATGGTCTTCTCAGAATGCTCAGATTTGGGGGAGTGTGTCTGGGAATTTGCAGGGAGATGGAGAGTCCATCAGCCTCCCTCCTCGCCTCTTTCCTTCCACTGACCTCCTTGTGGCACCATCAAGGCCATGCTGAGTGCTGAGCTCTGAGGATAAAATGGAGATAGTGTTAACCCCAGTGCCTGTTCTGAGGGGGCTTATGGTCTAACTGGGAAGAGGAATAACCCTAAGTCAATAGCCTCTAAATAAAATGACTTCAAATTGTGATAAAGCTCTATGAAGAAAAGACAGTTCTGGTTAGAAGACAACCTAAAGGAACCATCTATCCTAGTGCAGTCAGGAATTGGTTTTGGAGAAACCAATACACCGAGGTCTGCCATGTAAGGAGTGGGAAGGGTGTCAAAGTTCAAAGACGGTCACAAAGATGAAGTATTGAAGGAAGGCAGCGTGGTTGGAGAATGGCATACAACTGGAGTAATGAAACAAAATGGAACATTTCCATCGCCCACTATCTTCATGATATTTTCAGTTCTCTCAAGTTTCCAATGGAAAGTGCTTACATGAGATCTGGTCTCCTTAAATGACAAGTAACAGAAACCTATGCTTCACTAACTTGGGCAGAAAAGGGGAGTAACTGAACTTTGAGAAAGCAAGGGTACAGCTGTCCCTATGGCTGGTTATGACCTGGGGAAAAGGATCATGAGACTCCCTTAGTCCCTCATGCAGTTCTCTTCCATTCTTTCTATTAGCAGACTGGCCTCTTCCAAGCATGACAGTGCTTTTGTTTTTTGCCTTTTCCCAATTTGTTTTTTTTTGCCTTCTCCCAAATTTGCCACTGGAAATCAAGGAGGCTAGTATTTTCCCTTACTTCTTTTGACCCTTGATTTATGAAGGATTTTGTGTTCCTTGGCTTAGGTCAAATTCCCACAAGAAGACAGAGTGCTATGAGAGATGGATGAGAGAAAGCAGGATGAGACGCTCCCTGTCTGCTTGCATGTGAGTGTATTTATGTGCAAAGAAATCTAATCCAGATGTTGACATGTGTGTGTGCATGTGTGTGTATATGTGTGTTGTAAGGTCATGTGTGAAAGGTGAGTGACTCATCTGGGATGGAGATTCAACCAAGAGATTTTATTGGGGGGCTGCCGAAGGGGAAGAAAAGGAGAGTCAGAGAGCTGAGAGAGGAGAGGAGGAGGAGAGCAGAGAGCAAAAATTAGAGAGCAGAGAGCAGAGGAAGATAACAGGGAGAGGAGAGAAAGAAGAGGAAGAGGGCAGAGAGCTGAGCTTGCAAGTTTTGGCTTAAGAAGGGTTGCGTAGGCAACAGATGTGGCGGGTGCTGATTGGCAGGGTGACTCAGGAAGGGCAAGTGGACACTGTGTCCCCCGGGGATTGGTCGAGAAAACTTTTGAATTTGGTGCCCTTTGGAGAGGAGGGGGAGAGGTAAGGGATTGTGTGATGTTCTCCAGAGAAGAAAACTTACCTTCAGCAGAGAGTCTCTCACATACCCAACGATGTGAGTGTGTATATGCATAGATATTTACATGTCTTTCTGAGTGCATATGAATGGGAGTGCATGCTTGTGTGTGAATTTGTGAATATTAACGTGTGATAAGTTGAATTGTTTTCCACTAAAATTTGTATATTGAAATCTTAACCTCCAATATCTTAGAATAAGACCTTATTTGGGAACAGATTTATATTTCTTTATAAAGGTAATATGTTTAAACAAAATATTAGAATGGGCTCCAACCCAGTATGGCTTGTGTCTTTGTAAAAGGCAGTTTTTGAAGAGACACTCATGGAGGGAAGACAATGTGAAGAGACATAGGAAGAAGAAGGCCATCTACAAGTTCAGGAGAGACCTGGAACAGATCCTTCACTTGCAGCACTTAGAACCTACCTTTCATGCCTGGAGTGCAGACTTCTAGCCTTCAGAACTGTGAGACAATATGTTTCTGTGGATTAAGCCACTCAGACGGTGCTACTTTTTTACTGTAGCACTAGCAAACTAATACAGAGTTTGTTTTTCACTGAGCTTGAGCATCAATGTCAGTGTGTGGCCTGATACATAGCTCTAGTCACAAATCAAAATAGGAACGCAACATCTCTCTTTTTCTTTGCTTACCCAATACCACTCCTATTTCAAGGTCATCACAAACTCCTTCCTTTTTGACATTTCCACAGGTTCGCCAGGGCTCCAGGAGCAATTCATACCACCACCAGTTAATCATGTGGTTCATGGTGACCTTGAGGAAAAGAACCATCCTCACTAATCTTTGGATCCCTAGTATGTGTCACGTGGCCCAACACACATGTAGAAGGTACTTAAATAGTCTTATCTACCTTACCTTCTGTTTAAAGTTTTAGTGTGAAATAAAACAAATGTAGAAAAGCATATAAAATTAATTTTCAGCCTAGTGTCTGTCACTATGTGAACACCCCTGTGAAGATGTCACAGAGCAAAAAAATACTGTATTTCCGGCATGTACAAGTCCCCATCCTCTGTGTGTCCTCATTTGGCATTTTACTATCCATTCCTCTCAGGGTAACTACTCCCCAAATTTTCGTTGCGATCACTTCCTTGGCTTCCTTTATAGTTTGAACACCTAAGCTTACATCTCTAAATATCATACTTTAGTTTTCTTGGCTAATAATAAAAAGATGTTCAACTTACCAGTAATCAAGAACATGCGAAGGAAAAAACTTACACCCAGTAGAATAAAATTCAAAGTAACTGGCAGTAGAGATAGAAATGTAAAAATAAGAAATTACAAACACTGCTGAGAATATATAAACACTTTGGAAATGTCTGACACTTTTACTCAAGTTGAACTTCTGCAGGCCCTATGATCTCACGATTCCCAACAGAAGTGTGTGCAATGTGCACAAAAGATATGTATGTGAATATTCATTGCAGCATAATTAATCATAATGATGTGAGGGAAGAAAACACACTGAACTTTTCATTTGCCATAGTCTGATTTCTAGTGAAGCAGAACATTGTCTCATAGTTATTGGTCACCAATAGCAGGGATTCTTTGTAGGTTTCAAAGTATAGCTGCAGAGCTTCCTGTTACACATCTGAGTGGCAATGTCAGGCAGGGAGTTGGATATATGTGGAGTTTTTGAGACAAGTCAGGGGATGGAGATATAAATATGGGGCCAGCAGTAGCACATAGGTAGTATGGGAAGAAATGGGATAGATAAGATCACTTAGGGGATATGAATGTCAACAGAAGAAGGCTGAGGACTGAACTGGGGTGGTGTGAAGAATCCAGTAAATGAAACCGGGAAGTAATAGGCAGCAAAGTGAGAAGGAAACCAGATACAGGTGATGTTAGGGTTCAAGGGAAAAAAGTGTTCTACTGAAGAGGCAATTTTCGAATTGTTGGATGAAGCTCAAAAGTTGCCTAAGACTAAGAAAATACTATTAAATCAGATAATATAGAGGTTCTTAGATACTTTGAGAGGAATGGTTTTAGTGAAATGGAGGGGACATTAACAGGAATGGAAGGGGGTTCAAGACAGAATAGGATGCAGAGAGCATGGGCACCAGAGGACAGACAGGCCCTGGCTTAGAAAGGTTTGACTTAGGTTCTTTTGATTGCACGAGTTTGAAAGTGATGAGCTGTACTTTGAATTTCAAATATTCCTCTTAACATGGTAGATACTCTCTCAAGATGGTGGGCAGGAACATGGAGCTGCAGTTCCCTATCAACCACTTGATCACAGGGTAAACAACCTACTCTGCAGTACACTGTGTTGCTGAGCCTGGGGTAAGTGGTAGGCAAGGTGTCTTAACTTATGATTTCAACTTATGGTATTTTCTACTTAGGATGGATTTATCCAGGTACATGCACATTTTAAGTTGAATCTGTAGTTTTACTGTGTGAATAGGAGCTAAAAAGTGAAGGGTGGAGTTAATAGGAAGAGGAACAAGATGTGAGGATGAAGAAAGGTTTTTTTCTCTTTCTAAAAATTTTTTCAAAAGAAAAATATTACAACACATTCACTGATATGGTTAATCTGGCAGGAGGCTAAAAATACTTACTGAAGAGAGAATAGAGATAATTCCATGCTCAGGTCCTCACATAGGCAAGAGGGGCTAGAATACATTACATAAGTGGTGAGGCTGGCTTTAGAGAGGGAGCAGACAGATCAATATCTGCTAACAGGAGGGTGGGCTCTGCACACACAGCAGCAAATAAGACCCCAGATTTGGTTATGCCCTGAGAAAGTGCTCTTCATAATGTGTTCCTTTTTATCTTGGTAAAATAAGAAATGATGTTATCACTTCAAAGACCAGGATGTAGGTCTTTGTAGTATTGGCGGTTGAGCAAAGAAGATTATATGATACTTGTCTTAGAGGGCAGGAGAATGAACTGAATAGGACAATACACTGGAATTCTTGGTTAATGTTGAGGACGTAGTTGTCGTTTGTGTCAATTAGTCAAAGTAAGATTTTAAATAAGATTGGTCGAAAGGATTGTATGGTTGTCCCTGGCAGTCAGTTGCTCGTTTGGGTGTAGGCATGGAGGAGGCAAAACATTGAATTTAACTGGGATTGGGGTTTTATTGACTGAGTACATGGTGGGAAGGGTGGGCAGATGAGAATTGGGAGCGTATGTGAAGGATGATTTTAGAGATGGACCATGGAGTTTAAATGGAAGGAGGCAAACAAGAATCTTCTGGCCAGTAAAAGGGTGGTTGGCCCAAGATTTCAATATGTCGATGGAGTTAAAGAGTTGTTGGAGTTGAGGTAAAAGAAGAACAAAGCTGGAAAGACCATGGTGTGTAATTAGAGGGATGCTTGAATCAGATTTTAGAATGGGCGAAGTTATTGACAATGAAAAGGGAGAACGAGGGGCAGAGGTAGGATGTTGGTTAATTTCAATGCAGGTAGAAAGAACAAGGATCTGAGAGATTTGCTCCCCAAATTTCAGAAATGGAGAGAAAAATGAACAAGGAGCACATTTTTCCGTTTAATGAGAGTGATTGACACAAGCAGTACTGTGAAGTACCAGATGGGCTTTCAGGATAGAATCAGGGGTCTTAGTCTGGAAGTGGCAATGACAAATGTATAAGGAACAAACAAACAAACAACAACAACAACAACAACGAACCAAAACTAAACTAAATAACCACCACTCAGAAAAGCTGCTAGGGAAACAGAGCCTTTAAGATCTACTTGGGCTTTCCTTTGTTGGAGTGAGGTAATAGATAAAAGAAGTTGAGAAGATAGGTGTTTTCACTCCTAACAGACCATGCCTTCCAAAGGACCCTGGGGAAGCGTTGGGAGGGTGATGGAGGGAAAGAAGATGGGGTTATTCTGGAGGATACAGAAAATAGTATGGAACTGTTTTAGTCAGCTTTGCTTCTCTGTGCTCAATATACACCGTGGAGGAGGAGGAGTTTACTGGAGCTCAAGGTTTCAGAGGTATTGTCCATGGTTGGCTGACTCCAGAGCTCTGGCCCAAGGTGAGGCAGAATATCATGGCAGAAGAGCCTGGTGGATGAAAGCTGCTCAGCTCAAGGCATTCAGGAAGCAGAGAGAGAGCTTTGCTCACGAAGGACAAAAGAAAAACTCTAAACCTGCCTATAGTTACCACCCAGTATTTCCATATCAGTGGATTAATCCACAGACTATGTTATAGCTCTCATAACCTAATCATTTCACCACTGAATATTCTTGCATTGTCTCACACATGGGCTTTGGGGGGGCTTCATCTCTAGACTGTAATAGGCCCTAATCTGAAGACAGGGAGGAAAGGCATTAAGGTTGGTTTTGAAGTCTTCTAAGGAAGGGCTGGATAATTAGTAGTAATCAGACTCTTCTTAGACTGGTGTGTGCCAGTGAGTAGTGGTCTGAGAGAAAGTGTTGAGTGAAATGTGAGCGTGAGAGTCCCACAGGAGGAATTCAGTAGGACGTGATTTAATTTGGCTGTGAGTAGGTCCAGGCAGGGGAAGAAGCCAATACTGCCTGGTGAAGCCATCTCTTACTAACACAATTATGGAGAAATAGGATGACTTAGGTAAAGAAGGCTCTGGGTCAGCACACTCCTTGAATTTTGTTTGCTGATCTCAGAAGAAAATACTGGGACGAGATCATCCACTGAAAGAAAATTTGTTTAAATCATAAGCAGATGAAAATGCTTTGATATTCAAAGAATATTCTTGTCCTAGATGTTTTTAGCAGCTTATATTTAACCATCTATAATTCTTCTTAAGCACCATTTTATTCAGTCTTTTGAAACTGAAGATTAGTCTTTCAATGAGAAATCTGCATTTCATTGTAAAGATGGAACACAATGCCTTCGGCTCACTTAGTGTGTGGCAGAGCAAGCTTATTTGGGTAATATATCTTTAGCATATTGTAAAAACAGTGATTGTAGCAAATTTATTTTTTTTTTGGCAAGACAGACTGAGACATGCACATGGGTGGCTTAAGGGCCATAAACCATCTATCCTCCATTTCTCATATTTCCAGAATTGAGAATTTCAGAGATGACATCAGTTGTCTGGTTTTAAGTTGGGTGTGTGTGATGTAAGAGCCAGTGGGGGCAGGGGAATAATTTCTTAATGAGAAATCATTGCAATTACAGTCAGCTGTAGGTTTCTGGGCTATGAAAATATTTCTTTATTACTTCCTATTTCCTGTGGCAAAATATAAAATCTTAAGAATTTTGACTATTGATGGTTTTTGCCTCAGATTCTGAATATTGAGCCAGTAAAAATTGTATGGGAAGTGTTCATCTTCCCTCCATGGCCCTGGCCTCACTCCTAAGTGATTTTCTGGCAAGAGGCTCCCTTCACAGCATCCATCACCAGCCACCAAACCCTGACCATTTGAGCACCATCACAGATGTCCAATCTATTCTCTCTTGTGCATTCCTTTTGCCACTGCCCTGACTCACACCTTCAAGGTCTTTGAGTTGGGTAATTCCTGCAGTATGAGTATGCTGACCTTAGTCTATAAAGGCTTTTTGAATGAGTGAGGTTTGAGTCAAGTATTGAGGACTAGTTAGACATTTGAAGAGTGTTCTGGGTAGGGAGGGTATTTTGAGTGAAGAAATCATGATGAGAAACCACAGGGCCCATTTGAAAAACGGTGGGCTAAGCAGTTGACCGCAATTCCCCATAGAAGGAGATGAGGTAGGAAAGTAGGGTTAGGGCATGCTTTTGTTGGATACTGGTTACCAGGTGAAGGAGACTGGGATATATTTAGAGAGTTGAGAGCCGTTTACTTGCTTTTATTTTGGGTGAAAGGGAGTTAATTTTCAGTTCTTTGATGTCTGGATCATGCTGAGGACGAACTTGGGAGGGTAGTTACATGAAGGCTGGTGGCTACAGGAGAAATCTGCCCTGGAAGAGAACCCTGTGCACTGTGCTAATGCGGAAGGGGACAGTAGCCACAAAACCTGTGATGAGATTTATCAGCTAAACTCGTTCCTGGTCACTGCAGGTGGGAAGACACTGAGAAGCCACCTGCCTCCGTACATCAGCAGGACTTTGGAATATTTCTTTGATATAATAAATTTTTTGTTGTAATTGCTGTAGAAAGATCTGGCTGGAGGACTCAATTTTGCTGCAATAAAAATCTCATAATTTTTTTAAAACCCAAGTCTATAGAAGCCTAAGTGGGAATATAGGCTTTCAAAAAAGTTCTACTTTTTGTAAGAAAACAAGACAGCAAAACAATCTCTACGTGAAGACTTTGTCCTAATAAAGAAAATTGTTTCAAAAGGCCTAACATTCAAAATATAAAAATTTAGAATTCCTTCAGATGTCCCCTTTACCCTTGGCCGTGCTGTGCTGGGTACCATGTCTGACAGAAGGCGGGTGCTCCTGGAACTGTTCTGAACCAGTGAGTATGGAATATGCCGGGCTTATGATTGTGGGTTTTAGAAAATTAGCTTATAGTAAGAGTATACCATAGGAATAGAGCAGAAAATTGCCCCACCTTTTCCCCAAAACTTTGAAGACTCTTTGGACCAGGATGAAGAATAATTTTCACTAAAGCAAAAAGATACTGGGCATCTGATTCTGAAAAACTGTCACAGACTTGATGATGGCATCATGACCAGAAACAAGGAAGGATGATTAACTAATAATTTAGAGATTAGAGTTAATGAGAGAATAGAGATTCTATTTACCAAAACATTTGATTTGATCTTAAAAATTCTGCAGTAGCATGATTTACACATCTCTGTTGGGCTTTCCTGGAACTGGTTACCTGGTGTTTCACAGCCCTTCTGCTGTTGGCAGTGGCTCTCTTAGACCATTTGTGATAGTGGATCGGGACTAAACCAGAAGGCAGTTTAACTGCTTAAAACACACAGGTATATATATGCAGCTATACAAGTTTGAGGTTTATGGGTCTCACTCTAAATTCACTATCCACACAAAGAATCAGAGTTTAGGATAAGGAAGAAAATCACGGATGGCACAGTGGGGTGTTATGACAACATCCAGCAAAGCCAGAAGGTTTTGCAAAAAGGTTTGGCTTGACAGGGGAGTGAACAGAGGCTCCTCTTTAGCAGATTCAACTTGAACCTGCTGATGTCTGATTGAAAGAAAAAAGACAAAAGATCTAGGGTAGGAGTGTGTTTTTTTTTTTTTTTCCTCTTCAGTGTTTGGGAGTGAAAACTACTAGTGCCCTCCAGCATATTGGAGAATGGAATTGTTTTTCTAAAATCAAATTTGTAGTTATAAAAAAAAAAGTCGAAAATACATTGTCAGAGAAGGTGTGTTGGATTCTTCTCCTGGGAGAGAATGCTTCTACTTAGGTGAAGGGTGTAGCTTGGATTACAGGTTGAAGGTGCAAAATGAGAATAAACCTTTATCTGGTGGTTTCTTTATATCTCCTCCAGTGAATTCTGACTTTCGATCAGAAAGAGAGGATGGATTTTTTTTGCCTTACAGCTTCCGGGGAGACATGCTGTGGGAGTCTCACTGCTTGGAAATAATTCGTGGATGTTTTGTGAAACCTTTTGACCCGGCTGGGAGCCTGGGGCTTTTGAGCATTTAAGAATAATAGGCAGCATTGAAAAGGAGTGGATAGAATGTTTTATTAAGTATAGCTATTTTTATTAACTGGAGTCAGGGGAAATCGCAGAAAGGATCAAAATTTAGGAATTCTTTGAAAAAGCCTTTATTTTACGTTGGCTTTATTTTTCACATTTGCTTCAATGCTTTACTCTATGGTATGACACATGCTGCATTTTCTGCCCTAACAAATGAGAGGGCCAAAATGAAGCTTTGAAATTTGTATTTGTTGTTAAAAGTGAGAGATATATAAAGGGGGAGAGAAGGAGGGGGAGGGGGAGGGAGAGAGAGAAAGCGAGGAGAAGGGGTAACAGGAATTTCTTTGCAAGTGATTTCTTTTCTCCATTATTTGTACTATTTACAATAATGTTTTGCTAGCATCTCCTGTTCTCTCTGTCCTATACATATGCACTTTATAATAAGTTTTGTCTATACTTCAGTTAAATAAGCATATGTGGAATGCAACTATGGAAAGTATGTGTAAAGGTGTGTTAAAATTAGGAAATAAATAAATTAATCTTGCCTCATGGTCTATTGGTTGAACTTGTTTAATAGCTATTTGTAAGTGCATTACCCTCTCCTTCCTCCAACCCCAAGTCTCTAGGCCTTTGTTCTTAGTAGATGAAACTGTTAGGAACTTTTGCTTATAAGCCATAGAGGCTAATGCTGGCTAATTTAAGCAAAGGAGGCATTTGTAAAAAGATATACATTCTGAGATAAAAGAATCTGGTTTGAAATGATAGAAAACATGGAGCCCCAGAAGGTCTCTATAGAAAGAATCACCCAAATCACCTGTCAGGGTCTGCATTGGACAGCTTTTCATCACTGTGACCAAAAATACTTTGATCAGAACAACTTAGAGGAGGAAAAATTAATCTTAGGCTCAAGGTTTCAGTCCGTGGTCAGTGACTTCATTGATCTGGCCCTGAGTGAGGCAGAACATCAAGGGGGAAGATTGTGGCAGAGGACAGCTGCTCACCTCCTGACAGGCAGGAAGCAGACAGAGAATGTGGAGCAGGGACAGAGTGTAATACCCATGGGCACATCCGCAGGGACTTACTTTCTCCAGCTTTGCTCTGTCTGCCTACAGTTGCTACTCAGTACAAAAGTTCTTTGAAATTCTTAATGTATTAAATGCATTAATCAATCATTAGCTTATGGCTCTCAGAATTTAATAATTTCACTTCTGAACATTCCTACATTAATGAGTTTTTGGGGAGATACCTCATATCCAAACCATGACAGCATCAAGTGCTATTCCAATAATAAGGGAATTCTAGATATTTTACTATGAGTTTCATGTTCCAATTCTGGAAAGGGAACATCTGATTGGGCAATTTGGGTCATGCTTCTGCCTCTCTTCTGGGGATAATGAACCATCTTGGTAAATGCACATAACATACTACTTTGGTTTGAATGTCATTTGGCTTCCAAGGGTTCATGTGTTAGGAACTTCACCCCAGATTGGTAGGATTGAGAAGTGATGTCAAACCTTCAAAAGGTGGGACCTGGGCTGGGGATGTGACTCAGTGGTAGAGCACTTGCCTCGTATGTGTAAGGAGGCACTGGGTTTGATTCTCAATACCACATAAAAATAAATAAATTAAATAAAGGTATTGTGTTCATCTATAACTAAAAAGATTTTTTTTTTAAAGGTGGGACCTACTTGAAGGTACTTATGTCAACTGAAGATGCTGCCCTGTAAAGGGACTAAGGTACTTCTGAATTAGTTGTTATGAAAGGGTTGTGGTTAGAGTTTGGATATGAGGTGTCCTCAGAAGCTCCTGTGTTACTGTAGGAATATTCAGAGGTGAGATGATTGCATTGCAAAAGCTGCAACTTAATCAGTCCTTCCTACTTTGAATAGATTGAGTGGTAGCTATAGGCAGGTGGGTGTGACGGGAAGAGATAGGTCACTGGAGGCTGGCCCTGGAAAGGTGTATCTTCCCTTCAGTCTCTCCCTCCTACTTCCTGAACCCACCCAGTCACGAGCTGAGAAGCTTTCCTGCACTGAATCCTTCCCCTTGATGTGATGCTTTACCTTAGACCCAGAGCAATAGAATCGATCATCTACGGACTGAGATCTCTCAACCTGTGAGTGTCAAATAAAATTTTCCTCGCTAAGTTTTCAAGTGTTTTGGTCACAGTAACACAAAATCTGACAAAAACATTTGTTATAGAAAGAGCAAGCCTGGGCCCACCCAGCTCTCTCTTGCTTTCCGCTTCACCACATTATCACTTGTTCTCACACATGCTTCTGCCATTGCCACGTACAATAATGAGATGCAGCCCAGAGGGCCCTCACTAGACCTGAGCTGAAACAGGTGCTATGCCCTTGAAGCTCCTAAGTGGTAAGCTAAATGAACCTCATTTCTTCATAAGTAGCTTGTCTTAGATGCATCATTATAGCAGTGAAAAATCTGGTGAGTGGAGAAGTAGCTTGTCAGAAATTGGAATATGTTACTAAATTAAGATGAAACAAATATGGGCAGTCAAAAAAACACCCTCCAATAATTATACTTTATATTGGAATAAGATAGGACAGATACTCTCTCCCTTAACACTACCTGTGTGAGGTTCTGGCCTTGGTCATGGAGAGTATAGGGTGTTAGAAGAGGTTGATGCTGACTCAAAGGGTGAGGAGAAAACTGAACCCTCATCTTCTATCCCCTCCCCTCAGATGAGGGAGCCATATGCAACCCAGAGGAAGAGGCCATATTTCAGGATTTTGGAAGAAAGGTCTCTTGGGTGAAGAATCACATGACCTCTGACATTGGATAGCACACTCGGTTTGAGTCACCCTGCATGGAGTGGGCTCTGTATTGAGAAAGCAATAAGCCAAATGTGCTTGGGCTGAGCCCAGATTAAAAGAATTTCTGCCATTTCGAATTCAGACAGGTGAACTGAGAATTGTCCATGGTGCTGGACCTCTAAACCTAACTTCTGGAACAATCTGGCCCCACTACTCAGGACTCAGAAATCTTCACTGTGAGGGCTACTTGTGTGACCCACATCTAGATATGGTCCCTGGAGTGATGATTATAACCTGTGTTACTGTGTCTGTCTTACTTGGGTGAATATACCAGATCCTCCCCCACCAGTCAGTGAGCCTGACTACCATATCTAGGTCAAGATTGAACCGATGTCTCAATTTTAGGATTAAAACACCAAGTTTTCTAGAAACAGCTAATACCTATTTTACTTCATTATGACCGAATCTGGGTTCATTAGGGTCTGAATTTCATCCTTAGAGTCTGCAGGCATTTATGGGTGGGTTCCTGATGCCTTTCAATGGGAACCCTAGAATGGATCTAATCTACTTGATTAGATCCCTTAGTTAAATTTATTGAACACATAGTTAGTGTGCATTTATGATGGATGAGCCCTCAGATGAATGCTACAGGGATTCAGATTGAGTTAAGGGTCATAAGAAAAAGGCAGTAAAGATGGACAATCAAGCCTGTGGTTCGACACCCATGCTCTTATAAAAACAAAACAAAACAAAACAAAACAAAAGCAAACCATGGCAAAAAAATGAGGAGGACACATATGTGTATGATGTATAGTGTTTAAATGATAAACCATGTCATGCCAGATGTTCTATGCCTAATAGGGAAATTCCATAGGCAACATGCAAATTGGGGCTCACCTATGGTGCTGATGTTTATTTCATCAGAAAGGGTCTGGCCAGAGATGTGAAGGATGGGCTGCTATGAATCCACATAGCATAGCAAAACCCATGATGCTTATAAAAGTATTTTTGCAACAATTCATAATAAGAAATAAATATTATAAATTAATTAATAAATATTATGTTAGATGCATATACTCCTCCACACCTCCTGTACACACCCTGGAAACAAAAGTTTTATAATACTTAGCTATTCTACAAGTGATACACTCACATGTGGTAAGTGTAGCTCCTATTTTCTTGTATTCAATTCTATTTCATACCTGACCATCCATTTTCCTAAAAGAATACTGATTGTGATCTGCTAGATTGAATTCAGACCCCACCAATGGACTACAACATCTAGTTTGATACACATTGCATAGTGACTGAATAAAGATTTTGGACTCTATTAACCTGGGCTCAATCTTCCTTCTCATTTCCCTGAATAATTAGTGTGTAAGTCATCTTGGGCTTTCATAGCTAAATAACATGGACTGGGTGGCCTAAGTAACAGAAATTTATTTTGTCAGTTTCAGAGCTGAGAGTCTAGGGTCAGGGTTGTCAGCATGGTCAAGTTCTGGCTAAGGCTGTCTTTCTGGCTTGCTGATGGCTGCCTCATTGTTGTGTATTCCAATAGCCTTTCCTTAGTGCATGCAAGAGGGATTCTCTCTCTGTCTCTCTCTATCTCACTCTCTCATAAGATCACTGTCACAACAGACCCTTATCACTCATTCAACCTCAATTGGCTTCTAAAAGCCCTGTCTTCAAATATAGTAGCTTTGGCAATAGGGCTTCAACATAAGAATTTTGAAGTAACACAGTTCAGTCTATAGCACTTGGGTAAGTTATTTAACTTTCTGCACCTCAGTTTATCTGTAAATTAAATGTAATAAAATAGTACATAAATTAGTATTTTTCCCCTAAAAATTTGTACTGCTTAACTAATGTGTGCAAAATCCTAGATAATAGAACAAAAATCAGAAAAAAATCCTCACCCTATGGGATTCTTAGGAATAATAAATGAAATAATGATTGTAAAGTGCTTGGCAAAATGTAGTACTATGTAGTACTCAATAAACATTAGTTGTTGTCACTGTTAATCTGTAAGAGACACACCTGTTTAAAATCAGGTCCATCTCCTGGATGCAGAGCAAGTATCTTCTCCTGTCATATTATGAGATGCTGTTGTTAATGTGGCTTCAATTAGCCTATGCACATGGCTTGCATGTGCCCTTCTGTGTGTTCTCCACTCCACCCAGAGAGTCAGAGGCAACACTGTGGGGAACTCAGCTGAATCAAGATGAATGGCATGATTTTCCATAACTGAGATGAATAGGAATGATAGGGACTCATAATCGAGATGGATAGATAGACATAAACACAGCTCTAATGCATCAGATCAGGGCTATAACAAAGTTATGAACAAAGAGCTGTGGGAGTCCAGAAAGGCGGTGGGGGGGGAGTTCTTTTGGAGGGTGGGAAAGGCTTCTCTAAAAAGTAAGATATAAGCTTTTTCCTCCTTAATTTCCAGGCAAGAATTCGGTGGTGGGGGAGGGGTGTGAGAATGTTTTTTTAGTCTATAAAAAAACTAAATTAAAAACTAAAACTGATTACAGATATAATATTCATCACAACAGGATAGACAAAGACATGTGTGTGCCTGGGAAGGATAACAAACCAGGGTGGCTGGAGCAAGGGCAGTGGATGTGGAAATGCTGAAGGATGGTGCTGAACAGACGGGTGCCTTGCAAAGGGCAGCTCTCCACCTTCTGAATTCTGTCTTAGGAAATATAGAAAAAACAATAAAAGGCTTTAAATAGGATAGTGTTCAGCAGCTGGGAGGAAGGGTTAGAGAGGCAGGCATTCTGGCTAAGAAACTTCCCATTCAGGTGAGACATGCGGAGGTTTGGCTGTTGGTAGTAAGAGAGAAAAGGACTCATGGGAGAGACATTTATGAAGTTGAATTTATGGGGGTGAGTGGGATATGAGAAAGTCTATGAGAAAGTCGGAGGAGATAAGATGAACTTTAACGTCTTTCACTCTGGCACTCAAGGGGCCTTTACCAGAATAGGAGATATAGGTGGAAGAGTGAACTTGAGTTTTCTACATGTTTTGTGCACTTTGCAATGAAGAGAGAAGTAACCCACAGGCTGATTACAGATACAATATTCATCACCAATTAGTTGCTGATAAACCTGCTCACCCAGCTTCCCTCAAAAATCATATTCGAGAAAGTTGAGTTTGAAAACTAATTTGAATGTCTGCCTGTTAACTTGAGTTGCCAACAAACTGGGAGGATGGAGCCTGACGTGTTGCTTGTTTCTGATCGTGCACACACTGTTTCTTTATTTAGAACCTCTTACCAGTATCAATTAAACCCCAGTTAAATTTGACATCTCTTAACCTTGCATTGGATCAAATTCATTGCTACAGCAGAACCCATATGGCACAGAGACAGTTGTAGGCATCAGTTCATTGCTTATGTAGAGTTACTGGCCCAGCGCCAACCAGTAATCACTGCTTTTTGTTAATAGACATGTTTGCTTTGCAGTCATTTCTATACACAGGGCTCTGGATTAATTAGATGGAAATCTGTCATCCATCTAAGAAACCACAAGAACTCACTCTGTGTTTCCAAGGGAAAGGGAACAGCAGATTTTGGCAAATTAAAAAAATGTGTTTGCTTGTTTCCATAAGAACTTAGCAGACTATCTAAATAACTAGTGCATGAGTAAATTTTGATAATTAATATGGAATGTACAATGTATTGGGGAATTGAATAGGTGAGCCCTCAAAGGAATCAAGGTGAGACTTTTTTTTTTCTTGTGCTATGATTTGATTTTTAAAAAATATTTGTTTCCCTGAAAATTGACAGGCAGATTTTGTTTGGATATGAAGATTATAAAGAGAGCCCACCCCCACCCCGCCCCCAGCTGTCAGGTCAAAGATTTGTTCAAGCTGAAGAAATAGCCACCAGGTTTGTCTGTAAATAGGTTTAAGTGGGCAGAGAAGCAACCTTCTAGGTAATTCTGCAGCAGAGCCCTTCTGTGACTTGCCTTTGGGGTCTGCAGCACCGAGCTGCCTCAGGCAGAGACCCCTCCACCTTGATGCCTTCTGCTACATCACTAATGAACCCCCCTTGGATATGCCTTATGTAAATCCTTCCTCAAAGTCAATATTTCCAGACTGAGTTTCTCTCACTGTAATACAGATATTGTTTATTGTTTCTTGTATGGAAGTGTACACAGATTTAAACAGTATCCCATAATTTACACACTACATATGTGTGTAGCTTAGTCTAGTGCATGGTATATATTTGCTGAATGAAGGGAAGATGGAGGTTGAAAGTAGAGGAACTAAACTCATTTCTGTGTGTTAATTCCTGATGTTTATTTCTGCATTAGAAAAGATTCCAATCTGCT